>NC_141899.1:28745647-29370647 GCF_030686135.1 Camelina sativa | reverse complement strand
CTATACACACTGTTAGAGACATTTGAATATGATTCACACCTAGCTAACTAAACACACTATAATCAAAACTAATAAGAAATTTTAGTGGCTAATTAATTCTTGAATAAATGTAACTAATATTAAATATAAAATTGAACCTGAGGAGCGATGAGGATGAAGCCATGAGAAGAGACATGCAACATAAGCTGAGAATAAAAGGAGTTGTAGAGAAGGTAACCATGGAGGAGCATCACCACCGGATATTCTCCTTCCTCCACCGGCGTCGCCACCAACAGCTGCTTTGGCGGAGACGGCGAAGCTCGAGAAGCCGGCATCATTTTACAGCAGCGAGATGATGAGTCCAAGGTTAAGAGATCTGTTTTGTATTTGCCATCTTCAAAGGCGTTTCTTGATGAAGAAGAGGACATTTTTTTGTTTCTTTTTTTCTGTTTTACTTTTTTTTTCTTTCGTGGGTACATGAGAATGAGGTGAGTTGGAGATATTATTATGGGAGATTTGCACTGAGACACACTTTTACTAAAAGTATGTTCATTTGACACACTTTCTAACCAAGAGATACTTTTTGGCCAACATTTGTGATTTTTAGACTATTTTAGCCCTGATCATGTAAACATATGTTTAACTAGAGAGAAAAAACAGTTGTATTAAGGTCCGTCTGATTCTAACTAAGAATTTGATCCGACGGCTAGAGATGAGTGTGTAATTGGTGGTATCCTAGACCATTGGATTTCAATTACTAGTTTGGATCTAATAGCTTAGAATGGTTGAAAAAAAAAACAAAAAAAAATTTGCATCTCTCTCTTCTTCTTATTCTTTCTTCTTACTTCTTCACTTTTTTTTTCTCTTTTTATTTGTAATCATTTTATCTAATTACTATGACATATATTTTTGATTTTGTTTTTATGATTCATTATAATTTTATTTTTTCTACATTTTAAGATCCATTTTACTATATTTAAAGTGAATAATTATAATACATATACTATAATTATGTGGATGCAAAAACTGTCTTATTATGTGGATACTTATTTGTGGATACTAATAGTTTCAATGGAATGGTTTTTATTATTTGTGACAAATCTATAAAATATTTTATATCCATAAAATCAAGTTCACATGGAAGATGAGTTATACTTGTGTTTTGGTAAAATAATAATTGTTAACTATCAAACAATATATATTATCCAATTATAATAGAATATTTGTTAATTGTTATGTGGATGCTAAAAATGTCTAATTATGTGGATACTTATTTGTGGATACTATACTTATTTTAAAATCAAGTCCACATGGACGATGAGTTATACACGTCCACCATAAACTATTTATGTGGATACTTATTTTATGTCCATAAACTAAAGTTATACACGTCCACTAAAAATGTCTAATTATATGGATACTATACTTATTCTAAAATCAAGTCCACATGGACGATGAGTTATACACGTCCACCAAAGACTATTTATGTGGATACTTATTTGTTATTTATGTGGATACTTATTTTATGTCCATAAACTAAAGTTATACACGTCCACTAAAAACGTCTAATTATGTGGATACTATACTTACTCTAAAATCAAGTCCACATGGACGATGAGTTATACACATCCCTAAACCCTAAACCCTAAACCCTAAACCCTAAAGTCTAAACCCTAAACCCTAAACTATAATCCTTAACCTTAGATCATAATAATAATCATAAATTTAATTTCATAGCAATTTTAACCTATACTAAACATCAAACCCTAAACCCTAAACCTCAAACCCTAAACCCTAAACCTTTAAACCCTAAACCCTGAACCCTGAACCCTAAACCCTAAACCTTAAACCCTAAACCCTAAATCTTAAATCATAAACCCTAGGGTCTAAACCCTAAAACCTAAATCCTAAACTTTAGACCTTAATCTTAGATCATAAACCATGATCACAAATTTAATTTTATAGCAATTTTAACAAATGTAACCAAATTTGAAGATCTTTTACTAGAAAATATGAAATTGACCTACCCCCAAAATTATATAACCAAGTGTTAACTAAAATTATCCATCTAAACATGTCCACATGTTCATAATTTGTATGACATAATACACCATTTTGTTTATTTCATTTAGAAAAAAATTCTGCTTTTCTCTAACAAAAATTATATATTTTTGTGCCTACACTTTCCAACTAACAAAAATTATATATTTATTTAAACAATGAAAGAGAGAGAAAATAATGAAAACGAAACATGTGAATTGGATAACTAGAGAGAGATGTATAATTTGATGGCATTGTTGTAAATAGAGTTATAGTGAAAGGATATGATAGTTAATAGACATAGAGAAAGTGCCTAGTGGACAACAAGTGTGCTAGGATGCAATAAAATGTTGGAAAAGTGTGCTAGGATGCAATTTGTCCTATTATTATAGGGAGAAAAAAAGTTACGAACTGTGGGCGACTCGTGTAGTAGTTAAAGTAAAAGACAAAAAAAGTTTTTGGTTAAGGAAAAGAAACAGTGTAATTTTTGGGTAAATGGTGTATATAATTATATATATATATATATATATATATATATATATCTGATAATTATATAAAATATTGTAAGCGAAAATATACATATCAATATCATCTTCAAAACACGATATTTAACACAAAAACTCTTAACTTCTATGATTGAAAAAGGAAACCCCAAATAAAATTTTCTTCGATACATATAATTTTTTGGGGATATGTAGTAGATAGCACAATTTTAGAAAGAAATTAAGAAACAACCATTTGACCAAATAATATCACATACAGTATAATTAGGTGATACCCCGTGCTACAGCACGGAATTATATATTTTGTTAGGTACTTTGTTTTTGTAATTTATAGTTTTGTAATGTAATTTTTATTACAAAATATAAAAATCGTTTTGTCATAAAAATCCCCAACTTTCAAATTTGGGATGTTTTAATCACCAACTTTCAAGATGTCATTTTAATCACAAACTTTTTGTTGACTTGGTCATAAAATAGCAAATTTTTCTTGACCAAGCTGTTTTAGGCACGTCGTTTATTCTCTGTTAAAGATCTCAAAAACAAAGTAAAATTATATGTTATCTGCTACCGTTTTGCATAAACGACAATGTTTTTGACGCTAAAAACAACATTTTTTACCAAATTGAAGAAACTAAATTCCCAAATCAATTCCAATTTCACAAATCCATAACCTTTGAAAGAAATCCCAAATGCTCTCTACACATCGATGGCACATCACACTCACCAACACAACCAGATGTGTCAAAACTTGAACTTGAACTCATCGAAACAGAGAGATTGCATAAGACATATTGGTATTATAGAAAGAATTTGGGGTTTTTTTCTAGGGTTAGGGATTTAATAAACGTCGTGCCTAAAACGGCGTAGTCAACAAAACTTTACTATTTTATGGTCAAGTCAACAGAAAGTTTGTGATTAAAATGGCATCCTGAAAATTGGTGATTAAAACATCCCAAATTTGAAAGTTGGGGATTTTTATGACATTTTTCCCTTTGTTTATATAGTGTTTATTTGTATATTTGGGGTTCTACAGTAAATTGGAAATTCTAATAGAGTAAGTAGTTTGTAAAATGTAGCTTTTCACGGAAACTGACACACCGCAATATTGGATAGTAGTTTTGTAAGAGGATGAGTTTTTCTTCATTTTGGTTTGTCGTCAAAAGAGGAGAAGTTGCTTGTTAAATTTTAGTGCGAGATATTTCAATGGTTAGAAAACCATTGTATTTATAGTGAGATTAGGTATATTTAGGTTATCATTTAGAAGTTAATATTTGATATATCAAATCTCAGCAAAATTGTAAAAACCCAATTTAATTTATAGTTTGATAAAAATACTTGTTTTAACGGGTTTAACTCAAATTTTTTTATATTTTTAAAATTTTATGAGTAAAAATATTAATATTACTTAAATATTTTATATTACTTAAATATTTTATAGACTTAAATATATTATAATATTTTAAACTTTTGACGGAGTTGAAATATTTATAATAATTTAAACATTCTATAAAATTTTAAAAATTGTTAATATCTTAAACTTTTTAAAAAAACATAAATGTATTATAATATGTTTACTTTTTAAAAGTTTAAATATAATCAAATATAGAACCAAATTAAACTGTTAAATTTGGATACCTGATAAATCAAGCTTCCTGCTCATTCGTACTCAAAACATATTAGTCATATATTTATAGTGATTATGAACTATATTCCAATATATTTAGTTGATGTGGGATATGCAATACACATTTTCTGTAAATTAGTTTACAACCTAGGTGATACTCCGTGCATCAATAAACATTTTCTGTAAATTAGTTTACAACCTAGGTGATACCCCGTGCTACAGCACAGGATTATATATTTTGTTAGTTAGTTTTTTTTTTGTAATTTGCATTTTTGTAATGGAGTTTTTTATTTTGACTTATTTTCTTTATTTATATAGTGTTTATTTCTATATTTGGGGTTATACAGTAGATTGGAAATCCTAATAAAGTAAGTAGTTTTTAGAATATTGTTTGTAGAATGTAGCTTTTCACGGAAACAGACACACCCCAATATTGGATAGTAGTTTTGTAAGAAAATAGAAACTCCGCAATATCGGATAATAGTTTTGTAAAAAGATAGACACACCGCAATATTGGATAGTAGTTTTGTAAGAGGATGAGTTTTTCTTTATTTTGGTTTGTCGTTAAAAGAGGAGAAGTTGCTTGTTAAATTTTAGTCAGAGATATTTCAATGGTTAAGAAACCATTGTATTTATAGTAAGATTAGGTATATTTAGGTTATTATTTAGAAGTTAATATTTGATATATCAAATCTCAGCAAAATTGTAAAAAACTCAATTTAATTTACAGTTTGATAAAATACATGTTTTAACGGATTTAACTCAAACTTTTATATATTTTAAAATTTTTAAAAGTAAAAGTATTAATATTACTTAAATACTTTATAGACTTTCAATATATTATAATATTTTAAACTTTTGACGGAGTTCAAATATTTATAATAATTTAAATATTTATAATATCTTAAACTTTTTAAAACAACGTAAATATATTATTTTATGTTTACTTTTAAAAGTTTAAATATGCTCAAATATAGAACCAAATTAAACTGTTAAATTTGGATATCTAATAAATCAAGCTTCCAGCTCATTTGTACTCAAAACATATTAGCCATATATTTATAGTGATTATCAACCATATTCCAAAATATTTAGTCGATGTGGGATATACAATACATCTTTTATGTAAATTAGTTTACAACTTTACATATATATAATTTCTACGTTTTTATTCTTTTCATCTATACTAATCATAATTAATTACTATAATTTCGTTAAGGAAATATTGAAAATCTAAACTAAATGATGATTTTTTTTTATTTAATTGTATTAAGTTGATTTGTTGTTTCCGTAATTATCTCACCATATAAAAGCAAATCAAACAAGTTTACATATATATACAATTTCGTAATTAGTCTATTGATTATTTTGGAAACAACAAAGTCACAATTGATAAGTATTAAAGATTTCTCATTATTATTAGTATTTGTAATAATTATATGGATTAAGTACGGTAGTAGTTAATATTTGATATTACTTTAGCCATTAAATACTCTGATACCAGTTTCCCTTATTTATAGGGATTATACATATGTTTGGTTGTGTGTTTAACTATTCTTAAATCAAATAATATACAGGATCAGAAAATTATTAATCTGGAGAACAAACAGATCCGCGATTTTTTATTATTCTATTTTCAGGTCAGAGAGGATCCGCGTCCCGACCCGGTTAGTTTTAAGTGATCGACCCAAGGGTATAATGGTCATTTAGATAAATCGAAACTATAAGTTAATTTAATTAAATTAAGTGATTCTCTATTCATTTTTAATGAAAAACCTACCAAAACAAAGTCATGGTCCAAAATGAGTCTAGTGAGTACTTCAGCTTTAATAGTATAGAGTACTTCCTAGACTCAAAATGGACCATGACTTTGTTTTGGTAGGTTTTTCATTAAAAATGATTAGAGAATCACTTAATTTAATTTAATTAACCTATAGTTTCGATTTTGACAAATGACCATTATACCCTCGTTCGATCACTAAAAATTAAGTAGGTCGGGACCCGGATCCTAAATTACCCGAGAACAGAAGGAAAAAAATCCGCGGATCTATTTGTACTCCAGATTAATCATTTTCGGATCCTGTATATTATTTGATTCAAAAATAGTTATTCCTGTTGCCAAATAGAGGTGTAATCCCTATAAATAAGGAAACTGGTATCTGAATATTTAACGGCTTCAGTAATATCAAATATTAACTACTACCATACTTAATCCCTATAATTATTACGGATATTAATAATAATTAGAAATCTTTAATACTTATTGATTGTGATTTTGTTGCTTTCAAAATAATCAATAGATTAAATACGAAATTGTATATATATGTAAACTTATTTGAGTTGCTTTTATATTGTGAGATATTTACAGAAACAACAAATCTATTTAATACAATTAAATAAAAAGAAATTATCATTTAGTTTAAATTTTTCAATATTTCTTTAACGAAATTATAGTAATTAATTATGATTAGTATAGATGGAAAGAATAAAAAATGTAGAAATTATATATATGTAAAGTTGTGAACTAATTTACAAAAAATGTGTATTGTATATCTCACATCGACTAAATATTAAGGACTATGGTTCATAATCACTATAAACATATTACTAATATGTGTTGAGTACAAATGAGCAGGAAGCTTAATTTATCAGATATCCAAATTTAACAGTTTAATTTGGTTCTATATTTGAGCATATTTAAACTTTTAAAAGTAAACATAACTCATCCTCTTACAAAACTATTATCCAATATTGCGGTGTGTCTCTCTTTTTACAAAACAACTATCCGATATTGCGGAGTGTCTATTCTCTTACAAAACTATTATCCAATATTGCGGTGTGTCTATTTCCATGAAAAGTTACATTCTACAAACTACTTACTCTATTAGGATTTCCAATTTACTGTATAATCCCAAATATACAAATAAACACTATATAAACAAAGAAAATAAGTCAAAATAAAAAAATTACATTACAAAAATACAAATTACAAAAAAGTAACTAACAAATATATAATCCCGTGATGTAACACGGGGTATCACCTAGTATAATTGCCTCTCCATAATACCTTTTTTTTTTCGAGTTCAAGGATACAACAATTTTCATTTCTGTTCATCTTCATCCACCTTTTTTCTTCTTTCTTTCTCACCAATAATTCAAAGGCTTTAATTAACCTTGAACTATAGACATGAAAACCAACACCACCATCACTTCCTCTCTCTTCATTCTCCAACTGCTCTTGGTTCTCCACCTTCTTTACCTCTCTTATGCCATCAACAGTAGTGTCATCCTAATTCTCTATATATTTATGTGTGTGTTCTCCCTTCAACAGTCAAATATCTTCATTTTTATTGAGAATTTGTTAAAAATGCCCCTTTTCAAAAATACCCTCTTTTTTGGCCATTTTTATTTATGCCCTCATTTAATTTTTAATGACCATTTTACCCTTAGATGAAAATTATTTTATTCAATAAAAAGAAAAACAAAACTTTCCCGCAAAAAAATTTCCGACATATTTTCCCGCCAAAAATTTTTCAAAAAAATTTTCCCGCCAAAAATTTTTTTGTCAAAAAACTTTTGATAAAAAATTTCAAAAAAAAAAATTTTCCCGCCAAAATTTTTCCCGCCAAAAAAAATTTACAAGGTGTTTATAAGGCTTTTATAAGGTAGAAACCTTATAAAGCCTTATAAACACCTTGTAAAGGCTTTTACAAGATTTTTTAAAGAGTTTTAAAAGGTTTTTTAAACAACTTGTAAACGCTTTTACAAGATTTTTAAAAGGTTTTTAAAAGGTTTTAAAAGGTTTTTAAAAGGTTTTTAAAAGCTTTTAAAAGGTTTTTAAAAGGTTTTTAAAAGGTTTTCAAATGGTTTTTAAAAGGATTTTTAAAAGGTTTTTAAACACATTCTAAACCCTTTTACAATGTTTTTAAAAACCTTGTAAAAGTTTTTATAAAATTTTTAAAAGGTTTTTAAACACCTTTTAAATGCTTTTAAAAAATTTTTAAAAGCATTTACAAGGTGTTTAAAAACCTTTTAAAGCATTTACAAGCTTTTTAAAAGCATTTACAAGGTTTTTTAAAAGCGTTTACAATGTGTTTAAAAACCTTTTAAAAACCTTGTAAACGCTTTTAAAAGTTTTTTAAAAGCATTTACAAGGTTTTTAAAAGGTATAAATTTCAATATTTTTGGCGGGAAAATTTTTCGATTTTGGCGGGAAATTTTTTTTTTGGCGGGAAAAAATAAATTTTTCGGGAAAAAATAAATTTTTCGGGAAAAATTTTCGATTTTGGCGGGAAAAAAAATTTTGGAGGGAAATTTTTTTTGCGGGAAAATATTTTCGATTTTGATGACTGTACATTCTTGCTGTCACTCAAAAAGGGTAATTTGGTCATTTTGTATATAAAGAGGGGTAGTTTTAAAAATGGTCAATATGAAGGGGTATTTTTAAAAAGAGATATGGAAAAAGGAGCATTTTTGAGAATGCCCCATTTTTATTTCACTAAATCTCAAATTTTCTTGGAATCTCAAATTTTCTTGGAATCTCCGTCGTCTTTTGTTTTTATAACATACATCTTTTTTGTATTACACGTTATTTATTGAGATCACACATAGTGATGATACATCTTTTGTCTTTTGTTTGAGGACAGTTTTGATTTTTCACATCACTGAAAAATAGTAATTTCCAAAATTTTATGACTCAGTGGTATTTTCTCAATTCTTTTTGAGTCTAGTGGTAGTTACTAATCTTACCCTATTTTTTCTGTTTAAACTAAATTTATATTCATTGTTTTTTTGTTTTTGTTTTCAATTTCTATTTGTCATTATTTAAAATTTTCAAACCAAGTCACATCCTACATGTGAGATTTTTTTTTTTGGGAATTTTTAGACAGACTTAAATTCAAAAAAAATAATTGAAAATATTTTATTTTTTTACAAAAGAGTGTTTTTCTAGCACTTTTTTACGTTTCAAAATAAGTATCGTTTTAAATTTTCAATGTAAAAATTAGTGTATATATATATATATATATATTTTGTAAAATCACAGAGATATTAAAGAATATCAATAGTCAATTTAAATTTTAAAATTTTTTTAAAAAATTAATACTACTTTTTCTTAATTTGTGTTTTGCCATTATTGTTGCTAGGCCAAAATTTAAATGACTGCCCTGGTTATTTTTTTAGATTAGTTTTTTTTATTTCTAAAATGAACTTTAGTTTTGTAATACACGGCCCAAGATTTTCTTTTCGTGTTAGTAATATTTTGGGTCAAATATATCCAAAATATCTAAAATGCAAAATTTACATCTGAAAAAAATAGAACATTCTAGTTCAAGTCAGATGGGAAAATATGAACATCATATGAAATCTAATACCACTGTAGAAGAAACGAGCCAATGCCTTTTTTTGGCCTCATTCATGATTAATTGTGGATCCAAAACATTTTATTTACCATATAGAAATATCAGAATTTTTAGAACCAGAATTAATTAAAAAAAAAAAATAGGGAAAACCAAAAAAATACGAATCAGAATCGACCGTACACGTGGCTACCATCGAACGGTGGAAATGGTCTTTTATATTTTCCCTTCATCATCATTCTGATGAGTCTCAGAAATCGAAGCATTCACACACACAAACGAAGATCAGTGATGGCTCTTGAGGTACGTTAATTTGATTTAGGTTTTGACAGAATCGTGATGATTGGGAGCTGAGAATTGATTATTTTCTGGATTTTACCTTTTTTTTTTTGCTGCTTAATTTGATTATTTTATTTGTTCTATTGAGATTTGTCAAAGAGGTTTGAAAAGGGTTTGATTGATGCAGGCATGGTTTATGGATGATAGCAATGAAGATCAGAGACTTCCTCATCATCGTAACCCCAAAGAGTTCGTCTCCTTGGATTACTTGTCAGGTTTCTTTCTTTCTCTCTTTAAGTGACTCTTACTTTATAACCCCAAAGAGTTTGTGTCTGGTTTGGATAAATTTTTGTGTGTGTGTTTTTCATGTTTCATTGTATTGAGTTGTGATTCTACAAGATACACATATAGTACTTGTGTTGAACACAAAATTAAAATCAAAATTTGCACGAGAGGAAGTTTATTAAGAGAATCATAAATCATAAACTTAGTATGCAAATTTCACTTATAGTAATTGTGTTGTGTTTTGTAGAGTTGGGAGTGTTGTACTGGAAGTTGAACCCTGAGAACTACGAGAATGATCCTGAGCTTGGCAAGATTAGAGGAGAAAGGGGTTACGATTACATGGTACCCGGATTTATCTCTTTCTAATGATCACTATTTTTTTTTACTTAGGATCACTTCTTTTTTACTTGTCCCATATCGTTGAATGTTAATCTCATGAGGGTAGTAGTAGTAGTACTCAAACCTTAGAAAGCCAGCTTATGAAGATAGAAGGCTTCTTTCTTTTGTGTAATTAAATATAGGATTTGCTGCGGATTAGGTCTTACTTGTGCCCACCACCATAAGTCGCTATCAATGTTTCAGTTTCTTTACTTGTTTATCTCATAAAACAAACAAATACTAGGACAGTTGGGCTAGATAATCTTTATAACCATGAATGTTGTAGTTAAACCTTATAAACCCAGGTTAAGGATCTAAGCTAGCTACTAATCCTATTGTTAGACAACATACTATTCCAAATCTATGTAGATGCTTATATCGTGGCTTCTTCTATGTAGCTAATCTAAGTAATCATTTGTATGGTGTTTGGCATTGTGTAACTCTTGAGCTACTATTAATTCTCACAAGCAAAACGTTTTCGTTAATTAATTTCCATTTTAGGATTTACTGGATCTGTGTCCTGAGAAAGTCAGCAACTACGAAGAGAAGCTGAGGAACTTTTTCACAGAACACATTCACAAGGATGAAGAGATTCGGTACTGCCTAGCCGGAAGTGGCTACTTTGATGTTAGGGACAAGGATGATCGTTGGATCCGAATCTGGATGCAACCGGGAGATCTCATTGTCCTTCCAGCCGGAATCTACCACAGGTTCACACTCGACACCAGCAACTACATCAAGGTACAAAAAAATCCAAACTCAATCTCTGTACTGATTCATACGAAAAAACCGAGGACATATTACATCTTATGTTAAAATGTTTGATTGTTGGATTTTTTTTATGGATGGTGGTTTGGTTTTGCAGCTAATGAGGCTGTTCGTGGGAGAACCGGTTTGGACAGCATACAACCGGCCACAGGAAGAACATCCAGTTAGGAAACAGTATACAAAGGGCTTAACACACAAGTTTGGGGAAGCCATTAAAGCTCATTAAGTGGTTTAATATTTGCTTGTTGTGTAGTTGAATGTATTTTGTGTACTCCTTTGCAGTAAAACAGAGCCTCCTTCCGTATAGTTGTGCTTGTTGTAACTTGTAACATACTCTTTGCAATGTATGCTTTTATACCTAAAACAGAGAGTATTTCTTTAATATTAAATTTAAAATGTTTATTTACATTTTAAATCATGTTCAAGCTCACAAAAAAGAATACATTGGTAGAATTAATTTTTGTGAAGGTAACCGAAAAATTCCGTGGGTGTCTTTGGAATAAAACTACGCAAATCATATATATAAAAGTAGAGTTCCAGTCTCTCCTTATTGGTCCACTTGGCAATGCAATTTTAACAAAAAAAAAATTTATATTAAAACACAAATTTAAAACAATTAATTTTCACATTTAACTCACATAATATAAAACTGAAATCTTTATAGCTTTTCCCTATAAATTATGCATTAACTTTATTTCTCCACTAAGTTGTATTAAAACAAAACAATAAATTAGAATTGTAACTCTCATTTTTCTAAATGTAATTTTTCATCATTTCTCTTCCTATAAATACTCACTATCTTATTCTCTTAGTCTATCACTCTTTCATTCTCTCATCTTCTTCCACTACTCTCAAATCTCTTTTTTGTTTTGTTTTGTTTTGTTTTGTATCTTTTTTTGTTATTGTTGTTGTATGGGTTATAAAAAATCAAATCAAATATCATTGTAAAAGCTTAGTTTTAGAGTTTGTATGATATGTATATCTTATATATTTATTTTAATCTTTTAAAATGTTTATCTCCATTTTCTATTTTATATTAACATCTTATAAGTCATTATTATCATACTTCCTTACAATATTCACCACACAATAAGATCAGAAAGTTGAAATGATCCATATGTGATTATCTATTATGTCTCTGGTTATCTCACATATTCATGTATCATTTTTAATAATTTATAAAGATCAATATAATATTTAAAGATCAATATAATTATCCATTTATCCATTTATAAAGACTACTTTGTTTTGTGATCCAATTGTTAAATCTGCATAGATCAATATAATATTTTTTTTTATGATTTGTGGTTTTTGAAAACAAAAAGAACATAATTAAACAATTGGTTTTTTTGTGTCTTTAATCAAAATAAAAAATGATTCAAAAAACAAAACATATTCAACTGGAACTTAAATATAAAAATAAAATATAATTTTTAAAATATCATTTCACTAAATTCTCTAAAGATGAAACCATTGGTATGAAATCTAGCACTATAAATTAAATTGATGAGTGAAAACCAAAAAAATATAAGTTATCCTTGGGATTTTAAAAATTATTGAGATTGAAGAATTCATATAATTTTATACAAAACTAATTTAGTTTGTCACTTAAAAAGTAATATTTTTTATTTTGAAATATTATGTGTAAGTGTTGAGTTTATATCAACAAACAACCAAATCATGTGAATTTTGATTCAGCCACTTGGTATTCCTTTTATTTTAGGTTATAAAAAATTAAAATATTTATTTATAATTAAAGACATGTAACTCCATTTAACTCAAATGTAACTCATATCCAATAATTGTACATTAATTCATTCCTCCTACTAACTTATTATCTTTCAAGAGAAATTATTTTTGGTTAAATTTTAATATTTTTTATTTATTTTGGTTGGCTAAACTTATATTCATATTTTGGTTGGCTAAATTAATATATTTCTCATGTAAAATTATTGTTTATAATATATTTCTCATTTCAAAGTTTAAAGCAATATATCATATATATAAAAGTAAGGTTTTGGTCTCTCCTTATTGGTTGATTTTCATTTAATGTTTTCTAATTTTTTTTATTTTTTTATTTGCTTTCTAATTGCTTTAAACAATATTTAAGATCCAATAAACACAATACATTTAACTCACACATTAAAATAAAATTATAACTGAAAATAAAATAAATTATGCATTAATCATATTCTACCACTCAATTTTATTCAAACACAATAAATTACTATTGTAACTCCATAGTTCTAAATGTAACTTCCATCATTTCTTATCATATAAATAAGCATTCTCTCAATCTATCATTCTCTCATATTGACATTCTTTTACTATCTCATTTTCACATTCTCTCATTCTCTTCTACAATACCTCAAATCATTTTTCGTTTTTTTTTTGTTATTTTTGATTTCTTATTTTTGTTGTATGGGTTGAAAAAAAAAATGAAATATCATTGTAAATTGTTAATGCTAAATTTTAATTTTAGAGACTACATGATATATATTTTACATTGTTCTTATTTTAAAAGATTTATCTCCTTTATCTTATTTGAATTATTATCTTATAAGTAATCATTCTCTCTTCCTCTCCCACCAATATCAAATGTTGTTATATCTCATATGTGTTGTAAGAGTTTGATTCTATATTTTAATTTAGAAAGTATTATATATATATATAGATATTACATTGTTCTATTTTTTTAAAGATTCATCTCTATTATCTAATTTGGATTACCATCTTATAGTAAACATTCTCTCCTCCTCTCCTACCAATATCAAACGTTGTTATATCTCATATGTGTTGTAACTTGTAAGAGTTTGATTCTATATTTTAATGTAGAAAGTACTATATATATATATATATATATATTTAACATGGTTTTCAATTTTTATTTTATTTATATAAAAAAATATTTCTTTTATATTTCTTGCCTTTCTAATCTATCCATATTTATTTTTTAAATTTGCATAGTTAAATTTAAATTCACATATGATGGTTTTAACAAAACAATCAACTTTATTTGAGAATTAAATGTTTCTATTCATTTTTAAACGATCAATGTGTAGCATATAAGCATTTTGTCTTGCAATCACAAGTTATATTTCCATTGCTTAACTCCATGGTTAAACTATAATATATGTTGTCCTATTTGTAGGAATAACAACATACTTATTTAATTTATTTAAAAGAGCAGATGATTAAACGAAATAAACATTTCTCCAAATTTTATAATTCAATCAGTGAGTGTACTTATTACTTTGAAAAACTTTTACAATGAAGTTCATAAAATCATATAAGAAAACTAAAATATCACTTCAAATTTGGAAGGAAACACTTGGTATTCCTTTTTAAAAAAGTCAAGACACATATAAAAATTTCTTAATATTTAACTCACTTTAAAGACATTAAAGGTCATTTAACTCAAAAATAACGTCTATCCAATAATTTCATACATTCCTCCCACAAATAAAAAAATATATATATATGTTCAAGATTGTATTTAAATATTACATAATTTTTTAGTTAGCTAAATTTATAGTCACATATATACAATATATATACATAAGAATTTATATTACTTATTAACACCATAATTAGACCCATTATTTGCTTAACTCAATATTGGTTTCAAAGCCAACTAAAGAAAAACAGAAACGATCTTATTGATATTAGACCAAAACATGGGCATACAAACATAATCACTTACACGGAAGATATTTAAAAAAAAAATAACTTATTATTGCAACATCAACGTATGAAGGGTTTACATAAGCAGTTAATTAGAAAATCTATAATACAATAAATGTATTGGAAACAATATCAGTCAATGATAAGACTGGATCCTCAAAAGCAAGAAACGACATCTTCATAATTCATAAAAAATAAACGCCACAATTATACACATCTGAACGAAATGGTATAAACATATAGTGTATAAATAAAAGTGACGGCAAAGCCCGTATATGCCTAATTAAAACGAAATAATACAAAAGAGAAAACGAAAAAGACCACAAAAAAAAACAAGAAAGTGCCAGCTACAGTGGGGAAGCACCTAGTCATATATAAAAGTAAGGTTTCACCCTCTTCTTATTGGTCCACTTCGCAATGCAATTTTAACAAAAAAAAAAATATTTATATTAAAACACAAATTAAAAACAATTAATTTTCACATTTAACTCGCATAATTTAAAATTGAAATCATATAAATTCTCCTTATAAATTATGCATTAATTTTATTTCTCCACTAAGTTATATTAATCAATTGTATTAAAACAAAACAATAAATTAGAATTGTAACTCTCATTTTTCTAAATGTAATTTTTCATCATTTCTCTTCCTATAAATACTCATTATCTTATTCTCTTAGTCTATTACTCTTTCATTCTCTCATCTTCTTCCACTACTCTCAAATCTCTTTTTTGTTTTGTTTTGTTTTGTATTTTTTTTGTTATTGTTGTTGTATGGGTTATAAAAATTCAAATTAAATATTATTGTAAAGGCTTATTTTTAGAGTTTATATGATATGTATATCTTATATATTTATTTTAATCTTTTAAAATATTTATCTCTATTTTCTATTTTATATTAACATCTTATAAGTCATTATTTTCATACTTCCTTACAATATTCACCACACCATAAGATCATAAAGTTGAAATGATCCATAGGTAATTATCTATTATGTCTCTGGTTATCTCACATACTCATGTATCATTTTTAATAATTTATAAAGATCAATATAATATTTAAAGATCAATATAATTATCCATTTATCCATTTATAAAGCCTATTTTATTTTGTGATCCAATTGATAAATCTGCAGAGATCAATATAATATATATATATATATATATATATATATATATATATATATATATATATATATTATTTTTTTTATGATTTGAGGTTTTTGAAAACAAAAAGAACATAATTAAACAATTGGTTTTTTTGTGTCTTTAATCAAAATAAAAAATGATCCAAAAAAACAAAACATATTCAACTGGAACTTAAATATAAAAATAAAATATAATTTTAAAAATATCATTTCACTAAATTCTCTAAAGATGAAAACCATTAGTATGAAATCTAGCACTATAAATTAAATTGATGAGTGAAAACAAAAAAAATATAAGTTATCCTTGGGATTTTTTAAAATTATTGAGATTGAAGAATTCATATAATTTTATAAGAAAACTAATTTAGTTTGTCACTTAAAAAGTAATATTTTTTATTTTGAAATATTATGTGTAAGTGTTGGGTTTATATCAACAAACAATCAAATCATGTGAATTTTGATTCAGCCACTTGGTATTCCTTTTATTTTAGGTTATAAAAAATTAAAATATTTATTTATAATTAAAGACATGTAACTCCATTTAACTCAAATGTAACTCCTATCCAATAATTGTATATTAATTCATTCCTCCTACTAACTTATTTATCTTTCAAGAGAAAATATTTGGTTAAATTTTAATATTTTTTATTTATTTTGGTTGGCTAAACTTATATTCATATTTTGGTTGGCTAAATTAATATATTTCTCATGTAAAATTATTGTTTATAATATATTTCTCATTTCAAAGTTTAAAGCAATATATCATATATATAAAAGTAAGGTTTTGTCTCTCCTTATTGGTTGATTTTCATTTAATGTTTTCTAATTTTTATTTATTTTTTTAGTTGCTTTCTAATTTCTTTAAACAATATTTAAGATCCAATAAACACAATACATTTAACTCACACATTAAAATAAAATTATAACTGATAATAAAATAAATTATGCATTAATCATATTTTACCACTCAATTTTATTCAAACACAATAAATTACTATTGTAACTCCATAGTTCTAAATGTAACTTCCATCATTTCTTATCATTATTTCTCATATTGACATTCTTTTACTATCTCATTTTCACATTCTCTCATTCTCTTCTACAATACCTCAAATCATTTTTCGTTTTTTTTTTGTTATTTTTGATTTCTTATTTTTGTTGTATGCGTTGTAAAAAACAAATGAAATATCATTGTAAATTGTTAATGCTAAATTTTAATTTTAGAGACTACATGATATATATTTTACATTGTTCTTATTTTAAAAGATTTATCTCCTTTATCTAATTTGGATTATTATCTTATAAGTAATCATTCTCTCCTCCTCTCCCACCAATATCAAATGTGGTTATATCTCATATGTGTTGTAAAAGTTTGATTTTATATTTTAATTTAGAAAGTATTATATATATATATATATATATATATATATTACATTGTTCTATTTTTTAAAGATTCATCTCTATTATCTAATTTGGATTACCATCTTATAGTAAACATTCTCTCCTCCTCTCCTACCAATATCAAACGTTGTTATATCTCATATGTGTTGTAACTTGTAAGAGTTTGATTCTATATTTTAATGTAGAAAGTATTATATATATTTAACATTGTTTTCAATTTTTATTTTATTTATATAAAAAATATTTCTTTTATATTTCTTGCCTTTCTAATCTATTCATATTTATTTTTTAAATTTGCATAGTTAAATTTAAATTCACATATGTTGGTTTTAACAAAACAATCAACTTTATTTGAGAATTAGATGTTCCTATTCATTTTTAAACGATCAATGTTCCTATTCCTATTCACAAGTTCCATTTCCATTGCTTAACTCCATGGTTAAACTATAATATATGTTGTCCTATTTGTAGGAATAACAACATACTTATTTAATTTATTTAAAAGAGCAGATGGTTAATCGAAATAAACATTTCTCCAAATTTTATAATTCAATCAGTGAGTGTACTTATTACTTTGAAAAACTTTTACATTGAAGTTCATAAAATAATATAAGAAAACTAAGATACTATGTCACTTCAAATTTGGAAGGAAACACTTGGTATTCCTTTTTAAAAAAGTCAAGACACATAAAAATTTATTAATATTTAACTCACTTTAAAGACATTAAAGGTCATTTAACTCAAAAATAACTTCTATCCAATAATTTCATACATTCCTTCCACAAAATATATATATATATATATATATATATATATGTTCAAGATTGTATTTAAATATTAGTTAGCTAAATTTATAGTCACATATATACAATATATATACATAAGAATTTATATTACTTATTAACACCATAATTCGACCCATTATTTGCTTAACTCAAAAATTGGTTTCAAAGTCAACTAAAGAAAAATAGAAACGATCTTATTGATATTAGACCAAAACATGGGCATACAAACATAATCACTTACACAGAAGATATTTAAAAAAATAACTTATTATTGCAACATCAACGTATGAAGGGTTTACATAAGCATTTAATTAGAAAATCTATAATACAATAAATGTATTGGAAACAATATCAGTCAATGATAAGATTGGATCCTCAAAAGCAAGAAACAACATCTTCATAATTCATAAAAAATAAACGCCACAATTATACACATCTAAACGAAATGGTATAAACATATAGTGTATAAATAAAAGTGACGGCAAAGCCCGTATATGCCTAATTAAAACGAAATTATACAAAAGAGAAAACGAAAAAAGACAAAAAAAAAACAAGAAAGTGCCAACTACACCACAACCCACGCGTTGCGTGGGGAAGCACCTAGTCTAAAAGGAAAGAAGACTTTTAGGGTCAAGGACTTAGAGGTTTCAGTCTATATACTATTAGCTAAGAAGCATGGTGGTACAACATCAACCAGAGGATATAATTTCTCAAATTTGGGAAGCAAAATTGTTCCTTAATATGTGGTTCAGGTTCTATACCCTCATGCTTGTATTGAAATAAATAATTACTGTAGGTAGAAATAAATACTGTAGGTATTACATAGAGTGATAGAAATAAATAACCCTCTGGTTGTATAGAAATAAATAATTGTTCCTTATTACATAGAGTGATGAGAGGTTTGTATTGAAATAACTAATTACTGTAGGTAGAAATAAATAACACTGACAGTCTGACACTAACCAAATGGTCTCGTAGCGATTATATTCTTATCGTCCGTTGTTCTTATTTATTTAAGACGTGTTTCTTTTTGAAGTTGGTGTGATTAGGTCCTGCTTAACCGTTTGATTTGATGTGGTTGGGTACGGTTTCCCCCACCCTATTCAATGGAATGGAGAGTATAAGTCAAAGTCTCAAGGAATTCTCTTTTTTTCTACATAAATCTTTCTAAGGGTTCCACCAAAATCCCATCATTCTGACTTTAGAATAAACAAACAAACCACGTAACGTAATCCGTATGCATTCATGATTCACCATAACGTGTCAGGTGCGAAAGCAAGCTTGTAAACGATGGAGCAATTACTCACTCAATTTGTAGTGACTACTCAAAATTCTAGAACTTTGATTTTTATGCTAACTTATTTGGATAAAAGACAGCAAAACACACACAGAAGTAGCAACATCCAATGATTATATGCCACTACAACTCTCTCATTTCCATTTCGGGCGAATCGACTTTGTCCACATCAAAGTAGAACTAATAATAAATAGACTTATCCAAAAGGCAACACACTAAAAGTCTAAAAGCAAAACATATCTAATCCAAAAAACACCTAAACCCCCAAAATATAGACAGCATAAAAGCATCCTCAAGCTTCAGCTGATCATTAACTATTCTCTTCTCTCTTTTTTATTCACACCCAAGTCCCATTGTTTTTTTTTGGTTCACCAAATGGAATTTAATCTTCCATTTCCATTAGAGGGTCTTAGAGAAACAGGACCAACTGCTTTCTTGACGAAAACATACAACATGGTGGAGGATTCAAGCACAAACAACATAGTTTCATGGAGCAGAGACAACAACAGCTTCATCGTTTGGGAACCAGAGACTTTCGCCCTAATTTGTCTCCCTAGATGCTTTAAGCACAACAATTTTTCCAGCTTTGTTAGACAGCTCAATACTTATGTGTGTAACTTCTTGGAATTTTGGTCTTGGTTCTTTGGATCTTCATTAGAAAACTAAATGTTTTGTTTTACTTATCTGTAGGGGTTTAAGAAGGTTAATACAGAGAGATGGGAATTTTCAAATGAGTATTTTCTGAAGGGACAGAGAAATCTTCTTAAGAACATCAAGAGAAGAAAGACTTCATCATCTCAAACACACACACAGTCACTAGAAGGCGGTAGATTTGGACTAGAAGGAGAGATTGAGGAGCTGAGAAGTGACAGAGTAGCTCTAGTATTAGAACTTGAGAGACTGAGACGAAAACAAGAAACCATGAGGACATATCTTCATTCGATGGAAGAGAAACTGAAAGTCACAGAAGTGAAGCAAGAAATGATGATGGATTTCTTGCTTAAAAAGATTAAGAAACCTAGTTTTTTTAAAGGCACAAGGAAACGTAAGATGCAAGGATTCAAGAATCGAGAGCGAAGGCAAGAGGTTCATGAAACGATTGTTAAAGCTGAGCCGGAAGAGTATGTTAATGATACTGCTGATCAATATAGAGGTGTGTTTGCTTATGGCGATGAGCTTCACATAGCTTCATTGGAGGATCAAGGACAAGAAGGGGATGAAATGGAAACGGATAGTGAAGGAATCTGGAAGGGTTTTGTGTTAAGTGAAGAGATGTGTGATATAGGGGAATGTTTGATATAGCTTTATTAAAATTAAAGTATTTTGGGAGTTTTTATATATTTTTCATCTATAATTGATTTCATATGCACAATAGTATATAGAAAACCACTAGGTTACGTTCTAGGCCTCTAGCAATCTCATATACAATAACTTAGACCAACTCCAATGGTTGCCTCTATATTTTACTCCAAATATAGAAATCTCTAAAAATAGAGTAGAGGTTTAGGGCATCTCCAATGGTACTTTATATCTTACTCCAAACTCTATATTTGGAGTAAAATCATCTCCAATGCTACTCTATATTCTACTTTGGAATAACACTGCTCATTTCTCTATTTTTAGAGTAGAACTTTTTTATTTACAAAGTAATCCCTCAATTATCATATCTTACCATTTTATACCTAAAAACATTATTTAATAGGAATTTGCACTTATATAATTTTATAGAAAAAACAAATTTATTATGTTAAATTAAAACACAACAATAACATATATTTAACTTAGAAAATAGAATGACATAACAAACATTAAATATAAAATACATAACTAGTGCCATAAATTAAAATAGAAATAGAAATCTCAAATAAAAACAAGTTGTTACCAAAATAAACTTAATACATCATAAACTAGTAATTAATAATCCGGTAAATCGCTTCCGGATCCATTAAGGTTATCAAAATATTGCTCGAATGAAATAGGTGCTGAAGGAGCTTGTTGATCAACCCGTTTCTTTAAGACTTTTGCTTGCTCAGATTGAATATAGACACGAATACTTGGATCTTCTATTGAGCTTAAGTCTTGATATAAAACTTTGTTTTCTGCCCTAAATTTTTTCAGTGCTAAATTCTCACTTTGAAGCTCCAAATATTGTTGTCTTTGTTCACTTGTCTTTTTTAGTTGCAACAAAAGTTGTATATTTCCTTCTTCTAAAATCTTGATAACATTTGATGTTTGGTCATCATTTTTTCTTTTTAGTTTAGATTTTTTCACTTCACTTGGTCATTGAGATGAAGATCCGTCAATACCGTCATCTTCTTCATCTAAATTAAGAGAAAATGAAGACAAACCTGGAGATGCTTGTGTAACGAAATCAGGGGTAGGATTTTCTGACTCTGAAGATGTATATCCGAAACCGCATGGATTTGGTATCTTTCTAGCCGGGGTGACACCATCTTTAAACTTTTCAATGTCTTTAACAATGTTCCATACATGATCAAACTTCCAACCAGATTTGAATCTTGTGTCTTGCATTAGCATTTCTTTTGCTTGATTGAACTGCATAAAAATTAAAAATTAAAATAAATAACAACTTAAACAATGATAAGTAATTTAAAAATTTTACACAAGACTCACAATATCATCACTTGAAGCACCACTTTGACATTTTTTTTCACATTGTTTGATGCATGCATGCAGTTTTCTTGTTGCTTTCTCAATATTTTGAAATCAACATTGGAGAGATTTTTTCCATTCTTGAAAGCTTCCGCCACACGATCCCAGAAATGATCGGGTGATTGATAATGACCTGTAATTGGATCTTGAGAAATTTCTAGGTAGACTTGACATAAAAATTTATCTTCTTCTTTAGTATAACCAGAAGAACGATTACCAGACATTTTTTTAAGAAAATAAGAGAAGGTGAAGATGTGTTTATAATTTTGTGGAATAGTTGATTGGAAATAAAAATGAAAGATGGTATATATATATATATATATATATATATATATATTTTTCAAGGTTCTCACATTTTTAAATCATTGTCAGATGAATTAACAATACAATGACAAAGTTATTATAAGATTCTCACGCTAGCCATGACAAGATTTGACATTACAATGACAAAGTGGTGCCAAAATTCTCATATTTCTTATTTCACATACTAAGATTTGACAATACAAGATTGTATCAATTTTTTCATTCATTATAAGAATGAATGATGGTACAATGACAAAAGGATATCAAGATTCTCACGTTTCTCATTCTTTTTTTTTGTCAAATTACTTGGTTTTCATTCATTCATGGAAACAAAGTACAAAGAGGTGGATTCCAAGATCCAACGTTTGTACACAATACATAAAGGCATTCTCCAATGCCATACAAAGAAAATTAAAAGAGATCGACAAAATATCCAAGAGAGCTTTGAGGCAAGAGCTAGAAGGCAATTTACCACATGTGAGGTCAAGGTTTGTCGACAATTCATCCACAATAGGCTCAATGGAGAACATGATGGTCACTTTCAAGCATTGACTAGATGACGTTGATAAGGTGGTCTTAGCGACCGGGTGGAGTTTGGAGTAAACTTGCTAGACATGTTAGATGTTGGTTGTTGGCCGAGAGAACTCTAGAACCATGTCAGATGTTGGTTGTTGGCCGAGAGAACTCTCACGTTTCTCATTCAATTATGTAAAAATATAATAATACAATGACAAATTGTGACAATCCTATATATTTTATATTTTTATAAATACCAATATAACTCTACAGTGGTCATAAAATATTTCTACTCATATCACTATCCTCACCTTAGTTTTTGTTTCTCTCAAAATGAACTTTAATTTTAATAATTTACCAGATTTTCATAATTCATCATCTTCTTCAGACGATGATGAAAATATGGAAATTCTCAATAGTCTCGACCAAGAAGACCAAGCTATACATCTTGCTATCGCTAATAACAACTCGATCATCCAATACCTTCTCAACCGACAAAGCAGCAATGCAATCCATGGTGGCTCAGTTCAAGGATGCTCTTTCATACACCGTGATCGAGAAAATGCACATTATAGACTATTCAGTGATTACTTTTCGGAGAATCCAGTCTATAATGATGCTATGTTTCGTAGAAGGTACCGTATGTCTCGTTCCCTATTCCTTCGTATTATTAATGCAGTTGAAGATTATGACAACTACTTCACACAGAGAAGAGATACATTTGGTAGATTAGGATTATCATCCCTTCAGAAAGGAACGGCTGTATTTCGAATGCTAGCTTATGGGCTACCAGCGGAAGCGACAGACGAGTATGTTAAGATAGGCGAATCAACAGCAATCGAAAGCATGAATAGATTTTGTCGAGCCATAGTGGAAATATTTTCGGAGCAATATTTGCGATCACCAACAGCTAATGACGTTGCCAGACTTTTTTACATTGGTGAAAACGAGGTTTTCCAGGGATGTTAGGTAGTTTAGATTGCATGCATTGAAAGTGAAAAAATTGTCCTACCGCTTGGGCTGGAAAATATTCGGGTCATAGTGGATAACTAACTATAATTCTTGAAGCTGTGGCAGATTATGATCTTTGGATATGGCATGCATATTTTGGAATGCCGGGAACCAATAATGACATCAATGTACTGGAGTCTTCCCATTTATTCTCCAATCTCGCTCAAGGTATTGCTCCTCCTGCTCATTATATCATTCAAGGAAAAGACTATAATATGGGTTATTATTTAGCTGATGGTATATATCCGAAGTGGTCTACCATAGTGCAAACTATTCACGAGCCAAGATGTCCTAAAAAAAGGTATTTTGCTACAAAACAAGAAGCATATAGAAAATATGTAGAACGTGCATTTGGAGTTCTTCAATCGCGTTTTGCAATTGTGAAAAGACTAGCTCGGTTTTGGAAAAAAACTGTGATTCATGATATAATGACTAAATGTATAATTTTACATAACATGATAATCGAAGATGAGCGTGATCTTAATGCATCAATTGAAGCTGGAAGAGAAGCTCCAGCACCCGAGGTTGAAATAGCGGATGATGAAAATACTCGATTTCAAGAATTTCTTGCTCGATATAGAGAAATCAAAGATAGAGACGCTCATTTTTCACTTCGAAACGCTTTAATTAATCATTTGTGGGAAAAGTACACTAATGATAGTGTTTAAACAAAAAAATGTATTAGTCATTTATTTTCTATTTATGAGATGTAATAAAAATTTATTTTCAAGTTTAATTTTAATAATATTTTAATTTTATTGATTTTTTTGTTAAAATTTAAATAAGTGGACATAATTTGTAGATTTTAGAACTAAAAGGCTATATGAGAAATTAAGAACAAGATAAACATATATGATAAATTTAAAATATTTGTTTTAGAGTAAGAAATAGTCAATAGAGTAAACCATTGGAGTAATACACATGCATTATAGGGCCAACTTAAAAATAACCAAAAAAGTTACCGTCTATGT
This sequence comes from Camelina sativa, assembly GCF_030686135.1. Classification (NCBI taxonomy): domain Eukaryota; kingdom Viridiplantae; phylum Streptophyta; class Magnoliopsida; order Brassicales; family Brassicaceae; genus Camelina; species Camelina sativa. The sequence goes on along the minus strand of NC_141899.1, from coordinate 29,345,646 downwards.
TCAATTTTTTTAAAAATAAACATTATTTATATATAATTTTTATTAAAAAAATTGCATTTAGGCTTTAAATACCACTAGATCGAGCACTAGTGATTTCTAATTAGTAAAAGCGCATTAGCCTATCTATAGTAATAATATACTATTTTTTATTTAAATTTGACATTGTTCTAGTGCAAATGCACTCCTTGCACGTGCCTATCGCTGCCACTATTAATAAATTTTACGAAAAAGACACTAATACAAATGATTTGAGGGGCTATATCAATATTTTGAAAAGTGTATTTGTTGGTGTCTACAACTTACACACCAAGTTTAAATAATCTATTATAATAAAGTAGGGTTACACCCTTTAAGAATACCCTAATTAGCTGCCACGTGTCTTAACTACATTCTCTGTTTTCCCCCGAGCTCATTCCTCTTTTTCTCTCGTCTAACTCGTTGGGCTTTATCTACACGATTTCGTCATATTTCTGCATTGTTTTAGTGGGCTTGAACTGTATGGGCCTGGCAATTTTCGCCTTCCTCTCAAACTGCTACTGACCAGATCTCCGAGTTCTGTATTCTTCCTTTCCTCGCCTCTCTCTCTTTCCCACTCCTCCTCCCTTTTCTGTTCAACTCCGTCATGACCCGATTCCGCCAGCACCGATTCGTACGAGTTCCTTATTCTCCAGCTGAATCCGAGAAAACATCTTCGTCCACGCAAAGGAGAAGCCCGATTCGCGCATCCAAATGCAGGAGAACCTCATACAACTTTTGTCATTTCCTTCTCTTGAAGCAAGGTGACTCTTATTCGCTTCAAAGTTTTGGTTATATTTTTTCGTAAGTCGATTTCTGTGACGAATCTCATTGGATGTTACTTGAACATAATTTTTGCTTAAATTATTTACTTCCCTTTAAAAAGTTAGAGATCCCTCATTTTAATCCCTCCGTTAATGGTCCACCACATTATTCTGAGTTGATATTAGGTTATTCACTTCTCTCGCTTATGATCCTTAGTTATTAACCAAATTCTACCTTGATTACATGCTTCTACTTAATCTTTAATAATAGATATTCGTGTTTTCCTAATAATATTCCTGACTATCTGTTTCTCCTTAATTGTACTGTCGGTTACGATAGAACCTTCTTGATCTTATTTATACCCTGATAATATGCCTTTCCTTAATTGGTAAATCCCATTACCTCCGGGATTTTTAATTCATTCCTGATTCTTTGCCTTTCCTTAATTGTTTATTCCGTTACGATAACACAGCTCTGTTCTTTTTAGAACCCCGATTGAAAGCCATACCTTTTATATATATAGTTCATTTCATCCCCCACTAAAATAACAAAACAAACCAGACAACCGTTTCTTTAACCTACTTAAACACAAATGAGTTCTAAAGACTGTCCTTCAGACAGCCCTGCTTTCTCCTATGTCAAGCTGGCTGAAATTTTTGAGTCCATAGACACACCAACCATTGTCATCCGGCTACTCCATTTCTGGGATGCCCGCGACTTCAAACGCAACAACCTTCTTCTTAGTGTTGAGTGTCTTCTTCTGGATGAGGAGGTCCATATTTTATGCTTTATGAATCCTAACAATGCCCTATGTTGGTTTTTTATTAACAAAAATCCAACTATTTATTTTCCCTAATTTATAATCTCTCAATTGTTTAGGCTAATGTTATACAAGCATCCATCCACCCACGGCGCCTTCATAAGTTTAGATCAACCCTCAAACAGGGTTGCCTATTCATGATATCTAATTTCGATGTCAGGAAGCAACCAAATTCCTACCGCCTTACTGACCATGCGTACAAGATTGTTTTCAATGACCACACCACAATGGATTCTGTTGAACCCGACGAATTCCCTATTCCCCAAGAGTATTTTTGTATTCGAAACTACAAGGACATCCAATCCTTCGTGGGAAAAGGGGAGATCTTACCAGGTACGTACTAAATATATATTAATAAGTGGTTTGTATATCATGGTTCGTATATCATGATCTAATATGTCCTTCACTCATTGCCCCCTAGATATTGTTGCCCAAGTGACATGTATTCGGAATGCCGATAAGGTTGATGAAACCACAACTCCACCTAAGACAACCTCAAACCTTATTCTTACATGTGTATTTGACAGGTATTAATTATCTTCAACCTCCTATCATTGCCTTACTATTCAAATCCTAATTTATTGTGCTTCTCAGTGGGGAAACCGGTTATGTCTCCGTCTGGGAGAACCAAGCAACTAAGGCCCGTGGAGAGGTCGAGCTTCAAGAAGAGCCTATTGTAGTCATTGTCACTGGTGTGAACCCCAAAAACTTGCGAGGTACGTCTATTTCCTTATATTTATTTCGCTGACACTGTAAAATGTGTTAAGCCTCCTTCACCCTTATTTTTGCTAGCTATTTATCTGTCGTGGTTATATTTACTCACTATTTTCAATACAACTCTACCTTAGGCAACCTATATCTCAATGCTACTGCCTCTACCAGATTTTTTTGGAATGTTGACAACACCATTACTGAAGACTTCCGGAAAAGGTAGAAACATATTCTGCCCATTTACAAACTCGGAAAATAGTTTCAGTCGCCATCCAAACTAACATTGGCATTCCCGTTTTGATCTGCAGCCCTTTTTACCAAAAAGAACTAATTCCTACTATTGAAAACACCACTCCCGTGTTTGTTCCTTCTGAGATTCAAAGCATTTCCCAAATCCTAGCTTATGTTGATGAGCAAAGCGGGCAGGTTGACCTCCTCACCCTCATGCCTCCAACTGTTTGTTTTTGAGAAATGTTATTAACGAGTTTCCATTTAAACTGCCAGGAGAAAATGTTCTGGTGCAAGGCAAAGGTCGTTGACTTGATTTTAAGCAGTGGGTGGTTCTTCATATCATGCACGACCTGCTTTAAGAAAATGGAAACATCAGGTGATACACTAAGATGTGCTGGGACATGCGACACAGATACGTCTATTGGTCGGCTACGGTAACCAACATTTTTGTCACTCGTCTTTATGGACCTTTGTATGTATCTTATATAACGTCCTTATCACCTTTCTGTTCTGTAGGTTTTTTATAGTTATTCAAGAAGAAAGCAAGGTTACACCATCGGCCGAATTGTCAACATTCATCCAATAGTAGGCGAGTTGTACTACTTGAGACTGCTTCTAGGCGTGGTCATAGGACCAACAAGTTATGACGACATTCTAACAGTAGATGGAATCGTGTACGAGAACTTCAAAGATGCGTGTTTGGCCAGGGGTATGCTTGATGGAGATAAAGAATGGATAGAAGCATTAGAGGAAACTCGTCAGTGGGGTTTCCCATGCCAGCTGCGTAGTCTCTTTGTGACACTCTTAATCTATAGTTATGTTAGTAGCCCATTGAATTTGTGGAACCATTGTTGGCGGTATATGGGAGATGATATTGAGCACACGCAAGGGAAAAAACTAAAGCTCCCTAAACTTCACCTCAGAGAGGAGCAACTAAAGAACTACACATTGCTAGAGATTGAGAAAATCCTGCAGCAACACGACAAAACACTTGCAGACTTCCCGGATATGCCATTGCCAGACAAAGAGATGATGAAAGAGCTTAATAATTCATATCTTATAGAAGAGCTAGGTTACGACGAGGACGAACAACAAACAGAGCATGATCGTTTATTTGGCAGTTTGAATCAGGAACAGAGAATGGTCTTCGATGGAGTGATGGACTCCCTAGAAAATGGAGACGGCAGATTCTTCTTCCTTAATGGACCAGGGGGTACTGCGAAGACGTACTTATACACAACATTAATAACAAAGTTAAGAGCTATGAAGAAGGTGGTATTGCCAGTTGCATCCTCAGGCATTGCAGCTTTGCTTCTCCCAGGAGGCCGAACAGCCCACTCAAGATTCAAAATACCAATAAACCTCCACGAGCATTCTATGTGTGATATCAGAAAAGGATCAATGCTTGCTGAGCTGTTAAGGAAAACAGATTTGATCATTTGGGATGAGGCACCTATGACGCATCGTTTTGCGTTTGAGGCGGTAGACAGATCAATGCGGGATCTTTTAGCAGAAGATGATCCCAAAGCAATGCATAAACTCTTTGGAGGCAAGACAGTATTACTTGGTGGCGATTTCCGGCAAATCCTACCCGTTATAACAGGAGGAAGTCGGCAAGACACGGTCTTAGCAACATTAAACAGATCATACCTGTGGGATTCATGTAACTTCTATAGCCTGACCCAGAATATGCGTCTAAAAGTCGATGAGATCAAATTTGCTCAGTGGATACTTCAAGTTGGGGATGGAACAGCACCAAAAAGAGAACAACATAGAAATAGCTACGACGAGGTTGACGACATCAAAATAAATAGAGCACTTCTGTTACACAACGGCGACAAACGGATTGCACAATTAGCGGCTGATGTATATACGGATTTCACGAACTCGTACCTAGACAGAGAATACATAACAAAGAGGGCGATTCTAACTCCAAAGAATGACACTGCTCATGAACTCAATATGTTTCTCCAAAACAAGATCCCAGGCGACGCCAAAACATATTTGAGTTTCGACAGTATAGAGATGGATGGGGATTCAACCGACTCAGATGAGCTGTTATACCCAGCAGAATTTCTAAACTCACTCAAAATCTCAGGAATGCCAGATCATTGTTTGGAACTGAAAATAGGCTCTCCAGTTATGCTCATACGAAACTTGAATCAGAAAGAAGGACTTTGCAATGGAACAAGGCTAATAGTTACACGATTGGGGACCAGAGTCATTGAAGCAGAGATATTAACTGGGATAGTAGTTGGAAACAAGGTGGTCATCCCAAGGATAATACTGTCTCCACCTGATGAGAAGTGGCCATTCAAATTAAAAAGACGCCAATTCCCTCTTCGTTTGAGCTATGCAATGACTATTAATAAAAGTCAAGGGCAAAGTTTGGAACAAGTGGGCTTATATTTGCCTAAACCAGTTTTCAGTCATGGACAACTGTATGTGGCCCTATCCCGAGTAACATCAGAAGCAGGACTGAAGGTCCTAAACATGGAGGAGGAGGCAACACATACAATTAAAAACATTGTATACAAAGAAGTATTCAACAACACCAAAGCCAGTAGGTGACAGCAGGTATTCTTATGCATGGTTCTCATCGTCCTCTATTCTTCTTTGAAACAAAAGAAGAAAATATATCTTCAGACAATCTACAGATGCGTACTTCTTCGTCAGCTTTCGCCAACTGTTTCAATGAGAACAGAATTTTGAAAAAAAACGAAAACAAAGGCTGAAGAGAGGATAGACAGCGAGAGTATCTGGTATGAACTTCTTCTCTTAACTTTTATTTGAAATGCAGACTCTATTAGTTTATTTACATACCTTTAACGAACAGCGAAGGTGAGAGAGAAAACAGACCACCTTTGTAAGACAAGATATGAAATGATATCAAGAAATGCAAGACATAGGTAAATGAAGATCATCAAATACAGGGAATTAAACACACCAAGAAAGTATCCTTCCTCTGGGGCACACCCAAAGTATCCTTATATTCAATTTATTTAAATATTAACACATCATTTTCATATTTATACCCAATTTCATAGGCACACTACATATACCAGTAAATTGTTTTCCTTGTGGGGGTACACTCCAACTAGATATCCCACTAAATGGAGGATACATTACTACATAATCGTCAGCCATTACGTGAACTACAACTTAAGAAAGAGATGAGAATGGAGAGACATCAAGTCTCAACTAAAGTGTCCTCCCAAGGTTTTATTATATGATTTCTCTAACTTCAAATTCATTAAGCAATAGATGTATCTCTATTCTGTAGGGAAGACATTAATGTGTTAACCACACTGGAGGAATTTGCCAGAATATTATAGTGGATATTGAGAGGACAGTCTCTCCCCAGACATAGCGGTATCCACCGTGAACTGGGTTAACAAAGGTATTAGTTCCCCAAATAAACAAACGAAGCCAAAACAAGGGCCCAAAATAGCGGTAAAACAAAAAACTGTCCAACATATAGGCCTAAAATACTTGTCATAAACATTGAGAACTCACAATAAAAGCAACCAAGAGAAGGTGAAAATAACATTGTGGGAAAACATTATGGGTGGAAAAAAACAACCACTGAAAATAATTAACCATAACGCAATGGGAAAAACAAAAAAAACATTATAATTTATTAAAAACAAAAACACCTACAATTAATAGAAAATAGAAAAGGGGAAAAAACCAAAATTGCAAATCTATCATACTCCTAATATTAATATAACCCACGCAACACGTGGGATTTTACCTAGTAGTTGATAAGACAATAACATCAATAATACTTTCGATTTTATTTAGTTCTGCCTTTAACCATATATATCTTGAAGTTTCATCAATACGTAACGTATCAGACAAACAGATGCAAAATGTAGCAAATAATTGGAGTGATGTTTTGAACACCATCTTTTTTTTTGTTGAATGATCGTCAACCATTTTTAAGAGACGGTAGCTTAAAAAAGTCAAATAATTTGGTTGGGCCAAGGTAAAAGCCCACAGACTTACTCGGCCACATTTCACCCCTGATTGACTGTTCAAAGACGTTACTACCCACAAACTTTTGGTACGCAAATTAATCGAACCAAAAATATTGAATTATAAGCGAACCAAAAATATCAAATCGAAATCAAATCGGAATTTTAAAATTTCCCGAAGTCCAAATAGAAATGAAATACTCTGTAACTGTAACCAAACCGGAAAACATCTGAAAAAATCTTAGCTTTAGAACCAGATCCGAATCAGAAATCAGAATCGAACCAAACCGATTTCAAAAACCAAAAAAAAATCAGAACCGAATATAAACGAACCAAAACCAATTCCAAATATCCAGAGTCCAGACCTAGCTCGAACCATAAAAGTGTTATTACATTTAGAGCATCTTTATAGGGGAACTATTTTGGGTGTTCTTAGAGTAAATATATTATGAAAATAATGTAAGATCAGTAGTTAAGATCTTTGGTTAAAAAGTTAGTTATTGGGGGAACATGTTTAAGATCATAAGATTTAATAATATAATAATGTTAAATATATTATAATTATAAAAACTTATAAAATAACATTTAAGTTGCAAACTTATAAAACTTTTACTAAAATTCAGAATACAATACCAAAATTTTATAAAACAAAAAAACATTAAAAAAAGAAAAAAAAACAAACATATTACTTAATTAAAGCACACAAACATTTTATTTAATTAATATATAGTTTAATGTCCAAATTTATTCTATATATTCTCAATCAAATCCTCTTTTAATTTGTGAAAAATTGTTTACAAAAAATAATATTCATTCACACCTTGCCACATCAGCTTATAACTGAATCAAGAACAATTCTACATTAAGAATTGATCTTGGTGTTTTTATGCCATTATTCATTATTTTTCTAATTTTTTTGGACTAAGAACACTCTTTGTCTTATGCTTATAAAGATGGCCTTAGAGACAAATTTAAATCTTTTTATCATAGTCTCTCATAGTCATCATAGCTATACTATATGCTGTCAAATTTTTAAAAATCAACTTTATGAAATACGCGAAACTATATATATAAATAAGTTTAAGTCGGTTACATGTATCGATCAAAACGCGTGACGAAAATATATATTCTGATATCTCCCCCATGTGCTTTCCCTCGATATAATTTTTCAAAAATAATTAAGAATATTGATTGCACGTACTCGCCACGTCATTTTCATGACTTTTTAATAGTTTTATAAACCTTATCCTGATATCCTCATTTGTACCATTTGATCTTCCCCCAAAATTAAGCTTTTTTAATTTTATACGTTACCAAAAATTAATTAATTACCTCCATCTTAGGCATAATCATCTCCCTAATTACGCGTTAAACCTTGTAATAAACACCGCATTTATCAAATACATTCCAAAAATTACTTACAACATTTCTATAAATTGCTTTACTAATTATCCAACTAAAAACATTAACCCCTTTAAAGATACCATTATCCATCTAATTTACTACGTGTCTATTTTTACTAACCTCATTTGATCACAAGAATGGGAAAGAAAATATCCAAAATTGTCTCATCCACTCGTTCCGAGACACGTGTCCATACCAAAAGGGTAAAATCGTAAACTTACCCTCCTACAAGATTCTCTTTATAGCTCTTCCTTCTCATCATTTTTTTTTTTTTGTTTTTGCTAAAAATCTGTAGAATTTTTCCGAGAATCACTGAGAAAAAATGCTGGCTGTGTTCGAGAAGACGGTGGCGAACAGCCCCGAAGCTTTACAGAGTCCACACTCTTCCGATTCTGCTTACGCTTTGAAAGATGGATCTCTTGCGACTCATTTCTCTTCTGTGAATCCAAACTCCGTCACGCTTAACTTCGGATCTTCTGGATTCGTTGCTTACTCTTTTGATAACCCTGATCCTCGTGTTCCTAGGCCATTCTCAACTCCTTCTTCTTCTCTTTGATTTTTGGTGCTTGATCTCTCTACCGAATCTTTGATTTTTTAAATCCCTAATGTTTCGGTTTCGATTTTTGTTAGTTTCTGGAATCTGTATCGGTTTGATTTGTGTGGTTATGATAGTTTCATTCGCTGTTTCGCTTATGATTTTACTTGGATTGACTTTTTATTTTGTGCTTGCGATCTTGGATTTATGGTTATTTTGGATTGCTTTTGATGATGATGATGATGATGATGATGTTGTAATTTGAGGAGATGATTTAAGATGATTGAAACTGATCTACACTAGTTTTGAGTAATTTGTGGTTGTTGATTTTTGTATATTCGTTTGGTAAATGTGATTTTGGTTTCTTTTTTGAATTTTGGCAGATTATTTACTGTGGTGGATGATATTTTCTGTCTCTTCCAAGGACACATTGAGAATCTTCCTTTTCTGAAGCAGCAGTATGGCCTGAACAAAATCACGAACGAGGCCATCATTGTGATTGAGGCTTACAGGACATTGCGTGATCGAGGCCCTTACCCTGTGGACAAAGTTGTCAGAGATTTCCATGGCAAGTTTGCGTTTATCCTCTTTGATGGTGCTAAGCAAACCGTCTTCTCTGCTGCTGTAAGTAACATTCTTGTCCATTTCTTTATCTCCTTGTTTTAAGTTGGATATATATATATGTAAGCACGTTGTTATTGATTTGACTGGTTTTATCAATGTGCACAGGACGCAGATGGAAGTGTGCCATTCTTCTGGGGTAATGATGCTGAAGGACATCTTGTTCTTTCTGATAACACCGAGATGATGAAGAAAGGTTGCGCTAAATCTTTTGGTCCTTTCCCTAAAGGTAACCATTTCACTTTATAATATGTTTTGACTCTTTTGAAGTTGCCCATCAGAAAGATTGGTATGAGCTATTTATAGTTTGGTAAACCCATAATAGACAACAGCAGAAAAAAGAAACTCTCAAGTCAAACTCAAGATTGATGCTGACTGCTTTATTATGTATTAATAGGTATAGTTTATATAGAGATCCAGTTAGGGGTTTGCTAATTCAACGAGGGTTTTAATTTAGACATAATTTTATATTGATTGAATAGAAAATAACAAGTGGAAAGACTTCCATAGGTCTGTGTGATTGACTAAATGATTACATGGTTTCTTTTGTCTAAAGGTTGCTTCTTTACATCGTCTGGAGGATTGAGGAGCTTCGAGCACCCAAAGAACGAGTTGAAGCCAGTGCCGAGAGTGGACAGCTCAGGAGACGTGTGTGGAGCAACCTTCAAAGTTGACGCTGAGACTAAGAGAGAGAGTACCAAGATGCCTAGAGTCGATAGCTCCCAAAATTGGGCCGGTCATATCTAAACCGGAATCATACATTATCACAAAGCTAAACATCTTCCCTCTCTCGTCTTGTCCCCTCTCTTTCGTTACATGTTTTGAGTTACATTGAGACAATATTTTACACCACAATGTTCTCTCTCTATTGCGTTTATGTACATGTTTGAGTTGGGGATTTGAGAAGGATGTCACGGTTTTGTGAAACTTTGGAACCATAAGACGAGACTTTTGTTTCCCTGTTTTGCGTTACTTAAAATCATAAATAAATACTAAGTTTTTTGTTTCATCGTTTGTGTTGACTATATGCTTCAGTTAAATGTTGAGGTTTATGAAGTTCATAACATATATAAAACTGAATGAATAAACGTTTTATCAATTCAATACCTTTACCGATTACCTTATAACACATCTCTTATTTCTTGTCACCAATCTTACATTGACAAACAAAAACAAAAATCTTACGTTCAAAACCAAAAGCAAAAAATGGCAAAGTCTCTTCTCATGGTAATGATGGTGTCCATAGTAATGCTTTACATGGTTTGTCCGACTTTCTCCCAGATAATCAATCCATATACAGACGAGGTAATAGAAGATGTGGCCGATTCTCCAATTTCAGATTTCGATATTTACGTCGAATCTCCTGATGAAGCTCCACTTGAAGAGGCTGATTCACCCGCAATGGAGTATGACACAGAGCTTGCTAGCCATTACTCGCACAAACAGCTCGATTTTCTTGATGCTTGCATTGAAAAGCAAGGCAAAAAATGCGGAGGTCAGGTTTTCAAGAACATGTTCGCTGAGACTCCTCAAATCACTGATGAATGTTGTCATCATGTATTGAAGATTGGCAAAGATTGTCATCTCGTATGGGTTAAGTTCATATTCACCTCGTATGAGCATAAAAGTTTTGCTTCTAAAGGTATTCCAAAAAGCAAACAGTCATGGAACGATTGTGTGCGTAGAGTTGGGAGCAACATTGGCGCTCCGGTCTCTTTGGAGTATTAAATTGATATTCCCTGATGCTGATGATATGTCTATGCGTTTTTGGTAATTTGATTGTTACCAAATTGTTTTTGCTAATCAAGAAGCGAGAGCAATAAAAATATTTTACAATTTTATACATCATTCATTCGAACTAGTCCAACATAACTAAAAATGCATACGCTTAATGATGTTGCATCCCATCTGTGTTGGAATTTCTTTCTACTTGGGCAAAGTAGAATAATTTTTTTTTTTGTAATCAAGTTCTTTAACTTTAAAAAGGTTAGAACCAGGCGTGTATGTTAAGTCTCCTTTCTCTCGACCACACTCTACACCAAGCTTGCTACTTATTTCTTCACTTCTTGTGGTAACAACACCAAATTGTTCATTTTGAAACTCCATATATCTTCATGCCAATGATATTCTTCTTCTCCGGTTTGTTCACAAGAAAGCAATTTTCATTCTCTTCTATCGTCTTAATTTCTTCACTCATGGCGTCTCTCCATGCATTTCTCTCGAACATTTTTGTATGATTGTGATTTCTTTGATGGGAGAAAACAAGCTTCATGTATTTGAGTCGAATCTTCACACTCCTGCACCATTTGTGCTGTTTGCATCTCACTACTTGACTGATATCTACTTGTAAATTCAGAAGTATCCTCTTCTTCCAACGTCACATGCCTCTCTTGACATCTCCACATTCTCATTTCGGAAAATCATATCTTATTCACATATGATTTTTGCACTCTGTTGAGAATATTTCCCTTTAATTGGAAAACTTTTGTGCACCATTTTTATCGTAATAATCTTCTTTCTCATAACGCGATATCATTTGCGAAACACTACGCAAACATTTTGCCAATCCTGGAACTAGAAAGTCAGGAATATCAGAATGGTCAAGGAGGACGAGGTTAGCGTAAGATCTCTAATGTTCCAATGGAGTTGGAAAGAGGATTGTCTCTGTTCGCAACCATACATAAGTTCTCTCATAGATTTTTCTTGTACCAAATCCCAAGATTCCACGATCACCATTTCGAGAGTTTGTTGTGGTCTTAAAGAAACCAAGCTCGAAGACATCACCGGGACCATTGTTTCTTGCGCTCTTCTTATTTTCTTTAGCCCTTATATAGATTTTTCTTTACACTAATTTTTCAAACTTTTCAAATGTAACTTTCCACGTTCTATGACTTTTCAGCACATCATTTACTTCAACAAACTTTTCTCACTATAAAAACAAACAAAAAAAACATATTATAAGATAAATCTTAATAGCATATCCGGAGAGATTAGTTCCCCCTTGACATCATTTGATCTCTTCCGCGAATATGACATCGAAAATGTGTTGTACTGCACAGTAGATATGTATCAGAGCAGCTAAAATCAGACTCGGACATCTAGATCTACAAACATTTTCGTTTACTCAGAACACTCGAAGAAGAATGCAAGTTTTTGTCAATGTCGTACCTTCATCTTTTGGGATATTCGGCTGATCAACCACGAGGTACTGTAGCGCGTTTAGATCACCAGGACTATAAAACAGTAAATAATAATATAAGAGCAGTTTTCTAAAATTGCCACAATTTCATCAAGGCATCATTGTTCTCGGTACCTTGGTTTCAGGATAAGACACGTAAGTGCCGAAAGAATTGAAGATTTGAGATGGTATCTACGAGAATTTAAAAGCACAAAACGGTTAAAAAGAATGATGATTGTAACTCAACAACTAAGCAGATTCTGGTTGCTTACTCTGATTGATGCATGTCATAGAGGATAGACAGCCCCTCTAAGCAATCAGCAATGCAAGGTTTTACTCCAATTCGTTCCTCTACTCGCCTCTTGCTTGATTCAACTTCTAGTAAATGCAAACCGTCTCGATGTAGCTTCTCTAGTGTCAAAACACAGCTCCAGAATTCTTCCCTGACATCAGCATCACCCATATGCTATACGTTTCAGCAGTCTTTACTTACTACTAGAACCCGAAACACTCATGCTAGCAAGATTTTAAAGTAAAACCTTTCTTCCCTCAATATATACTTACAAGACGTTTCTCAAGGAACGCAATAGAGTGTCCAGTTGATCCATCTGTTGCTGCACAACTGCGTCTTCAATCCCTTTCATGCATCTTAAAGCTCCATAGCTCCCATGATTTTGCATTTCCTATTCTCAAACCCAAACAAAATTCACACATGCAGTTTTTAAATTTATGACAACAAATTCACAAAGATTCCAGCTACCTGTAATCTCTGAATGATAGAAGAAACGTTTCTGAAGAGGGAAGCCCAACGAACTTGAAGTGCATCCCACTTTTCCATCTCCTCCTTTCCTTTTCTGAACTTCTGCTGCCATTTCTTGATTACTGCCTCCATTGGACACTCTAGGAATTTCGCTATTGTAACCTAGAAAGAGACAAGTATGCCTTTGGGTTTAAGCCATCCACCAAAAGGGGTAAATCAAGATGAGAATGCAAACCGACTAATCCCTACTGAATATAACTTTAAGTGCTCTCTATTACAATTTTATTGACTAAAGATGTGATAATGTACATCAAGTTTTCACATCTACAAAGACTAGGATCAGATTCTAATATCTCTGTGAGCATACAACAAAACATAAAGATCAAAAGTGCCATCCATTAGATCGCCAGAATCTGCGAGCATTTTCTGTAGCACGAGCCTTTTTGATCTTCAGAAACAGCTTATAAGCCAATTCTGTTTTGTTTGAAGACATTAATTTACTGCTAAGCCTACTATAAACAAAGCGGTTTGGACAAAACCCTTTACGCATGGCTTCTTCCATCACAAGCACAGCATTATCTAGATGACCAATGATACAGAGCCCATCCACAATATACTCGTAGACTTCCACGTCAGAAGGATATCCACACTCTTGCATTTCGTCCCATACGTTCAACAGCATCCCACATTTTCCAAATCTCGATAGGCGCTTAAGCAACAACTTATATGCGCTTTCTGATACCTTACACCCAGCTTTTCTTGATCTCTGATAGATAACCATTGCAGCGTGTGGTGGACCATAGCTGCAAAGCGGCTTGAGGAAAGAGGTAACGAGCCCTGTGGTGGGAAGAATCCCTCTTGAAAACATCTCTTCAAATATCTCAAGCGCATCAGAAACCTTACGGCCTTTAATGAGCCCAGAAACAAGCTTGGAATACGTTTCCAAGTTAGGTTCACATTCCTCATCCAACATCCTTCGGTAGTACCTCATAGATTCATCAAAATCTCGAGCAGATATGAAATTACAGATCATAGCGTTGTAAACATTAGCGTCGGGAACATTACCCTTGTGCCTTATATTATCAAAGATCTCAACAGAATCATTAATACGACCAGCTCTTCCCAACCCTTCGATAAGGTAGCTGTAAGACAAACAGTCAGGACCAAATCCACTCTCAACCATCTCCTTCAAAACCTTTTCCATTTCTTCAATCTCACCGAGCTTCGACCACCCACTAATCATAATATTATAACTACAACCGTCAAAAGGTATACCACTTTTCTTTGCATTAAACACCGATTTCGCAGCAGTCACATGCGAACGCTCACAGAGACACTGCAACAATGCATTGAAAGACTCAGTATTACATTCCACCCCAAAACTTTCACTTTCCTCAAACAACTCTACCGCTCTACGCACATAATGAACCTTAGTAAAGCTATCCATAGCCATGGTTAAGCACCTCAGATCAGGGTTAACCCCTTCACACACCATTTCCTTTAAAACATCCATCATACAAGAGAAGAACTTTCTCCTTCCTAACGCTCTTAAAATCACACAGTAGCTATCAACATCTTTGGAGACACCAGGCTCACGAATCGCCCAATTGAAAAACGTAACCATCGATTCACCGCTTAGATTGCCTCTATTAACAACGTCAGCCACAATGTCGATACTCAAACCAATACCAAGACTACTCAAACTCCTTTGTATCGCATACTTGCCTTTCAATTTCTGAAGAAACACTCCTCTAATTCTTTCCTCCGGCGACAAAAACGAATCGATACCTACTTGATTCCTCGAAACGGTTTCCTCCTTGGCTTTATTAGATGTAATTGGAAGCAATGAAGATAACTCAGCTAGAACATAACTCTCATCAAGAACAGTATGGTTCAACGGCTCTGACGCTGTGCAAACTGTGCGATTGAGTATGGAACTTGAAACTAGGGTTTCTACATCTATACGATGAACACGACGGAGTGATTCCATGACTAAGTTCCATCTCCTAAGCATAATAATCACTCGATTCCAAAATCTTAAAGTGTTTGTGATTACTGTAAGTTTAACTTAATCACTCCTAAGAGAGAGAAGAAAACAAAGGAAAGATAGAGAGACATGTGTAAAATGAGTGATTAAAGAGAACTTACGAGGAAGATTGAAGAAGCTTCGCTTTGGGAAACTATCAATGGAGAAGAAGAAGAGTAGTGCGAATCGGAAGAGAAGAAGAATGCTTCTACCCGGTTTAGTTAGGGTTACTGCCTTACGGTTTATGTTCGGTTCAATAGATAACCAAACGAAAACCAAAGTGTTGGTTTAGAATGAGAACAAAGTATAGAAAAAAGCATGTTCACAAAAAAAATGCATTTTAAAAATTAAAATTGTTCACAAAAAAAAAGTGTTTTTGTATTTTCAACGCAAATTTTATTAAGGGGTGTTATTGGATTAAGAATTTTAATAGATTTTAATTAACGTTGGATATTAGTTGATTTAGAAGTCTAATGTATTTGTGTGGATTTGAAAGTCATTGATAATGTATTTTTGGTGATTGTTATGGATTTTTTTAAAGTTATTTATAGAAAAAAGGAATTATCTATAAACTATGTTATATCCCAAAATCATATTAAATTAACAACACCCAAACTTTTACACTGGTCATGGAAGAAACAGACATTGAACCCAGAAAAAAAAAGTGTGATTATATCATGAACTCATGAACCCAGAAAAAAAAAAGTTAAAGAACACAAAAAAAAAATTTATCAAAAATAACACAGATCTTATGAATAGATGTGATTATAGATATAAGGTTTGTGGAGGAAGAAACAGACATTGAACCCAAAAAAAAAGTGTGATTATATCATAAACCCAGGAAAAAAAAAGTTACAGATCATGAACCCAGAAAAAAAAAAGAGTTAAATAACACCAAAAGAAATTCTCAAAAATAACACAGGTCTGATGAATAAGTGTGATTATATAAAAAGATTGAGAAAAAAATAAACTATAATCACATATATAAAAGTAAGGTTTCACTCTCTCCTTATTGGTCCACTTGACATTTAAGTTTTAAAATTTATTATTTATTTTTAATTAAACAACACATTTTATTATATACATTAATGTATACTTTAAATTCATTATTTACTACTAAATTATAACTAAATATACATAAATTGTGAATTGACTTTTTCTCCTCCATTTATTTTCATTTAAACACACTATTAATTATAATTGTAACTGTTCTAATTTAATTATTTTAGAAATGTAACTTCCATCACTTTTTATACTATAAATAACCATTCTCACATCATCCTCTACCATATCTCAAATCCTAAATATTTTCTTTGTTTTTTATAATGTTCTTGCAAACCCAAATAAGAGTTTGATTATATTTTTTGTTTACTATATATATATATATATATATTTTTTTTAACAACAAAGGATTGACTCAAACAAGCCAATCTTTTTTACTATATATGTATTTTTTGTTTACTATATATTTTACATTGTTTTGATTTTTTTGTTTTGTTTTTTGTTTTATGTACTTCTCCTTTTCTTCTTTGTTTTCTTATATTATTTTGATTTAGAATACATATGTATTCTAATATGTATAATAAATTTTTGATGACCATAATAATATTTTAGTTATAACCATCTCATAATAAGAGAATCAAGCTAAAGAAAACATCTTAATTCTTTACTTTAGATGTTTGATTAGTTCTTACAAACTCATGTATATTTATTTTATTCTTAAAATTTGAAATGTTCTCTTTTTTTTTTCCTTCCAATGACTTTATTAAGAACCAAAATGAAGGTCAAAGTTTACAACAGAGTACAAAAATATTAGACATATTATACAAAGTATATAGATGGTTACTAGCGACTGCAGCTTTGCTTAGCATATCTGCACATGTATTCTGCTCTCGATATGTGAAGGAGAACCGTATGGCGGTAAATCTTCCTACATTCGCGCTACAATATATAATTTGAATTGTTTTAATTAAGGAAATTTTTATAATATAATTATCAAATCAATTTTTTTACCTCTCTCTTACCTCCAACAAAATTGTAATAAATATGTTTTAGAATATTCATGATTATATTTAGTCTGTGATGCAACATATAATTATATAAAAATCATTATTTTTAAATTTAATTCAAATATGCACTTTAAGGATTTTGCTATATAAAAAATCAATTTGATATTTATTTTCTTTCTAGCTTTTACTACGAGGATGAAAAATTGAAACTAAGCCGAGCAATATAACTTAAATTAAGGGGAATATAAAAAAAATTGTAATATAATTATCAAATAAATTTTTCTTAACTCTCACTTACATCCAACAAAATTGTAATACATTTATTTTAGAATGATAATCATTATATTCAGTTTGTGATTCAACATATAATTATATAAAAATCACTATTTTAATTTAATTATTTAATTCAAATATGTACTTTAAAGATTTTGCTATATAAAAAAGCAATTTGATATTTATTTTCTTTCTAGCTTTTACTACAAGGATGAAAAATTGAAACTAAACCTAGAAATATAACTTAAATTAAGGGGAATATAAAAAAATTTGTAATATAATTATCAAATCAATTTTTCTTAGCTCTCACTTACATCCAACAAAATTGTAATACATTTATTTTAGAATAATCATTATATTCATTTTGTGATTCAACATATATAATGATATCAAAATCACTATTTTTAATTTAATTCAAATATGTACTTTAAAGATTTTTCTATATTAAAACAAATTGATTTTTTATTTTCTATCTAGCTTTTTATTACAAGAATTAAAAATTATAACTAAACCTACAATGTATCTTAAACTAAGGGGAATATAAAAAAAAAGATTAAAAAAACAAATCTTTGGGAATCATATTTAAAACTTTGAATGCACTGCATATGATTTTATAGGAAATATGTGTTTTTTACTTTCAAAATAGTTTAGCTTTTAATTATTAAATACTTTAGGTTATGTGTTAGTTTATATGAAAAACTTAAATTATATATTTCAATCACATAGTAAAATTTCATTTTTATTAATAATATTTTATTACCTCAAATGCTTAAAAATACTAATAAAAATTATTATCAAAGTTGAACAATAAAAATAAATAACTTTAAGAGATATGTATAATGTATGTATGATTATATTTAAATTAGTTATATATTTTGATATTGTATGATTTGAATAAATAAAAGTGTAAAAAATGTTTATGACATTTAAATTAATTTGTTATTTTTAATATGATTAACAAATAAATTTAAATTAATTAATTTATTCAATTATACAACAATTCGCGCATTTGCGCGGGAATTATCTAGTATGTTAAAAACTAGAGATCCATCGAGATAGAGAAAGGAGGAAAAAAAATGAAATGCTTGAGAAAAATATGATATTGTGTTTGTTCATATTTTAGAAGCAAAGTACGTTAAAATCCAAAATCACACAAAATTCAGTAGATATTGAATAATGCTAGATTTTAATGGATTTTTAAAAATATACGATTGAATAACACCTGATTTCTAAATACATCAAATTCTTTTAAAAACCACAATCCAATATATAATATCTTCACCATATATTCTCAAGCATCATTGACCTTATCCTTTCTGCTTATCGCTTTAAACGGATTAAGAGTTTTTCGAATTTTTTATTTTAAAAAACAATTTCGTAATATTTTTACAATTGTTTTTGTTATCATCTTTTGGTGCTTACGCGGAAAGTTTATAAAATAATAATTTTACTTCTTTCTTCTCTACTATCTCTGGTTTCCACGAATGCTCTTACTTGAGTGAGTTTGTGAAACGCGAAACGAGTTTCAGCGAACGCTTCTTAAGCGAGTTTGCAAAAATAATTCAGTGTAATTTAATTACTTGAATTGTTTGATTAATATACAAATCTGATCTGTTTATTGTTAAACAGAATGTCAAGAAACAACACCAACAATATTGACGGTGATAGAGTTCTTGAGACCCCTGATGAGACTCTTGAAGAGTTGGCTTTACGTCTTGCTAAAGAACTTGAAAATGTGAAGCTTACCAATTCTAGTATGGAAAATGTGCGTCAAAATCTGTTTGGTAATGGATCAACCCACATAGGGATACCACGCTCAGCTTCCCAAGGGCTGATGCCAGATAAGTTTGATGGCAAAACTGGGTTCAAAACGTGCCAAAACAAGATGCGCTACTACTTGGCCATCATGAACATGGAAAGATACCTCACAGAGGATCCACCAACGCTTCTACAAGACGCCACAGATGTGTATGTGGTTGGAAGTATGGATAGTTGGACTCAAGGAGACTATTGTTGCAAATGTCAGATTCTGAACCATTTGGTCAATGATCTGTACGACCTCTACAGTATGTACAAGACTTCAAAAGAATTGTGGCTGACTTTGAAGAACAAGTACAAGACTGATGAGTGTGGGATGCAGAAATTCTCAACTACGAAGTTTCTGAACTTCAAGATGGTGGATCCCAAAACCAATTTTGGAACAAGTGGAGGCTCTTCAACACATCTTTCTAGAGATAGAGTTGGAAGAGATGTCGATCTGCAATGTTTTCAAAACGATTTGCTTGATCGAGAAGCTACCACCAAACTGGCCGGATTTCAAGCATTACCTTAACTTCAAATGTAAGGCAATGTCTCTTGATGATC
The DNA here is from genome assembly GCF_030686135.1 of Camelina sativa. NCBI lineage: Eukaryota > Viridiplantae > Streptophyta > Magnoliopsida > Brassicales > Brassicaceae > Camelina > Camelina sativa. The sequence continues at coordinate 29,325,957 of NC_141899.1, read as the reverse complement.
TCATATGAAGGTTGAGGATTGAAGATAATAATCGTGGGGTTCATTCAGGTGCTCAAAACCATGGGCATGATGTGGAGCATGAGGGGTTATCAAGTCACTAGTCGTGTTGTACAACACCTAATCCTTTTAGCAAACAGATTGTTTAATTTTCGTTTGCCTTGACGAGGAGGCGAGGTTTCCACAAACGATGGAGAAGATAGAGAAAATGCAGACACATTGCAAGAATTGTCATTACTTCAGATTTTTCGAGCATAAGATACGTCCATACAGAGATCTTGAGAAATCTTCCACAATTGTCAAAAAATAAACATCACCACATGAAGACAGAACACGATAGGGTCCCCAGACGTCACATTGAATATTAAAAAAAACAATCTAAAGCTTTATTAATACTTTGAGTAAAAACTTTTCTAGTTTGCTTAGCTCAAAAACATATGTCACAAGAACGAGAGCTAACATACGAATGAGAAACATAAACCATAGGTAAAGCTAAAAATACAAAAAGCAAAGTGCAATTCAACATTGGCACATAAAGCACATTAGTTAGTGCAACTTTCTCCGAAAGTGGAAACTCTCCCATATTCAAAGCAAATGTTTTGCTTTCGTCTGCAAAACCAACCGAACAAGGTGGAATAGAGACAATATTAGTTAAGAGAGAAAGTTGACCAGTCATATGGTGAGCAGCCCATGTATCTAGAATAACATCGCCAAAGTACATCTTACTAGACAATTTATTGGAACTACCAGCAGATGTTTTCTCTTGAATCATCTGAGAGAGAACACGAAGTTGGTCTTTTGTAAATTCTGGAAACAAAGACAGATTGAAACTTGTCACGTGAGCTGTAGCAACTTGCCCTCTACTACGACCAAAACCAGCTCTGCGTCTGCGACTACCGGAACCACATCCAACACCACTACACTCGATCCACCAATCGGGAAATGCCCACTATAGACCAAGAATCCTTCTTCTTATGGCCCGAACGTCCGTAGTGAGAACACAAAATAGGACGAGACTTGATGATAGAAGACTCGGCACGGGTCCCGGTTTGAACTTCAGTTCCGGCAAAAAAAGCTACCACATAGACTTGTTGACGAGCCACAAACCCTACAGTCTCTTGTCATTCTTCCTGAAGACAAGAAGCATTGAGCCTTTGTTGTTCTCGGATTAAATTAAAACAAGCAACACCAAGGGTGGGAAGCGGATCCATATTAATAAGACTCGTACATATTCTTCCAAGTCGTGCATCATCAAGACCCATGACAAACTGGTGAAGTTTCTCATTATCCCTCTCATTAACAATTGTAGTCATAATCGAACCATTGAGACACACCGGACTTGCTTGATAGTTTTTCAATTCATCCCAAAGATGAGATAGCTTGCTGTAGTACTCGCCGACCGTCTGACTGTGTTGTCGACATGAAGCGAGTTGAGCTTTGATCTGATGAACACAAACATTGTTACTTACTGAGAAACACTGCTGCAACTCATCTCACAGAAGATGAGCGTCAGAAATTAAAGTTACATTTGACTTAACTTTTTGCTCAATCAAAGCCCTTATCCAACCCACGATCATTGAGTTTATTTACCGTCTTCCAACTATCAAAATCCTAGTTGGCACTTGCAGGCTTCGGGATTGTGCCATCAATGAAGCATGTTTTCCTTTTGGGTTGAAGAGCATTCAACATCTCTTCAGACCATTCGTTGTACTTGTCTCCATTTAACAGAACAGAGGTGATGATAGTACCAGAGTTGTCGGAGCTTGACAACGTGTACGATGACACCACCGTGGCAATAGATTGAGCGAAGACTCCTGTTAAATTAGATATTAAACTGACTTGATCTTATTGATTTAGATGACAACCTTATTTATATTGTTTATCTAGGGTTTACACAAACCGTCATAAGAACACTCTAGAAACCCAACATACTAAACCCATCATAGGAGTTGGAATCGAAGACGATGATGCTAAATTTATGATGACCGACATGATTTTATACGCCTTGAGAAATATGGACATCGTAAGAGGAGATTGGACACTGTTGTTGAATGTGATCAGGGGCGGAGCCAGTAAGGTGGGAGGGGGTCAGTTGACCCCATTAAATTTTTTTTTCTGGTATATTTTTAGTTATAAATAACAAAATGACCCTCTTAAATTTTGTATTTTGACCCCATTAAATTTAAAACTTTCATCTTGACCCCAACAAATTTTATATTTTGACATTTTTTTTTTGTCAACAAAAGATCAGCTCAAACGAGCCAATTGGATGGGAAGTTGTTTACAAACAAAACTTGATGCGGAGATGTACGCGCTTAGCGTACCAAAGAATATGCACTTACATTAGCGTTTCTAGAAACTAAAGATAAAGAGAAAGGAGAAAATTCCTCCCTATCAATCTTGATGTCGTCAAGGTACGCCGAGAACGCTGGCCAGTCGGAAGGAGAAGACACCATCTTCACCAAATCTGAACAGTCTGTATAGAAAGCCACCTCTCTGAAATCATGACCTTATTAAAACAAAATTTGTACTTTGATCCTCCAAAAAGTTTTTATCTTTACCCTATAAAACTAATTTTATATAGACCTCTAAAATTTTACATTTTTATCTTATTAGAAAGAAAGAAAAATTATTCTGATCCCTCTAAACTTTTGGTCCGGCTCCGCTACTGAATGTGATGTTCCCTTTGATGGAGCCAAATTTTTTAAAAGAATCTATATTGAGCCAATTCAGACTGACGTAAGAGTGAACCAATGGCGCAAGTAAACCCTTCGTAGAAAAAAAAATTATATCTACTAGTACGTAAGAATGAAGCAAGAGATTACTTGTGCAGGAAGTAAAGACATTATTACTGTTCTCTGTTTCTCTCGTTGTGACTACAGTCCACTCCGAGATCTGTTTGTCGAAGGTCCAACTGTCTAAAACTAAGCTCATGGGTCTTCTTAACCTTCTTATTAGCTCAAACTTTTGTATTATTTTCCACTTTCTCAATTGACAAGAGTATTTTTTTTTGTATTTTTTAATACAAAAGTTAGGGCTAAGATTTGCAATTCTTCCCACGAAATAGAGTTCTCCTTACCATTCCTAAGGTTAAAACGAAAGCTTACAACGATGTAACAATGGAGAAAGCGCAGTAAAAAACACCACTGTAGAAGCGGATGCCTTAACAAAGCCATTGCATTAATGTTATCATCAGCAGCTACAATACAAACTTTAGAAAAAACCCTAATGCCCTAACTCCTAATACCAAACCAACAACATTTACATAAGAAAAACATTGGTAAAAATCTAAAGCCGAACTAGGAACAAACAACCAAACTACTTATTAAAACTTTCTTTTGATTAGGGATGCTGGAATTTTTTAGCAGTAGAACATAACTCTCTTCACATTCTCCTTCAAAGCCGGTAAAGGCTTCACACCGCAATCTCCAACAGTTGTTGTTTTCGTGCTCTTTTTCCCTGGTGATCCGTTATCTTGCATTATCTCCGGTTCCATGTAGAAACGTGCTCGAAATGCAGCGAGATGGGCATAATACGCCGGAGGAACTATACAAACAGCAAAAATAGTTAACATATGAATGAGTTTGGAGATTTTCGTTTGATTTGAAGGTTTAAGAATGAAGAAGAAAAAAAAAGAAATGTTATTTTTTACCTATAGAGACAGATCGAGTGCATCGCGCATAGGTATAACAGAGGTTATTAGTCAGAGACTGAATACCATCCGCTGTGAACTTGTTCTCGTCCCAAAGAACATGGTAATGTGCAGGCCTGCTTGTTCCCTAAATCAGATAATAAACACCAAAAGTTAAATCTTTTCTTGTATATCTAGAGAAAAAGGTCGTATTTTTGGATATTTCCGTAGTTGTTTTGTACCTGAATACCCGCATGGCTACAAAGGTAGAAGTCGAATTCAGTTGGATGACATATCTTGGTGTCAACTACAGTACCTGGAATTAAAGGCGGCAAAGAAGAAGTTAGTTAGTTATTTTCTGTTTTGATCTTCTATTAACTGTTTCAAGAACTAACTAACCTGGTAAGATATTTCCACTTCGATCAGTACTGCTTTTGTCTCGGTGATTATTAGCAAACAAACGAGTGTGGTGACGCTTCTGTACAACGATGAATGTCACCGGTGGCTGATAATTCGGTTCAAGCGAAGCACAAGCCTAAACAAACACAGTTCCAATATGTAAATGATTTGCTGACAATTTGGCAAAATCAATTCAAGCTTGTGCAACAAAAGTTATTACCTTTCGAATTGCATCCAACTCATAGAGTAAAACTTGATAGAATTGCCCTTCGCTTACTCCATCACTGTGCAAGTAAAACAACCCATGAGAACAAATTATGAGTTTTACTGTCATGAGCAAAGTGAAACCTACCGGTAAAAGATAATTCGAAGCGGTTTCTGCCCTGTTGCTTTCCTAAATGAGATCAGAAGGTCCCTGTAGAAAAGCAACAAACAAAAAACCTTGAGATACACCGCTAAAATCAAACTTCCGAAACTGATACAATGCGATTTATTACCTGATCATACCGCCACTAACAGTGCCACGTACAGGATCTTGCCATGTTTTATACAAATCTTGAATAAGTTCTTGCCTGTGAGCTTGAGCACAAACTAAACCCGCATATTTTGTGACTTCAGGCCAATCTTGAGAAGCAACAACCTTAAAAAAAATAAAAAAAAATACCGAGTCTAATGAATTTCGATGTTGCACTACTTGATTTAAAATTGTATAATGCAGTTGTTGTATAATCCTTACAGCAGCGATTGAAGGGCTCGACTCTTCCCCGTTCTCTGGATGAGTTACGTCTGCGCCAAATATGATGGTTGGTATATCGCTAACCAGCGGAATCCTACAGCTTATGGCGTCTAATAGAACTGTGTTCCTTCCTCCCATCTGAAACCAAACATAGAAAGATCTGAGAGATTCATAATGACAGAACAGTAGAAAATTTTCAATTCAGCTGTAAAAGAGTATTCACCTTGACATTGATTTTAAGAGATACATTTGCCAGATACTGTTTGCTAATCTTGAACACATGTTTTGTGAGACAACACTGAGATATTAAACCAAGCTCGGTTTCACAGATTCTCTTAAGATCCCCTGAGATTACAAGAAGCATTTTGTTTTCATTGTAAATACTCAAGAAGACAATAAAAAGTTAGAGATTTACGGATGTCAAAAGAGTAATAATAAATACCATAAAGTGAACCGTTGTTGTCAGGTAAAATTGCCAACAGAAGTTCTAACTCTTTCTCTTTGGTTCTGTTCATTGCAGTGTGATAAACATGCTTTAAAGCTTTCTCAACTTGATCAGGCCTCGCAGTATATATTGGGATCACAGGTTCTGGATTAAACTCCTACAATAATAAACGACGAAAAGCTTTATAGATAAGAATGAGTTCGAGTCAAAATGTTCAGACAATGCAGTTAAAAAAAAGGACAAACTTTAATTACCATGCCGGAGACTTCACACATCTGACCAAGTTCATTACAAAATCCACGAGCAACATTTTCTTGCACGCTGCGTGAGAAGTTAACACATGCCCATCTGCTCACCGTCATCCCGTTGATCATTTTCTTGTTCATCATATTCCACTGACCAACTTGCGGGAGACAATCTTTTTCTTTCCCATTCTCATGATACTTAAGCTGTAGCAAAACGAAGAGAGACGAATTAGCACAGCAGTGTATTATCTTTAGTTTGAGAATATTCTGAGATTTTGTGTAGTGTTTTTTACCCATGGAGCTGGTAGAATCCGAGCTTCAACAGAAGCTAACTTTTCGCTTATGTTCATGCCAAACTCCTTTGCATATGGATCTTGATCATATGCGTTGTGTTGGACCGTCTTTAAAAAACATTTTTGACACTAAGTTAAACCCTCACTTCTAACTGACTAAGAACCGTAAAAGATATATGACCATAAACTTACCTTCAAAATATCGTTTTCTCTGTCCCTTGGCCTTTGGCATGTAACTTTCAAGAGAGCAGTAATCTGCTTCTCATTCAACCTTTTCGTGTACCGTTGTCCCTCAACAATTTTGCATGCCTACATTCAAAACCGAATCAGCAAAAAAGAAAGCCAAAAAATTGAAATGTGAAGTCTTGAAACAAACAAAGAACTACGGTTTACAGTTTTACCTCCATTGGTAAATAGCTAGCCTTCTTTTGGTTTCCAACTTGGAGACATGGCAAATGTGTGTGCTGGATCGTGAATCCATACATCTCTTGGAAATACTCGATAACCGACTTCATTGTACAGTTCTCATCTACTGGAAACCTAAGAATATAAACCAGAAAACTTGATTAATATCAATGAAACCAGCCGTAGTAATCAGAGAGTAATTAAGAACAACAAAGCACTCACATTAGCTCTCTTGTTGGTTGAGTTGTTAAACCCGCAACACGGTATTTCCTTCTAACGTTAGCTCTATGAGTAACCTCTACTTTTACTCCCCTGAGACCCTTCTTAATCTGTTAAAGTTTCCCAAATTAGAAACATTCTTAAGAGAACAACCGAGGAGGATTCAAGACAGGAGATAATATACTGATAAGATTTATACCTTAACCCGATCAGAATCAGACAACGGCTTAGACAAGACATCCTTTCCAAGAAGCTGTGCTACAAACTCTATCACCGGAAGAGGCTCAATAAATGCAGCTGAAGCCATATCTACAAAGTAAAGAGAATCACATTAAGGTTATGCTGACTTATAAATAAGACCAAAACTGTAACAATCTCATAAGTCAAAAGTTTTACCGATATTTAGTGATAAACCCATTTGAGTAGGTCTAATACTCTGGTAAAACCCACACCATGACTCTAACCCTTCACCAAGTCGCTGAGGTGTTCTAATATCAGGCGAAAAGAAAGATCTTCCAACGGGACAAAACCTCTTAACCGACAATTCCCTGAGTACAATGTCAAGAATCTGCAACGCCTCTTGTGGACAATCTGCGCGTTTACCAGCTAGAAACTCTCCCAAGTGATGCATATTTGCCCGTGCAACAAACTTAATAGCCACCTTATAAGATCTCTCCCTTCTACAAAACAAAAATGTTAGGTCAAATTCAAATATTTAAAACACACACATAAAACTAAACAACCCCAAAGTTATAACACTTACTTAGGACCATTGATGATACCATCATCTTCATCAACAATCTTAACAGTGAACTCCTTCCAAGTAAAAGGAAGCTCTCCGGCAGTGTAAAGACTTTTCCGGCCATCGTAAGCCGGAAGCCTTGTCCCGAGATCAGATTCTTTGTATAGTCTCACTAACTCAGCAATTATAGCTCTGTTTACACTCTTTGATGACACTTCAGGACTTATTGTAACCTGCAAAAATCATAACCTAATGTCAATCAATGAAACCAAATAAACAATAAGAACAAACATTAAACTCTTCTCTCTCTCTCTCTCTCTCTCTCTCTCTCTCTCTCTCTCTCTCTCTCTCTCGCTCTCTCTCTTTCATTAAATCGTCTAAAGCTTGAACCTTTATTTCTCATTAGAGCAAATACTAGAAAAAAGGTAAAAACTTACATCATACTGATTCAAATCCTTGGTGGGCAAATCAGCGAGGAAATGGTTAGCTTTAACAATGCATCTAGTCCCAAGTGTACCAAATCCAGGCCTCGGCGCAAAGTTGGAGTTTTTACGAACACCCATCTGCATCTGATGATTCACGGCGACTATATCTCCGGCGGAGGCGGCAACGACGGGTGCTAAAGAAGTGGTTTGACTCGGCGGTGGTGGTGGTTTACGAGGACGAGAGCTAGGTCTCATACAAACATCTCCCTGATCAGATTTTCTACCACCACGGTTCCTCCTTCGGCTACGATTCTTCGCCGGCGGTGAAGGTGAAGAAGCTTGAGTCTGACCATTCGCCGGAGTTGTCACCGGAGGAGGGATTTTACCGTTTTGAACGGTTTTGGGATTGTGCTGTTTTAAAGGTTGGGTTTTGATGACTAAGTGAGTCTCAGAGCTATCTTTCATTGGCCTAATCGGCATTGTGTTTTGAGGATTTCTCAAACTTGTCTTCTCACACTCAGACTACAAAAAGAATGAAAAACAAAGAAACTTTAAAACTGATCCCTTCTTTGGCCTTATTCTACCTGCAAAATCATGAGGATGAAAGCAACCAAAATTAAATAAGTACACAAAAATATAAAAGAAATTTTAAAATTTGTCAGATTGCATTAAATGGAGACAATCCAGAAAAAAACTATGATGATAGTGTTTTGGGTTTTAAAGAAAAATAAAAATCAAAACTTTGAAACAGTGTTGAAGTAAACAAAAAAAAAACCAAACATTTTTTTTTTGTTCTTCTTGTTTCTACTACAAAGTTTCAGACACAAAACAGAGAGGTGAAAAAAAGAACAGAGATATTTAAAAATACATGCATAGATAGATATAGATACAGTTTTGGTTCTCTCGATAAATTAAAAGAGAGAGAGAGAGACAAGAAGCCATGAAATTAGAAGAGAACACTGTAAAGACCAAGAAATAAAAAGGAACCAATCAGACAAACAAAAACAGTAAGCTGTGAGAGAGGGTGAAAAATTGGGAATACCCACAAGACAAAACCGGAGAAAGCTTTAAGATTTTTTGTCTCTATTTGAAACCGGGAAATGAGATCCCGGAGCAATAAAAAGAAAAAAAAAATTGGAAGAACCCAAACAGATAATTACAAACAAAAAATCGAAAAATCTAACCTTTTTTTTTTATGAATTTGAAGAAAAAGAGTGAGAGAGAGCAAGTGAACAAAGAGAAGGAATAAACATCGAAAAGAGCAGTGGAAATATCAATATCTATCCCCCAAAGAGAATGATATAAATTTTATTTTTATTACTATTTTACAAGTGAATTTATTGCTACGGTGAGATAATGACCCGTCCGCTCTATTAGACTATTACTATTATTAAACACACACACACACAAAGAAGAAGAAGAAGAAGAAAAAACACTCACCGACCAATGAAGAAGAATCTAGATAGCTTTCCTCCCTATGTAGAGAAGAAGAAGAAAAGAGAAAGAGAGAGTATGAATGGTGATGATGAGGTTGGAGGAAGAAGAAGGAAGGTTAATAGAAGAAAGAAAAAGAAGAGATGATTGTGATGTAGAAAAAAAAAAATTATGTCTTTTAAGGACGCATGCAAAAGAAGGTTTTGCTTTTGGGGCTTTGGTCTCTTCTCTCTCTCTCTCTCTTTATAAAATCACGTGTAAAGGGCGCTTTCTCTCTCTCTCTCTCTCCACCCGCAGCCTCAGCATTCATCAGTCTTCTTCTTTCTTTATTTACTCTTCACTTTCTTTTTTTTCTTTTGTGTTTCCACTTTACCTATAAACTTTTTTATTTTATATATAAGAAATAGTATAGTTTGTTTTTTTTACACTTTCCTAATAATGAATGTTTCATTAAGTACAAATTTCTTCTTTTTGATAACCACACACAATAATGTGTTTTTTATTTTATGGCGCAGCAGCAACTATTTAATTATGGTTTGTTAATGATCTCTCTTAATATTCTATTCTCCTACTTCATTATTACAAAAGACTACTTTTTTTTTTGTCAACAAAAGAATTAACTCAAACGAATTAATTTGGAGGAAAATTGTTTACAAACAAAATATGGTGTAGACTTACACGCGCTTTGCGTGCCAAAGACTACTTTATTGGTAATTCTTAAATTTTTATAATAAAATGTAAATAACAATTATAAATTTTAGTTTTCTAAAACACACATATTGTAACGTTCACCAACAGAAAACAAAGTATGGTATTGTAACGCATGGTTTTGCTAGCATCTTTGAAATGTATTCTCTTTATTGTAACGTATGATTTTATCAGCATCTATAAAATCAATAACGGACGATTTTACATGTATTCATTCACTTTATATAGAAAATCTGGTTTTTGACATACGAAAACATAATGCAATGATGTAAACACCGAATGCTATTGTTTCTGGCAAGTGTTTGAACTATAGGTGGTCGAAGAGCACTTTTTATTTGTTAAAAGGGATGTGACATAGTAGGAATGGATTGAAACTCGAAATATGTCATCGGGAGGACATGTAATCGGATTTTAATGTGTTTCATCCAATTGAATATCAATAATATCGAAAATCGCCTCTTGCTTGGTCCTTGGCAATCGAACAAAGAGTCGATTTTCTACATTATCGTAGATTAATGAGGCTTTTTTACCTGGTAAAAATTGTTTGACAGGTATGGTTATTATAGTAGGGTTGTGGTTTGTTAAACGATGTTGTAAAAATCGTAAATCGTTTGACAGATGTGTGATTGTCAAAATGTTAGTAGTATTATTACCATACTGCAAAATAAACATCATTAAAAAGTACTACTACTTTCCCAGTTGCTCCTTAATTACAAATCTCCAAAAATTGGGTTTAATAAAATAGAGAAAACGACTTGACCACGACTTGGCATGATTACATCCTTTACTATTTTCGTGACCAATTTGCAAATATTTATTTGAATTAGATTTTTTTTGGATATGTATGTATAAACAGATCTCATATATGTGTCAGCTGATTGCAGCTGCTGATTAAGCTTGATGGCCACTTTCTTTGTGGTCCGTTTAGTACCACCACCACTAAAGCCACTGTATACATATATATATACATATATTTTATGCATATAACATATTAACATATACTATATGATAAAACTATGGCGATAAATAGTAAATGTTTTTTTTTTTATTTTTAAAATAAATGTTAACATGTAAAAAAGATTATAGTAAAAAATTGAAAATAATAATAAAAGCAAAATGATAACACACACGGAAGAAGGAATAATTCGAACTTGCAGTCTTCTCTTTTCTTTCTGCAGACCCCATTTCGTGACTCACTCTACTACACAGTACACTACACCCCTCATTTATTTTGTTTTCTTCCACTATATTTTGTTTTTTGTTTTTATTGATATATGAAAATTACATATGAAACGTCCGTCCATAACGAAACCAAACCTATATATAAAACAAAATTCGTACTATGAGCTATTTTTTAACAAACATCATTGTTATTGTTGATAATCCAGTAAGCAATAGCGAGTGTTAACTAGTTTGTATATATTACGAATTATAGGGTCTAAAACCTCCAATGAACCAAAAATAAATAAATTTATACTACTAAATAAAAGTAGGAGCTATAAACTCCTAAGGCTGAGCTATAAACTCCTAAGGCTCTCCACCTAGAATTTTAAACTACCAATAGGGATTAGTCATCTTACTAATTAACATTTTTTAAAAATACAAAACTTTCTATATTATTAAGACTTTTTTTTTTTTAAGTTTAATCTATAGAAATAAAATCTATATAATAAAATATTTGTAAATTTAAGTTTTTGTTTCCAAAATAAATAAATGATATAAAACTAATCAAAATATAAAATTTTCTATTTATTAAAAAATGTTAAATTGATAAACGAAAATATTTAAAATAAGATTATTTATAATAAAGTTAAAAGAAAATAAGTAAAATCTATGAAAATAAAATCTATATAATACAATATTTGTAAATTTAAGTTTGAAAAAGTTTAATCTATGGAAATAAAATAAATATATGAAAATATTTAATCAGTAAAACTATGGAAATAAAATCTATATAATAAAATATTTGTAAATTTAAGTTTAAAAAGTTTAATCTATAGAAATAAAATAAATATAAGAAAATATTTGTAAATTTAGGAACAAACATATAAATGTTAAATCGTTCATATATGCTAAATCATTCAAATAAAAATTTCCAAATTTACAAAAACTCCTTTTCGCTTAAAACAAAAAGGGAAGAATTCTACTTAGCAGCAAAAAAAAAAAAAAGGAAAACTTACAAATTCTAAATTAGGTGTATTTATATAAATAGGCATCTAAAACAGAGAATGAAACAACTTCAATATAATTGAAAACAATAGCTCTACCAAAACTTCTTCAATCGTCTAGCGTGTCCTTAATTGAATCCATCGTATTTGCCACCAAATCAATATCAATCACAAGATTATGATGCAAAAATTGAATATAGAATAAGAAGAAAAAGACAGAGGCAGGAGAAACGTAAGGATTTAACTCAGTCTTGAGAATCGTCGTAGGTGAACCGTGAAGAGACGATGTTTTTGATTCTCTGTATTTGACTTATGCTACACCACCCATCTGGTTTGTTAATAATTTTTAATATCCATTTATAATTTCTTATCTAGACATCACCGAAGAAAAAGAAAAAAAAAAGGAAAAACAATACACACATGTACTTATATTGATAATTTAGTAGTTTTTTTTGGTATAAAGTATAGTAGTTATTTCTAAGTATAGTAGTTATTTCTAATGTTTTGTCAAAATACTTTTATAACTGCTTTACTAATAGGCTAATAACAAAATCTAAAATTTTTAAATTTGATATTTCTAATAGCAAGCAAGAGAAAGTGACATCATATTTCTATAATGTTTTTCTACAATTCTAAAATTACATGAATAATGTTAATAATTTTTTTCAAAACAAAAATATGTTAAAATTGAATTAAAAAATTATAGCAAGAATTGTTTTATTATTAGATATCAATGTATAGCTATTAAACAAAATAAGCTTAAAATATTTAAAACAAATTATATAAATATACCCGTGATATGCTCAAATTAACCCTAGAGCTACTCTCTCAAATTAAGAGGTCAATGTAATACTTAGAGGTCGAATTCCACAAAGCCTCAAGTGTACACAATAAATTATAGAGTTTTATAATTATGCTAAACAGATTAAATTGAATTAAAATAAACAATGCAAAATATTAAATAAAAGTTGTTGTAAATTCAGAAAATCAAAAAGCTAGGCCTAGGGAATTTCTAAGGAAATTATGAATTATTAAATCAGGGAATAAATATGATTCAAGCAATTAAGAACAGATCTAGAACTCTAAACACTTTTGTAAATTAAATCATTTCTCACTGCAAATAATATCTAAATTTAAAACCAGAAAATCAAATCTCTTTGTAAAATTCTAGGTTAAAAATCAGCAATAAAATCAGGTTTAGATTGTTCACAAAATTATTAAATCAAATCTCTTTGCAAAAAATAATTTTGCTCATCAAAAGGTTTTATCAGGAAATCAATTATATTCTCATATCAATTTATTTTCCTAGGGTATTAATTCTAGATGGCCAATCAAGGATTAATGTGAAGAATAACCTAAGATGAAGATCTAGATAGATAATGAATCCTAAATAAACAGATCTAATAATTCATAAAATCTCTGTGAAAAACCCTAAACCTAACATGCAAACTACTCAGAAATATTCAATGAAGAACAAAACATAATTCTGAATAATAAGCAATAGAGATTAAAAGAGTAAAAGGGAGTTCAAGAAATTCTTCTCTACAAAGCAGATCTCTCTTTCCAAAGCTCTTAAAATCTCTCAGGGTTGCAGGAAAAATAAAACTTGATAGAATAAAACTTAAGGGTTTTAAAAACCTAAAAACCATATATATGTCCTAAAACACGTCAAGGACTTACGTTGCAATTATGGAAGACTTTGGGCAACTTTTGTAAATTTTCCAAAACTTGACTCTTGAGTCGGCAGAGAGGGGTGTCGATCGATGCTCCTCATAGGATCAGACTCCAAATTAAATTCCTTCGGTTAAATGCTCCAAAATCATCCAAATTGCTTCATTTTGCTCATTTCATGCTAAAAACCTGTAAAGATTCAAAAACAATCTAAAAACAAATGAAAAGACACTAAAAGACTCCTTATATCATGGTTAAAAACCACAAAACCATGATATTCAAAACCTAGTAAAGTTAATAATACAAAGACAATGATATCTATATAAGCTATAAGCCTCTTTAGTACGACAAAATTAACAATTAAGTACGCAAACCACTGGCCTATGATTTATACACTTGAACTTATGATTTAAGCTAATCTAATCTACTATAGAGTTTTTTTTTAATAGTAAAAAGAGTGTGATATGTAACGGTTGGTAGAGATTATTTTTTGGCAGCAAATGGGAGAACGTATAACGTTCTTTTGAGAACTATTCCATGGAAATAAAAACAAACAAGATTGTGATTCTCATGCTACTAAGAGAAGGAGCTTTTATTATATATAATTACGTGGTGAATATCCCTTTCGATTTATTTCTTAGGTTTTAGTTTGTATTATTGCTTAGAAATGTTTTAAATATATATATATCAATTCTTTTAATTCAGAAAACAATAGGTTTCCGTTGATGATATTTCTTACCTCAACGCTATTTGAAAGATTGTGGTCATGGCCTTTTTAGTTTATAGAATTAGTATTTTACTATACCAAAACATCATAACTTAGTTAAAATAATAATTTCATAATTTATTTTACACCATGTAATAAAGATAATATTTTTTCCTCTTATTCTTTAGATTTTGTGAATTTTTCTAATTATTTTTTTAGTTCAAGACTTCAAGAACCAATCGATGACTTAAAAACATTTATCTCGAACAGAAAACCATATATATACATTATACTCTAAAATAATCACACAGTATAAATTATGTAAGTAAAATAAAAAATACATGTTTATTTCCATCAAAAAATTAAACATGGTTCTAAATCTAATTTAGATTTAATTTTCTTATGATTTGTATGTTTATCTAAATCTTAAGAGAAAATATGATAAAAGATAAAATGTAAGACAAAAATTTCTTTGATAAATGTTAGGTTATTAATTAATTGATAAGTTTTTTTTTTTGCTAACAATTAAAACATAATTCACATAAGCTTATCAGATTAGAATATTAGAATATCATTCAGAATTATTAGCTTAGTTGATTAGAATAATTCTCTAAAATTATAATATCAAAACATAATTCACATAAGTTTAGTAGAGGTGAAAGTTCAGTAATTAATAAATTTAAATAATTATGTGTAGTAAAAAATGTTGGTGTATAGAATCAAGTAGAAGAACCTCCACGTGAAGTAAAAATACACCTCAGGGCCCCTACTTTATTGGGGCCACAAGGAAAATATCCGCCGTGAGATCGATCATAATCATGACCAACCTTTATTTTATTTTTATTTTTTTTCCTTTGTGACACTAATAAAACTAATAATTTTTCTCAATAAGTTTCAAAGTTACGATGAATGATGATGGCATTGTTGGACTAATGGGGAAAAGCTGAGAGCACTGTTTGAAATTTGTTTTTCTATTCATAAAAGTGAATGTACACGTTGGTTCATAAAAAAAAAGAAATTGAATAATGTACACAGAATAATATGTAATAATAACCAAATACTATTTAACTTATATATATATTAAAAAACCTTAAATCAAATATGCACTCTACAGTTTCTATGCTAATTTCTTGATGATCTCAAATACGAGCAGTAATGTAACTATTGAGTATACACATCATGTTAACAGATTCATAAGTGTCATGAAATGTTCGCCCAATAGCCGAAAATTTTATACACTTTGGTGACATATTTTTTCTAATTATGATTCTAACAAAGCACACATACACACGCATGTGATATGCCTATGAATCTATAAATGTATATGCGCATATATATAATATCATATGGGTTAGTTTGGTCACGGTGTGGATATAGCTAGGTTATGGGCATGGTTTGTTTTGGTGTGACGCATGTTTTTTTTTTTTCTTTTTCTTATGATTGTTTTAGTTTGTTTTCAGATTCAGCAAATATGACAAAACTGTGAGAAAAGATAACGTTTAAAAATCATAATATATATGTTTTGCATGTGTTTCGCATACACCACATTAAGATACTATTTAGGAAATTTTCAATATTGGGTCAAACATTACTTTGCTTGGTCTTCTTTGTCCTGCTTAGTCCAGTGTTTTTACTCATTCAATTTTATCAATTAAATAATCGAATAAGTTTTTAATCAGACCTCTTTCCATGAATTTGCAGCTCATGTGATGACTAATTAATGAGTGTTGTTGAACTTGACCATCCGTCTCCTACAGAATATATGGCATCTTTCATCTCCTAAAGTATATGAATAGTTGGGCGTCATTGGCTTCTTTTGGTGCTAATCAGTCTTAATTAGTTTGTTTGACTTTAATTCAATTACATTTTGTCCAAAAAATGATCACATTCCTTGTAAAATGGATTTGCAATCACTAAAACCAATGATAGCTTTGAATGTTAAGAATAAGTATATGACATTGAATGAGGAGAAACACAAAATGAAACTCAACCTACTCGTAGCATTGTTACAAGGTTTATACGTTTCACTGCTCGTTACGTTGATGGTAATTTGAGGTTGAATAACATGATTTTAGCTTTATGTGATATAAAACCTTCACATACTGTTGAAAAATTATAATTAAGTTCTTAGTTACTTTCAAGAATAAAATTTTGAGAAAAAAGTTATTCTCTTTGACTTTGAATAATGCTACTTATGTTTAGTGGTAATAGATTGTTGTTAGGGTCAATTTGTGTGATAACTAATATCACAAATTAAATTAAGAATAATTAGGAGAATAGGATAAAGGAGTATTATAAAATTACCATTTTAGTGTGTCGTAGTAGAGGAGATGGCCAGCAGAGGTGGACGGAGAATTGGCAAGCAGCGGTGGACGGAGAATTGGCCAGTGGCCGTGGTCGGAGGAGATGGGCGGCGGTGGTGGTCGGAGGAGATGGGCGGCAGTGGTGGCTAGAGAAAATAGCCGGCGGGTGGTTGCCGGAGAAGATGGCCGGCGGTGGTGGTGATAAAAGGGTAAGATTAGTGGTGGAGGGATAAAATGATATATATTGTAGTTTATATAGTGTATTATGTTTAAATGGTTAGTGTAGTAGTTTTTGAATTAAAGTTTTTTTGTTGGTTACAAGATAAAATTCCCCTTGTTGTTATGTGATCAGAATCTTTTTCATGTTAGATATTGTGAAAATATTTTGAACCTTATTGTGCAAGAAAGATTAATAGTAACTAGATTTTAACCCGCGGTACACTGCAGGATAATTTTTTAATATAATAGAGTTTTGACTTTTATTTATGTGTTATATTTAGTTAAGTAGTATTTGGATAGTTCATAATTAATATATATAATAAAATACATAATAAGTAATTTATAAGATATTATCCACAGAACAATTTTTTAATATTATAGAATTCTAACTTCGATTTGTGTGTTATATTTAGTTAAATAGTATTTGGATTGTTCATAATTAGTATAAATAATAAAATACATAATAAGTAATTTATAAGATATTATCTGATTAAGAAATTATTTAATTGTTCAGAATTTATTAAAATTACCTTGATTTGATATGTCTAATATTCTAATATTTGTATTGTTGACCAAATAATTAAATGAGAATTTAACCCATATTTTAACATCAAATTAATAATATTTTAAATTTGTACTAATATTAATTCAAACCGGTCAAGTCTTATAACCCGTCTGGTCATATAACCATCTATATATACATTTTTGGAGACATTTTTGAAATAAATTCTGAAATCCAAACCTATTTACAAGCATGCCATTAGCATTAAATTTTATAATTATTTTTTTTACTTTAAATAATATCAAATTCGGAATCTAACTGAAGAAGATTTTCTCCAAATTTCCAAAAGTATCGGACCAATATCCATTAATATTAAATATTTTATATTTAATTAATCTATTCTCTAAAGCTCTGTACTAAATATTAAGCACAATTGATTAACCGTAGACATAATAACAGTCTAGATTTCCGATTAAACTTCTTGATTCCCAATTATTTTATCCCCTACAACATATCTTCAAAATCAAATTAAAAAAAAAAACAGATTTTCCATCCATAGTAACAAGAAACAATTGATATAAATCAAACTTTACAAAAAAAACACTCCATCATTTTAATCGACTTGCACAACTATAAATACAAAAGTGTTAAATGATATAGAGATCAAACAAAAAAGATTACAAAATCAAATTATAGTATACTCATATAATTATAAAATAGAATATATTATGTATTATTATTATCTCTACATTGTAAATGAAAAAGAAAAATTATAAAAAGTATATTTGTTGACTAAATTAAATTTAATGAACAATAAGGATATCTTAACTATATAATAAACCTCTACATGTTGATAATGGAAGTTATACACTACATAATATCTATACTAGTATTTTTGCAGCAGTACTTGCTCAAAAATACTTTTTGAAAAGTTTTTACATTTAATGTATTGGTATTAATGTTAGTTACCAAAACTTCAAAATTAATTATAGGTAATATTTTAAAAATTAAGAAAATCTTTCTACCTCATTTAAACATAAATATATGATTCCTTTTCATTTTTTATTTAAATTTATATTTAAATTATCTGGAATTATTATATAATATATTTAGTTAATAAAAATTGTGATTTTTCCTGCATATGATGTAATACAAAATTTTACCGTAGATACACAATAAATATTAAAAATTAAGATGATATAATGTGAGTTAAAATATCTCGGGACGGTATTATATAGCGGGACGGGTTTTATCGATATTTATATAAAGTAAAGAATATCATTAATTCGGTGTTACAGGGGTAAAATATCATTTCATTATTTTGTTAACACTATCGTTATCAGATAATAGACATATCTAATTAAATTGATTAAATAAATATTATGTAAAAATAAATTATATTGCAGTATTATATGGTTTATTTAATAATTATTATATAATTATAACATATTTAACCAACAAATACAACTTATAATTTAAATATTTTAGTTATAAATAATTTTTCCCCGCGGTGTACCGCGGGTCCTAATCTAGTAATGATGTAAAACTATAGTAGATTTTAAAAATACAAAATATATTATTTACATACATAGTTAATATAATAAATAAATTTTATATTACTTTTCTAAATAAAAAATATAGCTCCGCGGTGTACCGCGGGTGAATATCTAGTATTATATAGTATTTTAAACTATTTATACGGTATTAGAAATGTTTGTAAGATTTAATTGATAAAGGAAAATAGTAATGAAATGGAGATATTATAAAGATAACACCCGATTCAAGATATCAATTTAGGAATATGATGTTAAATGTAAAGATTGTATAAACATAAACAAAATTTGATTTTTGAAAATAGAAATTAATTTTGAAGAGATATTTTAGGAATCAAATTGGTATAACGATTTTATAGACATATTAATTAAGTACTCGGTTTTAAATTTCCATATTTTAGTTATTATTTTGTGCAATTTTGTAGGGATTAACTTTGTAAATAAATATAACTTAAATGGTAGAACACAAAATGTACTTAAAAATGTTAATATAGATTATTCATCTTTAAAAAAAAATATTAGAGCGAGTGTGAAGTTTGGCAAAGAATTTGATTCATCAAGAAAATAGGTATTTACAGCATGTGTTGAGAGTGTAAGAATTACAAGTGGTGGTGGATTATTTTTATATGTTTTACATGATGGAATTCAACTTGTGATTTGCTTAATAAAGTTTTGAAGTTTGGTAAGGCATTTGCTAGTTTGAAAAAATGTGATCAAAATTACAAGTCACTGCATTCTGAAGATGACTGAAATTGTGGATAGAGAATTTGTGACTTGTTAGAGCCTTTTAGTACCATCATCAATTACTTCTCAGGTGTAATTTTTTTGGGCAAATATTTCATTATCATTAAATTAAAGAGTCTCAACCTCTAGTAGAGGAGGAAATACATCCAAAGCAAAGGAAATGAAGGCAACAAATGCCAAAAAACACCATCAAAAGATAGTTAAACAAAAGATAGACAAGATACAAATCATAAGAAGAGAACATAAGAGACCAACAAACAAGTACAATCTCAATAGTTTCTTGATAGATCACATCCATAATAACCCAAAGGGTTACAAACTCTACGACATAGGTAGAGGGGACCAGCAGCCGGGAGGAGGAACCTTGCAATACCGACGAGTCACAAGCATCCAAACCCCTCCAAACAAAGGGGAATTTTGGGAAGATAAGATGAATTTCAGCCAAAGAAGCATCAAACCAAGAGTATCCGTAAAGCAAACCTCTTTAGCTAGGAAGTCCTTACTGAAATCATAAGGAGGAGGAAACAAAGCCTCCAAAGACACTAACATTAAACTGTCAGCAAAAGCTGAACGAGAACAGTCTTGGACAACAATCCCCGCTTCTACTTCAAGCAGAACGGTTAACACAATAGTCCCTGTAACACTACCACTAAACACAAGTGAAGTATATGGGAGGATAAAAGGCTCCATAAAGGAGAGATGAGAGCTACTAAAGCCCCGATAAACCAGGTCAACTGGTCGCTTGTCTAGACTCAAAGGCCTTTGTCTAAGCAGGCACAAGACTAGTTTTAACAAAGCCAAATCGAGATAGAATCCGCATACTGCGGTAAATGATTGCATCAAAGCAATAAGGGTGCTGCAAAACAGCACTAAAGTAGACACAAGAGTATCTAAGCCCATCGAAATTGAAGGAGCTACAACCGAATTCCATAAAACCAGAGCCACAAACCTTCCCATCTTAGAAGAATTAGAGGAAGAGTGAGAGCATACCTGGGGGAATATCAGGGGAGGTAAGGTGAGAGCAACCCAGCTTGCAAAGGGAGACTCAATGGGAAGCACCAGTGGTCGGAAGGAGAAGGGGCTTCGCCGGCAGCAGAAGATAGGTATGGCGGAGAGAAGGATGTTGAGCGAGTTAGATACTCTGAAGAAAATGAGATTCAGCGGCTGGACAAGAGATTCACCAAAAGAAAAATAGATCTAAGGGTCCGGTGGTTCCGGTGGCGTTGGCGGAGATGGAGGCTCCAGCGGTGGTGCACAAGGGGGCCTCAAGACGAGGAAGGCGACCGAAGACATCGGTAAGTGACGAAAGTGTCTCGAAGTCGACAGAATTAAGGAACTCATCTCCTGTGAAAAACCTCGCTGGAAAATGGTAAAGGAGATCCACCAAAGAGAGAACACACCTTAGCAAACACGAGTCAGGAGAGGAGATTAACGGAGAAGCATCGCCGGAAGAAACAGCTCATTTCGTTGAAGGAGCGGTGCCTTGGGTTTCGTGCCTGAGAGAAAATTTTAGGGTGAACTCATATTACAATTCATTCTTCTTTTTTACTTCTCAGGTGTAATTTTATTCACTTAATGTGTGTTTTTTGCAAGTTGGAAAATTGAATTTCTTCTGAATGAAAGCCGAGTGTGGTGATTTTAGAATAGAAGAGATGGCTATGAATATGCATTAAACTTTGATAAGTAAATATATAATTACAATACTAGGCTAGTTATGATGGCTATTTTAGATCCGAGATTAATTGAGTAAATTTTTGATTCTAAGTTAAGATAAAATGGATTCAAGTATTTCTTAAGAATAGGTCAAATCTGCTATGTAAAATTTGAAAGATGTTTGTAATCACAACAAGAAAAAGACTTGAACTTCTTCCACCTTCACAACGTTAACAACACCAACTCCACATTAATTAATTGAATCATCATTAAAGGATGATACATATAAAGAGACAGAGGAAGAAGATGATTGAATGTGTTGCTTTATTACTGTAGTATCAATTTCATGATTATATACAGTACGAAAGCGTAGATAGGAAGCCTAATTAGAAAAGGTTAAGGAAACTAGATATTGTAATTACTTAATGTACGGGATATGATATATGATATCAAATAATATCCCAATAACATAATATGTAAGTATTATTGTCCATTCTTTGTCTATATCACCGTGTTCAAATTTATCTAACTAGTACCTATAACTTGGTTCTGAAAACACAAAATCAGATTTACAAAAAATTTTGGATGATCCTAGAATAGAATTGAGGTCGTTTATAGAAATGGAGGTTTTTAGTTATTACAAAAAGTGTTAGGCAACATTATGGTGATTTGGCTTGTGTACCCATGTGATGCCTAGTATTACAATCACTATAGTGACATCAAAGCCATTGTTTAGTATTGCATGTTGGGTGTTAGGTCCCTACAAAATATATCTCCATTCCATGAAATCTTCAAGTGTTACTTTGCACTCAAAACTGTTACAAGATTTTGAAGATAAAAGAATAATCGATATATTTATAACCAATAAAAGTTGATGATATGAAGTATTGTGAACTTAATAAGCTTGTTTGATAATGTAAATTTGACTAGGATTTTATAAATGAGAGCTTAGTGAAGGAGTAATCAAATTAAACGATTGATATCTTAAGAGAAGACATTTAATCTTGTGTTCATATTGGATAATGATATTTAGTTGTTGAGTTTCCTCTTTCATTTATTCATTAACCCATTGATTTATGAATTATCCTAAGACCCCAATTATATATTTCATAAGTTAAATCATTTTTTCTCTTGCATTTTTATTTACATTTTATAACTAAGTATCATACGAACCTAAAAAGTATGTCGTTTCGCTTGGGTCCTTCTAATTGCTTTAGAGGGTTCACTCTCCCCCGTCAAGGTGGGATATACAGCCGGAGATTTCCTTTTTTTGCTGGGATTTGCTTTCAATCTAGTGAGTGTTTTTCGGGATCTTATAGAAAACGCGATTTTCTTTCCACTTTTAAAATATTTGATGAATGTACATCGAATATTGACAAATCTCAACCGGAATCATCAAATGGTTTGGAAGCGCCGCCACTGGCTTTTATACATCTTTGGGATAATTCTCAAGCACCTTTGAACTTCAATCTCTTCCTGCTACTGATGGCTGATCAATTGAATATGGTGATGGAAATAATGGTTATCTCTGATGATAGCCCATTGGTCATAACTAAAGAGAGTGAATGCACTATGATGGTGGAGAGCCGGATCAGTGTTCTGGGTCGACTGCTCAACCCGGAGTGTCAAAGTATGGCCAAGATGATTATGAAAATGCCACGCATCTGGGGAGTCTATGAACGGGTGCGAGGTATTGCTCTGTCTAAGGATCGATTCCAATTTATCTTCCAATTGGAGAGCGATATGGAAAGGGTTCTGAAAACAGGATTCTGGACTTTTGACGATTAGGGGATGCTGTTGGAGAGATGGACAGAGGCACCGCCTCTGAATTTCCTGTTCACTTTCTCGGTTTGGATATGGCTGAGTAACATACCGGTTAACTTCCTTACGCTTAAGACGATTCAGACTATATCAGAGAGGATTGGGTGTGTTGAAGAAATCGCTTTCGATCCAGAGAAGTTGCAGTATAACTCCTTAGTTCGTGTCAAGGTGAAGTTTGATGTCTCTAATCCACTTGTCAAAGCAAAATCACTTAGTTTACCCAAAGGAGTTACTGCCTCGGTTCATGTGGAGTATGAAAGGGTTCGTAAGAGGTGTAACCACTGTTTGAGGCTCACGCATGATAGACAAAGGTGTCCTTTCCTACGGCAGGAGGAATCAAGAAAAGGTGGACCTGCACAGAACTTTGGTGGAGACCAACCAAGCCATAGGAAGCTCTACGCGTGATAACAGATACCCCAAGGATTTGGTTGGTGCTATCCTTCCCCTTTTACAGCAACCAGCCCCCCCCCCCCCCCCCCCCCCCGGGTTTCCAGCCTATGTCTAATGTGGTAGTCCCTGAGGTTTTAAACGAAATGAAGAAGTTCCTACTGTATGGGGATCCCTCCCTGTTGGGTCAGAGTGAACAAATGTTAAAGTCCACACTCGAGTCCATCTCTCATGACACTCGAGCCTAGAGTTCTTTGCTACGCTTGGAAGCTCCTCCTAAACTGACACCAGATGTTGCCAAAGACATGAGTTTGGTCTTTGGTTACCAAAAGCCGATAAGGGAGGCTGTTGAGGGAACTTTGGAAAAGGTAGATAATCGAGCTCCAGCACCCCTGGACAAAAGTGGTCAAGGGAAACTGGTGCAGGGCAATGAGGGTGTGCGAGACATGTGGAACTACAATGTTGTTACTAGTGTGCAGATATCTCCGAAGGATCCTCTAAGCTCTGTGGCTCCGAGTGGGTTCCAAATGGGACTCTCAGAGACCAATGGGGGTGGTAAAGATCACAGGAAAGCAGCTCCGCAGCACTCTTTCTTCCTCCTGGAAAAGGAAGAAAGCTAAAAGTGTGAATAGAAGTAGTAATGTTGCTGGTGGGGTTTCTGGAGAGGTGTGTGAGTCCTCCTCAGGAGGGTTTAATCCTAATAGGGAGTCACAAGAGGAAACTGAAGTGTCATCTAAGTTCTTCAGGCGCGAGACAGTGACCTTGGGACCTAGAGTTCTAGATTATGCAGACGATAGAACATGTAACTTTAACCCTCGTCCTCAGGGTAATGTGCAGCTGCGGATGCCTATTTACAACAATGAACAGTCTGGTTTGGTGGGTCCCCAGAAACCACTCAATTCTAAATGAGTATAACTAGTTGGAACTGCCAAGGAATGGGGAGCACCTCGGCAGTTCGACGTCTGAAGGAAATGTGTCGTGAACAATTCCCAGATTTTTTGTTCCTCCTGGAGACTAAAAACTCCAGAGAACACGTGATGGGAGTTATGGATTGGTTAGGCTATGATAAGGTGCATGTCGTGGATCCAGTCGGTTTGAGCGGAGGTTTAGCTCTATACTGGAAAGATATGTATGAGGTGGAGGTGCTTCAGTCAGATTCTCGTTTGATTGATACTCGAATAACTAAAGGCTCTATGACATTTTATGCCACTTTCGTTTATGGTGATCCTGTCAGACAAAAACGAGAGGAGGTTTGGGAAAGGCTTACAAGGATCAGCATACAACGAGATGAAACATGGTTTCTCACTGGTGATTTCAATGAACTCATGAATAACTCGAAAAATCTGGGAGGACCCGCAAAACCTGAATGGTCATTCTATCCATTTCGTAGTATGGCGAGGAGTTGTTGTATCAAAGAACTGTCTAGTTCCGGAAATAAGCTTTCGTGGGCAGGAAGAAGAGAGAATGTTTGGGTGCAGAGTCGCTTAGATAGAAGCTTTGGGAATAGTGCATAGTTTACCATGTTTCCACGAACCATAACAGAGTATTTGAAGTTCATGGGGTCTGATCATCGACCTATGATAACAAGGTTTGTGGGTGACAATGGGCTGTTTAGAGGCAGGTTTTGCTATGATAAGCGTTGGACTCGTAAGCCGGAGATGGAGGAACTTATGAAACAGAACTGGGGGCCGCCATGTATAGGTTTGTCAATGACAGATAGACTGATCCATTGTCAGAGGGTTTTCTCCAAATGGAAGCGCACAACCAATACCATCTCGCAGATTCTGATTCAACGTCTCAAGGAGGAGCTGGAGAGAGAGTCTACGAAGAGACAACCATGCTTTCAAAGACTACATCAAATCAAAGGAGAGCTGTCTGCTGCTTTCCGTGACGAGGAACTGTATTGGCGACAGAAAAGTCGACAGCTATGGCTGCGGGAAGGTGATAAGAATACCGCTTTCTTTCATGGATGTGTAAATTTCAAAAGAATGAAGAACAGATTGATATCCCTCATAGATAAACATGGGAATGAAGTGTTTGAGTAGGGATCAAAGGGCGATGTGGCAGTTGAATACTTCACTGAGATGTTCTCTTCTTCGGGACCATCGGGTTTTGAGGAGTTATTGGAAGGTATGGATACCAGAGTAACCGAGGCAATGAACAGAGCGCTAACAGCCCCCATATCTGCTTCTGAGATCAAACATGCCGCGTTTAAAGTGAAAGGAGACAGTGCTCCGGGTGCTGATGGCTGGACGGTGTCTTCTTCAAAAGACACTGGAATATCATTGGGGAAGATATCATCAAAGAAGTTCAAGGATTTATTAACTCTGGTGTGTTACCACCGGACTAGAACCATACGCAGATTTGTTTAATCCCAAAAACACCAAATGCCAACACTATGGGAAATATGCGACCCATAAGTCTCTGTTCGGTGTTATATAAGATAGTATCGAATGTCCTCTGTTCACGACTGAAGGTATGCTTGCCAAGTTTGGTATTGGAGACCCAAGGTGCTTTTGTTTCTAGGCATTTAATCTCAGACAACATTCTGATTGCACATGAGATAATTCATGCCTTGAGGACAAATGCTAAGTTTAATGAAGAGCTAGTGGCCATTAAAACAGATGTGTCAAAGGCGTACGATCGAGTAGAGTGGGATTTTCTGGAATGCTTGTTCACACGTATGGGGTTTGACAGTAGATGGATACAGTGGGTTATGGCATGTGTGAGATCTATGTCGTATTTAATTCTTATCAATGGGAGTGCACATGGATACATCTCTCCAGACCGTGGGTTAAGACAGGGCGACCCTTTATCCCCATTCTTATTTATTTTATGTGCGGAGGTCTTGGTGCATATTTTGAAGCAAAAGCAAGTTTAAGGACAGCTCACGGGATTTAGTTTCAACAACTCATGTCCTGTGATCCAGCATCTCCTGTTCGCTGACGACAGTTTGTTCATTTCAAAAGCCACACAACGAAAATGTGAGGTGCTGCTTCATTGCTTAACTGCATATGGTAGAGCTTTGAGACAGAGTATAAACTTCTCAAAATCCGCTATAACCTTTGGTGCTAAAGCGAGTGATCAGGTAAAGAGCATGGTGAAAAACACGATGGAGATTAATGCTGAGGGTGGAACTGGTACCTATCTGGGCCTACCAGAGTGCTTCAGCGGGTCTAAACAAGCTTTGCTCAACTTTATTGGGGACAAACTGAAGAAGAGACTCCATGGGTGGTATGCTAAATCTCTCTCGATGGGTGGTAAAGAGATATTACTCAAATTTGTGGCCATGACATTGCCGGTTTATGCTATGTCTTGCTTCAGATTAAGCAAGAACCTTTGTCGCAAAATCACTAGTGCCATGACAGAGTTCTGGTGGAGTAATTGTGAAGGGAGAAGAAAGATTGCGTAGGTGACTTGGAAGAAGTTGTGTAAGCCTAAAGCTGAGGGAGGTTTGGGTTTTAAGGATATTAGTGATTTTAATCAAGCATTGCTCGCAAAACAAGCCTGGCGCATGCTCAATAATCCAGCTTCTTGGCGAGATTTTTCAAGAGCAGGTACTTCAAAAACACATCGATTTTGGAATGTGGCGTTGGTTTGCGACCATCTTATGCATGGCGAAGTATTATACATGGCCGGGAGTTGTTGAAGAATGGTTTGCTCAAGATTATAGGCAATGGACAAGACACACTAGTGTGGCAGGACAAGTGGATAGAAGATCAGCATCCCCGAGCTCCTTATCGTTTCCAAATATTTTTTGATGTGGGTTTAAAGGTGGCTCAACTGAAGGACCCATCAATTGGTCAATGGAATGTAGACATGGTGAAAGAGTTTTTCCCGCTGATTGATGCAGCGAAGATCCTGGCCATGAGATTTACGAATTCTCAATCAGACCGATATATATGGCCTTATAACAAGTACGGCGCATACTCAGTTATAAATGGTTATTGGTTAGCAAACTCCTTGGTGGATCGTTATGAAGTTTTACCGGAAGCGGTTAAACACTCCAATGCACTAAAGAAGAAAGTCTGGAAGCTGAGAACGGTTCCAAAGATAAAGATCTTCTTTTGGCGAGTGTTATCCGGGGCTCTGACAGTGGCTAGGAGATTAGCATCGCGAGGACTTCAGATTGATTTACGGTGTATGATGTGTGGGGCTGCGGAAGAGTCGATAGGACATATGTTGTTTAGTTGTCAGGTGGCCCGATAAGCTTTTGCTTTAGCCAATATCCCCCTGCCTCGTGACGGTTTCTCTGATACGGATGCTGAGAAGAATTGGGAATACTTAGCGGGAATTATAAATGATGGTGAGGTCCCGGAAGAAACGAAACTTGCAATACTGTGGCTATTATGGGAAATCTGGAAATATAGAAATTATGTGGTCTTTGAGGGTAAACATGGGGATATTCAAGAGATGGTTCTGAAGGCAGCACATGATGCGAGACTGTAGTTAGAAGCGCAACAACAGGTTGTACGGGTAGAGGAGATGAAAGTGAATAACATATCACAAATCCTGGAGGTAAAATGGAGGAAACCCCCGACAGGGATGGTGAAGTGTAATGTGGGCGTTTCATGGCTCAATAAATCTGCAAGGGTTAGAGGAAGTTGGATCATCAGAGATGAGTTTGGCCAGGTATTATATCATGCACGAAATGATTTTGGCTGCTCTGCCTCGTTAGCTACTGCAGGTCTGCAGATTTTCAAATGGATGATCGAGGAGCTACAGATTCTGCATATTGATAAAGTGATTATTGAGATGGATTGTGTGATGACAGTTCAAGCGATCAATTGTCCATCTGATTGGCCTAGGCAATGGTTCCTTATTCGAGAGATACACACCCTTTTGGACGGCCTAAGGTCGTGGGAATGTAAACATGTGGCAGCTGCAGCGAATAAACCAGCGAGAGCGATTGCAAGGAGTGTTACAAGAGATGGTCGGTTTGAATCATACCTGGCTCTAGGCGGTCCGTCGTGGCTTCAGGATGTCCTGAGGAGAGATGGTTGTTAAGTTGGTTGCAGCTCCTTTTATGGCTTAATACTTGGAGGGTTATTATAACCTCACTATCAAGGATTTGTTTGGTTTATTGTCCTTTTCTTTCCTCATGCTTGTACGTTTTCCCCTTTGATTCAATATTATCCAAATGACAAAAAAAACTAAGTATCATACTCCCCCGGTTAAGCAAGTAACGAGTCTCGTAATCTCTAACACACTATTAGTCCTTGTGGATCAATTCTAAATATACTACCTTAAAGTTAAATGTATCTTATTGTTATTCTAGCAAACATGTTTTTTTTTTAACGCTTCCACTTATATTAAAATAGTGAGAGAAGTTTAAAAAAACTCAAGGTTCTTGAAATATAACTGCATATACGATGCTAAATTTTTGTGGAATTTACTATAATTAATTAAAGTATTATTATTTAGCATGATTCTAGCAATTGGATGAGTTATTCACTAATTTTCAAATAGTAATCCCAAAAAAGAAAATAATAATCCTAGATATCAAAAAAAACTTATCTCTTGGACGATCCTCTATAATATAATATGATTCTGCAACCAAAACGGACCACCTAGGGCAAGGTAAAAGGAAAAACAGGTTTGAAGAGCAAATTGTTATTGAACAAACTCAAAATTACATGATGTGAAACTTGTATTAAAAAAAAAAAACATTGATTTTTTCGAAGCTCTATAAGACTTTTCTACCGAACCATACCAGCAAAAGTGGACCGAACTAAAATTTGGTGTAAGGATATAAACCGATTGGACATTTCTAGCAGTTAATAACCATATTTTTTTAATTCTTTTAAATTTCTTATTTTCTGAAAAGCTTCTATATTTTGAGTTAAACTAATTCTTTGAAGCGAATCAAAATTTAAAAAGTTTACCAATATCTTTTTATATTTACTAAACTTTGGTTTCAGTTCAGAATTATTTTATCTAAACCAAACAAACGATTATCGAACCAATCTAAACCAAAAATTCAATACGGAATCTGTTCTCCAAAACATATAACCCAAATAACTAAGTTTCCGAGATGAACCAGACCGTTTAAACCGGTTTTCCAGACCTAATAATTTGACCATTTGGGCATTATATATAGGGGTTAAATCTAGTTGGCGAACAAAATATATTCTTGGCATAAGTTATGGGGTTCCTAATTTCCTATGATGCTCAATGCACGCGTGTGACTTTTTAATCATTGTAAATTTATATTTGTCAACAAACACTATATAGTTTAATCAGTTAAAAAGAACAAATTTCCGGGATTTAATTGTTTATTTTACATAAAGCTCTCGTTGAACAATATTACCTTAGCCTATGTACATTATTATCAATTTTATAATTACAATCTAGCATTTGTAAGATTTACACATGTGTGTGTGCTTAATTAATTCGGGAGCATACTCTATAAATTAAGCAAGTTATTATGATTATAAGACGAAATGTACATTCTAATATATTCATAGTTTTTTGGGTGCTTATTAAATTTTGAAAACGACAAAATAGACATTTAGGGGGTGTATTGAACTTAATATTTTAGGAGATTTGATGAGATTTTAATATTTTAGGATTTTGAGAGATTTTAGTGTAGTTTTAGGAGATTTTGATTATTTGGTAGAGATTTTAAATGATTTAATAAGAAAATGATTTGGGATTAGTGAGATTTGAGTATTGAATTTTAGGTGATTTTAGGATATTTAGAAGAAAAAAAAGAGCAACTTGGACTTCAACATCGTCACTTGTTATAGTGTTATGTGTTAGTGAGATCTCTACAATGCATGTACACACAGTTCACACTACAGTTTCAAATCATCTACTTACAAAGATAGTCGACATTTTTAACCAAAAAAAAGATTCTTACATGATCGGAATTCAGAAAGGGAGAGAGAGTACTACTTAATAAAGACACACAATTTACACAGACTGACACTCTATATTAATTTAAGCTCTTCCAGCCATTCAAAATGGAGGAGACACTGATCTGGTTTCCCTTCTGCAACCGCCTTCTCCGAGAGTGAATAAAACCAACCATTTCTCCATTTAAACTCTTTAACAGCAGTTGGCCTCTTACGAAACCCACTCTGCTCGCTATTGGAGTTGATGGCAGCCTTGATAACAATGAGCCTGCATACGAGAAGTCTTATAGAATAGTCATACTTCCCGATTTTGTTTCACTTCCATTTCCTTCTGTTGAACTACCAGAGAAGGTGAGGATTGCAGTTGATACTGTAGTGAATGCCATAGGTGCTGAGCGGAAAGAGCAAGTTATTGCAGTCTATATCAATTTCAGTTGATACTGCAACTAACAAATGTTGCAGCTTTGACAGCTGAGAAAAACCAAGTTAGTGAACATGCATTGACACTGCAGCAGATCAAAAGTGGCATTGGCGGAGCATCTGGCCCATTTTGGAATTAACTTCTCATTGATGCAGAAGACTGAAATGAAGTCGACGGTCATTATCTGTTTATTCGATGGAACAGACACTTGCAGATCTTGATTCGATGAAGTCGCGGTGACGGGGTCATTATCTGTATATCCATCCACAAACAAGTCATTTAAAATTAACTATGGCAAATCAAGAACAGCACACAAATACATAACAGATCATAGGACATTAAAAGTGATGTCAAAGTCTTTGTCACAACTTAAGCATAAAAAAAATCAAAAACCAACAACAAAAACACAGCAATAATCAAATAAGAAAAGAACAGAGACAAACCATAGCTTAAGTAGATGGCGAATGATTAGGTTGACGGAATTGTTATCACTGACCAAAAGATGACGGTAGATGCTGAAATCTGTAAATCTGATTGAATGGTGGTTACTCCCATAACCAGCAGAGGTGGCGGAGTCGACGACTAATTTTGGGTTCCAATTCACAGATGGATCAGCTTGATTGAGCAACAATGTCTTGCGCTGCAATGATCAACTTGATTGGCTTAAAGACAAATTTGAGATTTTTTTTTTGAGATATGTATCTGAGAGTCAAGAGAGAAAGGGATAGAGAATAGCAGAAGAGAAGTTGCAGAGATGGGTTCTTTTTTTTTTTTTGTCGTCAATGGGTAATGGTTTTTCCAGAAAGAAAAATAACACTTTTTATTAAAATTCTTCAAAGTTTCACCTTTAAAGGTGTGATTTTGTAAGTCATATATTTGAACTAAAAATGTTAAAACAATCTCCTAGAATCACACATTCAATAGATTTTTAAAAAATTTGTGATATTTTGAATAACAGTATATTTGAAGTGGGATTTATAAATTATTGGTTGAATAACAAGAGATTGTGAATGATTTTAAATGATTTATATAAATCTCAAATTCAATAACACATGATTTCAGATGATTTTTAAAAATCACTGATTCAATAACAATGGATTTAAGAATACCTTAAAATCTTCTAAAATATTAAGTTCAATACACCCCCCTTAAATCTATGATTAAAGCAAGCTTTGGGTGAAATTCCATATCTTTTTATGGGTGCACTAATTTCTTATTGCTTCTTGGAAAGTTCACACTTGACACAAGCACGAAAAATCTTGCACGTCGGAGTACAAAAAATAAATCTTGCACGTCGGAGTAAAAAAAACATTTCCTATATCAATTTTGAATTCACCAAAGTAATCTCTAATCAAAGTTGTCATCCTTAACTCTTAAGTAGTTAAGTTATATACTATGTATATTTGTTCATTATTTTTGAATTCAAAAGAATTGCTTGAGATTTTTCTGTTACTAATTGAATATGATATTTAAGTTGAATATAAGAAAAATATTATATTCAATTAGTGTTTACGACAAAACAAAAAATGGTTATTTGACTGATATAATTTATACCAAGAATATTTTTTGTTCGCTAATAAATACTGTCTCCCGACATCTTATATTTTCTTTTTACCACTGGACAGTAAGATGAAGTAATTGCGATGTTTAAAGGATATTAACAGGAAATTTATATTGAAATTAAAAAAAAAAAAAGGAATAGGTAAAAGAGTAAACGTGAAGAGTTAAAAATATTAAAACGATGTCAGAGTTGGCCTAAAACGGTGTATAATCTGCAAATCTGCCACTATAGCTTTTGTGTCACTCAGCTTCCCCCTTTAGCTTTTGCTTTTATAGATTAAACAAAATATAAAAAGGTAAATATTGTGTTTATTACCAATCTACTTTAGTATTATATTTTATTTTTTGAAATTCGTAAGAACATTTGTTTAGTTTATTGTTAGCAAAATTTGCTTTACGTTGTCGCCAACTATATAGTAATTCTAGAAACATGCATAGTTTGGAATCAAACGAAATTTATTTATTTATTTTATTGAGAATATTGAAAAGCAAAGAGATGAGAGAACCCCAAAATATTGAAAAGTAATGTTAATACAAGTTACTTTACAGAGTCTCTGTCTTTTTATCATCTCTGATCTTAGTCCTATTTATACTTTTATTTGTGAAAAGCACCCCAAAGTGGTTCCCAAAATTTTGAACAAGTTATATAAAAAGACTGAATAAATCATCAAAACATTATTTAAAGTAAAAAAAATATTGAAAGTTGCTAAAGAATTGAAAAATATAAATTATTATTTATTAATAAATGGTGCGAATAAATCCAGGCTTTGTCGTATAGTTGTCTTTGAGCAAACGCTTCTTGCATTACAAGTACATGAGATGGTTTATAAAAGATAAGATACGACTTGTTTAGTGTTTTTTTTATACATAGTCCTATTATTCTCCTAATTTGATCTTGAAATGTCAAGAAAGTATAGATTATGATGTAAATGCCAAATAACATCAAATATAACTAAGCTACGTTTTTTCACATAAAAAGTGCTTTTCTTAAGCAAATAATTATAGGATACATGAACAAAGATTTTGGAAATAAGCAATGGTGAATTTTCTCATTCATTGTTTTTGTTTTGTTTCTTTCTAATTGGGTCATGTGTGCCTGTGTGGAGATAGTGAAGAAGATTTGATGCATCATTTTCACTAAAGGCGTTCAAAAAGAATTTATCAGTCACACATCTGCATAGAAATTATTGTTATAAAAAGAATAGAACCAAGATAAAAAGGTGGTATTATAATGCATGTTTTATTTAATATATATATATTTCTTATTTTATTGGAGATGAAAAAAAGGTAGGATTGTCTTGTTGTAGGGACAACTTTGATGTGTTTCAAAGAGACCTTTACTTGCTTTTCTCAAATTGAAGTTATCCAAATCAAACCAAAATCAAAAACATACCCAACCAAACCTAAAAAACTACACAAATCACAATGCATTTAGATTTCTTGTCGACCTGAATCAAAACCTTCAAATCAAACTATTTTATAACCAAACTGAAATAAAACCATTTTGTCACCTCAATTTTGTTACACACAATAACACCAACTTCATAAAAAAAATTATACCCTCTCTGTTTTACAAACATATCGATTAAAGTATATTTATTTTACATTAAAAACTTAGAAAAAATATATTATATTATATGATATCATTAAACAAAAACACGAAAATTATAGTTCTTTATAATACAATTTTATTTCTTCGATCAGTTCACAAAAATAATATGAATAAACATGAAATTTGTCTAATTGTACTTGTTTTATAAAAAAGATTGAACCCTAAAAAAAAAAAAAAAGGAGGAACAAGAAAATGGCACATTGATTATTATTAAAACATTTAAATCAAAATACCAAATCATTTGATATACAATAACCACCAAAGACAGATGGGCTGTACCCATATGAAATCTAATAGGGCTTAATAAGTAGCCCAGTTGGGCCTGCAAAGTTCAAACATGTAACTCATTCAATCTTCTTCTCAACTACAAACTTGAGAAACAAACTTATTATTAGCGTTCTCTGCTTATGACATCTCCAAGCACAAGCAAGGATCATCGATGCTTAAACCTAATTTCAAAATGCAAATCCTTACAAAACCTCAAACAAATCCATGGCCAAATCATCACAACCGGTCTGTCTCACCACACTTACCCTTTAAGTAAGCTCCTTCACTTATCCTCCACCGTCTGCTTAACCTACGCACTCTCCATCTTACACCAAATCCAAAACCCTTCCGTCTTCCTCTACAACACTCTCATCTCCTCCATCGTCTCAAATCACAATTCCACCAAAACCCATCTCGCTTTTGCTCTCTACGATCAGATTTTGAGCTCAAGATCAAACCTTGTCAGACCCAACGAGTTCACTTACCCTTCTCTGTTTAAAGCCTCTGGCTTTGACCCGAAATGGCACCGCCATGGGAGGACTCTTCATGCCCATGTTTTGAAATTTCTCGAACCAATGAATCATGATCGGTTTGTGGAAGCTGCTTTGGTTGGGTTTTATGCTAATTGTGGTAGATTGAGAGAAGCTAGGTCACTGTTTGAGCGGATTAGGGAACCTGATTTGGCTACTTGGAACACTCTTCTTGCTGCGTACGCTAGTTCTGATAGTAGTGAGAGTGATGATGAGGTTTTGAGGTTGTTTGTGAGAATGCAAGTGAGACCTAACGAGGTTTCTCTTGTAGCTTTAATCAAATCTTGTGCGAGTTTAGGTGAGTTTTGGGGAGGTGTATGGGCTCATGTTTATCTCTTGAAGAACAATCTGACTCTAAACCAGTTCGTGGGTACTTCTCTTATTGATCTGTACTCAAAATGTGGATGTTTGAGTCTCGCACGCCAGGTGTTCGATGAAATGCGTGAGAGAGATACATCCTGTTACAATGCTATGATTCGCGGTTTAGCAGTTCACGGGTTTGGTCAAGAAGCTATCGAATTGTACAAGAGCTTGATCTCCAAAGGATTAATCCCTGATGAAGCAACATTCGTGGTGACAATATCCGCGTGTTCGCACTCGGGTCTAGTTGACGAAGGTCTTGAAATATTTCACTCGATGAAAGAGGTTTACGGGATCGAGCCTAAGGTTGAGCATTACGGATGTTTAGTTGATCTACTGGGACGATTAGGGAGGTTGGAAGAAGCGGAAGAATGTATCAAGAGGATGCCAATGAAGCCTAATGCGACATTGTGGAGATCGTTTCTAGGGTCAGCTCAAATACACGGTGACATGGTGAGGGGTGAATCTGCACTTAAGCATTTGTTAGGGTTAGAACTCGAAAATAGCGGAAATTTCGTGCTTTTATCGAATATTTATGCCGGAGTTGACCGTTGGACTGACGTGGAGAAGACCCGGGAACTTATGAAAGACCACCGTGTCCATAAATCTCCGGGGATTAGTATTATTGACTAATACATTCTAGTATTAGCATAATGTTTTTTTTTCTTTCTAATAGAATACAATTTACAGAACAAATGATATATCAACTAGTTTACAAAATAGACAAGTCATATGAAATTCAAAAGACCAAAACTACAACAACTTGTTTTGTTAAAAAAGAACATGTTAATCCTTCAATAACTCGATACGTGTATCCCAAAAACTATTACAAAAATTAATTATTATACTAATGTAGCTGAGACAAAATATCTCATTTCTTATAAATATTTTCACAACAAATCTTGTCTCTACACAGAATATTAAACAAATAAAAGACCACAGTTGTTAGATTGTTGTCCTTTTACCATATACTTAATCAAATAATTGAATTAGGTGCTAATTGACACATCAATTAGAACGGTATGTCCATTCATTATCCACTAACGACAATTTTATATACTCATAAATAATATAACAAATCCACTAATTGTGTCTTAATTACAATTAACCAATGTTCTCTTAAAATTAAGAGAGCCAACACAAAACTAACTTAATTTGCCTTCAATGGCTTCTTCAGCAGCAGCCATCGTCTTCTCATACTCATCTTTTCGTTCTTCACCAATCCAGAACCATTATGTCACACGCTATGCTCCTGGATCTTCCTCCGTCGTTTCTTTCAACCGCCGTCGAGCTTCCCGCCGAGGTCTCGTCGCCGTGAAATCGGCGCTTATCGAGCCGGACGGGGGAAAACTCATGGACCTAGTCGTGGAAGAATCACGGCGGCGCGCGATGAAACGCGAGGCTGAGACGGTTCCCGTAAGGATCAAGCTGAACCGTGTGGATCTTGAGTGGGTACATGTGCTAAGCGAAGGCTGGGCTAGTCCCCTCAAAGGTTTCATGAGACAGTCAGAGTTCCTCCAAACACTTCATTTTAACTCGATCCGGGTTGAAGACGGCTCCGTCGTCAACATGTCGGTTCCGATCGTCCTCGCCATCGATGACGATCAGAAGTTCCGCATCGGTGATTCCAACCGTGTCACGCTCGTTGACTCGGTTGGTAACCCTATCGCAATACTCACCGAGTAAGTCTAATTATTTGAATCTTGATTAGTCAGCAATTCAAATCTTGAAAAGTATGTGTTTAAGGAAAAATCTAGGTAGGAGTTGAATCTTGATTAGAAACTTATAATTCTGATTGATTGGTTTGAGTCAGTATTGAGATTTACAAGCATCCGAAAGAAGAAAGAATCGCGAGAACATGGGGAACCACGGCTCGTGGACTTCCTTATGCAGAAGAAGCAATCACCAAAGCTGGAAACTGGTTGATCGGAGGTGATTTACAAGTTCTTGAACCTATCAAGTACAACGATGGTTTAGACCGGTTTAGGCTATCTCCATCACAGCTGCGGGAGGAGTTTACAAGGCGTGGTGCGGACGCGGTGTTCGCGTTTCAGCTTAGGAACCCGGTCCATAATGGTCATGCGCTTCTTATGACTGATACTCGTAGAAGGCTTCTTGAGATGGGTTACAAAAACCCTGTCTTGTTGCTTAATCCACTTGGTGGATTCACTAAGGCTGATGATGTGCCTCTTAGTTGGCGTATGAGGCAACACGAGAAGGTATATATTAAACCCTAACTGTCGCTTTCTTATGTTCCAAGAAACTCTATTTGTAATACAAAAGTGTTCATCTTCTATATGAAACAGAGCAATGAGCTTCTTTTATGACAATATATTCAGATTTTGTGTAGCATATGGAGTGGAAAATGTTATATTGTTGTTTCTTGCTTTGAACGTGTAGGTGCTGGAGGATGGTGTTCTTGATCCAGAGACCACTGTAGTGTCCATCTTCCCATCTCCAATGCATTATGCTGGCCCGACCGAGGTTCAGTGGCACGCCAAAGCTAGGATCAACGCTGGAGCGAACTTCTACATTGTTGGTCGTGATCCAGCCGGTATGGGCCATCCAATGGAGAAGAGGGATCTTTATGATGCTGATCACGGGAAGAAAGTGCTCAGTATGGCTCCAGGACTTGAACGCCTCAACATTCTTCCTTTTAAGGTTAAGATCAATCCTTGCTACTTCCTCTAAATCTGAACTTTCTTCAAGGTTAGGTCTGATTAATACTGGTTTGTTTGCATATATAGGTCGCTGCATATGATACAACTCAGGGAAAAATGGCCTTCTTTGATCCTTCTAGGTCTCAAGACTTCCTCTTCATATCAGGAACCAAGGTAAAACCCAACTTTGGTAGTAAAATCAGATTTACAAATCCAAGGTTCTTAGTTTAGTGACTGGTTTGTTTTGTAGATGCGTGGCTTGGCGAAGAAGAAAGAGAACCCACCAGACGGTTTCATGTGCCCTTCTGGTTGGAAGGTGTTGGTTGATTACTATGACAGTCTCAGCGCAGAGTCTGGTAATGGAAGGGTATCAGAAGCTGTTGTTTCTGCTTGAATTCCAAAGTCTCCGTGTCCCACAAGTCTCACATTGCCTCTTTGTTAGTAACCAAGCTATGTAACAGAAAGCTTGCAATAAAACCAATGTAACATCTGTGTGTTCTTTGCGTCTCTGTTGTCAAACTTGTCATCAAGTCGCACTGCTTTGTACCATATTTGCTTATTATTGTTTTATAAATGAAAAACATATTGTGTATTGTGATCAACCCTGGAAACATAAACTGTAAGCAACAAAACTAATTTAGACAGAAACAGATATGCTACATGATGGTTGGTCCTAAAGGCGGTGGCGGGTCGATTCCCGGCGGTTGAATCTCCGGTGGGCGAGGCGGTTCCCAATTTGGAGGCACATCAGGTGGTGATTCTGGCGTCGGAGGGTTTGGAGTATCTGGCATCGGTGGAGATGGAGACGGTGGAACCGGAAACTCGGGGCCGGGTGTCTGCGGCGGTCCAAGCGGTGGTGGATCACTTGGAACCGCAGTAACTTCCGGTGGAGTTTCCGACGGTTTGATCTCCGGTATATTCGGAAGCTCCGGGACTTCTAATGGTGTCAACTCTGGTCCTCTACTCGGCCGTGAAGGTACCTCTTCCTCCGAACCGGGAAATTGAATCTCCGGTGGACCGGTTTGGCTAACGAAATGAACCCCGGTACTATAGTTGGTTAACCCTCTAACCGACTTAGAAGTACACGACACCGATTTCGCCGCGGTCATTAGCCGTGTAGACCATGGCTTAAACTTGGATGAACCTAAAATGAAACTGCCTCTCACAAGATTTGCAGAGACCAAAGACATAACTCTCGCCTTATCCATCTTTCTTAACTCTTCGCATATAGAGATACGATTTAAACAGGTTCAAGAACATTGACACGTGGACTAAACCCCAAATACGTGTCATTGTGTCGTGACACATTATCAAAACACGTGGCAAATTATACTATCATAACACTTCTTTTTTTTTCAGAAATCCAGAAAAAACAAAAAAAACTGTGTGATAGTAGTGTTTTCATTTGATATGTCGACAAAAAAAAGTAGTTTTGGTAATGTTACGTTACGAGAGAACGAGTCGTATGACACAAATTTTAAAATTTTCTTTAACTAATCAAATTACATATCACAATCACACAAGTTACATTAAAATAAATTAGTGACAAATCATATATATATCAAATCACATATATTAAGATATGACAAATCATATTTATTAAGATAATAAAAAAATATCACATCACACAAGTTACATTAAAATAAACCATAACAAATTAGTTCCCCAAAAGAATTTAAAAATTTACTACGACGATGTAATGGGAGTGATCCTAGGAACTTGAACGGGGAAGTCATCAATCTCATCGATCCATGGATTCGTTTTCTCGTCCATAGGATCAATCGTTTTCAAAGCTTTCCAAACCGCACTGTTACACTTAAAGCCTGATCCGAAAGCGATCTGCCAAGTCCTATCTCCTCTCTTAATCCTTCCTTTAGCTTCACTATACGCAAGCTCATACCAAAGTGAGCTACTAGAAGTGTTTCCAAACCGGTTCAACGTCATCCTCGACGGCTCCATGTGCCACTCGGATAAATCCAAGTTCTTCTCGATCTCATCAAGCACGGCTCTACCTCCAGCGTGGATGCAGAAATGCTCGAAAGCTAGCTTGAAGTCGGGAATATAAGGCTTTATTTTCTTGACTTTAAAGACTTTTCGGGCAACAAGGGTCGCGAAAAAGAGAAGTTGTTCGGACATTGGTAGGACTAGTGGTCCGAGAGTTGTGATGTTTGTCTTGAGAGCTTCTCCGGCTATTGCCATTAGGTTTTTAGAGAGCGAGACTCCGACTTTGCCAGTTTCTTCTGCGTTGTTGTCTTCTCGTTGGTAAACGCAGCCGAACGCGTTGTCGTCAGCTCCTTTGTGGGTACGAACGGTGTGGATGAGCTGATATTTAGAACGGCTACGATCGGAGGAGCGGTTCGAGAGAAGTACAGCAGCTCCGCCCATACGGAAGATACAGTTAGATAGAAGCATTGATCGGTCGTTGCCTAAGTACCAGTTTTGAGTTATGTTCTCTGTGCTCACTACTAGCGCGTATGAGTTTGGTTGCACCTGCATAATTGTCACAAATTCATTATTCTCAAACTCAAAAAAACATGTATAATCATTTCAACAAGAAAAATTTTAAACTCTAAAAAATTATATATATCACAAAGAAAATACTGTATCTATAAAAAAATGTTTATAAATTTGGTCGCATGGATTGATTATAAAAATTAAGAAAATGTTATGATTATGATTCATGTGGGGTTTTGGGATTCTATATGTGGCTAGACAACGGTGGACATTAAACACAAATCTGTACTTATATGCAAACGTATGTGTGTGCATTTGTCGCATGTGTACGTTAAATTCTATGCAAGTAGCCAAACATTTAAGACCTTTGGTTCAATTTGCCAACCAGCTTATGGATTTAAGAATCTAGCAAGCACGTGCTACCACGTTTGCTTGTTAGATCTACCATTTAAATATGTTTGTAAAAGTGATTTGTAATTATGCAATGCACAGTTGTGTTTTCATTTTCAATATATGAATACTTTCTTTTTTTGTTGTTGGATGGTCACATTTGAGAAAATAAATAAAACCTTAATACTATTATAGTTTATAAATATAAAAAATAAAACGCTGGTCATCTAACACAACATAATGGTTTTTTCATTTTCACAACTACCACCTACCCAAAGACCCAAGTGCCTGTCAATGTCAGAATTTTCATAGACACGTGACTTTTACATGTATAATTTGACCTTTATGCTTCCATACAACTAATAATAACATAACATAAAAAGTTGCATCCACATCAACCAATATAAGTCGGCAACCAAAAACCAAACCAGTGATAAAAGTTTTAATTAAATTTAGTCACACAAATATTATAGTAGCATGAAAGCGAAGTCAATCTAAAAAAAATCTATCTGGTAAGTGTATTTAAATGCTTATTAAGAACTTCAAATAATTAAAGTTTGAACACAAATTTGAGCTGGTAATTTGTATTAATTGCTTAATTTTCCTAATAATTTCAAAAGAATCATGAGCTGTCATTAGCTTTTTCAACTTTAAAAATAAGAAAAAGTCAAATAAGATTTTATCCTTCCACGAATCACGACGACTCATAACAGCCAAGAAAAATCAAACCGGATCAAACCAAACCGGATAATAAAACAGAGGAATCTAAAGAAATGAATAATGATATTTACCTGGAGCATCTGTTTAGCGAGATCAATGGAGATGAGTCCAGCACTACAACCCATTCCACCGAGATTGTAGCTCAAAATGTTGCCTCTAAGCTTATACTTATTCACAATCATAGCCGAAAGTGACGGAGTCGGATTGAACAAACTACAATTCACCACAAGTATCCCAATATCTTTAGGTTTCACACCGGTTTTTTCAAGAACCGCATCGATAGCTCCGAACATAACCGTCTCGGCCTCTTTCCTCGCTTCTTCCATACAAGGATTAGGAGGGACACGTAGAAGAGCTTCAGGGAAGTAAGTTTTCTGACCTAGACCGGATCTTTCGAGGATCTTTTGTTGGAAAGCAAGGTTGTCATCTGTGAAGATCCCCACACGTTGAGATCTGTCCATGAACGTTTCACGAGTGCAGATCAGAGAAGGGTCTGGTTTGTAGCATGAGAAGTCGAGGAGGAAGACACGGCGAGGACGCGTGGTGAAGTAGGCTGTAGAGAGAGAGATCAAGAGCGCGATGGCGAGTGTGGCGGAGAGGAAATGGAAACGGAGTGTGTTGTAGAGGAGAGAGAGGTCGTCTAAGGTGAAAGAAGAGATGTTGGCGATCGTTGCGGCGAGGAGAGGGAGGAGGAGAATGTAGAGAGCGTTGGAGATTAGGTAATGGTAACCGAGTTTTACGTATTTGAGCCGCACGGATAAGAGGAAGTTTGGGAGGTTGTTTGGGTTAGGATTTGGATCGGCGTTTGTGACATGGACCGGGACTGGCCTGTGAGGTTGGTTTTCGTTATGGGTCATCGTGAGTTTGAGCTAGGCTTTTGTTGTGGTGAGGATGAGAAGAGAAGTGTCAAGTGTACGATTTGTTTTGAGTTTGTGAGAGAGAAGAAGGTTAGAGAGAGGGGAGAAGAGATGGCCTAAAAAGTTGGAGCAAGTTTGAGAATTTAATAGGAAATTTTGAGTGAGAGAGAGAGAGAGACTTGGCTATTAAATTTGGTTAGGGGAAATGGGAAATATTTAAGGAAAAAAATAATGTTTTTATAGAAATACACACAAAGAATATAATCCAGCAAATTGCAAATTATTTTGTTCAAACTAGTAAGACTTCAAATACAAATTTCTGTTCAAACTAGTATCTGCTAATATAGACACATATTATACCACAAAAAAAAATATTGCTTAAGAATAGTACTAGAATTTTATAACCATAAATCATACATGTTCTGATTTCTATTGTAATAGGTATAAAAACTTATGATAAAATGGTAATTTAGAAATAAACAGTGAAATAAATTATTCATACATGTTCCACTCAAAGGAACCATTTACAAATTACAAGTGTGAAACATAAAAGTCTCGATCTCTATTACATTTTTTTTTGTCATCCGGTAATATTGATAAACTAGGTGGAATACATTGTGAAATACAATTTAAACTGGTAGAAAATAAGATTTTCTCAAAATCTAATGCCCAAAAAGAAAACAAAATCAGCGGACGAGTATAAATCTCGAAAAGCATAAGAGAAAACAAACAACAAAGCCGTTTGTACACTATTTACATATTTTAACATTAACAATGAAATGAAAATATGATTTTAGAAAAATGAAAACCTGAAAAATAAAGAAATGTATAAAAAAAAAAGTTATATGTAGAGAGGGAAGATGCAACTACCCCAACGAGGGATTTAATGTTTTAAGGGAGACAGTTGAGATATGACACCTAAGAGACGGCGATGACTTTTTCCCAATTGGGGGGGCTTTTAATTTTCGACGCCTACTTATGATTTTCACCATTTTATCCTTTTTGACTTGTTGTTTTCGAAACCACCCATCTTTTTGTGAACAACTTGAATGAGGACAAGTTGCTGTGAGGACACACTTGTATTTAAGTGTCCGTGTGAAGATGTCTGAAGAGTGTGAACTTGTGTAAAGAAGAATTGTTATTAGTCATTGGTAATTTAGATAGATTGGAAAACTAAGTGAACCGAAATAGAAGTTTGTTGAACTAATAAATACTCCCTCTATATCACAAAGGATGATGTTGTAGGATTTTCACATAAATTAAGAAAAATATTTAATGTTTAAATATAAATGCATTATTTATTTATAATAACATTTCTTATAGTAACTATTAACCAATAATAATTTACTAAACTTTAATATTTTCATTTAATAGTTCTTGAAATTTACAATTTTTTAGCATTAATTGATAAAATTCAATCTTTGTGATACAAGAAAAAATTCTAGAAAATCATCTATTATGATACAGAGGGAGTATGAGAAAATGTGTGAGTCATTGTCACTAAAATATATGTTTTGGTGAATCGTATTGTGTTCTCCTGGAAATTCTTGCTCCCATTGGACTTATATGGTTATCTATGTATGTATGTGTGGTATAACTAAGATTTTGGTTAGGACTTTCACATTTTTTAATTTTGTGAATCGAATAAACTCATTGGCTTCAATTCACAGACAGTTATTTTAGATATTTATATGGGTCATCTTGTTTTTAAATAAGTCACAAACCACTTGGGACTAAAAAATAGAGTATATTTTTTTCATTTTTTTCATCTCACGTTTTATTGATATCGCTACAACTTTAATTTTTATGGAGTCTCTCCCTGCCCTACAACCCTTGACTAGATTCCAAATACCTACTCCTCAGTCTTCTCTTTCACATTTATACTTGAAATAACCCAACCTAATTAACTAAGCATCTCATAATACTTAATTAAACCAACATCCAATAACTAAAAAACATACTAACAATCACCAAAAACATGCACATCCGAACATATAACAATAAGCATCTCCAGAATATTATCCATACAATATCATTCCTAACCATTCTATCCAACAACCTAGTATGCTACTAAACCAGGTTCCAACAACGTAAATATCAAGACCAACAACACAAAACCGATACCTTATGTTATCCTCCTCCTCATCGCCATGATTCAACGTCTCACATACCTGCACCACAAACAACAATTGAGATGCGTAAGTATATCACAAATGCATAGTGAGACAATCATCCCATCTACTAGGTTATACACACGAGCAATCGGATTCATACGACACCCCTTCTGGTGTCAGTCGATACCACAACCATACTGCACCACTTCTGCAACGCAATCTCCTTTCGCGACATCAGATGGTGTCGATCGACACCTGCCTGATGTCGGTCAACACCCTAACTTATCAACATCTCCATTGATGATCTCCTCCATCAATAAACCCTAAATCTCCACCATGTTATCTCCCATGACGACACATCCAAGAACAACCACACAAGGCCACACAAACACCA
Organism: Camelina sativa; assembly: GCF_030686135.1. Lineage (NCBI taxonomy): Eukaryota > Viridiplantae > Streptophyta > Magnoliopsida > Brassicales > Brassicaceae > Camelina > Camelina sativa. The sequence goes on along the minus strand of NC_141899.1, from coordinate 29,281,355 downwards.
CAGAAGCACACAAAATAGAAAGAAATCAATCAACCAATCACCAAAACAAATCATACAAACCATAATTGCTCAGATAAGTCATGGTCATGCATTCACCTTGATTTAGAAAGAGATTTAGGACAAACGAGATAAGGAACAACACCACATCAACCTCCCTCACACCAATAACCACGACACCTCCTTCTCCTCTCTTTGACAACCGCCAAAACAGACCTTTATGATCCTCTTAACCCTCCTCAAGGCTCACGTTGCTCTTAGGATCGAACTCACAACCTTCCTCTCTCTTTCTCTTTCTCTCCCAGAAGCGACAAAACCAACTAGAGCAAAGAAAATAGGTTTGTCGAGCCTTTAAAAGACTTAGGGGTTCTCTTCAAACTCAAACCAAGTTAAACCGAGCGATTTCAAAACAAATTGAATAACCACCAAATTAGTGGTGTCAACCGACACCCACCCTAAATTGGGTTCGGGATGTTACAATACTACTCTCTACTCTTATCCAGTTGACAATGCAGTTGGGACCAAGTGCCAATAGCTACCTGACAGCTAATTATCCCACAGTTTATTCTTAACTACGATAACTCTGCTTAACCAAGATAAATCATGATCCAGCCAGTCTGAGCTCCTTCCCGAGACTTCTAGATCCTACTGTTTTTATTGGACAACTTCTTGGGCCATATTTCTCCTTCTGTATTGATAGAGAACACGAGGATGATGGGCTTCGTATGTATCAAAACCCCCTTTTTTAAGTCCAATCTTGTCCCAAGGTTGAGACTGGAAAACTGTTTAGTCCACACAACTATTAACTCATAAGAACAATCATTGTAACATGTAAAATTAATCCACTTCACCAACAACTTTTCATGCTTTGTTCTCAGATTGTCCTTGAACACTAAAGATAGTGTTGCATGTATCTGAATCTCCAAGAAGGCCTTCGTTATCGAGCATGGCTGAAACGATCCGACCCTTTTTTTATTGTAATAATTAACTAGTGATCCCACTCACTAACAACCTAACCCCAATCAAACAACATCGGATAACATAAAACAATACTATTAATCGAATAACCAGTAACGAATAAATGAATACCACAATAACATTTATCCAGCAATGCCAATAACATAGACAAATTCATAGAACAATGAACCAACAACCTAAACAACCGTTCTAGACCACATTGTTCCGTTCTAGCAACCTAACAGCAGCATAAAACAAAAAAACAAGCCTCTAGAACATCCTCCTCTTCATCGCCTTGATTCCACAAACATACTTTTCATTTACCTGCACAACAAACAACAATTGAGATACGTGAGTATTATCATAAATACTCACTGAGGCGATCCTCTCATCTACTGGGCTATACACACAAGCGAGAAGACAAACACAATCAATATACAAAGAAACAAGCAAACTAGACAACTCTGAACACATGTGTTGCATTGCAGCATCGTCGATCAACGCACTCCTTGCATCGAACGATGCAATGCTTCCTTCGTCGATCGATGCAATGCCTCCTGCGTCGATCGATGCAACGCCCATCGTCTCCATCAAATCCCTAGCTGCATCGACCGATGCACACCCTGCATCGATCGATGCAATCTCGCGAAGCATCTCCAAACACGATCTCCTCTGACTCCTCTCGGCTCTCTGATGCCAAAAATGCCTTCCAAAGGCAACAAACACCACGACAAATACTCACAAGCAAGCACACAAGCAATCAACAACCAAAATCACATAAAACACTCATCTAACCGCTTAGATTAGCCATGGTCACACACTCACCTTTGAGAAGAAACTGATTCTAAAACCCACAAAAATAGTCTTCTAGCAAGCTACTCTCACGTCCCCAGCCTTAGATCTCCCCTCTCAGGGACAGATCTCTCCAGACACGGCTTAGAACTCCTCAAGAACGCTCACAAGAACATTTTAGAAGTTTTCTCTCTTTTGCAGAAGGAAAAAGTGAGCAACCTCGGGCAATGGTGTTGATATAACCTTTTATACTCGACCCCTAAGGTTTCCAAAACCAAAAACGCAACAACACGTACGTTTAACTTAAGTTGTCCCGCATAAGCGTATCCTGCATCGACCGATGCACACCCTGAAACCGAGATTCCGGTTCACGGGCGTTACAATGGCTTAGAATAGGTCAATGTGGCTTCCATTTTGTTTTGTCTATTCTTCATTGCAGACTAAGACCCTAAGCTAGACAATAAGATAATCTTTTGGATATCATGTTTTCAGGGTTCCAAGGCTTTCCCTTAACATGGTGTTCTTCCTCAGCCATTGCATTATTTTCTTTATTCCTTTCAGCCCCGATGATTAGGGGAACAACAAGAAAACCGATACCAACTAGTCTTATTATCAGCTTCTGCTTTGTTGAGACTTCCATTTCTGCAGCCATGTTAAGAGAAGAATGATCCCCCATTGTAACACCCCCAAACCATTCTAAAACTAAAACGGAAAAAGGGCTTCACGTATGATGCCTATAATCAGTCGACAAAGGTTCCCGGAACGAATCTGTTTGCCCAAATCAACCGATCTCGAGTATCTTTACATCTCGATCATGGCCTAAGGCTTTTCAACCCGTACCACGATCGCGAGTTGTGTCAGTCCAGACAGGACTAATATATCATTCGAACGTTTTCAGGTTTAAATAAAACCGAATCTTATTTATTATAGTATCATACTTTAAATCATTATAAAACAAGTATAGTTTTCTGGGCCCATAAAGAAAACTATACATAAGAAATTTATCGAATTTTAGCAAAAAGCTGTAAAACATCTAATCTGGACAGCCTATGATCACCGCGGCAGCTAAGAGTTTACCTAAAGGGATAACCTGCAAAAAAAAAAAGTAGCATCATGAGTAATCTATGATTACTCAATGAGCCTGCCTAACTAACCTCTAACAACTCCCCAACTTGGATTCTAACAACTCCCCAACTTGGACTCTAACAACAAGAAACACATGCATTAAGTAAATCAGAGAAACACGCAATCAAACGAATGCTTAAAGAAGCTAAAGTACTCTAACAGAGAGTACCTGCACAATGACTTACATTCTACAACAAGTACGATACTAACAAAACTTTGCCTTAAGGTCTTTGATCTTCTGCGATACGAATTTACCACCAGGCAATTCTTCCCCGACCCTTAGCCACAAAGGCTAGAAGGATCACATCCTTTTCCCAAAACTGTGTATAAGGGACCTATTCCCTTACGGTAAAATTTACTACTTCGTCAAGTAGTGCTCGTTGGTAGAGAACCACTCCGAGCCATTGGGACAATCACATTATCGCCTTACCAAGTCTTAACAAGACTAATAACTTAACCCAAAAATACAAGTATACTAAAAACTAAGAATACTTGCAACATAAACTAACAATCAATCAAACAAACATTAGCCATGCATAAGCAAGACTAACACAAACAACACACAACAAACTAACATGCTTCCTATCATAATAAATAACAAATAAAACACAACATCAAACAAGACATCTCAAGCTCGTCAATAACTACCAATTATTGACTCGCAAGAAACGAGCAGCATGATGACTATAGCATAACGGCTATAACATAACGGCTATAACGATAACATAGCCAATTATACTAAAATCTAAACTAATCACAACAAACAAATCACATAATTATAACCATATCAAACAAAACACACAACAATGATCATGAACTATACCAAAATAGAACATGAACCTAACATGCAACACATACCCTAAGAATATGCTAATAAACACAATAATCACACAAAACAAACAACGACCGAAACTTGACCTCACACGTAAATAAGAAATCAAACCTAGACATGTGCTACTTCACATGTGTTCGATACTCACAAGGTTTGGCTGGAACTTGGCTTGGCTTCACGTTTCCGACTAGCTAGATCCATACAAACTCGAAAGCTCTGGATTTCACATCATCAAGATCCGCTTAGGCTGGGATCTAAAAAGAAAAGCTAAAAGGAATCTGAACTAAGACTAAAGTACTTACCTACAACCTTACTAACTTTCTTTGAAAACTCCTTGAGCTACTTGGAGACTTCCCTTATCTCCAAGAACAAACTAAGACTTTAACTAAGGTTTAAGGTGGATTTTGGGTTTACTTAAGCTAATGAACGAAACTGGGTATTTATACTACTCTAGGGTCGGTGTTGAGGTTGATTAGTCACCTAAACAAGTGTCTCACATTCAGTTCTTAGCCAATCACAACTTGCCATTTTAATTATGGGCATGCTTATCCAATTTTAATGCTTACACATGGCATTACACCTCACCAACATTTTTATCTTGTTTTCTTGGCTAAGAACGAACCACTTGGTCTCCTCTTGACCAATCAAAACCCTCTTAACTGATTCTAAGCCTAACTCTCACAAACCGTTTCAACCAGTTTTATGTGCCATTGCTCTAAAAATAATATTTCCATGAAAACTTTGTTTTTTCAAGATACAATTCCCTATTTTATCTTTCTTTAGTTTCCCTAAAATCTTCAAGCTCAAATAAAATTAATCGTATCACTTTTCCTTTCGGTGATCGGCTAAAAGAGTCTCTGGCGACTTGATTTTCTAAAGAAAATTATATTGAGCTTCCACTTGATTTTCTACTTCTTGCTATAGCATCCTCAACTTCCTAAAGGTCCTCTTAATTTATTTCATGCTTGTCCTTAGCAAAAAATTATAATTCTGCTCCTTAGCGCTCTTCGGAGTAGCTTCTAGGTCGATTCTCTGAAAATCTGAAAACTGACTGATTCTTCTTGGTTAAAACCTTTAAAGCATCTTATCTGATTTAATCATATGCCTTAGCCCACTGAATGATTCATCTTTTTACTTCCAAAGTGAGTCTTAGTCGCTGGACTAATTACCGGAAACTAACGTCTTTTGCTAAACGGCTGTTGGCTCCTGTTGAACTTAGCGTTGGTCATTAAATAATCTTTGCAGAGCTTTTTGATGCTAGTCCTCTTAGCTACTGATTGATTCTAGTCTTTCTTAGAAATTCTCTTCTTCAACAATTTCTTCTCGGCTAGGTCGTTCGGCTATCTTACTGCGTCTTTCACCTTCGAATTATTTTTCTGAGTAATAACATGTCGGAACAAGTGCTCTGGATCCCTTCTACTGAGCTTTGATCATCGTTGTTCCGCTGGTTTTTAACCAATCTTCCACTTCTTTGGTTTATTTCCCTCGTTGGTCGAATAGTCTTGTTCGTGTCCTTCTCGTATATTTTTAGGTTTAGCACGGTGTAATATTACACCCATCATCTTAATGATGTGCATGAAACCTGCAGTATGAAGCAGTGCAACTATTTCCAAGCTAACCCCATGTCTCCCATTCGCGTTCATGTTGTCAGCACCCCTGTAACCTTCATCTGTACTCTTATGCAATCTGATATTTGTATCATTAAACAAAAATTTATTCCATAGAATCTTCTGTTTAGGGCCGAGAAAGAGGTCATTTCTAAACTTTACTCTCTTCCCGCTTGTCATGGAGTTCTTCTTATCAACTGTCATCCTTCTCAATACGAACTGCTTCTTTTGCTTATGTCAAAATTTTTGTTTCATGCCACCCGCCTAAACCATCCTCTCCTAAGCTGCTTGTACTCCCATGATCACTTGATAAGAAAGTTTGCCTCGTTTCTCTAAAAACAACACAACCCAATTTATCATCTTCACTTTTGTCTTTAGGCTCTTCTTTGGTGACCTCAACGATCCTATAACAACAGCCATATAGTCAGTAACCATGGTCGACACAGTAAGCCTTTGCAATCCTCTCACTATCAACGTTATGTTAATTCTGGGCTTGTTTAATTTCCAAATTGAAGCATGTTTTTTTTTCAGCTACCTTATCAAAAATTCTTGGTAGGCACTTTCATATCCTTGTTTATTCTTATCGCATCTCTTTAGATGTTTTTCAAAACACTTGAGACTCAGCTATGAGATTCAGTGGAAATATAACAAGAATTTTAGCAAACCTCCCTTCAATCCTCTTCTCATGATTGTTATGTTTCTGCTTGAATTTGTGTTTCTTCCACTTTGCAAAATTCTTATATCCTATTAGCAACTTTGGATACACCAATTGTTGAACATAATATATGTTGTGCTTGATATCCTTGCTCTCAAAACTCCATCTTCATTTTCTTTTTTGTTCTTTGTAAATAGCCACAACAAGCTTTTGTCAGACACTTGGCGGTGTTCCATCTTCATCTTTACAAATGTCTTCTTGTTCCTCTTAAGTTGATCGCTGAAATTGCTCTTGTGAAAAGCATGGAGTTGTGCATTCTTTTTAGGCTTGTTTGACTTTCTGTTTGAACTTTATCCCTTTTCAGTTCATAGTTTTCAATCCATGTTTTTGATCTAAATCTTCTTCGACTTCATTTTCATCATTTATATGTGAATATGTGGTTGTTCTAAAGTCTGATTCAAGCATATTTACAACATATTCATAATTCATTAACAGTAATACTTGAGCTAAACAAGCAAAGTGAATATACACACTAATACTTGAAAATCAAATTTTGTGCAAAAAAATATCAATCTTTCATAGTAGTAAATATCTTTTTAGCATTGGTAAAAAACTAAAGAGCCACATGTTTTCTTATCAACAAATTGTACATCAGAAACAAAAGATTTAGTGTTCTTTTAGAGTGAGGAAACCAATCTTATAGTCTCTCTGATTCACACCAAACTTTAAGTTAAAATATTTAATTTTTTCATTCATTCAATTTTAACAATTTAATTCTTCTAATCTATTTTACATACGATTTTTCCCAAAAAAATAATACAATAATCTAATTTTAATTATACTTATGAATTTGAAATCGAGCATATATTAAGAAGATTCGAAGACCAACCCTGATGTGAGCACGAGATCGGTCACTCGGCCATGAACACTCACATCTCTCAGACACCTCTCGGCTACCTCTCGGACAACACCCGGACACCTCTCGGCCACTCATACCACCCGCGGAACAACTTGGAACCGGCCTTCCTAGTGATGTGCGGCACCAACCAGTCCCCAAGAATTATCAAGGAGGAGCAAGACAAGGTCATCTATTGGGCAGTTCAAGCCAAGCTCCAAACTTTACACCAAAGGCTCATGGCTAGCATCACCAAAGAAGAGCCTAGGGTGCGACCAGCTGTGGGAAGCTTGATACGCGTGTCTTCACCAACAAACTAGTGTGAAGACATCCCTAAGTCATTAGAAGGAGCTGTACTCTTTTTCCTACTTTGGGTTTGTTCCAATGGGTTTACCAAAGAGGTTTTAACGAGGCAGTGAGCTCTAGTGCATCTCTACTTCGTTCCCGCTTGGCTCATGACTTGGAAACTTTCATTGACAAGAAAATGGGCCAAGGAAGTGAATATCCTATCCACCGCGTCCAGCTAATGACGTGGCATTTCTATCTCTTTTCTTATTTTCTTTATTTTTCTTTGAACTCTCTTATGACCGTTATATTGGTCTTTGCCTTGAATTACTTTTGCTTTTGCTTTTAGGGACATGTGTGTTCCTTAACTTTTGCCGCGTGTCTAGGGTTTTAGTGTCCCCTTATGTAAGCCTCCCTATATAAAGGCCTAAACCCTCATTGTAAAAGGCAGACTTGAAGATTGAATTAATTTCCAAAGAGAGAATCTTTGTTTTTTGTCTCACCTCTCTCCTTAGCCCAAGTCCGAGACTTGGCTCTTGAGAAACCCTAGGAGATTCACGAACCGGGTTCGTAATCCCCTAGTTTGACCGTTTCACGAGCCGAGCCATCTCTCATGTGTCATCGCAACAATCCACTCTTTTATCCGCATCGTGCGTCGTCCATCCGTATGCAGTGTCCCATTCGACCATTTTCTTGAGAACCGATCGTCGAGTCGAGTTTCTTATCGGTTGATCCCCTCTGTTCCATCAAGCCTTGAAGAGAACCGACAAGTTCGAAGGCTAATCGTTGTTCTGCGACCGGAATTCCGCATCCGACCGTCCGCAACGACCGTTCAACCGTCCGCAGCGTCCGTCCATCCGTCCGTAACGACCATCCGTTCGAGCAACTCCGTAGATGACCGCGTCCGGCGCTCACATCAAACCCCATTATATGTAACATTTTTGTTGGTTAGTAAGATGTATCAAATTGAGATACAATTTATAGAAATGAATGGGCCACATAAAGAAAGCTGGAGAGAGTTGGGGTGACAGCGTGAAATATGATATGGAGAAAGCACATGACATGAATTTAATTGGTACACTCTCGAATTTATTACTCTTTGACATTTCTATAATGTCATTTTTTCTACCTTCGTTTGTTATTATTTCTTATCGTCATAGTCATAACTCATAACTTATAAGTGACCAAATCGACATTTGTTTTAAAATTAAACAAAAAAAGCGGATAATCTTAGAGATAATTGAGTCAACATATGTTAAAATTATATATATATATATATAGTAGGGGTTCTTTTATATTTTATTGATTTAAAATTTATATAATACGTCAAATATGATCATGAGTTAAGAAAATTTTCAAAATAACAAGTAAATCTCATCAGGAATTATCCAAAACTCAAATTTGTTGACCAAACGAATCAAGCCAAAAAAACATTGCATTTTTTAATCGCATTTTACTATATTATTGTGGATAAGATATATATAAAAAGAACTGTATATTAAACCTTATCAGAAACTAATTCAAACCTGATTTATTTTTGACCAGACGAACCAAGAAAAAACATTGCAGTTTTCTCACATATGTTATATCGCGTTATCAAAGAGGGTTTTAGTTACATATTGACTTATTTTCATTACACTATAAACTAGAAGTATTATGAAATCACAACAAACAACTCGAAATGCACTCTGTTGATTGTTGACCATCTTATTTTTTTTCGTTTAGTCACTTTCATTGGCAGTATTAGTATATATGCTAAATAAAGTTATTTTCTGATTTCGTTTTGGCTTCAAAATTATAATATAAAAATATATTCTTCAAAAACCAAAGTTTAAGAAACTATAACTATTCATTTCGATTGAGTTCTATTTGATATTGACTAGTTTGCATGAATTTATGAAACATTCTATAACCATTTTTCATGATCTTATTCCCCATGGCTTTGGTTTTATTGATAAAACGTTTACATTTACCAAAATCAGGATATTGTTAAACAAGAAAACATTGTGTCATTATCTAAAAAGAAAATAATTTATGTGTCACTAACTTATATTATAACCCAAATTAAAGTAGCGTTTCATGCATGTGTACTTACTATTTTAGTGAGATTATCTTACACAAGTCAATATATATGCATAGCATGCGTGTGAATCTTTTATGCGTGCGTGATAAGTTTTGTATTCATTTCATCATTAGGTTTGTGTCAACACACAATTTGGGGAGAGTTTGTGTGGTAGGTAATCCAAAAATATATATATGTTTAATTAACAGAGAACTGATTCTAATTGCTTAAGAAAATTCCTACCAAACGAAGCAATTACGTTGAGAAATTAAATTTTGGAAGTTGGAAGAAACCATATTCTACCACTCGCAACTCTTTTCTTCTTCATTGGTTTTTCAAATACCAAGTGTTCAAGTCATTCTTAAATAAATTGAAAACATGTAGTGAGTATATATTTAGGTAGCAAAATATGTTCTAAAAGGAGTTATGATTTTTCTGCACCTTTAGTTATACCGGTATATATATCTGAAATATTCAAGCAAATTATAATCTAAATTTTCTATAAACAATAATTATGTTAAAGAAATGAGAGTTGTGTTGATTTTCACGAAATATTTATTTTATTCTTGTAACTATTAGACACTAGTTTGGATGATTTGTATAATGATTTATATACGTCTTAGACGTTGTTAGTTTATTAAAAAATATTCAAGTGAAAGCTTTGAATATCAATGTATTATAATAAGAAATATGTCATAATGATAATAATTAATGAGAAAAAAACTAAAATGATTACCTGCACAAGCGAGTTTCACCTTTGCAGTTAACACAGTTTTTTCCTTCTTAAATCCTCAAGAAACTAATAGTACTTGATTTGTTTTCTTTATATTACTAGATCAAATTTTAATTTTTTTTTTGGTGTGGATATATATTTTAGCGAGGGGACTTTGTGAGTGTGTCACATGAATTACAAATTTCTTTTGTCTTTTATGCAAAGTAAGCCAATGTATTCAATGAGTTTCATTAAGAAAACTAAGAAGATTAGTGGATAACTAGTACTAGTAACTCTAGTACCTAACCGCAATATATAAGAGTATTTGAAATTATGGCCGACTAATTTGTTATTCTAGTTTCCAGATCCAAACATATTGCTGGTAGTCAATCTATCTAATCTAAACTCCAAACCTTAATTTAGACTTGTTGCGTTTAAATTTGGGTGCCCAAGTAGTTGAGATAAAATGATATTCTACTCATCAGTAAATCAAAGTATTATATTGCAGCCTAAAACATCATGACTTGGATATTTGGTAAACATCAATCAAAGAAAGAGCAAAGCATTTAATTTTTAAGCTTTATTACAGTTGGGGTATCATTTGTTTACTATTCTTATGTTATTATTGTCCCCTGAATTAATGAAGTGACTTGACCTTGTTATTACGACGACTAAACTGAACAAAGCAAAGCCAATTACTCTCCAACCACTTCAACCTTTATTACAGTTGGACCCAACATATATTGTTGATTGAATTGGGCCTGTTTCAATAGTCTTATTACATTCCACTTGGCGCTTCTGAACTTCTCAGTCACTTTGGTAATATGACACACAGTAACCACTAATCTCTTTCGCTAACGAACAGACATAAAAAAGAAAAAAAAAAAAAAGAAGCGGTTTTTTTCCTTTTTTTAATCTATGGCTCCCAAACTCTGAGACAGAGCAAGAAACAGAGAGAAGAAGATAAAGCAAAAAAGAAAAAAAAAATGGCAACGGTCACGATTCTTTCTCCTAAATCGATCCCAAAGATCATAGATTCGAAACTCGGAGTTAAGGTTCCTGATCAGACCACCGTGAATGTTGTAAAATGCGGTCGGAGATTGAGGTTAGCTAAGCTTGTCTCAGCTGCAGGATTGTCACAGATTGAACCAGACATTAACGAAGACCCGATTGGTCAGTTCGAGATTAACAGCATTGAAATGGTAAAGATGATCTTGATTTGAATTCAGGAACTGGTAAAACTTGTTTCTGATTTGGTTTGGTAATATTACAGGAGGATTTTAAGTATGGATATTACGATGGAGCTCATACTTACTATGAAGGAGAAGTTGAAAAGGGTAAAAATTTTAATTTCCAGTTTCTTCTTCTCCTTCTTCTCTAGGTTTCTATTGATTGAAACTTGTTGGAAATGTTATATTAGGAACATTTTGGGGAGCAATAGCAGATGATATTGCTGCTGTGGATCAAACAAATGGGTTTCAAGGTATTCACTTTTAACCCGCTTTTTAGTGCTTATTACTAAGCGCATTATTGATCGAAACTTTTGTTTGTTTGTTATATCTGCAGGTTTAATCTCTTGGATGTTTCTTCCTGCTATAGCTGCAGGGATGTATTTTGATGCTCCGGTAACTTCAAATCCTTTGCTTTGCTTGAATCCAATATTTTATCATTACTTCAATCAGATACTCTTTATTATTGGAGCTTAAAAGACTACGAAACTCGAGTTGCTTCGAACACTGTTGTGTCAACTTTAACAAGTTTCAGCTGCTCATGTCCTAGCTATATATATATATATATATATATAGGTATCCTATGAGGCAATAACTAGCCTAGGATTGGAACTTTTTTTATAGCAAGATGAGTCTCTCTTCGGTTTTCAGCTCATCTTGAGTGGGAATATTAGAGTGTTCGGGTGATTGGTTTAGTTGAACCAAGTAGTAAGTGTTAAGAGTAGAACCAACTTAAACTGAAGTAAAAGCCTCTATATGAGAATGAGAGTCTTGTAACCATTTCTATCTTTTTCATATCAAGCGTCTTTGTTACAACTAACATAAGGCTAGCTAGGACTGATACTAGATTATAATTGTCGGAAGTTGGTTAGAGAGCTGGAATTTTTTATATGCCGATCTCAAACAGATTGTTACTAGTATTACCGCTTCTGTTTTTACGTAAAACGAACTAGAGACTGGATGAGAAAAAGAATCACAAGTGTTTGTGTGTGCGTGTGTTGCAGGGTGAGTACTTGTTCATAGGTGCAGCGTTGTTCACGGTAGTGTTTTGTATAATAGAGATGGATAAACCAGACCAGCCACACAACTTCGAGCCTCAGATATACAAATTGGAGAGAGGAGCTCGTGACAAGCTCATCAATGACTACAACACAATGAGCATCTGGGACTTCAATGACAAGTATGGTGATGTATGGGATTTCACCGTCGAGAAAGACGATATCGCCACAAGATAAGAATATGGATTCTATAATCTCATTATAATCATGACTTTTGATGGTGAAACTGTTTATAAATTGGTGAATGAACCGGCCGGCTACTGTGTATAATATAGATTGTTCATTAGTAATGAATACCTCTTGACGGTCTTGTTCTTGTATTTCCACTTTTATAAGTTAGAGAACCTATTTTGTATTTAGTTCATATTTGTATTTAATTTTAAAAGATGTTTCTTATATTAAACCTAGTCCGAACAAACTAACCAACCATATGCGGGATATCCTTTGTAGAATGAAGTTGAGAGTGATTTGTGTCATAAAGTCTCAACCTATCTAACAAAATATCACAATGTAACGTTACATGCTTATTTAGATAAGTACCATGTAGTGTAAAAGTGTGTGATCTTGAGTGTTTTGGTGGTGAATTACAATCAGGCTGTCGCAAAAAAGGATACTTTTGTATATTTTTGCTTATTTAAGTATATTAGAAATAGTATTAAAAATATACCAATTCATGCATCTCTTGTCTAAGATCTATAGTCAAAAACCATGTAATTATGTAACTAAAATAGAATGTATATATTTTTTTTTCATTTCATTTCAACCATAATTATCGGAGATATTTTTCTTTGTGGTTCTGATATATATATGTTGATAAACTATGTTGTCTTATTAACCCATTGAATATGATGCGTCGGGAGAGCCAATTCATATTGCGGATGAGATTTTAACGATGAAAACAAAACTAGAAAAATATCTATATTATTAGTATACGTTATTTCCTCTTCCAAAATGTATATGAAAACGAGAAAGTGAGTGGAAGAAGAAAGAAAAAAAAAGACAAACAAGTAAGTAAACGATCGAGAGTGATGAAGCCAAAATTGAAAGCGTGATAAAATTGGTAATGATAACCGAACATTTGAGGTATCCATTGAGATTCACATTGTGTGTACGCCCACGTGCTTTTCTCCACTTCTTCTGCTTCTCAATCTCATCTCAATCTCGTACCTAATTTATATAAATACAAAATATATATAAATTGAAGACGAATATGGACAATTAAGATATCGTTGGTTAGTTACTATTACGTGCTGGTTGGTTTCAAATTTTGTGAAGCACGTTCTCTAAAGAGATGTACAAGATTGTTTTATTCAAGTTGTGAATAAGAAACTGAGTATGGTTTAACCATAAACTAAAATACTACGAGAGCGTCAATATTAAAGACACCAGTCATTCTTTAATACGTAGTGACCTAAAGTAACAATTAAGAAAACAATGACTAGTTGACTTACCAAAACGATTTTTAAAGAAGTATCTCCATGTATACAAATCCTTAATTTATTGAGTTAAGAATGACTTTGAAACCGAGACGAGTCATGCATGGTAAGAGGATGACCAAAGAGGATTACAAATCGTTCTACTTTGATTTTAGTTTTTTCGTAAGCAATGGAACGCACGCATTGTTTTACCTTTTCAACCTTTTAAAAGAAATCTAAGGACATGTTATCAGTTTGGAGGTGATTTGGACTGGACATGTTTGTCCAATCACGCTACCATTTTTAACTAAATGACATTATGCTTATAGAAAAAAACTATCATTAAGTTTGTTATAAAGAAAAATCATATGTAATATGAAACTAAATAATATTCGATATGACATATTTCATCTCACATGAATTCGGTCGCTTAAAACGCTGCTTACCAAAACTGGTGTCAGAGGCTCAAGGCGCTTTTGTCTCAGGACGCTTGATATCTGATAACATACTCATAGCTCATGAGATCGTGCATGCTTTGCGGACCAATGCAAAGTTTAACAAGGACTATATCGCGATCAAAACTGACATGTCGAAGGCATACAACCGTGTAGAATGGAGCTTTTTGGAGACACTCTTCACCAAGATGGGCTTTCACAGTTAGTGGATACAATGGATCATGTCCTGTATTCGATCAGTTTCATATACTGTCCTCATAAATAGTAGTGCACACGGTTTCATCAGTCCGGCCAGGGGTATAAGACAAGGAGACCCTTTATCTCCTTTTCTTTTCATTCTGTGTGCAGAAGCCTTGGTATACGTTATGCAGCGGCGACAAGAGCAAGGAAGACTAACTGGGTTTAGTTTCAATGAGACATGCCCATCTGTGCAACATCTTTTGTTTGCAGATGACAGCCTCTTTGTCAGCAAGGTATCTCATGCGGAGTGCAAGGAGATTCTGGACTGTTTATCCTTATATGGTAGGGCGTCTGGGCAGATGATCAATTTCTCCAAGTCAGTGGTCATGTTTGGCGCTAAAGCAGATGAGCAAGTCAAACAAATGATAAAGACTATGTTAGGCATTGAAGCAGAAGGTGGCATGGGCTCTTATTTTGGATTGCCTGAGTGTTTTAGCGGCTCAAAGCAGGCTCTGTTAGCATTTATTGGAGATAGATTAAAGAAGAGACTGCATGGTTGGTATGCGAAGTTGCTCTCACTAGGCGGGAAAGAGATTCTACTCAAGTCTGTGGCAATGACTCTCCCAGTATATGCAATGTCCTGCTTCAAGCTAAGTAAGAATCTCTGTCGTAAACTTACAAGTGCCATGCATGATTTTTGGTGGAGTCACAGCGAGGATAAGAGAAAGATACCATGGGTGGCTTGGAAAAAGCTCTGTAAAGCCAAATCAGAGGGAGGTTTGGGACTCAAAGACATCGAAGATTTTAACCAAGCTCTGTTAGCGAAACAGTCATGGCGCATGCTTAATAACCCAGACTCTTTAGTCACTCGCTTTTTCAAGAGTCGCTATTTCCGGCACACGTCAGTCATCAAGTGTGGCTCAGGATCTCGACCCTCATATGCTTGGCGAAGCATATTACATGGGCGTGACCTCCTGAAACAAGGTCTTCTGAGAGTCATAGGGGATGGCAAGGACACTTTAGTATGGTTGGATAAATGGATACATGAGGATCATCCTAGAGCTCCCTATCGGTTCCAAACCTTTTTTGATGTTGGTCTCAAGGTCGTTGATCTCAAGGATCCAACAAGTGGGCAATGGAACACTGCTATGGTAAAAGAAATCTTTCCCCCTGGATGCGCAGCGGGTTCTGGCTATGAAGTTCACAGAATCCATTAGTGATCACTCTATATGGCCATACACCAAATCTGGTGCCTACTCGGTGAAAAGCGGATACTGGTTAGCGAGTTCGCTGGCAACGCGGTATGTTACCCAACCTGAGGAGGCTAGGATATCTGCTAGGCTGAAAGCCAACCTCTGGAAGCTGCATACTGTCCCAAAGATAAAAACCTTTCTTTGGCGGATGCTTTCAGGGGCGCTTGCGGTGTCGGAGAGATTAGCATCTCGCGGTATTCCAGTTGATCCGAGGTGCATGGCCTGTGGTTTTACTGAGGAAACTATTAGCCACACGCTCTTTGGTTGCCAGCCTGCTCGTCAGGCTTTTGCAGTAGCGAACATACCAATACCACAAGAAGGTTTCTCCAACAATGATACCGTGAAGAATTGGGAATTCTTTGATAGACTGATACAGGACCCTGATGTTCCTGAAGAGTTGTGAGAGGTGGTTCCTTGGCTGTTATGGGAAATCTGGAAGGGAAGGAACAGATTGGTGTTTCAAAGTACGCAAAGCGACATCATGGCTCTGGTAACGAAGGCATACAGAGAGGCACGGTTGTGGAAAGAATTCCAACAGGCGGCTGAACACTCTGTCGCTACTTGGGACAGAAAATGTAACATAATGGAGGGTCGTTGGCTTAGACCTCCGATGGGTGTCATCAAATGTAATGTCGCTGTGTCATGGGCCAATAAGATAGCTATGGTTGCTGGTGCCTGGATAGCTCGAGATGCCGATGGACAGGTAATACTTCACGTTCGAGAAGCTTTTAATAGGTGTGACTCTGTATTTATGGCGGGGTTGCTATGCATTCACTGGACCCTGGAAGCCTTACAAACGTTGCATTTTGATAAGGTTATCCTAGAAATAGATGGAGCGATGGTGGTTAAGGCCATCAACTCTCCCCAAGACTGGCCTCGATTTCGGTCTTTGTTGCGAGAGATTGGTCTCATTTCCAACAGCATGATGGTGTGGGAGTGTACACAGGTAGCCTCCTTGGCAAATAAAGCAGCAAGAGCCATTGCAGGGATGGTCACACACGATGGAAGACTACAATCATACCTGGGTTTGGGAGAACCTTCCTGGCTCCATGATATTCTAGTAGCGGACGAGTGTTAAAGCAGACAGAGTTCTTGTCTCGCCTTTTTAGACATACTTGGAGGGCTGATAAGCCTCATTATCAAGTATCTGTTGTTTATATTTCTCCGAACTTTTTTCAATTTTAATCAGATAACAAAAAAAAAAAAAAAATTATGTGTTAAATAGTGCTATTTTTAGAAATTTATGGAATATGTGTTATAATTGTCTATAAAACTTGGTTTAGTGCTATTTTAGGATATTTAAAAAAAAAATAACAATGTTTGCTCGTTATGGCTGGTTTTTATCACTAGCGAGAAGCTTTTTGTTTTGGATAGTACAGATTTTTACTTTTTATGTTATAATTGGATTCAAATCTAGTTATATGTAGTGATAAATTCTCACCAAAACTTTTTGAATAAAATGTTTTTCTTTTTGTTTCTTAACAAATTGGGTCCAAAACATTAACAATAAAAAAATCAATAAAGGCAACAAAAAAAAACAACAACAAAACTTGACTTTAATTAAAAATACGCATTTCCCTCGGATTTCTTTTACAAATTCTAAAAAAAATAAAAATCATAATTGCGTATATATATCACCAAAGCGAGAACGAAAAAATGTAAAGGAAGGAGAAGGTGCAAAAGATTAAAAAAAAAAAAAAAATGGTGGCTGTTCAGTTATTTAGCAGCTGGAAGCCATCGATACTACCTTCTCAAGCTTTGAGACGCGATCAATCCGCCTCTTTTAACAGGTACTAGCTAGTTATTCGAATTTCTGAAAACAATCTGCTTCCATGGTTGGTGATTTATTCATAAGGTGATGATTTCTGAGTGTTTGGGTTTTGTTTGCGGTATAAATGTAGCGAATTCAATAGGTTTTTTGATTAGGAAATGAAGACTCGGTTCTTAAATTCTTTAGAGTTGTAGTGGAGCTTTTGAATCTGGGTTTTATAAGGTTTTAAGGCTCGAAACGGAATTTGGGAAAAACATTTATTGGCAACTCAATCAAAAGCTCATTGGGTATTGATTGATTGATGTAACTGTTTTTTTTTTTTTTGCAGGAGTTTGAGTTTACACTCTCTGCCTTTAGGTGGGATTGAGTCTTTTAGATGCCGAGGTGAGGTTCTGTGAGAACTATTCCTCAATTAGTCTCTTTCAAATTGGGAGTTAAAGCTGGATTTGTCAGTTTCCAAAACTTTTGATGCTACTCTTTATTTATTGTCTCTCATTATTCATATTCTTCCTCATTTTCACTGCTACTACAGAGACCTTTAAAGTCAAATCTCAAAGGGTAGGAGACACAGAGCCGTCTAGTGTTAACCAGAATGATTTCAATTCCAAATTTCATAAGGTGAACCTAAACAATCTCCAGTTTCATGTTCTGTATCTTTTTTAATTAGGTCATGTCCTGTGCAAAAATCAGACGAATAGCTTGTTTCGTTGATGTTTAAGAGGTTTTAGATTGCTAGATGATTATTCTGATATCTTATATACACATGTTCTCGGTTTGAAAGATGAATCTCAGCTCATTGTGTCTGTTGTCTTTCATTGCGTTTGCTTCATGTTTAGTTAATTGAGATGAAATGTTTTGTATGCTTATGATATTGAATCTTCTTAATCTGCAGAGTCTTCCATATAACCTTGTGACAGGATGCATCCCACTGTATGCAGTTTTCAGAGTAGCGCAAAAGATATGTCAAGAGCTTCCCCGCCTCGTTCAGAACTCAGTGGGGGCTGGCTTGCCTTTTGCTTGTGCATCGAACTCTCTACCTACTCCTCTCAAGTTGGACGTCCCCGTTCCCTCTTTTTACGATATCAAATGGGGTCTTTCAAGGTTTCTTTACCTGTTCAATATTCAGCTCGAGAAGAACATTGGCACGTATGTCCTAAACCCAATTTGCTGATTGTAAATAGTGTAGTGTAGTGAGGACATTGCCAAGTGTCAGAATTGCTAGGATGATTCACTAAATTTAAAATGGTGAAACATGTAAAACAGTGTAGACATCTGACTTAGATCTTTCGTCTTCCAATAGTGAGGACATGGGTTTGAGGTTGAGGATCTCCTAAGTATGAGTTTGCTTCTCCTTCACATACGTAATTCATGCTGAGTATTATTTTAAGTGTCACTGTCCTTGAGATTAGCATTGTTCAAATGTCGTATATTATAAATTTTCATTGTGACAATGACATCTGTTCCGATCACTTTTCGTGGCTATTTTAGGTTCCTTGTGGCGCTCATGATAGCATGTGTATCATTTGTTTTCATTGGGGGACTCCTATTTTTCCAATTCAGGTAACACAGCCTTGTTTAACTTAGCTTATCGATTTAAAGCCTTCTCAAGATCGTCTTAAGTGTGTGATTATATGATCAGTTATGAATTTCCATTGCATGATTTCTTACTTATGCGTACTGCTATTCCCTTTTTGTTGTGAAGGAAAGACCTACCCTTAGAAGACTGCCTCTGGGAGGCATGGGCATGCCTCATTTCCTCTTCTACTCATCTGAAGGTCATGATTTGCTTCTTCACCAATTCAAAGATATTATTTCAGATCTATTACAACTTACAAGCCTCACAATATTTTTATGGAGTTCCTGCAACTAAATGCCTACCTATTTGTTTACTGAAAACTGCAGCAAAAGACACGCATTGAAAGAGTCATTGGATTTGTCCTAGCCATTTGGGGAATATTGTTTTACTCTCGGCTTTTAAGCACAATGACAGAACAATTTCGAGTAAGTTCTTGAGATAAAGGCTGCTGGTGCGAAACGAATGTTAATTGGTACAAGTTCTTAATCGCTTTGTCTGGGCAGTATAATATGACGAAACTGAGGGAAGGGGCACAGATGCAAGTCCTAGAAGCTGATCATATCATCATTTGTGGAATAAACAGTCATCTACCTTTCATACTAAAGCAACTGAACAGTTATCATGAGCATGCTGTCCGCTTAGGTACTGCCACAACTAGGTATTTTGGTCTCTCTATATATCTTACAATTCATTTCTTTGCATATGTTGACTTAAATAATTACTTTTTCTTTGTTACATGCTTCCAGGAAGCAGAGACTTCTGCTCATGTCTGATACTCCAAGGAAGCAGATGGACAAGCTAGCTGAGGCGTACTCCAAAGATTTTAATCATATTGACATCCTTACAAAGAGGTAAAGTGGTTGATGCGCTTCTTAATTAGCGGAAGTGAATAATACAATACTGCTTAGGTTCATGCCATATCAATTAATGTTCTTTTTGGTTTGCATACATTTACAGTGCTGATTTCATGCTTCTACCAGTGCAGTTGTAGTCTTAACATGACGAAATCATTTGAGAGGGCTGCCGCCTCTAAGGCGCGTGCTATTATCATACTACCAACGAAAGGTGATAGGTAAGAAAAATTCAACTCTCATAGAAAGTATATGTGTATCAGCTTTGATTTGAGGAAGATGATTATGGAAACTGAGAAGTTCCAATACATATTTGAGTTATATCGTTTTTAGTGTCGTAACCCTTTCATGTAAATGATGCGATTAAGAGTTCAGTGTATTTGGGTGGTTTGGGGCCTTTGGGGTAGAGAGTTCAGAGTTCTCTTGAACTAACTCATTGATAACTACTCATTACTCTTGATTTGGTTTTGTATTTTGTTCTTCATTACACACTTTGGTTCTCAGTGAGTACAAAGAAAAAAAAAAATGTTCTTCAACCTGTCAGAAAACTGGAATGCTAGTGGTAAAAAATATGGAATCTGAATACTCTGTAAAAGAGGAATCAATATTAAGTTAAAACATTGTTTCAGGTATGAAGTTGATACAGACGCATTTCTTTCTGTATTAGCCCTCCAACCTATACAAAAGATGGAATCGATCCCAACCATTGTAGAGGTAAATTAGGTTACTGAAAACTGTGCAGTAATGGTTTACTGTTTATAAATGCTGATATTTTTTTCCTTTTTTGCTCAATGAGTGCAGGTATCAAGCCCTAATACGTATGATCTTCTCAAGTCCATTTCGGGATTGAAAGTGGAGCCAGTTGAAAATGTTACGTCGAAATTGTTTGTCCAATGCTCACGTCAAAAGGACCTGATAAAGATCTACAGGCACCTACTAAATTACTCAAGTACGGTGTGCTTTCATCTTACATGACTGTTATCTGTTTAGAACTTTTACTTCATGTTTTTATGATGCCTGTATTCAGGACTAATTAATACCAAGTCTACTCGTTGCAGAAAATGTATTTAATCTTTGCAGCTTCCCCAATCTAGTTGGGACGAAGTATAGACAATTAAGACTGGGGTTCCAGGAGGTAGGATTGACTCGTGGGAGAATGTTTTCTCCCTCTTCGAATCAGTACCTTTTGATCTTTGTTACTAATTTCATTCTCTACATGTATACCTTTCAGGTTGTGGTGTGTGGCCTTTTACGAGATGGGAAAGTAAATTTCCACCCAAATGATAACGAAGAGCTCATGGAAACCGACAAACTATTGTTTATTGCACCTCTCAATTGGAAAAAGAAGCAACTTTTATATACAGACATGAAACTTGAGAACATTACAGTAGCTCCGACTGATACTCGAAAGCAAGTTTTTGAGAAAAAAAGATCACGGCTAGCGAAGATAATGATGCGTCCTCGTAAGTCCTTATCAAAGGTCAGACTCCCCAACTACCCCCTACGATTGTTAAACTATAATACTAGACTTTTGAAACTTCAAATTTGAAACCTCTAATTATCATTCTATGGTTTACACAGGGATCAGATTCCATCAAAGGACCCAAAGAATCTATACTATTACTTGGTTGGCGTGGAGATGTTGTGCATATGATCGAGGAGTTTGATAACTATCTTGGTCCAGGCAGTTCATTGGTATGATCATATAGTACCATTATCATTCTCTGGTTGGCTCTTACATAATGAGTTACTAATAATTGTATGTACACAGGAAATATTATCAGATGTACCATTAGAGGATAGAAGAAGAGTGGACGATAGTATGGGTTCAGTGAAAATCAGGAACATCCAAGTTTCACATAAGGTAGATTTCATTTTCAGTGGCATGAACAAGAAGAGTTTTAAAGTCATTGTGTATTTGATGTTTTTCAATCTTCTGCAGGTTGGGAATCCTCTGAATTATGATACATTAAAGCAAACTATAATGCGTATGCAAAGTAAATATAAAAAAGGCAAAGCTATTCCTCTGACCATCCTTGTAATATCAGATAGAGACTGGCTTCTTGGAGGTAAGCATTTGCCATTATTTTTTCTTGAATTCGTCTTTTGGAATAATGGTAACACTAACAAATAAGTCTGAATGTCTCTTAGATCCATCTAGAGCAGACAAACAATCTGCTTATTCTCTTCTCCTTGCTGAAAGCATCTGCAACAAGCTTGGAGTAAAGGTAACTTACTAAATTTTCATTGAATCCAAAACCACATTGAATAGCTAATATTTGTTTATTTATGTTGTTTCTTTAGGTACATAATCTAGCCTCTGAAATCGTCGACTCAAATCTCGGCAAGCAGGTATTGAAAGGCTTTTCTATGTTTTTTTTTTTTTTTTTTTTTTTTTTTTTTTATTGTTGGCTTCCTTATGGTTAAGTTGCTGAAACATTACTCAAAACCATACAGATAACAGTGCTGAAGCCATCCCTAACTTTCATTGCAGCAGAGGAAGTTATGAGCCTTGTAACAGCACAAGGTTACATTCCATCTATTCAAATGTTTGTTTCTTGTTTATCTACCTATAATCCGAACAATAGTAATACTCTTTTCTATATAATCAGTTGCTGAAAACAGCGAACTGAACGAGGTGTGGAAGGACATTTTAAACGCAGATGGTGATGAGATATACGTTAAGGTTAAAAAAGAAAAATAGTCTCTTCCTTCAAATATTTCGTCAGTAACTTCTATTGAAATTCACTATAAATTCGGTATAAAACTAAAAATCTTGAGTTTGCTTTGACACATATAGGACATTGAACTGTACATGAAAAAGGGCGAGAATCCTTCATTCACCGAGCTCTCAGAGCGAGCTTGGCTGAGGAGAGAAGTCGCTATAGGCTACATAAAAGGCGGTAAAAAGGTGAGTGTTTTATTACTCTGCAGCATACGCTAACCTCTTCTTCCTCCTCACTAACGTTGATAATTTTGTTTTTCCTGTGGTTGCAGATGATCAATCCGCTTCCAAAGAATGAACCTCTCTCTCTCGAAATGGGTGACTCGTTGATTGTTATATCGGAGCTTGAAGGAGACCAACCCATCACACTATGATATTGTATACATTCTCATATACCACATTTTGTTATAGTTTCTTACACACAATGCAACATTGGGCAAGGAGACTGACTCACAAATACAACGCAAGCATCAAATAAGTCGTTAAATTTGTACAAAGAACAAACGCTTTTACATCGAAGCCCCTTTTTGGTCATTGCTCTTTGTTCTTTCTTTGACCCCGAATAAAAATCAGTCTTTGTAATGATTTGAGTTTTTTTTTTCCTTTCTTAAAGCCTATATGTCTCCAACTCGAGGTTTATAATTTTTTTCCAAATCACGGAGGCAATATGAAAAGAAAAGTTAGTTTACAAGATGTCGTTGCGTCATCGGCCACAAAACTTGGAATTGCATTGCTTTTGGTGGTGGACTAATATTTCCCAAATGTTGTATTTTTTTTCCACCGTGTCCCATGGATCTAAGACTAGCTCTATCCGGAAACATCAATGCCATCTATGCTCTCTTTTGACAAACTGTAGCTCATTACTTAGGAGACAGCGCTGAACATGACAAAAGCACGCCAACATATCTTTTTACTCACACAGAAGAGATCGAGAGGAAACAAAAGCTGTTGTCTGTACTTGAGACAAGCTCTTGAAACAAAAGCAGTACATATAAACACAAACAAAACTGTATTATTACAAACCTGTCTGTATTTTAGAGACCAGCCATTCACTTAAGACCCTCATTCCACCCGTTATTCCTATGCATGCGTGGGAAAATAAGCTATATCTTCGGGTAGCTTTGGACAATATTTAACTTCGAATTTTCTACGGTTAGGAAGATTCCGATAATTCCAGCAGATTTCCGAAAGTCCAGCCAATTGATATAGCGTAAGGGATTCCAAGTTCCCAAATGGAACACCAATATCTTGATGCTTTCTGCTAATACTCATTCCTTTCTCCTTGTTTATTATTTCTTCTATTTTCGGTGAATACTCCACATGTAGCTCCTTAAGATTTTGAGCAAATAACAGCCATGACAAATCCTTTTGCCCTTCCAAATGGATTATATTAACAGTGGAGAGTTGCTTGAAGCCTGGAGAAGTAGTGGATGGAATAAGGATCTCCATTGGTGAAATCTCATCCCTTCTTTCTTTGCTTTGCCAATCAATCTTTATCTCAGATATGTTTGAGGTCACTATTCCAAGGCGTTGAAGACCTCCCAGAGCTAACGTGTTTAATATTACACGAGGTGCTGACATATTTCTTAGACATAAACCTTTAACACTAGTCGCCAATCGGTCATCTCCTTGTATCATTTCCAAAATCCTGACAACCTCTATGGTTGCAGTTAAAACCTTCAAGTGCTCCAAGTGTTGTAGTTCCTCCATTAATACGTCATCAACACAAACATGGCAGTAAAATAATTTCAACACTTGCAGATTTTGTAAGGTTTTTGCTATCCCAGCAAGACTCTCTAGTTCACGAGTGAACTCCAGGTTCAAGTAGATTAGTTTCGTCAAGTCACTTAGACGAACTGGTAACGATTTTATCCCTGTGTGTGATAAATTGAGATATTGCAAAGACCCTAAGTTAGAAATTTCTTCCGGCAACTCTTTAAACTCCCGTTTACAGAAAGATCCAAGACCACAAGTTGTGGCATTAACCGAAAGAATCCAACTGAAATATCCAACAACTTGTTATACGGGAGTAATAGGGTTGTAAGCTTGGGGCAGTCCGGACTGCAAGATATCTCCTCAATCTGAGTATTCATTAAAGACATCCGTCTCAAAATATCCCAATTGATGTCCTTTGGGATGAGACGAACCTGTGTACCAGATTTCACACAAACTGAATCTTTCTCATGTTCCAAGTTGGAGTCTATCCAAAGAGCCATCTCACGTATCACATCATGCATTTTTACTTTGGTCTTTAGTTCACAATCAATCAACAAATGTGCACGAACTAACAAGCCAATAATATCATAACCTTTGTTGGTACCTCCATCTTCATATTTGTTCGCATTTATGATGAATCCTTGGCATATCCAGTATTCTATCAACTTCTCCTTTTCTATTTCATAATCTTCAGGAAACAAAGAGCAATATAGGAAGCACAATTTGACTTCATCATTCTTTAAGCTATCATAACTAAGCTTCAAAACGACAAGAATGCTTTCTTCCATACCTGGAAACTCGTGGCCAGGCGAATTCAGAACATTAATTGCATGATGCCATTCTTCTATAGTCTCTTTACATGCCATGGCTTTGCCAATGACATTGAGTGCAAGTGGCAAGCCTTGACATTTTGCGGCAACGATTCCTGCAAGTGTGGGGATATCCTGATGGCTCCTTAGTATACTATCTCCGACAGTAACTCGAAACAATTCCCACGCTACATCCCGTGACAAACAATCAACTTTTATCAGCTCGTCAGCTTCCATGTGAGTGCAAACTTCCTTTAAACGTGTGGTGAAAACTATCTTCGATCCATTTTCTTGATTTGGAGGTGGAACTCCTATCTTGTTCAGATCTACTTGGCTCCAGATATCATCCAACAACAGCACAAATTTCTTTCTCTTGAGGTTATTGTATATGAGAGAGGCTTTCTCATTTTCTGTTTCTTGTTCCCATTCCTTGTCACGACGTAATCTTCCCAGAATCAGATCTTGAATGCCCTCATTCTGCGAATCTTTAGAGACCACAACCCATATCACAACATCAAAATCATTCTCCACTACAACAAAGTTGTTGTTGATACGAGCTAAGAGGGTGGTTTTCCCTACTCCACCCATACCATAAAGACCTAAGGTTCTTATTTCATCGTTCACGAGGCTGTTCCATGTCATCCCAACCATCGTATCCAAACCAACTGTGCGTTGTTGGATATGCTTGTTCTCCGCCTTAAGTATCATTTTCTGCGCCACCACTTCGAAATCTTTTTTAGATAGAAGTTCTATAACCTCTTCCAACATCTTCAATACCTTTTCACCATAATCATACCTCAGAACAATAACCAAACAGACACAATCTTCCAGTTTCAGTTGATCTAACCTCAAGCAGATCATTGACTTGGGGTTCAACACTTTGTACCCTTGAAAGCCATAGCTTGTTGAGAGTTAAACTTGATTTTTTAATCAAGGTTAATTAAATCCATGTTCTAGAAGGTCGTTGGAGCTACGTCGGCCAAAGAAGCATGGGAGAAGCTTCGAACATCTTACAAGGGTGCCGATCAAGTCAAGAAGGTGCGTCTTCAAACTCTAAGAGGAGAATTTGAAGCTTTACAAATGAAGGAAGGTGAACTTGTCTCTGATTATTTTTCAAGAGTTCTAGTGGTTACTAATAATCTCAAAAGAAACGGCGAAAAGCTAGATGATGTGAGAATTATGGAGAAGGTTCTTAGATCATTAGACTCAAGATTTGAGCATATCGTTACCGTTATTGAAGAGACAAAAGATTTGGAGGCCATGACAATGGAGCAACTTCTTGGGTCATTACAGGCTTATGAAGAAAAGAAAAAGAAGAAAGAAGACATTGCCGAACAAGTACTAAAAATGCAAATTTATAACATTAAAGAAGAAATTGGGCAAAGTTATCAAAGAAGAGGTGGTGGTCAAGTACGAGGACGAGGGCGAGGCCATGGATATGGAAATGGACGTGGTTGGAGGCCATATGAAGACAACACAAGTCAAAGAGAAGAAAGCTCATCAAGAGGCCGTGGGAGAGGAAGCTCAAATTCAAGGTACAATAAATCAAGTGTAAAATGCTACAATTGTGGAAAGTTTGGACATTACGCTTCCGAATGTAAAGCTCCTAGTAACAAAAGAGTCGAGGAGAAGGCCAACTACGTTGAGGAAAAGATTCAAGAAGAAGACATGTTATTAATGGCTAATTACAAGAAGGATGAACGAGAAGAAAATAATAAATGGTACCTCGACAGTGGTGCAAGCAATCACATGTGCGGGAGAAGAAACATGTTCGTGGAGCTTGATGAGTCGGTGAAAGGAAACGTCGCTTTAGGAGATGAATCGAAGATGGAGGTACAAGGCAAAGGAAACATTCTCATTCGATTGAAGAATGGAGATCATCAATATATTTCCAACGTTTACTATATTCCAACCATGAAGACAAACATCTTGAGTCTTGGGCAACTCTTAGAGAAAGGTTATGATATTCGATTAAAAGATAATAACCTTTCTATAAGAGACCAAACAAGTAATCTCATAACTAAAGTGCCGATGTCTAAAAATAGAATGTTTGTTCTTAACATTCAAAATGACATCGCACAATGTCTCAAGATGTGCTACAAAGAGGAGTCTTGGCTTTGGCATCTTCGATACGGACATCTAAATTTTGGAGGTTTGGAGTTACTTTCGAAGAAAGAAATGGTGAGGGGGCTACCTTGGATCAATCATCCAAATCAGGTGTGTGAAGGATGTCTACTTGGAAAACAATTCAAAATGAGTTTTCCAAAGGAGTCAAGCACAAGAGCTCAAAAGCCATTGGAGTTAATACACACGGATGTGTGCGGTCCAATCAAGCCAAAATCACTTGGTAAAAGTAACTATTTCCTTCTCTTTATTGATGATTTTCAAGAAAAACATGGGTTTATTTATTGAAAGAAAAATCTGAGGTGTTCGAGAACTTTAAAAATTTTAAAGCCCATGTTGAGAAGGAAAGTGGTCTTGTGATCAAAGCTATGAGATCCGACCGTGGAGGAGAGTTCACATCCAAGGAGTTTCATAAGTATTGTGAAGATAATGGCATCCGAAGACAACTAACGGTGCCTAGATCCCCTCAACAAAATGGAGTAGCAGAAAGGAAGAATAGAACAATTCTTGAGATGGCGAGGAGCATGCTTAAGAGTAAAAGACTACCGAAGGAGCTATGGGCGGAAGCTGTCGCGTGTGCGGTGTATTTATTAAACCGATCTCCAACAAGAAGTGTCTCGGGTAAGACACCACAAGAAGCTTGGAGCAGAAGAAAGCCCGGTGTTTCTCATTTAAGAGTATTTGGAAGCATAGCTCATGCTCATGTACCAGATGAGAAGCGGAGCAAACTAGATGACAAAAGTGAGAAGTACATCTTCATTGGTTATGACAACAACTCGAAAGGCTACAAGCTTTACAATCCCGATACGAGGAAGACTATTATAAGTTGAAATGTCGTGTTCGACGAAGAAGGAGAATGGGAATGGAAGTCAAATGATGAAGATTATAACTTCTTTCCACACTTTGAAGAAGATGACCCATAGCCACCAAGAGAAGAGCCTACTACACCACCAACTTCACCAACGAGTTCTCAAGGAGAAGAAAGTTCTAGCGAAAGGACTCCACGCTTTAGAAGTCTACAAGAGATTTACGAGGTAACCGAAAATCAAGACAACCTTACTTTATTTTGTTTATTTGCGGAGTGCGAGCCATTGAACTTCCAAGAAGCTATTGAAAAGAAGACTTGGAGAAATGCCATGGATGAAGAGATAAAGGCTATACAAAAGAATGATACATGGGAGTTAGCTTCACTTCCAAATGGACACAATGCGATCGGTGTGAAATGGGTGTACAAAGCAAAGAAAAATTCTAAAGGGGAAGTTGAAAGATACAAGGCAAGATTGGTGGCTAAAGGATATAGTCAAAGACCCGGAATCGACTACGATGAAGTATTTGCTCCTGTTGCTCGTCTTGAAACTGTTCGACTAATTATTTCATTGGCGGCTCAAAATAAGTGGAAGATACATCAAATGGATGTCAAGTCAGCCTTCTTAAATGGAGACCTTGAAGAAGAAGTTTACATTGAGCAACCTCAAGGCTACATAGTTAAAGGAGAAGAAGACAAAGTTTTGAGGTTAAAGAAGGCACTTTATGGATTAAAACAAGCCCCAAGAGCTTGGAATACACGGATCGACAAGTATTTCAACGAGAAAGACTTCATCAAGTGTCCATATGAGCATGCACTTTATATCAAAATTCAAAATGACGATATATTGATTGTGTGCTTGTATGTAGATGACTTGAAATTCACTGGTAACAATCCAAGCATGTTCGACGAATTCAAGAAAGAGATGACGAAGGAGTTCGAGATGACAGACATTGGATTGATGTCTTACTACCTCGGGATCGAAGTAAGACAAGAAGAAAATGGAGTTTTTATTACTCAAGAAGGATATGCTAAGGAGGTACTTAAAAAGTTTAAGATGGAAGACTCTAACGCGGTGAGCACACCAATGGAAGGTGGAATCAAGTTATCAAAGATCAAGGAAGGAGAAGGAGTAGACCCAACATTATTTAAGAGCTTAGTTGGAAGCTTACGATACTTAACATGCACAAGACCCGATATCTTATATGCGGTTGGAGTTGTTAGTCGCTACATGGAACATCCAACAACAACTCATTTTAAGGCGGCAAAGAGGATTCTTCGCTATATCAAAGGTACCATGAACTTTGGTTTGCACTAT
The DNA here is from genome assembly GCF_030686135.1 of Camelina sativa. Classification (NCBI taxonomy): domain Eukaryota; kingdom Viridiplantae; phylum Streptophyta; class Magnoliopsida; order Brassicales; family Brassicaceae; genus Camelina; species Camelina sativa. The sequence goes on along the minus strand of NC_141899.1, from coordinate 29,252,151 downwards.
TCTATTTCAAATGATTATAAGCTTGTTGGATATAGCGATAGCGATTGGAGTGGAGACGTAGATGATCGAAAAAGCACAAGTGGTTTTGTGTTCTACATTGGAGATACAACTTTCACGTGGATGTCGAAGAAGCAACCAATTGTCACGCTTTCCACTTGTGAAGCGGAGTATGTGGCGGCTACTTCATGTGTGTGCCATGCTATTTGGTTAAGAAATCTTCTAAAGGAGTTAAACTTGCCACAAGAAGAGCCAACAAAGATCTTTGTCGATAACAAGTCAGCAATAGCTTTGGCGAAGAACCCAGTCTTCCATGATCGAAGTAAGCACATTGACACACGCTATCATTACATTAGAGAGTGTGTCAACAAGAAGGATGTGCAATTGGAGTATGTGAAGACAAATGATCAAGTAGCCGATATTTTCACCAAGCCTCTCAAACGTGAAGACTTTATCAAGATGAGGAGCTTACTTGGAGTGGCAAAATCAAGTTTAAGAGGGGGTGTTGAGAGTTAAACTTGATTTTTTAATCAAGGTTAATTAAATCCATGTTCTAGAGTTCTCTCTAGAAAAATCAAGATCTCCACCTCCTTAAAAAATATCTAAAAGTTCTAGAATAATGTATCACCTCCTTAAACATAAAAATCTAGATATTTAGTTAGAACTATCTAGATAATTATATTATTATAATCTAGATATTGTGTTAGAATAATCTAGATTAAGGATTAAAATATTCTAGATATTTTGTAATATGGAGGCTATAAATACCTCCTCCTACTCTCATTTGTAACTAAGATGTTGTGAAGTTGTTCCAAGTTAAAATCAAAGTAATAAAAGTTTTATTTTCTAAACTACTCTCTCAATTACTCAAAACACTTTTTCCATCGCTTCTAAAAGAATTTACTTCCAACATAGCTTGACTCGAGCAAGCCGTTGCAAACCTTTATCTTCTTCTATGGAAACTCTTCCTAACAGATCTTCTCGTTCACCCTTAAGTTCTTGCATAGCTTTCTGCAAAGAATTGAGATTTTTTTCCATCATGTGAATGTAGTTCCTGTCGCTAAAAAAACAGCCACATGCAGCAGTGAAGATTTGATTCCACGGTATTAGAAGAAGCCAGTTCAACATTTTGCACAAAACTTTCAGAAAGAAACTGGGATTACGGCCAAGGGGATGCAGAAAAGAAAGAGGATTACAATCAAGAAATTAAAAGTCAGACCGCAGTTTCTATTAGTTTATTGAGAGTGGCAGCTTTAATTGATTAATATTGATCACCTGCATCCGTTAGCTTGGCAGTTTATTGAGAGTGGCAGTTTCTTGGCAGCTTCCAAGAAAGTCAGATGTTTCTTCTATATCACTTCAAGAAAAATCAGAAGTTTGAATTCGTCGTTTGCAATAATGATAGCACTAACAAATAAGTCCGAATGTGTTTTAGATCCATCTAGAGCAGACAAACAATCTGCTTATTCTCTTCTCATCGCTGAAAGCATCTGCAACAAGCTTGAAGTCAAAGGTAATTTACTAAATTGTTATTGAATCCAAAACCACATTGAATAGCTAATATTTGTTTATTTATGTTGTTTCTTTAGGTACATAATCTAGCCTCTGAAATCGTCGACTCAAATCTCGGCAAGCAGGTATTGAAAGGCTTTTCTATGTTTTTTTTCTTTTTTTTTTTTTTTATTGTTGGCTTCCTTATGGTTAAGTTGCTGAAACATTACTCAAAACCATACAGATAACAGTGCTGAAGCCATCCCTAACTTTCATTGCAGCAGAGGAAGTTATGAGCCTTGTAACAGCACAAGGTTACATTCCATCTATTCAAATGTTTGTTTCTTGTTTATCTACCTATAATCCGAACAATAGTAATACTCTTTTCTATATAATCAGTTGCTGAAAACAGCGAACTGAACGAGGTGTGGAAGGACATTTTAAACGCAGATGGTGATGAGATATACGTTAAGGTTAAAAAAGAAAAATAGTCTCTTCCTTCAAATATTTCGTCAGTAACTTCTATTGAAATTCACTATAAATTCGGTATAAAACTAAAAATCTTGAGTTTGCTTTGACACATATAGGACATTGAACTGTACATGAAAAAGGGCGAGAATCCTTCATTCACCGAGCTCTCAGAGCGAGCTTGGCTGAGGAGAGAAGTCGCTATAGGCTACATAAAAGGCGGTAAAAAGGTGAGTGTTTTATTACTCTGCAGCATACGCTAACCTCTTCTTCCTCCTCACTAACGTTGATAATTTTGTTTTTCCTGTGGTTGCAGATGATCAATCCGCTTCCAAAGAATGAACCTCTCTCTCTCGAAATGGGTGACTCGTTGATTGTTATATCGGAGCTTGAAGGAGACCAACCCATCACACTATGATATTGTATACATTCTCATATACCACATTTTGTTATAGTTTCTTACACACAATGCAACATTGGGCAAGGAGACTGACTCACAAATACAACGCAAGCATCAAATAAGTCGTTAAATTTGTACAAAGAACAAACGCTTTTACATCGAAGCCCCTTTTTGGTCATTGCTCTTTGTTCTTTCTTTGACCCCGAATAAAAATCAGTCTTTGTAATGATTTGAGTTTTTTTTTTCCTTTCTTAAAGCCTATATGTCTCCAACTCGAGGTTTATAATTTTTTTCCAAATCACGGAGGCAATATGAAAAGAAAAGTTAGTTTACAAGATGTCGTTGCGTCATCGGCCACAAAACTTGGAATTGCATTGCTTTTGGTGGTGGACTAATATTTCCCAAATGTTGTATTTTTTTTCCACCGTGTCCCATGGATCTAAGACTAGCTCTATCCGGAAACATCAATGCCATCTATGCTCTCTTTTGACAAACTGTAGCTCATTACTTAGGAGACAGCGCTGAACATGACAAAAGCACGCCAACATATCTTTTTACTCACACAGAAGAGATCGAGAGGAAACAAAAGCTGTTGTCTGTACTTGAGACAAGCTCTTGAAACAAAAGCAGTACATATAAACACAAACAAAACTGTATTATTACAAACCTGTCTGTATTTTAGAGACCAGCCATTCACTTAAGACCCTCATTCCACCCGTTATTCCTATGCATGCGTGGGAAAATAAGCTATATCTTCGGGTAGCTTTGGACAATATTTAACTTCGAATTTTCTACGGTTAGGAAGATTCCGATAATTCCAGCAGATTTCCGAAAGTCCAGCCAATTGATATAGCGTAAGGGATTCCAAGTTCCCAAATGGAACACCAATATCTTGATGCTTTCTGCTAATACTCATTCCTTTCTCCTTGTTTATTATTTCTTCTATTTTCGGTGAATACTCCACATGTAGCTCCTTACTATTTTGAGCAAATAACAGCCATGACAAATCCTTTTGCCCTTCCAAATGGATTATATTAACAGTGGAGAGTTGCTTGAAGCCTGGAGAAGTAGTGGATGGAATAAGGATCTCCATTGGTGAAATCTCATCCCTTCTTTCTTTGCTTTGCCAATCAATCTTTATCTCAGATATGTTTGAGGTCACTATTCCAAGGCATTGAAGACCTCCCAGAGCTAACGTGTTTAATATTACACGAGGTGCTGACATATTTCTTAGACATAAACCTTTAACACTAGTCGCCAATCGGTCATCTCCTTGTATCATTTCCAAAATCCTGACATCCTCTATGGTTGCAGTTAAAACCTTCAAGTGCTCCAAGTGTTGTAGTTCCTCCATTAATACGTCATCAACACAAACATGGCAGTAAAATAATTTCAACACTTGCAGATTTTGTAAGGTTTTTGCTATCCCAGCAAGACTCTCTAGTTCACGAGTGAACTCCAGGTTCAAGTAGATTAGTTTCGTCAAGTCACTTAGACGAACTGGTAACGATTTTATCCCTGTGTGTGATAAATTGAGATATTGCAAAGACCCTAAGTTAGAAATTTCTTCCGGCAACTCTTTAAACTCCCGTTTACAGAAAGATCCAAGACCACAAGTTGTGGCATTAACCGAAAGAATCCAACTGAAATATCCAACAACTTGTTATACGGGAGTAATAGGGTTGTAAGCTTGGGGCAGTCCGGACTGCAAGATATCTCCTCAATCTGAGTATTCATTAAAGACATCCGTCTCAAAATATCCCAATTGATGTCCTTTGGGATGAGACGAACCTGTGTACCAGATTTCACACAAACTGAATCTTTCTCATGTTCCAAGTTGGAGTCTATCCAAAGAGCCATCTCACGTATCACATCATGCATTTTTACTTTGGTCTTTAGTTCACAATCAATCAACAAATGTGCACGAACTAACAAGCCAATAATATCATAACCTTTGTTGGTACCTCCATCTTCATATTTGTTCGCATTTATGATGAATCCTTGGCATATCCAGTATTCTATCAACTTCTCCTTTTCTATTTCATAATCTTCAGGAAACAAAGAGCAATATAGGAAGCACAATTTGACTTCATCATTCTTTAAGCTATCATAACTAAGCTTCAAAACGACAAGAATGCTTTCTTCCATACCTGGAAACTCTTGGCCAGGCGAATTCAGAACATTAATTGCATGATGCCATTCTTCTATAGTCTCTTTACATGCCATGGCTTTGCCAATGACATTGAGTGCAAGTGGCAAGCCTTGACATTTTGCGGCAACGATTCCTGCAAGTGTGGGGATATCCTGATGGCTCCTTAGTATACTATCTCCGACAGTAACTCGAAACAATTCCCACGCTACATCCCGTGACAAACAATCAACTTTTATCAGCTCGTCAGCTTCCATGTGAGTGCAAACTTCCTTTAAACGTGTGGTGAAAACTATCTTCGATCCATTTTCTTGATTTGGAGGTGGAACTCCTATCTTGTTCAGATCTACTTGGCTCCAGATATCATCCAACAACAGCACAAATTTCTTTCTCTTGAGGTTATTGTATATGAGAGAGGCTTTCTCATTTTCTGTTTCTTGTTCCCATTCCTTGTCACGACGTAATCTTCCCAGAATCTGATCTTGAATGCCCTCATTCTGCGAATCTTTAGAGACCACAACCCATATCACAACATCAAAATCATTCTCCACTACAACAAAGTTGTTGTTGATACGAGCTAAGAGGGTGGTTTTCCCTACTCCACCCATACCATAAAGACCTAAGGTTCTTATTTCATCGTTCACGAGGCTGTTCCATGTCATCCCAACCATCGTATCCAAACCAACTGTGCGTTGTTGGATATGCTTGTTCTCCGCCTTAAGTATCATTTTCTGCGCCACCACTTCGAAATCTTTTTTAGATAGAAGTTCTATAACCTCTTCCAACATCTTCAATACCTTTTCACCATAATCATACCTCAGAACAATAACCAAACAGACACAATCTTCCAGTTTCAGTTGATCTAACCTCAAGCAGATCATTGACTTGGGGTTCAACACTTTGTACCCTTGAAAGCCATAGCTTGTTGAGAGTTAAACTTGATTTTTTAATCAAGGTTAATTAAATCCATGTTCTAGAAGGTCGTTGGAGCTACGTCGGCCAAAGAAGCATGGGAGAAGCTTCGAACATCTTACAAGGGTGCCGATCAAGTCAAGAAGGTGCGTCTTCAAACTCTAAGAGGAGAATTTGAAGCTTTACAAATGAAGGAAGGTGAACTTGTCTCTGATTATTTTTCAAGAGTTCTAGTGGTTACTAATAATCTCAAAAGAAACGGCGAAAAGCTAGATGATGTGAGAATTATGGAGAAGGTTCTTAGATCATTAGACTCAAGATTTGAGCATATCGTTACCGTTATTGAAGAGACAAAAGATTTGGAGGCCATGACAATGGAGCAACTTCTTGGGTCATTACAGGCTTATGAAGAAAAGAAAAAGAAGAAAGAAGACATTGCCGAACAAGTACTAAAAATGCAAATTTATAACATTAAAGAAGAAATTGGGCAAAGTTATCAAAGAAGAGGTGGTGGTCAAGTACGAGGACGAGGGCGAGGCCATGGATATGGAAATGGACGTGGTTGGAGGCCATATGAAGACAACACAAGTCAAAGAGAAGAAAGCTCATCAAGAGGCCGTGGGAGAGGAAGCTCAAATTCAAGGTACAATAAATCAAGTGTAAAATGCTACAATTGTGGAAAGTTTGGACATTACGCTTCCGAATGTAAAGCTCCTAGTAACAAAAGAGTCGAGGAGAAGGCCAACTACGTTGAGGAAAAGATTCAAGAAGAAGACATGTTATTAATGGCTAATTACAAGAAGGATGAACGAGAAGAAAATAATAAATGGTACCTCGACAGTGGTGCAAGCAATCACATGTGCGGGAGAAGAAACATGTTCGTGGAGCTTGATGAGTCGGTGAAAGGAAACGTCGCTTTAGGAGATGAATCGAAGATGGAGGTACAAGGCAAAGGAAACATTCTCATTCGATTGAAGAATGGAGATCATCAATATATTTCCAACGTTTACTATATTCCAACCATGAAGACAAACATCTTGAGTCTTGGGCAACTCTTAGAGAAAGGTTATGATATTCGATTAAAAGATAATAACCTTTCTATAAGAGACCAAACAAGTAATCTCATAACTAAAGTGCCGATGTCTAAAAATAGAATGTTTGTTCTTAACATTCAAAATGACATCGCACAATGTCTCAAGATGTGCTACAAAGAGGAGTCTTGGCTTTGGCATCTTCGATACGGACATCTAAATTTTGGAGGTTTGGAGTTACTTTCGAAGAAAGAAATGGTGAGGGGGCTACCTTGGATCAATCATCCAAATCAGGTGTGTGAAGGATGTCTACTTGGAAAACAATTCAAAATGAGTTTTCCAAAGGAGTCAAGCACAAGAGCTCAAAAGCCATTGGAGTTAATACACACGGATGTGTGCGGTCCAATCAAGCCAAAATCACTTGGTAAAAGTAACTATTTCCTTCTCTTTATTGATGATTTTCAAGAAAAACATGGGTTTATTTATTGAAAGAAAAATCTGAGGTGTTCGAGAACTTTAAAAATTTTAAAGCCCATGTTGAGAAGGAAAGTGGTCTTGTGATCAAAGCTATGAGATCCGACCGTGGAGGAGAGTTCACATCCAAGGAGTTTCATAAGTATTGTGAAGATAATGGCATCCGAAGACAACTAACGGTGCCTAGATCCCCTCAACAAAATGGAGTAGCAGAAAGGAAGAATAGAACAATTCTTGAGATGGCGAGGAGCATGCTTAAGAGTAAAAGACTACCGAAGGAGCTATGGGCGGAAGCTGTCGCGTGTGCGGTGTATTTATTAAACCGATCTCCAACAAGAAGTGTCTCGGGTAAGACACCACAAGAAGCTTGGAGCAGAAGAAAGCCCGGTGTTTCTCATTTAAGAGTATTTGGAAGCATAGCTCATGCTCATGTACCAGATGAGAAGCGGAGCAAACTAGATGACAAAAGTGAGAAGTACATCTTCATTGGTTATGACAACAACTCGAAAGGCTACAAGCTTTACAATCCCGATACGAGGAAGACTATTATAAGTCAAAATGTCGTGTTCGACGAAGAAGGAGAATGGGAATGGAAGTCAAATGATGAAGATTATAACTTCTTTCCACACTTTGAAGAAGATGACCCATAGCCACCAAGAGAAGAGCCTACTACACCACCAACTTCACCAACGAGTTCTCAAGGAGAAGAAAGTTCTAGCGAAAGGACTCCACGCTTTAGAAGTCTACAAGAGATTTACGAGGTAACCGAAAATCAAGACAACCTTACTTTATTTTGTTTATTTGCGGAGTGCGAGCCATTGAACTTCCAAGAAGCTATTGAAAAGAAGACTTGGAGAAATGCCATGGATGAAGAGATAAAGGCTATACAAAAGAATGATACATGGGAGTTAGCTTCACTTCCAAATGGACACAATGCGATCGGTGTGAAATGGGTGTACAAAGCAAAGAAAAATTCTAAAGGGGAAGTTGAAAGATACAAGGCAAGATTGGTGGCTAAAGGATATAGTCAAAGACCCGGAATCGACTACGATGAAGTATTTGCTCCTGTTGCTCGTCTTGAAACTGTTCGACTAATTATTTCATTGGCGGCTCAAAATAAGTGGAAGATACATCAAATGGATGTCAAGTCAGCCTTCTTAAATGGAGACCTTGAAGAAGAAGTTTACATTGAGCAACCTCAAGGCTACATAGTTAAAGGAGAAGAAGACAAAGTTTTGAGGTTAAAGAAGGCACTTTATGGATTAAAACAAGCCCCAAGAGCTTGGAATACACGGATCGACAAGTATTTCAACGAGAAAGACTTCATCAAGTGTCCATATGAGCATGCACTTTATATCAAAATTCAAAATGACGATATATTGATTGTGTGCTTGTATGTAGATGACTTGAAATTCACTGGTAACAATCCAAGCATGTTCGACGAATTCAAGAAAGAGATGACGAAGGAGTTCGAGATGACAGACATTGGATTGATGTCTTACTACCTCGGGATCGAAGTAAGACAAGAAGAAAATGGAGTTTTTATTACTCAAGAAGGATATGCTAAGGAGGTACTTAAAAAGTTTAAGATGGAAGACTCTAACGCGGTGAGCACACCAATGGAAGGTGGAATCAAGTTATCAAAGATCAAGGAAGGAGAAGGAGTAGACCCAACATTATTTAAGAGCTTAGTTGGAAGCTTACGATACTTAACATGCACAAGACCCGATATCTTATATGCGGTTGGAGTTGTTAGTCGCTACATGGAACATCCAACAACAACTCATTTTAAGGCGGCAAAGAGGATTCTTCGCTATATCAAAGGTACCATGAACTTTGGTTTGCACTATTCTATTTCAAATGATTATAAGCTTGTTGGATATAGCGATAGCGATTGGAGTGGAGACGTAGATGATCGAAAAAGCACAAGTGGTTTTGTGTTCTACATTGGAGATACAGCTTTCACGTGGATGTCGAAGAAGCAACCAATTGTCACGCTTTCCACTTGTGAAGCGGAGTATGTGGCGGCTACTTCATGTGTGTGCCATGCTATTTGGTTAAGAAATCTTCTAAAGGAGTTAAACTTGCCACAAGAAGAGCCAACAAAGATCTTTGTCGATAACAAGTCAGCAATAGCTTTGGCGAAGAACCCAGTCTTCCATGATCGAAGTAAGCACATTGACACACGCTATCATTACATTAGAGAGTGTGTCAACAAGAAGGATGTGCAATTGGAGTATGTGAAGACAAATGATCAAGTAGCCGATATTTTCACCAAGCCTCTCAAACGTGAAGACTTTATCAAGATGAGGAGCTTACTTGGAGTGGCAAAATCAAGTTTAAGAGGGGGTGTTGAGAGTTAAACTTGATTTTTTAATCAAGGTTAATTAAATCCATGTTCTAGAGTTCTCTCTAGAAAAATCAAGATCTCCACCTCCTTAAAAAATATCTAAAAGTTCTAGAATAATGTATCACCTCCTTAAACATAAAAATCTAGATATTTAGTTAGAACTATCTAGATAATTATATTATTATAATCTAGATATTGTGTTAGAATAATCTAGATTAAGGATTAAAATATTCTAGATATTTTGTAATATGGAGGCTATAAATACCTCCTCCTACTCTCATTTGTAACTAAGATGTTGTGAAGTTGTTCCAAGTTAAAATCAAAGTAATAAAAGTTTTATTTTCTAAACTACTCTCTCAATTACTCAAAACACTTTTTCCATCGCTTCTAAAAGAATTTACTTCCAACATAGCTTGACTCGAGCAAGCCGTTGCAAACCTTTATCTTCTTCTATGGAAACTCTTCCTAACAGATCTTCTCGTTCACCCTTAAGTTCTTGCATAGCTTTCTGCAAAGAATTGAGATTTTTTTCCATCATGTGAATGTAGTTCCTGTCGCTAAAAAAACAGCCACATGCAGCAGTGAAGATTTGATTCCACGGTATTAGAAGAAGCCAGTTCAACATTTTGCACAAAACTTTCAGAAAGAAACTGGGATTACGGCCAAGGGGATGCAGAAAAGAAAGAGGATTACAATCAAGAAATTAAAAGTCAGACCGCAGTTTCTATTAGTTTATTGAGAGTGGCAGCTTTAATTGATTAATATTGATCACCTGCATCCGTTAGCTTGGCAGTTTATTGAGAGTGGCAGTTTCTTGGCAGCTTCCAAGAAAGTCAGATGTTTCTTCTATATCACTTCAAGAAAAATCAGAAGTTTGAATTCGTCGTTTGCAATAATGATAGCACTAACAAATAAGTCCGAATGTGTTTTAGATCCATCTAGAGCAGACAAACAATCTGCTTATTCTCTTCTCATCGCTGAAAGCATCTGCAACAAGCTTGAAGTCAAAGGTAATTTACTAAATTGTTATTGAATCCAAAACCACATTGAATAGCTAATATTTGTTTATTTATGTTGTTTCTTTAGGTACATAATCTAGCCTCTGAAATCGTCGACTCAAATCTCGGCAAGCAGGTATTGAAAGGCTTTTCTATGTTTTTTTTCTTTTTCTTTTTTTTTATTGTTGGCTTCCTTATGGTTAAGTTGCTGAAACATTACTCAAAACCATACAGATAACAGTGCTGAAGCCATCCCTAACTTTCATTGCAGCAGAGGAAGTTATGAGCCTTGTAACAGCACAAGGTTACATTCCATCTATTCAAATGTTTGTTTCTTGTTTATCTACCTATAATCCGAACAATAGTAATACTCTTTTCTATATAATCAGTTGCTGAAAACAGCGAACTGAACGAGGTGTGGAAGGACATTTTAAACGCAGATGGTGATGAGATATACGTTAAGGTTAAAAAAGAAAAATAGTCTCTTCCTTCAAATATTTCGTCAGTAACTTCTATTGAAATTCACTATAAATTCGGTATAAAACTAAAAATCTTGAGTTTGCTTTGACACATATAGGACATTGAACTGTACATGAAAAAGGGCGAGAATCCTTCATTCACCGAGCTCTCAGAGCGAGCTTGGCTGAGGAGAGAAGTCGCTATAGGCTACATAAAAGGCGGTAAAAAGGTGAGTGTTTTATTACTCTGCAGCATACGCTAACCTCTTCTTCCTCCTCACTAACGTTGATAATTTTGTTTTTCCTGTGGTTGCAGATGATCAATCCGCTTCCAAAGAATGAACCTCTCTCTCTCGAAATGGGTGACTCGTTGATTGTTATATCGGAGCTTGAAGGAGACCAACCCATCACACTATGATATTGTATACATTCTCATATACCACATTTTGTTATAGTTTCTTACACACAATGCAACATTGGGCAAGGAGACTGACTCACAAATACAACGCAAGCATCAAATAAGTCGTTAAATTTGTACAAAGAACAAACGCTTTTACATCGAAGCCCCTTTTTGGTCATTGCTCTTTGTTCTTTCTTTGACCCCGAATAAAAATCAGTCTTTGTAATGATTTGAGTTTTTTTTTTCCTTTCTTAAAGCCTATATGTCTCCAACTCGAGGTTTATAATTTTTTTCCAAATCACGGAGGCAATATGAAAAGAAAAGTTAGTTTACAAGATGTCGTTGCGTCATCGGCCACAAAACTTGGAATTGCATTGCTTTTGGTGGTGGACTAATATTTCCCAAATGTTGTATTTTTTTTCCACCGTGTCCCATGGATCTAAGACTAGCTCTATCCGGAAACATCAATGCCATCTATGCTCTCTTTTGACAAACTGTAGCTCATTACTTAGGAGACAGCGCTGAACATGACAAAAGCACGCCAACATATCTTTTTACTCACACAGAAGAGATCGAGAGGAAACAAAAGCTGTTGTCTGTACTTGAGACAAGCTCTTGAAACAAAAGCAGTACATATAAACACAAACAAAACTGTATTATTACAAACCTGTCTGTATTTTAGAGACCAGCCATTCACTTAAGACCCTCATTCCACCCGTTATTCCTATGCATGCGTGGGAAAATAAGCTATATCTTCGGGTAGCTTTGGACAATATTTAACTTCGAATTTTCTACGGTTAGGAAGATTCCGATAATTCCAGCAGATTTCCGAAAGTCCAGCCAATTGATATAGCGTAAGGGATTCCAAGTTCCCAAATGGAACACCAATATCTTGATGCTTTCTGCTAATACTCATTCCTTTCTCCTTGTTTATTATTTCTTCTATTTTCGGTGAATACTCCACATGTAGCTCCTTAAGATTTTGAGCAAATAACAGCCATGACAAATCCTTTTGCCCTTCCAAATGGATTATATTAACAGTGGAGAGTTGCTTGAAGCCTGGAGAAGTAGTGGATGGAATAAGGATCTCCATTGGTGAAATCTCATCCCTTCTTTCTTTGCTTTGCCAATCAATCTTTATCTCAGATATGTTTGAGGTCACTATTCCAAGGCGTTGAAGACCTCCCAGAGCTAACGTGTTTAATATTACACGAGGTGCTGACATATTTCTTAGACATAAACCTTTAACACTAGTCGCCAATCGGTCATCTCCTTGTATCATTTCCAAAATCCTGACAACCTCTATGGTTGCAGTTAAAACCTTCAAGTGCTCCAAGTGTTGTAGTTCCTCCATTAATACGTCATCAACACAAACATGGCAGTAAAATAATTTCAACACTTGCAGATTTTGTAAGGTTTTTGCTATCCCAGCAAGACTCTCTAGTTCACGAGTGAACTCCAGGTTCAAGTAGATTAGTTTCGTCAAGTCACTTAGACGAACTGGTAACGATTTTATCCCTGTGTGTGATAAATTGAGATATTGCAAAGACCCTAAGTTAGAAATTTCTTCCGGCAACTCTTTAAACTCCCGTTTACAGAAAGATCCAAGACCACAAGTTGTGGCATTAACCGAAAGAATCCAACTGAAATATCCAACAACTTGTTATACGGGAGTAATAGGGTTGTAAGCTTGGGGCAGTCCGGACTGCAAGATATCTCCTCAATCTGAGTATTCATTAAAGACATCCGTCTCAAAATATCCCAATTGATGTCCTTTGGGATGAGACGAACCTGTGTACCAGATTTCACACAAACTGAATCTTTCTCATGTTCCAACTTGGAGTCTATCCAAAGAGCCATCTCACGTATCACATCATGCATTTTTACTTTGGTCTTTAGTTCACAATCAATCAACAAATGTGCACGAACTAACAAGCCAATAATATCATAACCTTTGTTGGTACCTCCATCTTCATATTTGTTCGCATTTATGATGAATCCTTGGCATATCCAGTATTCTATCAACTTCTCCTTTTCTATTTCATAATCTTCAGGAAACAAAGAGCAATATAGGAAGCACAATTTGACTTCATCATTCTTTAAGCTATCATAACTAAGCTTCAAAACGACAAGAATGCTTTCTTCCATACCTGGAAACTCGTGGCCAGGCGAATTCAGAACATTAATTGCATGATGCCATTCTTCTATAGTCTCTTTACATGCCATGGCTTTGCCAATGACATTGAGTGCAAGTGGCAAGCCTTGACATTTTGCGGCAACGATTCCTGCAAGTGTGGGGATATCCTGATGGCTCCTTAGTATGCTATCTCCGACAGTAACTCGAAACAATTCCCACGCTACATCCCGTGACAAACAATCAACTTTTATCAGCTCGTCAGCTTCCATGTGAGTGCAAACTTCCTTTAAACGTGTGGTGAAAACTATCTTCGATCCATTTTCTTGATTTGGAGGTGGAACTCCTATCTTGTTCAGATCTACTTGGCTCCAGATATCATCCAACAACAGCACAAATTTCTTTCTCTTGAGGTTATTGTATATGAGAGAGGCTTTCTCATTTTCTGTTTCTTGTTCCCATTCCTTGTCACGACGTAATCTTCCCAGAATCTGATCTTGAATGCCCTCATTCTGCGAATCTTTAGAGACCACAACCCATATCACAACATCAAAATCATTCTCCACTACAACAAAGTTGTTGTTGATACGAGCTAAGAGGGTGGTTTTCCCTACTCCACCCATACCATAAAGACCTAAGGTTCTTATTTCATCGTTCACGAGGCTGTTCCATGTCATCCCAACCATCGTATCCAAACCAACTGTGCGTTGTTGGATATGCTTGTTCTCCGCCTTAAGTATCATTTTCTGCGCCACCACTTCGAAATCTTTTTTAGATAGAAGTTCTATAACCTCTTCCAACATCTTCAATACCTTTTCACCATAATCATACCTCAGAACAATAACCAAACAGACACAATCTTCCAGTTTCAGTTGATCTAACCTCAAGCAGATCATTGACTTGGGGTTCAACACTTTGTACCCTTGAAAGCCATAGCTTGTTGAGAGTTAAACTTGATTTTTTAATCAAGGTTAATTAAATCCATGTTCTAGAAGGTCGTTGGAGCTACGTCGGCCAAAGAAGCATGGGAGAAGCTTCGAACATCTTACAAGGGTGCCGATCAAGTCAAGAAGGTGCGTCTTCAAACTCTAAGAGGAGAATTTGAAGCTTTACAAATGAAGGAAGGTGAACTTGTCTCTGATTATTTTTCAAGAGTTCTAGTGGTTACTAATAATCTCAAAAGAAACGGCGAAAAGCTAGATGATGTGAGAATTATGGAGAAGGTTCTTAGATCATTAGACTCAAGATTTGAGCATATCGTTACCGTTATTGAAGAGACAAAAGATTTGGAGGCCATGACAATGGAGCAACTTCTTGGGTCATTACAGGCTTATGAAGAAAAGAAAAAGAAGAAAGAAGACATTGCCGAACAAGTACTAAAAATGCAAATTTATAACATTAAAGAAGAAATTGGGCAAAGTTATCAAAGAAGAGGTGGTGGTCAAGTACGAGGACGAGGGCGAGGCCATGGATATGGAAATGGACGTGGTTGGAGGCCATATGAAGACAACACAAGTCAAAGAGAAGAAAGCTCATCAAGAGGCCGTGGGAGAGGAAGCTCAAATTCAAGGTACAATAAATCAAGTGTAAAATGCTACAATTGTGGAAAGTTTGGACATTACGCTTCCGAATGTAAAGCTCCTAGTAACAAAAGAGTCGAGGAGAAGGCCAACTACGTTGAGGAAAAGATTCAAGAAGAAGACATGTTATTAATGGCTAATTACAAGAAGGATGAACGAGAAGAAAATAATAAATGGTACCTCGACAGTGGTGCAAGCAATCACATGTGCGGGAGAAGAAACATGTTCGTGGAGCTTGATGAGTCGGTGAAAGGAAACGTCGCTTTAGGAGATGAATCGAAGATGGAGGTACAAGGCAAAGGAAACATTCTCATTCGATTGAAGAATGGAGATCATCAATATATTTCCAACGTTTACTATATTCCAACCATGAAGACAAACATCTTGAGTCTTGGGTAACTCTTAGAGAAAGGTTATGATATTCGATTAAAAGATAATAACCTTTCTATAAGAGACCAAACAAGTAATCTCATAACTAAAGTGCCGATGTCTAAAAATAGAATGTTTGTTCTTAACATTCAAAATGACATCGCACAATGTCTCAAGATGTGCTACAAAGAGGAGTCTTGGCTTTGGCATCTTCGATACGGACATCTAAATTTTGGAGGTTTGGAGTTACTTTCGAAGAAAGAAATGGTGAGGGGGCTACCTTGGATCAATCATCCAAATCAGGTGTGTGAAGGATGTCTACTTGGAAAACAATTCAAAATGAGTTTTCCAAAGGAGTCAAGCACAAGAGCTCAAAAGCCATTGGAGTTAATACACACGGATGTGTGCGGTCCAATCAAGCCAAAATCACTTGGTAAAAGTAACTATTTCCTTCTCTTTATTGATGATTTTCAAGAAAAACATGGGTTTATTTATTGAAAGAAAAATCTGAGGTGTTCGAGAACTTTAAAAATTTTAAAGCCCATGTTGAGAAGGAAAGTGGTCTTGTGATCAAAGCTATGAGATCCGACCGTGGAGGAGAGTTCACATCCAAGGAGTTTCATAAGTATTGTGAAGATAATGGCATCCGAAGACAACTAACGGTGCCTAGATCCCCTCAACAAAATGGAGTAGCAGAAAGGAAGAATAGAACAATTCTTGAGATGGCGAGGAGCATGCTTAAGAGTAAAAGACTACCGAAGGAGCTATGGGCGGAAGCTGTCGCGTGTGCGGTGTATTTATTAAACCGATCTCCAACAAGAAGTGTCTCGGGTAAGACACCACAAGAAGCTTGGAGCAGAAGAAAGCCCGGTGTTTCTCATTTAAGAGTATTTGGAAGCATAGCTCATGCTCATGTACCAGATGAGAAGCGGAGCAAACTAGATGACAAAAGTGAGAAGTACATCTTCATTGGTTATGACAACAACTCGAAAGGCTACAAGCTTTACAATCCCGATACGAGGAAGACTATTATAAGTCGAAATGTCGTGTTCGACGAAGAAGGAGAATGGGAATGGAAGTCAAATGATGAAGATTATAACTTCTTTCCACACTTTGAAGAAGATGACCCATAGCCACCAAGAGAAGAGCCTACTACACCACCAACTTCACCAACGAGTTCTCAAGGAGAAGAAAGTTCTAGCGAAAGGACTCCACGCTTTAGAAGTCTACAAGAGATTTACGAGGTAACCGAAAATCAAGACAACCTTACTTTATTTTGTTTATTTGCGGAGTGCGAGCCATTGAACTTCCAAGAAGCTATTGAAAAGAAGACTTGGAGAAATGCCATGGATGAAGAGATAAAGGCTATACAAAAGAATGATACATGGGAGTTAGCTTCACTTCCAAATGGACACAATGCGATCGGTGTGAAATGGGTGTACAAAGCAAAGAAAAATTCTAAAGGGGAAGTTGAAAGATACAAGGCAAGATTGGTGGCTAAAAGATATAGTCAAAGACCCGGAATCGACTACGATGAAGTATTTGCTCCTGTTGCTCGTCTTGAAACTGTTCGACTAATTATTTCATTGGCGGCTCAAAATAAGTGGAAGATACATCAAATGGATGTCAAGTCAGCCTTCTTAAATGGAGACCTTGAAGAAGAAGTTTACATTGAGCAACCTCAAGGCTACATAGTTAAAGGAGAAGAAGACAAAGTTTTGAGGTTAAAGAAGGCACTTTATGGATTAAAACAAGCCCCAAGAGCTTGGAATACACGGATCGACAAGTATTTCAACGAGAAAGACTTCATCAAGTGTCCATATGAGCATGCAGTTTATATCAAAATTCAAAATGACGATATATTGATTGTGTGCTTGTATGTAGATGACTTGATATTCACTGGTAACAATCCAAGCATGTTCGACGAATTCAAGAAAGAGATGACGAAGGAGTTCGAGATGACAGACATTGGATTGATGTCTTACTACCTCGGGATCGAAGTAAGACAAGAAGAAAATGGAGTTTTTATTACTCAAGAAGGATATGCTAAGGAGGTACTTAAAAAGTTTAAGATGGAAGACTCTAACGCGGTGAGCACACCAATGGAATGTGGAATCAAGTTATCAAAGATCAAGGAAGGAGAAGGAGTAGACCCAACATTATTTAAGAGCTTAGTTGGAAGCTTACGATACTTAACATGCACAAGACCCGATATCTTATATGCGGTTGGAGTTGTTAGTCGCTACATGGAACATCCAACAACAACTCATTTTAAGGCGGCAAAGAGGATTCTTCGCTATATCAAAGGTACCATGAACTTTGGTTTGCACTATTCTATTTCAAATGATTATAAGCTTGTTGGATATAGCGATAGCGATTGGAGTGGAGACGTAGATGATCGAAAAAGCACAAGTGGTTTTGTGTTCTACATTGGAGATACAGCTTTCACGTGGATGTCGAAGAAGCAACCAATTGTCACGCTTTCCACTTGTGAAGCGGAGTATGTGGCGGCTACTTCATGTGTGTGCCATGCTATTTGGTTAAGAAATCTTCTAAAGGAGTTAAACTTGCCACAAGAAGAGCCAACAAAGATCTTTGTCGATAACAAGTCAGCAATAGCTTTGGCGAAGAACCCAGTCTTCCATGATCGAAGTAAGCACATTGACACACGCTATCATTACATTAGAGAGTGTGTCAACAAGAAGGATGTGCAATTGGAGTATGTGAAGACAAATGATCAAGTAGCCGATATTTTCACCAAGCCTCTCAAACGTGAAGACTTTATCAAGATGAGGAGCTTACTTGGAGTGGCAAAATCAAGTTTAAGAGGGGGTGTTGAGAGTTAAACTTGATTTTTTAATCAAGGTTAATTAAATCCATGTTCTAGAGTTCTCTCTAGAAAAATCAAGATCTCCACCTCCTTAAAAAATATCTAAAAGTTCTAGAATAATGTATCACCTCCTTAAACATAAAAATCTAGATATTTAGTTAGAACTATCTAGATAATTATATTATTATAATCTAGATATTGTGTTAGAATAATCTAGATTAAGGATTAAAATATTCTAGATATTTTGTAATATGGAGGCTATAAATACCTCCTCCTACTCTCATTTGTAACTAAGATGTTGTGAAGTTGTTCCAAGTTAAAATCAAAGTAATAAAAGTTTTATTTTCTAAACTACTCTCTCAAATACTCAAAACACTTTTTCCATCGCTTCTAAAAGAATTTACTTCCAACATAGCTTGACTCGAGCAAGCCGTTGCAAACCTTTATCTTCTTCTATGGAAACTCTTCCTAACAGATCTTCTCGTTCACCCTTAAGTTCTTGCATAGCTTTCTGCAAAGAATTGAGATTTTTTTCCATCATGTGAATGTAGTTCCTGTCGCTAAAAAAACAGCCACATGCAGCAGTGAAGATTTGATTCCACGGTATTAGAAGAAGCCAGTTCAACATTTTGCACAAAACTTTCAGAAAGAAACTGGGATTACGGCCAAGGGGATGCAGAAAAGAAAGAGGATTACAATCAAGAAATTAAAAGTCAGACCGCAGTTTCTATTAGTTTATTGAGAGTGGCAGCTTTAATTGATTAATATTGATCACCTGCATCCGTTAGCTTGGCAGTTTATTGAGAGTGGCAGTTTCTTGGCAGCTTCCAAGAAAGTCAGATGTTTCTTCTATATCACTTCAAGAAAAATCAGAAGTTTGAATTCGTCGTTTGCAATAATGATAGCACTAACAAATAAGTCCGAATGTGTTTTAGATCCATCTAGAGCAGACAAACAATCTGCTTATTCTCTTCTCATCGCTGAAAGCATCTGCAACAAGCTTGGAGTCAAAGGTAATTTACTAAATTGTTATTGAATCCAAAACCACATTGAATAGCTAATATTTGTTTATTTATGTTGTTTCTTTAGGTACATAATCTAGCCTCTGAAATCGTCGACTCAAATCTCGGCAAGCAGGTATTGAAAGGCTTTTCTATGTTTTTTTTTTTTTTTTTTTTTTTTTATTGTTGGCTTCCTTATGGTTAAGTTGCTGAAACATTACTCAAAACCATACAGATAACAGTGCTGAAGCCATCCCTAACTTTCATTGCAGCAGAGGAAGTTATGAGCCTTGTAACAGCACAAGGTTACATTCCATCTATTCAAATGTTTGTTTCTTGTTTATCTACCTATAATCCGAACAATAGTAATACTCTTTTCTATATAATCAGTTGCTGAAAACAGCGAACTGAACGAGGTGTGGAAGGACATTTTAAACGCAGATGGTGATGAGATATACGTTAAGGTTAAAAAAGAAAAATAGTCTCTTCCTTCAAATATTTCGTCAGTAACTTCTATTGAAATTCACTATAAATTCGGTATAAAACTAAAAATCTTGAGTTTGCTTTGACACATATAGGACATTGAACTGTACATGAAAAAGGGCGAGAATCCTTCATTCACCGAGCTCTCAGAGCGAGCTTGGCTGAGGAGAGAAGTCGCTATAGGCTACATAAAAGGCGGTAAAAAGGTGAGTGTTTTATTACTCTGCAGCATACGCTAACCTCTTCTTCCTCCTCACTAACGTTGATAATTTTGTTTTTCCTGTGGTTGCAGATGATCAATCCGCTTCCAAAGAATGAACCTCTCTCTCTCGAAATGGGTGACTCGTTGATTGTTATATCGGAGCTTGAAGGAGACCAACCCATCACACTATGATATTGTATACATTCTCATATACCACATTTTGTTATAGTTTCTTACACACAATGCAACATTGGGCAAGGAGACTGACTCACAAATACAACGCAAGCATCAAATAAGTCGTTAAATTTGTACAAAGAACAAACGCTTTTACATCGAAGCCCCTTTTTGGTCATTGCTCTTTGTTCTTTCTTTGACCCCGAATAAAAATCAGTCTTTGTAATGATTTGAGTTTTTTTTTTCCTTTCTTAAAGCCTATATGTCTCCAACTCGAGGTTTATAATTTTTTTCCAAATCACGGAGGCAATATGAAAAGAAAAGTTAGTTTACAAGATGTCGTTGCGTCATCGGCCACAAAACTTGGAATTGCATTGCTTTTGGTGGTGGACTAATATTTCCCAAATGTTGTATTTTTTTTCCACCGTGTCCCATGGATCTAAGACTAGCTCTATCCGGAAACATCAATGCCATCTATGCTCTCTTTTGACAAACTGTAGCTCATTACTTAGGAGACAGCGCTGAACATGACATAAGCACGCCAACATATCTTTTTACTCACACAGAAGAGATCGAGAGGAAACAAAAGCTGTTGTCTGTACTTGAGACAAGCTCTTGAAACAAAAGCAGTACATATAAACACAAACAAAACTGTATTATTACAAACCTGTCTGTATTTTAGAGACCAGCCATTCACTTAAGACCCTCATTCCACCCGTTATTCCTATGCATGCGTGGGAAAATAAGCTATATCTTCGGGTAGCTTTGGACAATATTTAACTTCGAATTTTCTACGGTTAGGAAGATTCCGATAATTCCAGCAGATTTCCGAAAGTCCAGCCAATTGATATAGCGTAAGGGATTCCAAGTTCCCAAATGGAACACCAATATCTTGATGCTTTCTGCTAATACTCATTCCTTTCTCCTTGTTTATTATTTCTTCTATTTTCGGTGAATACTCCACATGTAGCTCCTTAAGATTTTGAGCAAATAACAGCCATGACAAATCCTTTTGCCCTTCCAAATGGATTATATTAACAGTGGAGAGTTGCTTGAAGCCTGGAGAAGTAGTGGATGGAATAAGGATCTCCATTGGTGAAATCTCATCCCTTCTTTCTTTGCTTTGCCAATCAATCTTTATCTCAGATATGTTTGAGGTCACTATTCCAAGGCGTTGAAGACCTCCCAGAGCTAACGTGTTTAATATTACACGAGGTGCTGACATATTTCTTAGACATAAACCTTTAACACTAGTCGCCAATCGGTCATCTCCTTGTATCATTTCCAAAATCCCGACATCCTCTATGGTTGCAGTTAAAACCTTCAAGTGCTCCAAGTGTTGTAGTTCCTCCATTAATACGTCATCAACACAAACATGGCAGTAAAATAATTTCAACACTTGCAGATTTTGTAAGGTTTTTGCTATCCCAGCAAGACTCTCTAGTTCACGAGTGAACTCCAGGTTCAAGTAGATTAGTTTCGTCAAGTCACTTAGACGAACTGGTAACGATTTTATCCCTGTGTGTGATAAATTGAGATATTGCAAAGACCCTAAGTTAGAAATTTCTTCCGGCAACTCTTTAAACTCCCGTTTACAGAAAGATCCAAGACCACAAGTTGTGGCATTAACCGAAAGAATCCAACTGAAATATCCAACAACTTGTTATACGGGAGTAATAGGGTTGTAAGCTTGGGGCAGTCCGGACTGCAAGATATCTCCTCAATCTGAGTATTCATTAAAGACATCCGTCTCAAAATATCCCAATTGATGTCCTTTGGGATGAGACGAACCTGTGTACCAGATTTCACACAAACTGAATCTTTCTCATGTTCCAAGTTGGAGTCTATCCAAAGAGCCATCTCACGTATCACATCATGCATTTTTACTTTGGTCTTTAGTTCACAATCAATCAACAAATGTGCACGAACTAACAAGCCAATAATATCATAACCTTTGTTGGTACCTCCATCTTCATATTTGTTCGCATTTATGATGAATCCTTGGCATATCCAGTATTCTATCAACTTCTCCTTTTCTATTTCATAATCTTCAGGAAACAAAGAGCAATATAGGAAGCACAATTTGACTTCATCATTCTTTAAGCTATCATAACTAAGCTTCAAAACGACAAGAATGCTTTCTTCCATACCTGGAAACTCGTGGCCAGGCGAATTCAGAACATTAATTGCATGATGCCATTCTTCTATAGTCTCTTTACATGCCATGGCTTTGCCAATGACATTGAGTGCAAGTGGCAAGCCTTGACATTTTGCGGCAACGATTCCTGCAAGTGTGGGGATATCCTGATGGCTCCTTAGTATGCTATCTCCGACAGTAACTCGAAACAATTCCCACGCTACATCCCGTGACAAACAATCAACTTTTATCAGCTCGTCAGCTTCCATGTGAGTGCAAACTTCCTTTAAACGTGTGGTGAAAACTATCTTCGATCCATTTTCTTGATTTGGAGGTGGAACTCCTATCTTGTTCAGATCTACTTGGCTCCAGATATCATCCAACAACAGCACAAATTTCTTTCTCTTGAGGTTATTGTATATGAGAGAGGCTTTCTCATTTTCTGTTTCTTGTTCCCATTCCTTGTCACGACGTAATCTTCCCAGAATCTGATCTTGAATGCCCTCATTCTGCGAATCTTTAGAGACCACAACCCATATCACAACATCAAAATCATTCTCCACTACAACAAAGTTGTTGTTGATACGAGCTAAGAGGGTGGTTTTCCCTACTCCACCCATACCATAAAGACCTAAGGTTCTTATTTCATCGTTCACGAGGCTGTTCCATGTCATCCCAACCATCGTATCCAAACCAACTGTGCGTTGTTGGATATGCTTGTTCTCCGCCTTAAGTATCATTTTCTGCGCCACCACTTCGAAATCTTTTTTAGATAGAAGTTCTATAACCTCTTCCAACATCTTCAATACCTTTTCACCATAATCGTAGCTTGATATGAAATCCTCAGAACAATAACCAAACAGACACAATCTTCCAGTTTCAGTTGATCTAACCTCAAGCAGATCATTGACTTGGGGTTCAACACTTTGTACCCTTGAAAGCCATAGCTTGTTGAGAGTTAAACTTGATTTTTTAATCAAGGTTAATTAAATCCATGTTCTAGAAGGTCGTTGGAGCTACGTCGGCCAAAGAAGCATGGGAGAAGCTTCGAACATCTTACAAGGGTGCCGATCAAGTCAAGAAGGTGCGTCTTCAAACTCTAAGAGGAGAATTTGAAGCTTTACAAATGAAGGAAGGTGAACTTGTCTCTGATTATTTTTCAAGAGTTCTAGTGGTTACTAATAATCTCAAAAGAAACGGCGAAAAGCTAGATGATGTGAGAATTATGGAGAAGGTTCTTAGATCATTAGACTCAAGATTTGAGCATATCGTTACCGTTATTGAAGAGACAAAAGATTTGGAGGCCATGACAATGGAGCAACTTCTTGGGTCATTACAGGCTTATGAAGAAAAGAAAAAGAAGAAAGAAGACATTGCCGAACAAGTACTAAAAATGCAAATTTATAACATTAAAGAAGAAATTGGGCAAAGTTATCAAAGAAGAGGTGGTGGTCAAGTACGAGGACGAGGGCGAGGCCATGGATATGGAAATGGACGTGGTTGGAGGCCATATGAAGACAACACAAGTCAAAGAGAAGAAAGCTCATCAAGAGGCCGTGGGAGAGGAAGCTCAAATTCAAGGTACAATAAATCAAGTGTAAAATGCTACAATTGTGGAAAGTTTGGACATTACGCTTCCGAATGTAAAGCTCCTAGTAACAAAAGAGTCGAGGAGAAGGCCAACTACGTTGAGGAAAAGATTCAAGAAGAAGACATGTTATTAATGGCTAATTACAAGAAGGATGAACGAGAAGAAAATAATAAATGGTACCTCGACAGTGGTGCAAGCAATCACATGTGCGGGAGAAGAAACATGTTCGTGGAGCTTGATGAGTCGGTGAAAGGAAACGTCGCTTTAGGAGATGAATCGAAGATGGAGGTACAAGGCAAAGGAAACATTCTCATTCGATTGAAGAATGGAGATCATCAATATATTTCCAACGTTTACTATATTCCAACCATGAAGACAAACATCTTGAGTCTTGGGCAACTCTTAGAGAAAGGTTATGATATTCGATTAAAAGATAATAACCTTTCTATAAGAGACCAAACAAGTAATCTCATAACTAAAGTGCCGATGTCTAAAAATAGAATGTTTGTTCTTAACATTCAAAATGACATCGCACAATGTCTCAAGATGTGCTACAAAGAGGAGTCTTGGCTTTGGCATCTTCGATACGGACATCTAAATTTTGGAGGTTTGGAGTTACTTTCGAAGAAAGAAATGGTGAGGGGGCTACCTTGGATCAATCATCCAAATCAGGTGTGTGAAGGATGTCTACTTGGAAAACAATTCAAAATGAGTTTTCCAAAGGAGTCAAGCACAAGAGCTCAAAAGCCATTGGAGTTAATACACACGGATGTGTGCGGTCCAATCAAGCCAAAATCACTTGGTAAAAGTAACTATTTCCTTCTCTTTATTGATGATTTTCAAGAAAAACATGGGTTTATTTATTGAAAGAAAAATCTGAGGTGTTCGAGAACTTTAAAAATTTTAAAGCCCATGTTGAGAAGGAAAGTGGTCTTGTGATCAAAGCTATGAGATCCGACCGTGGAGGAGAGTTCACATCCAAGGAGTTTCATAAGTATTGTGAAGATAATGGCATCCGAAGACAACTAACGGTGCCTAGATCCCCTCAACAAAATGGAGTAGCAGAAAGGAAGAATAGAACAATTCTTGAGATGGCGAGGAGCATGCTTAAGAGTAAAAGACTACCGAAGGAGCTATGGGCGGAAGCTGTCGCGTGTGCGGTGTATTTATTAAACCGATCTCCAACAAGAAGTGTCTCGGGTAAGACACCACAAGAAGCTTGGAGCAGAAGAAAGCCCGGTGTTTCTCATTTAAGAGTATTTGGAAGCATAGCTCATGCTCATGTACCAGATGAGAAGCGGAGCAAACTAGATGACAAAAGTGAGAAGTACATCTTCATTGGTTATGACAACAACTCGAAAGGCTACAAGCTTTACAATCCCGATACGAGGAAGACTATTATAAGTCGAAATGTCGTGTTCGACGAAGAAGGAGAATGGGAATGGAAGTCAAATGATGAAGATTATAACTTCTTTCCACACTTTGAAGAAGATGACCCATAGCCACCAAGAGAAGAGCCTACTACACCACCAACTTCACCAACGAGTTCTCAAGGAGAAGAAAGTTCTAGCGAAAGGACTCCACGCTTTAGAAGTCTACAAGAGATTTACGAGGTAACCGAAAATCAAGACAACCTTACTTTATTTTGTTTATTTGCGGAGTGCGAGCCATTGAACTTCCAAGAAGCTATTGAAAAGAAGACTTGGAGAAATGCCATGGATGAAGAGATAAAGGCTATACAAAAGAATGATACATGGGAGTTAGCTTCACTTCCAAATGGACACAATGCGATCGGTGTGAAATGGGTGTACAAAGCAAAGAAAAATTCTAAAGGGGAAGTTGAAAGATACAAGGCAAGATTGGTGGCTAAAGGATATAGTCAAAGACCCGGAATCGACTACGATGAAGTATTTGCTCCTGTTGCTCGTCTTGAAACTGTTCGACTAATTATTTCATTGGCGGCTCAAAATAAGTGGAAGATACATCAAATGGATGTCAAGTCAGCCTTCTTAAATGGAGACCTTGAAGAAGAAGTTTACATTGAGCAACCTCAAGGCTACATAGTTAAAGGAGAAGAAGACAAAGTTTTGAGGTTAAAGAAGGCACTTTATGGATTAAAACAAGCCCCAAGAGCTTGGAATACACGGATCGACAAGTATTTCAACGAGAAAGACTTCATCAAGTGTCCATATGAGCATGCAGTTTATATCAAAATTCAAAATGACGATATATTGATTGTGTGCTTGTATGTAGATGACTTGATATTCACTGGTAACAATCCAAGCATGTTCGACGAATTCAAGAAAGAGATGACGAAGGAGTTCGAGATGACAGACATTGGATTGATGTCTTACTACCTCGGGATCGAAGTAAGACAAGAAGAAAATGGAGTTTTTATTACTCAAGAAGGATATGCTAAGGAGGTACTTAAAAAGTTTAAGATGGAAGACTCTAACGCGGTGAGCACACCAATGGAATGTGGAATCAAGTTATCAAAGATCAAGGAAGGAGAAGGAGTAGACCCAACATTATTTAAGAGCTTAGTTGGAAGCTTACGATACTTAACATGCACAAGACCCGATATCTTATATGCGGTTGGAGTTGTTAGTCGCTACATGGAACATCCAACAACAACTCATTTTAAGGCGGCAAAGAGGATTCTTCGCTATATCAAAGGTACCATGAACTTTGGTTTGCACTATTCTATTTCAAATGATTATAAGCTTGTTGGATATAGCGATAGCGATTGGAGTGGAGACGTAGATGATCGAAAAAGCACAAGTGGTTTTGTGTTCTACATTGGAGATACAGCTTTCACGTGGATGTCGAAGAAGCAACCAATTGTCACGCTTTCCACTTGTGAAGCGGAGTATGTGGCGGCTACTTCATGTGTGTGCCATGCTATTTGGTTAAGAAATCTTCTAAAGGAGTTAAACTTGCCACAAGAAGAGCCAACAAAGATCTTTGTCGATAACAAGTCAGCAATAGCTTTGGCGAAGAACCCAGTCTTCCATGATCGAAGTAAGCACATTGACACACGCTATCATTACATTAGAGAGTGTGTCAACAAGAAGGATGTGCAATTGGAGTATGTGAAGACAAATGATCAAGTAGCCGATATTTTCACCAAGCCTCTCAAACGTGAAGACTTTATCAAGATGAGGAGCTTACTTGGAGTGGCAAAATCAAGTTTAAGAGGGGGTGTTGAGAGTTAAACTTGATTTTTTAATCAAGGTTAATTAAATCCATGTTCTAGAGTTCTCTCTAGAAAAATCAAGATCTCCACCTCCTTAAAAAATATCTAAAAGTTCTAGAATAATGTATCACCTCCTTAAACATAAAAATCTAGATATTTAGTTAGAACTATCTAGATAATTATATTATTATAATCTAGATATTGTGTTAGAATAATCTAGATTAAGGATTAAAATATTCTAGATATTTTGTAATATGGAGGCTATAAATACCTCCTCCTACTCTCATTTGTAACTAAGATGTTGTGAAGTTGTTCCAAGTTAAAATCAAAGTAATAAAAGTTTTATTTTCTAAACTACTCTCTCAAATACTCAAAACACTTTTTCCATCGCTTCTAAAAGAATTTACTTCCAACATAGCTTGACTCGAGCAAGCCGTTGCAAACCTTTATCTTCTTCTATGGAAACTCTTCCTAACAGATCTTCTCGTTCACCCTTAAGTTCTTGCATAGCTTTCTGCAAAGAATTGAGATTTTTTTCCATCATGTGAATGTAGTTCCTGTCGCTAAAAAAACAGCCACATGCAGCAGTGAAGATTTGATTCCACGGTATTAGAAGAAGCCAGTTCAACATTTTGCACAAAACTTTCAGAAAGAAACTGGGATTACGGCCAAGGGGATGCAGAAAAGAAAGAGGATTACAATCAAGAAATTAAAAGTCAGACCGCAGTTTCTATTAGTTTATTGAGAGTGGCAGCTTTAATTGATTAATATTGATCACCTGCATCCGTTAGCTTGGCAGTTTATTGAGAGTGGCAGTTTCTTGGCAGCTTCCAAGAAAGTCAGATGTTTCTTCTATATCACTTCAAGAAAAATCAGAAGTTTGAATTCGTCGTTTGCAATAATGATAGCACTAACAAATAAGTCCGAATGTGTTTTAGATCCATCTAGAGCAGACAAACAATCTGCTTATTCTCTTCTCATTGCTGAAAGCATCTGCAACAAGCTTGGAGTCAAAGGTAATTTACTAAATTGTTATTGAATCCAAAACCACATTGAATAGCTAATATTTGTTTATTTATGTTGTTTCTTTAGGTACATAATCTAGCCTCTGAAATCGTCGACTCAAATCTCGGCAAGCAGGTATTGAAAGGCTTTTCTATGTTTTTTTTCTTTTTTTTTTTTTTTTATTGTTGGCTTCCTTATGGTTAAGTTGCTGAAACATTACTCAAAACCATACAGATAACGGTGCTGAAGCCATCCCTAACTTTCATTGCAGCAGAGGAAGTTATGAGCCTTGTAACAGCACAAGGTTACATTCCATCTATTCAAATGTTTGTTTCTTGTTTATCTACCTATAATCCGAACAATAGTAATACTCTTTTCTATATAATCAGTTGCTGAAAACAGCGAACTGAACGAGGTGTGGAAGGACATTTTAAACGCAGATGGTGATGAGATATACGTTAAGGTTAAAAAAGAAAAATAGTCTCTTCCTTCAAATATTTCGTCAGTAACTTCTATTGAAATTCACTATAAATTCGGTATAAAACTAAAAATCTTGAGTTTGCTTTGACACATATAGGACATTGAATTGTACATGAAAAAGGGCGAGAATCCTTCATTCACCGAGCTCTCAGAGCGAGCTTGGCTGAGGAGAGAAGTCGCTATAGGCTACATAAAAGGCGGTAAAAAGGTGAGTGTTTTATTACTCTGCAGCATACGCTAACCTCTTCTTCCTCCTCACTAACGTTGATAATTTTGTTTTTCCTGTGGTTGCAGATGATCAATCCGCTTCCAAAGAATGAACCTCTCTCTCTCGAAATGGGTGACTCGTTGATTGTTATATCGGAGCTTGAAGGAGACCAACCCATCACACTATGATATTGTATACATTCTCATATACCACATTTTGTTATAGTTTCTTACACACAATGCAACATTGGGCAAGGAGACTGACTCACAAATACAACGCAAGCATCAAATAAGTCGTTAAATTTGTACAAAGAACAAACGCTTTTACATCGAAGCCCCTTTTTGGTCATTGCTCTTTGTTCTTTCTTTGACCCCGAATAAAAATCAGTCTTTGTAATGATTTGAGTTTTTTTTTTCCTTTCTTAAAGCCTATATGTCTCCAACTCGAGGTTTATAATTTTTTTCCAAATCACGGAGGCAATATGAAAAGAAAAGTTAGTTTACAAGATGTCGTTGCGTCATCGGCCACAAAACTTGGAATTGCATTGCTTTTGGTGGTGGACTAATATTTCCCAAATGTTGTATTTTTTTTCCACCGTGTCCCATGGATCTAAGACTAGCTCTATCCGGAAACATCAATGCCATCTATGCTCTCTTTTGACAAACTGTAGCTCATTACTTAGGAGACAGCGCTGAACATGACATAAGCACGCCAACATATCTTTTTACTCACACAGAAGAGATCGAGAGGAAACAAAAGCTGTTGTCTGTACTTGAGACAAGCTCTTGAAACAAAAGCAGTACATATAAACACAAACAAAACTGTATTATTACAAACCTGTCTGTATTTTAGAGACCAGCCATTCACTTAAGACCCTCATTCCACCCGTTATTCCTATGCATGCGTGGGAAAATAAGCTATATCTTCGGGTAGCTTTGGACAATATTTAACTTCGAATTTTCTACGGTTAGGAAGATTCCGATAATTCCAGCAGATTTCCGAAAGTCCAGCCAATTGATATAGCGTAAGGGATTCCAAGTTCCCAAATGGAACACCAATATCTTGATGCTTTCTGCTAATACTCATTCCTTTCTCCTTGTTTATTATTTCTTCTATTTTCGGTGAATACTCCACATGTAGCTCCTTAAGATTTTGAGCAAATAACAGCCATGACAAATCCTTTTGCCCTTCCAAATGGATTATATTAACAGTGGAGAGTTGCTTGAAGCCTGGAGAAGTAGTGGATGGAATAAGGATCTCCATTGGTGAAATCTCATCCCTTCTTTCTTTGCTTTGCCAATCAATCTTTATCTCAGATATGTTTGAGGTCACTATTCCAAGGCGTTGAAGACCTCCCAGAGCTAACTTGTTTAATATTACACGAGGTGCTGACATATTTCTTAGACATAAACCTTTAACACTAGTCGCCAATCGGTCATCTCCTTGTATCATTTCCAAAATCCTGACATCCTCTATGGTTGCAGTTAAAACCTTCAAGTGCTCCAAGTGTTGTAGTTCCTCCATTAATACGTCATCAACACAAACATGGCAGTAAAATAATTTCAACACTTGCAGATTTTGTAAGGTTTTTGCTATCCCAGCAAGACTCTCTAGTTCACGAGTGAACTCCAGGTTCAAGTAGATTAGTTTCGTCAAGTCACTTAGACGAACTGGTAACGATTTTATCCCTGTGTGTGATAAATTGAGATATTGCAAAGACCCTAAGTTAGAAATTTCTTCCGGCAACTCTTTAAACTCCCGTTTACAGAAAGATCCAAGACCAAAAGTTGTGGCATTAACCGAAAGAATCCAACTGAAATATCCAACAACTTGTTATACGGGAGTAATAGGGTTGTAAGCTTGGGGCAGTCCGGACTGCAAGATATCTCCTCAATCTGAGTATTCATTAAAGACATCCGTCTCAAAATATCCCAATTGATGTCCTTTGGGATGAGACGAACCTGTGTACCAGATTTCACACAAACTGAATCTTTCTCATGTTCCAAGTTGGAGTCTATCCAAAGAGCCATCTCACGTATCACATCATGCATTTTTACTTTGGTCTTTAGTTCACAATCAATCAACAAATGTGCACGAACTAACAAGCCAATAATATCATAACCTTTGTTGGTACCTCCATCTTCATATTTGTTCGCATTTATGATGAATCCTTGGCATATCCAGTATTCTATCAACTTCTCCTTTTCTATTTCATAATCTTCAGGAAACAAAGAGCAATATAGGAAGCACAATTTGACTTCATCATTCTTTAAGCTATCATAACTAAGCTTCAAAACGACAAGAATGCTTTCTTCCATACCTGGAAACTCGTGGCCAGGCGAATTCAGAACATTAATTGCATGATGCCATTCTTCTATAGTCTCTTTACATGCCATGGCTTTGCCAATGACATTGAGTGCAAGTGGCAAGCCTTGACATTTTGCGGCAACGATTCCTGCAAGTGTGGGGATATCCTGATGGCTCCTTAGTATGCTATCTCCGACAGTAACTCGAAACAATTCCCACGCTACATCCCGTGACAAACAATCAACTTTTATCAGCTCGTCAGCTTCCATGTGAGTGCAAACTTCCTTTAAACGTGTGGTGAAAACTATCTTCGATCCATTTTCTTGATTTGGAGGTGGAACTCCTATCTTGTTCAGATCTACTTGGCTCCAGATATCATCCAACAACAGCACAAATTTCTTTCTCTTGAGGTTATTGTATATGAGAGAGGCTTTCTCATTTTCTGTTTCTTGTTCCCATTCCTTGTCACGACGTAATCTTCCCAGAATCTGATCTTGAATGCCCTCATTCTGCGAATCTTTAGAGACCACAACCCATATCACAACATCAAAATCATTCTCCACTACAACAAAGTTGTTGTTGATACGAGCTAAGAGGGTGGTTTTCCCTACTCCACCCATACCATAAAGACCTAAGGTTCTTATTTCATCGTTCACGAGGCTGTTCCATGTCATCCCAACCATCGTATCCAAACCAACTGTGCGTTGTTGGATATGCTTGTTCTCCGCCTTAAGTATCATTTTCTGCGCCACCACTTCGAAATCTTTTTTAGATAGAAGTTCTATAACCTCTTCCAACATCTTCAATACCTTTTCACCATAATCATACCTCAGAACAATAACCAAACAGACACAATCTTCCAGTTTCAGTTGATCTAACCTCAAGCAGATCATTGACTTGGGGTTCAACACTTTGTACCCTTGAAAGCCATAGCTTGTTGAGAGTTAAACTTGATTTTTTAATCAAGGTTAATTAAATCCATGTTCTAGAAGGTCGTTGGAGCTACGTCGGCCAAAGAAGCATGGGAGAAGCTTCGAACATCTTACAAGGGTGCCGATCAAGTCAAGAAGGTGCGTCTTCAAACTCTAAGAGGAGAATTTGAAGCTTTACAAATGAAGGAAGGTGAACTTGTCTCTGATTATTTTTCAAGAGTTCTAGTGGTTACTAATAATCTCAAAAGAAACGGCGAAAAGCTAGATGATGTGAGAATTATGGAGAAGGTTCTTAGATCATTAGACTCAAGATTTGAGCATATCGTTACCGTTATTGAAGAGACAAAAGATTTGGAGGCCATGACAATGGAGCAACTTCTTGGGTCATTACAGGCTTATGAAGAAAAGAAAAAGAAGAAAGAAGACATTGCCGAACAAGTACTAAAAATGCAAATTTATAACATTAAAGAAGAAATTGGGCAAAGTTATCAAAGAAGAGGTGGTGGTCAAGTACGAGGACGAGGGCGAGGCCATGGATATGGAAATGGACGTGGTTGGAGGCCATATGAAGACAACACAAGTCAAAGAGAAGAAAGCTCATCAAGAGGCCGTGGGAGAGGAAGCTCAAATTCAAGGTACAATAAATCAAGTGTAAAATGCTACAATTGTGGAAAGTTTGGACATTACGCTTCCGAATGTAAAGCTCCTAGTAACAAAAGAGTCGAGGAGAAGGCCAACTACGTTGAGGAAAAGATTCAAGAAGAAGACATGTTATTAATGGCTAATTACAAGAAGGATGAACGAGAAGAAAATAATAAATGGTACCTCGACAGTGGTGCAAGCAATCACATGTGCGGGAGAAGAAACATGTTCGTGGAGCTTGATGAGTCGGTGAAAGGAAACGTCGCTTTAGGAGATGAATCGAAGATGGAGGTACAAGGCAAAGGAAACATTCTCATTCGATTGAAGAATGGAGATCATCAATATATTTCCAACGTTTACTATATTCCAACCATGAAGACAAACATCTTGAGTCTTGGGCAACTCTTAGAGAAAGGTTATGATATTCGATTAAAAGATAATAACCTTTCTATAAGAGACCAAACAAGTAATCTCATAACTAAAGTGCCGATGTCTAAAAATAGAATGTTTGTTCTTAACATTCAAAATGACATCGCACAATGTCTCAAGATGTGCTACAAAGAGGAGTCTTGGCTTTGGCATCTTCGATACGGACATCTAAATTTTGGAGGTTTGGAGTTACTTTCGAAGAAAGAAATGGTGAGGGGGCTACCTTGGATCAATCATCCAAATCAGGTGTGTGAAGGATGTCTACTTGGAAAACAATTCAAAATGAGTTTTCCAAAGGAGTCAAGCACAAGAGCTCAAAAGCCATTGGAGTTAATACACACGGATGTGTGCGGTCCAATCAAGCCAAAATCACTTGGTAAAAGTAACTATTTCCTTCTCTTTATTGATGATTTTCAAGAAAAACATGGGTTTATTTATTGAAAGAAAAATCTGAGGTGTTCGAGAACTTTAAAAATTTTAAAGCCCATGTTGAGAAGGAAAGTGGTCTTGTGATCAAAGCTATGAGATCCGACCGTGGAGGAGAGTTCACATCCAAGGAGTTTCATAAGTATTGTGAAGATAATGGCATCCGAAGACAACTAACGGTGCCTAGATCCCCTCAACAAAATGGAGTAGCAGAAAGGAAGAATAGAACAATTCTTGAGATGGCGAGGAGCATGCTTAAGAGTAAAAGACTACCGAAGGAGCTATGGGCGGAAGCTGTCGCGTGTGCGGTGTATTTATTAAACCGATCTCCAACAAGAAGTGTCTCGGGTAAGACACCACAAGAAGCTTGGAGCAGAAGAAAGCCCGGTGTTTCTCATTTAAGAGTATTTGGAAGCATAGCTCATGCTCATGTACCAGATGAGAAGCGGAGCAAACTAGATGACAAAAGTGAGAAGTACATCTTCATTGGTTATGACAACAACTCGAAAGGCTACAAGCTTTACAATCCCGATACGAGGAAGACTATTATAAGTCGAAATGTCGTGTTCGACGAAGAAGGAGAATGGGAATGGAAGTCAAATGATGAAGATTATAACTTCTTTCCACACTTTGAAGAAGATGACCCATAGCCACCAAGAGAAGAGCCTACTACACCACCAACTTCACCAACGAGTTCTCAAGGAGAAGAAAGTTCTAGCGAAAGGACTCCACGCTTTAGAAGTCTACAAGAGATTTACGAGGTAACCGAAAATCAAGACAACCTTACTTTATTTTGTTTATTTGCAGAGTGCGAGCCATTGAACTTCCAAGAAGCTATTGAAAAGAAGACTTGGAGAAATGCCATGGATGAAGAGATAAAGGCTATACAAAAGAATGATACATGGGAGTTAGCTTCACTTCCAAATGGACACAATGCGATCGGTGTGAAATGGGTGTACAAAGCAAAGAAAAATTCTAAAGGGGAAGTTGAAAGATACAAGGCAAGATTGGTGGCTAAAGGATATAGTCAAAGACCCGGAATCGACTACGATGAAGTATTTGCTCCTGTTGCTCGTCTTGAAACTTTCCGACTAATTATTTCATTGGCGGCTCAAAATAAGTGGAAGATACATCAAATGGATGTCAAGTCAGCCTTCTTAAATGGAGACCTTGAAGAAGAAGTTTACATTGAGCAACCTCAAGGCTACATAGTTAAAGGAGAAGAAGACAAAGTTTTGAGGTTAAAGAAGGCACTTTATGGATTAAAACAAGCCCCAAGAGCTTGGAATACACGGATCGACAAGTATTTCAACGAGAAAGACTTCATCAAGTGTCCATATGAGCATGCAGTTTATATCAAAATTCAAAATGACGATATATTGATTGTGTGCTTGTATGTAGATGACTTGATATTCACTGGTAACAATCCAAGCATGTTCGACGAATTCAAGAAAGAGATGACGAAGGAGTTCGAGATGACAGACATTGGATTGATGTCTTACTACCTCGGGATCGAAGTAAGACAAGAAGAAAATGGAGTTTTTATTACTCAAGAAGGATATGCTAAGGAGGTACTTAAAAAGTTTAAGATGGAAGACTCTAACGCGGTGAGCACACCAATGGAATGTGGAATCAAGTTATCAAAGATCAAGGAAGGAGAAGGAGTAGACCCAACATTATTTAAGAGCTTAGTTGGAAGCTTACGATACTTAACATGCACAAGACCCGATATCTTATATGCGGTTGGAGTTGTTAGTCGCTACATGGAACATCCAACAACAACTCATTTTAAGGCGGCAAAGAGGATTCTTCGCTATATCAAAGGTACCATGAACTTTGGTTTGCACTATTCTATTTCAAATGATTATAAGCTTGTTGGATATAGCGATAGCGATTGGAGTGGAGACGTAGATGATCGAAAAAGCACAAGTGGTTTTGTGTTCTACATTGGAGATACAGCTTTCACGTGGATGTCGAAGAAGCAACCAATTGTCACGCTTTCCACTTGTGAAGCGGAGTATGTGGCGGCTACTTCATGTGTGTGCCATGCTATTTGGTTAAGAAATCTTCTAAAGGAGTTAAACTTGCCACAAGAAGAGCCAACAAAGATCTTTGTCGATAACAAGTCAGCAATAGCTTTGGCGAAGAACCCAGTCTTCCATGATCGAAGTAAGCACATTGACACACGCTATCATTACATTAGAGAGTGTCAACAAGAAGGATGTGCAATTGGAGTATGTGAAGACAAATGATCAAGTAGCCGATATTTTCACCAAGCCTCTCAAACGTGAAGACTTTATCAAGATGAGGAGCTTACTTGGAGTGGCAAAATCAAGTTTAAGAGGGGGTGTTGAGAGTTAAACTTGATTTTTTAATCAAGGTTAATTAAATCCATGTTCTAGAGTTCTCTCTAGAAAAATCAAGATCTCCACCTCCTTAAAAAATATATAAAAGTTCTAGAATAATGTATCACCTCCTTAAACATAAAAATCTAGATATTTAGTTAGAACTATCTAGATAATTATAATATTATAATCTAGATATTGTGTTAGAATAATCTAGATTAAGGATTAAAATATTCTAGATATTTTGTAATATGGAGGCTATAAATACCTCCTCCTACTCTCATTTGTAACTAAGATGTTGTGAAGTTGTTCCAAGTTAAAATCAAAGTAATAAAAGTTTTATTTTCTAAACTACTCTCTCAAATACTCAAAACACTTTTTCCATCGCTTCTAAAAGAATTTACTTCCAACATAGCTTGACTCGAGCAAGCCGTTGCAAACCTTTATCTTCTTCTATGGAAACTCTTCCTAACAGATCTTCTCGTTCACCCTTAAGTTCTTGCATAGCTTTCTGCAAAGAATTGAGATTTTTTTCCATCATGTGAA
Source organism: Camelina sativa (assembly GCF_030686135.1). NCBI lineage: Eukaryota > Viridiplantae > Streptophyta > Magnoliopsida > Brassicales > Brassicaceae > Camelina > Camelina sativa. Next base: position 29,216,006 of record NC_141899.1, on the reverse strand, counting down.
TGTAGTTCCTGTCGCTAAAAAAACAGCCACATGCAGCAGTGAAGATTTGATTCCACGGTATTAGAAGAAGCCAGTTCAACATTTTGCACAAAACTTTCAGAAAGAAACTGGGATTACGGCCAAGGGGATGCAGAAAAGAAAGAGGATTACAATCAAGAAATTAAAAGTCAGACCGCAGTTTCTATTAGTTTATTGAGAGTGGCAGCTTTAATTGATTAATATTGATCACCTGCATCCGTTAGCTTGGCAGTTTATTGAGAGTGGTAGTTTCTTGGCAGCTTCCAAGAAAGTCAGATGTTTCTTCTATATCACTTCAAGAAAAATCAGAAGTTTGAATTCGTCGTTTGCAATAATGATAGCACTAACAAATAAGTCCGAATGTGTTTTAGATCCATCTAGAGCAGACAAACAATCTGCTTATTCTCTTCTCATCGCTGAAAGCATCTGCAACAAGCTTGGAGTCAAAGGTAATTTACTAAATTGTTATTGAATCCAAAACCACATTGAATAGCTAATATTTGTTTATTTATGTTGTTTCTTTAGGTACATAATCTAGCCTCTGAAATCGTCGACTCAAATCTCGGCAAGCAGGTATTGAAAGGCTTTTCTATGTTTTTTTTCTTTTTTTTTTTTTTTTTTATTGTTGGCTTCCTTATGGTTAAGTTGCTGAAACATTACTCAAAACCATACAGATAACAGTGCTGAAGCCATCCCTAACTTTCATTGCAGCAGAGGAAGTTATGAGCCTTGTAACAGCACAAGGTTACATTCCATCTATTCAAATGTTTGTTTCTTGTTTATCTACCTATAATCCGAACAATAGTAATACTCTTTTCTATATAATCAGTTGCTGAAAACAGCGAACTGAACGAGGTGTGGAAGGACATTTTAAACGCAGATGGTGATGAGATATACGTTAAGGTTAAAAAAGAAAAATAGTCTCTTCCTTCAAATATTTCGTCAGTAACTTCTATTGAAATTCACTATAAATTCGGTATAAAACTAAAAATCTTGAGTTTGCTTTGACACATATAGGACATTGAACTGTACATGAAAAAGGGCGAGAATCCTTCATTCACCGAGCTCTCAGAGCGAGCTTGGCTGAGGAGAGAAGTCGCTATAGGCTACATAAAAGGCGGTAAAAAGGTGAGTGTTTTATTACTCTGCAGCATACGCTAACCTCTTCTTCCTCCTCACTAACGTTGATAATTTTGTTTTTCCTGTGGTTGCAGATGATCAATCCGCTTCCAAAGAATGAACCTCTCTCTCTCGAAATGGGTGACTCGTTGATTGTTATATCGGAGCTTGAAGGAGACCAACCCATCACACTATGATATTGTATACATTCTCATATACCACATTTTGTTATAGTTTCTTACACACAATGCAACATTGGGCAAGGAGACTGACTCACAAATACAACGCAAGCATCAAATAAGTCGTTAAATTTGTACAAAGAACAAACGCTTTTACATCGAAGCCCCTTTTTGGTCATTGCTCTTTGTTCTTTCTTTGACCCCGAATAAAAATCAGTCTTTGTAATGATTTGAGTTTTTTTTTTCCTTTCTTAAAGCCTATATGTCTCCAACTCGAGGTTTATAATTTTTTTCCAAATCACGGAGGCAATATGAAAAGAAAAGTTAGTTTACAAGATGTCGTTGCGTCATCGGCCACAAAACTTGGAATTGCATTGCTTTTGGTGGTGGACTAATATTTCCCAAATGTTGTATTTTTTTTCCACCGTGTCCCATGGATCTAAGACTAGCTCTATCCGGAAACATCAATGCCATCTATGCTCTCTTTTGACAAACTGTAGCTCATTACTTAGGAGACAGCGCTGAACATGACATAAGCACGCCAACATATCTTTTTACTCACACAGAAGAGATCGAGAGGAAACAAAAGCTGTTGTCTGTACTTGAGACAAGCTCTTGAAACAAAAGCAGTACATATAAACACAAACAAAACTGTATTATTACAAACCTGTCTGTATTTTAGAGACCAGCCATTCACTTAAGACCCTCATTCCACCCGTTATTCCTATGCATGCGTGGGAAAATAAGCTATATCTTCGGGTAGCTTTGGACAATATTTAACTTCGAATTTTCTACGGTTAGGAAGATTCCGATAATTCCAGCAGATTTCCGAAAGTCCAGCCAATTGATATAGCGTAAGGGATTCCAAGTTCCCAAATGGAACACCAATATCTTGATGCTTTCTGCTAATACTCATTCCTTTCTCCTTGTTTATTATTTCTTCTATTTTCGGTGAATACTCCACATGTAGCTCCTTAAGATTTTGAGCAAATAACAGCCATGACAAATCCTTTTGCCCTTCCAAATGGATTATATTAACAGTGGAGAGTTGCTTGAAGCCTGGAGAAGTAGTGGATGGAATAAGGATCTCCATTGGTGAAATCTCATCCCTTCTTTCTTTGCTTTGCCAATCAATCTTTATCTCAGATATGTTTGAGGTCACTATTCCAAGGCGTTGAAGACCTCCCAGAGCTAACTTGTTTAATATTACACGAGGTGCTGACATATTTCTTAGACATAAACCTTTAACACTAGTCGCCAATCGGTCATCTCCTTGTATCATTTCCAAAATCCTGACATCCTCTATGGTTGCAGTTAAAACCTTCAAGTGCTCCAAGTGTTGTAGTTCCTCCATTAATACGTCATCAACACAAACATGGCAGTAAAATAATTTCAACACTTGCAGATTTTGTAAGGTTTTTGCTATCCCAGCAAGACTCTCTAGTTCACGAGTGAACTCCAGGTTCAAGTAGATTAGTTTCGTCAAGTCACTTAGACGAACTGGTAACGATTTTATCCCTGTGTGTGATAAATTGAGATATTGCAAAGACCCTAAGTTAGAAATTTCTTCCGGCAACTCTTTAAACTCCCGTTTACAGAAAGATCCAAGACCAAAAGTTGTGGCATTAACCGAAAGAATCCAACTGAAATATCCAACAACTTGTTATACGGGAGTAATAGGGTTGTAAGCTTGGGGCAGTCCGGACTGCAAGATATCTCCTCAATCTGAGTATTCATTAAAGACATCCGTCTCAAAATATCCCAATTGATGTCCTTTGGGATGAGACGAACCTGTGTACCAGATTTCACACAAACTGAATCTTTCTCATGTTCCAAGTTGGAGTCTATCCAAAGAGCCATCTCACGTATCACATCATGCATTTTTACTTTGGTCTTTAGTTCACAATCAATCAACAAATGTGCACGAACTAACAAGCCAATAATATCATAACCTTTGTTGGTACCTCCATCTTCATATTTGTTCGCATTTATGATGAATCCTTGGCATATCCAGTATTCTATCAACTTCTCCTTTTCTATTTCATAATCTTCAGGAAACAAAGAGCAATATAGGAAGCACAATTTGACTTCATCATTCTTTAAGCTATCATAACTAAGCTTCAAAACGACAAGAATGCTTTCTTCCATACCTGGAAACTCGTGGCCAGGCGAATTCAGAACATTAATTGCATGATGCCATTCTTCTATAGTCTCTTTACATGCCATGGCTTTGCCAATGACATTGAGTGCAAGTGGCAAGCCTTGACATTTTGCGGCAACGATTCCTGCAAGTGTGGGGATATCCTGATGGCTCCTTAGTATGCTATCTCCGACAGTAACTCGAAACAATTCCCACGCTACATCCCGTGACAAACAATCAACTTTTATCAGCTCGTCAGCTTCCATGTGAGTGCAAACTTCCTTTAAACGTGTGGTGAAAACTATCTTCGATCCATTTTCTTGATTTGGAGGTGGAACTCCTATCTTGTTCAGATCTACTTGGCTCCAGATATCATCCAACAACAGCACAAATTTCTTTCTCTTGAGGTTATTGTATATGAGAGAGGCTTTCTCATTTTCTGTTTCTTGTTCCCATTCCTTGTCACGACGTAATCTTCCCAGAATCTGATCTTGAATGCCCTCATTCTGCGAATCTTTAGAGACCACAACCCATATCACAACATCAAAATCATTCTCCACTACAACAAAGTTGTTGTTGATACGAGCTAAGAGGGTGGTTTTCCCTACTCCACCCATACCATAAAGACCTAAGGTTCTTATTTCATCGTTCACGAGGCTGTTCCATGTCATCCCAACCATCGTATCCAAACCAACTGTGCGTTGTTGGATATGCTTGTTCTCCGCCTTAAGTATCATTTTCTGCGCCACCACTTCGAAATCTTTTTTAGATAGAAGTTCTATAACCTCTTCCAACATCTTCAATACCTTTTCACCATAATCGTAGCTTGATATGAAATCCTCAGAACAATAACCAAACAGACACAATCTTCCAGTTTCAGTTGATCTAACCTCAAGCAGATCATTGACTTGGGGTTCAACACTTTGTACCCTTGAAAGCCATAGCTTGTTGAGAGTTAAACTTGATTTTTTAATCAAGGTTAATTAAATCCATGTTCTAGAAGGTCGTTGGAGCTACGTCGGCCAAAGAAGCATGGGAGAAGCTTCGAACATCTTACAAGGGTGCCGATCAAGTCAAGAAGGTGCGTCTTCAAACTCTAAGAGGAGAATTTGAAGCTTTACAAATGAAGGAAGGTGAACTTGTCTCTGATTATTTTTCAAGAGTTCTAGTGGTTACTAATAATCTCAAAAGAAACGGCGAAAAGCTAGATGATGTGAGAATTATGGAGAAGGTTCTTAGATCATTAGACTCAAGATTTGAGCATATCATTACCGTTATTGAAGAGACAAAAGATTTGGAGGCCATGACAATGGAGCAACTTCTTGGGTCATTACAGGCTTATGAAGAAAAGAAAAAGAAGAAAGAAGACATTGCCGAACAAGTACTAAAAATGCAAATTTATAACATTAAAGAAGAAATTGGGCAAAGTTATCAAAGAAGAGGTGGTGGTCAAGTACGAGGACGAGGGCGAGGCCATGGATATGGAAATGGACGTGGTTGGAGGCCATATGAAGACAACACAAGTCAAAGAGAAGAAAGCTCATCAAGAGGCCGTGGGAGAGGAAGCTCAAATTCAAGGTACAATAAATCAAGTGTAAAATGCTACAATTGTGGAAAGTTTGGACATTACGCTTCCGAATGTAAAGCTCCTAGTAACAAAAGAGTCGAGGAGAAGGCCAACTACGTTGAGGAAAAGATTCAAGAAGAAGACATGTTATTAATGGCTAATTACAAGAAGGATGAACGAGAAGAAAATAATAAATGGTACCTCGACAGTGGTGCAAGCAATCACATGTGCGGGAGAAGAAACATGTTCGTGGAGCTTGATGAGTCGGTGAAAGGAAACGTCGCTTTAGGAGATGAATCGAAGATGGAGGTACAAGGCAAAGGAAACATTCTCATTCGATTGAAGAATGGAGATCATCAATATATTTCCAACGTTTACTATATTCCAACCATGAAGACAAACATCTTGAGTCTTGGGCAACTCTTAGAGAAAGGTTATGATATTCGATTAAAAGATAATAACCTTTCTATAAGAGACCAAACAAGTAATCTCATAACTAAAGTGCCGATGTCTAAAAATAGAATGTTTGTTCTTAACATTCAAAATGACATCGCACAATGTCTCAAGATGTGCTACAAAGAGGAGTCTTGGCTTTGGCATCTTCGATACGGACATCTAAATTTTGGAGGTTTGGAGTTACTTTCGAAGAAAGAAATGGTGAGGGGGCTACCTTGGATCAATCATCCAAATCAGGTGTGTGAAGGATGTCTACTTGGAAAACAATTCAAAATGAGTTTTCCAAAGGAGTCAAGCACAAGAGCTCAAAAGCCATTGGAGTTAATACACACGGATGTGTGCGGTCCAATCAAGCCAAAATCACTTGGTAAAAGTAACTATTTCCTTCTCTTTATTGATGATTTTCAAGAAAAACATGGGTTTATTTATTGAAAGAAAAATCTGAGGTGTTCGAGAACTTTAAAAATTTTAAAGCCCATGTTGAGAAGGAAAGTGGTCTTGTGATCAAAGCTATGAGATCCGACCGTGGAGGAGAGTTCACATCCAAGGAGTTTCATAAGTATTGTGAAGATAATGGCATCCGAAGACAACTAACGGTGCCTAGATCCCCTCAACAAAATGGAGTAGCAGAAAGGAAGAATAGAACAATTCTTGAGATGGCGAGGAGCATGCTTAAGAGTAAAAGACTACCGAAGGAGCTATGGGCGGAAGCTGTCGCGTGTGCGGTGTATTTATTAAACCGATCTCCAACAAGAAGTGTCTCGGGTAAGACACCACAAGAAGCTTGGAGCAGAAGAAAGCCCGGTGTTTCTCATTTAAGAGTATTTGGAAGCATAGCTCATGCTCATGTACCAGATGAGAAGCGGAGCAAACTAGATGACAAAAGTGAGAAGTACATCTTCATTGGTTATGACAACAACTCGAAAGGCTACAAGCTTTACAATCCCGATACGAGGAAGACTATTATAAGTCGAAATGTCGTGTTCGACGAAGAAGGAGAATGGGAATGGAAGTCAAATGATGAAGATTATAACTTCTTTCCACACTTTGAAGAAGATGACCCATAGCCACCAAGAGAAGAGCCTACTACACCACCAACTTCACCAACGAGTTCTCAAGGAGAAGAAAGTTCTAGCGAAAGGACTCCACGCTTTAGAAGTCTACAAGAGATTTACGAGGTAACCGAAAATCAAGACAACCTTACTTTATTTTGTTTATTTGCGGAGTGCGAGCCATTGAACTTCCAAGAAGCTATTGAAAAGAAGACTTGGAGAAATGCCATGGATGAAGAGATAAAGGCTATACAAAAGAATGATACATGGGAGTTAGCTTCACTTCCAAATGGACACAATGCGATCGGTGTGAAATGGGTGTACAAAGCAAAGAAAAATTCTAAAGGGGAAGTTGAAAGATACAAGGCAAGATTGGTGGCTAAAGGATATAGTCAAAGACCCGGAATCGACTACGATGAAGTATTTGCTCCTGTTGCTCGTCTTGAAACTGTTCGACTAATTATTTCATTGGCGGCTCAAAATAAGTGGAAGATACATCAAATGGATGTCAAGTCAGCCTTCTTAAATGGAGACCTTGAAGAAGAAGTTTACATTGAGCAACCTCAAGGCTACATAGTTAAAGGAGAAGAAGACAAAGTTTTGAGGTTAAAGAAGGCACTTTATGGATTAAAACAAGCCCCAAGAGCTTGGAATACACGGATCGACAAGTATTTCAACGAGAAAGACTTCATCAAGTGTCCATATGAGCATGCACTTTATATCAAAATTCAAAATGACGATATATTGATTGTGTGCTTGTATGTAGATGACTTGATATTCACTGGTAACAATCCAAGCATGTTCGACGAATTCAAGAAAGAGATGACGAAGGAGTTCGAGATGACAGACATTGGATTGATGTCTTACTACCTCGGGATCGAAGTAAGACAAGAAGAAAATGGAGTTTTTATTACTCAAGAAGGATATGCTAAGGAGGTACTTAAAAAGTTTAAGATGGAAGACTCTAACGCGGTGAGCACACCAATGGAATGTGGAATCAAGTTATCAAAGATCAAGGAAGGAGAAGGAGTAGACCCAACATTATTTAAGAGCTTAGTTGGAAGCTTACGATACTTAACATGCACAAGACCCGATATCTTATATGCGGTTGGAGTTGTTAGTCGCTACATGGAACATCCAACAACAACTCATTTTAAGGCGGCAAAGAGGATTCTTCGCTATATCAAAGGTACCATGAACTTTGGTTTGCACTATTCTATTTCAAATGATTATAAGCTTGTTGGATATAGCGATAGCGATTGGAGTGGAGACGTAGATGATCGAAAAAGCACAAGTGGTTTTGTGTTCTACATTGGAGATACAGCTTTCACGTGGATGTCGAAGAAGCAACCAATTGTCACGCTTTCCACTTGTGAAGCGGAGTATGTGGCGGCTACTTCATGTGTGTGCCATGCTATTTGGTTAAGAAATCTTCTAAAGGAGTTAAACTTGCCACAAGAAGAGCCAACAAAGATCTTTGTCGATAACAAGTCAGCAATAGCTTTGGCGAAGAACCCAGTCTTCCATGATCGAAGTAAGCACATTGACACACGCTATCATTACATTAGAGAGTGTCAACAAGAAGGATGTGCAATTGGAGTATGTGAAGACAAATGATCAAGTAGCCGATATTTTCACCAAGCCTCTCAAACGTGAAGACTTTATCAAGATGAGGAGCTTACTTGGAGTGGCAAAATCAAGTTTAAGAGGGGGTGTTGAGAGTTAAACTTGATTTTTTAATCAAGGTTAATTAAATCCATGTTCTAGAGTTCTCTCTAGAAAAATCAAGATCTCCACCTCCTTAAAAAATATATAAAAGTTCTAGAATAATGTATCACCTCCTTAAACATAAAAATCTAGATATTTAGTTAGAACTATCTAGATAATTATAATATTATAATCTAGATATTGTGTTAGAATAATCTAGATTAAGGATTAAAATATTCTAGATATTTTGTAATATGGAGGCTATAAATACCTCCTCCTACTCTCATTTGTAACTAAGATGTTGTGAAGTTGTTCCAAGTTAAAATCAAAGTAATAAAAGTTTTATTTTCTAAACTACTCTCTCAAATACTCAAAACACTTTTTCCATCGCTTCTAAAAGAATTTACTTCCAACATAGCTTGACTCGAGCAAGCCGTTGCAAACCTTTATCTTCTTCTATGGAAACTCTTCCTAACAGATCTTCTCGTTCACCCTTAAGTTCTTGCATAGCTTTCTGCAAAGAATTGAGATTTTTTTCCATCATGTGAATGTAGTTCCTGTCGCTAAAAAAACAGCCACATGCAGCAGTGAAGATTTGATTCCACGGTATTAGAAGAAGCCAGTTCAACATTTTGCACAAAACTTTCAGAAAGAAACTGGGATTACGGCCAAGGGGATGCAGAAAAGAAAGAGGATTACAATCAAGAAATTAAAAGTCAGACCGCAGTTTCTATTAGTTTATTGAGAGTGGCAGCTTTAATTGATTAATATTGATCACCTGCATCCGTTAGCTTGGCAGTTTATTGAGAGTGGTAGTTTCTTGGCAGCTTCCAAGAAAGTCAGATGTTTCTTCTATATCACTTCAAGAAAAATCAGAAGTTTGAATTCGTCGTTTGCAATAATGATAGCACTAACAAATAAGTCCGAATGTGTTTTAGATCCATCTAGAGCAGACAAACAATCTGCTTATTCTCTTCTCATCGCTGAAAGCATCTGCAACAAGCTTGGAGTCAAAGGTAATTTACTAAATTGTTATTGAATCCAAAACCACATTGAATAGCTAATATTTGTTTATTTATGTTGTTTCTTTAGGTACATAATCTAGCCTCTGAAATCGTCGACTCAAATCTCGGCAAGCAGGTATTGAAAGGCTTTTCTATGTTTTTTTTCTTTTTTTTTTTTTTTTTTATTGTTGGCTTCCTTATGGTTAAGTTGCTGAAACATTACTCAAAACCATACAGATAACAGTGCTGAAGCCATCCCTAACTTTCATTGCAGCAGAGGAAGTTATGAGCCTTGTAACAGCACAAGGTTACATTCCATCTATTCAAATGTTTGTTTCTTGTTTATCTACCTATAATCCGAACAATAGTAATACTCTTTTCTATATAATCAGTTGCTGAAAACAGCGAACTGAACGAGGTGTGGAAGGACATTTTAAACGCAGATGGTGATGAGATATACGTTAAGGTTAAAAAAGAAAAATAGTCTCTTCCTTCAAATATTTCGTCAGTAACTTCTATTGAAATTCACTATAAATTCGGTATAAAACTAAAAATCTTGAGTTTGCTTTGACACATATAGGACATTGAACTGTACATGAAAAAGGGCGAGAATCCTTCATTCACCGAGCTCTCAGAGCGAGCTTGGCTGAGGAGAGAAGTCGCTATAGGCTACATAAAAGGCGGTAAAAAGGTGAGTGTTTTATTACTCTGCAGCATACGCTAACCTCTTCTTCCTCCTCACTAACGTTGATAATTTTGTTTTTCCTGTGGTTGCAGATGATCAATCCGCTTCCAAAGAATGAACCTCTCTCTCTCGAAATGGGTGACTCGTTGATTGTTATATCGGAGCTTGAAGGAGACCAACCCATCACACTATGATATTGTATACATTCTCATATACCACATTTTGTTATAGTTTCTTACACACAATGCAACATTGGGCAAGGAGACTGACTCACAAATACAACGCAAGCATCAAATAAGTCGTTAAATTTGTACAAAGAACAAACGCTTTTACATCGAAGCCCCTTTTTGGTCATTGCTCTTTGTTCTTTCTTTGACCCCGAATAAAAATCAGTCTTTGTAATTATTTGAGTTTTTTTTTTCCTTTCTTAAAGCCTATATGTCTCCAACTCGAGGTTTATAATTTTTTTCCAAATCACGGAGGCAATATGAAAAGAAAAGTTAGTTTACAAGATGTCGTTGCGTCATCGGCCACAAAACTTGGAATTGCATTGCTTTTGGTGGTGGACTAATATTTCCCAAATGTTGTATTTTTTTTCCACCGTGTCCCATGGATCTAAGACTAGCTCTATCCGGAAACATCAATGCCATCTATGCTCTCTTTTGACAAACTGTAGCTCATTACTTAGGAGACAGCGCTGAACATGACATAAGCACGCCAACATATCTTTTTACTCACACAGAAGAGATCGAGAGGAAACAAAAGCTGTTGTCTGTACTTGAGACAAGCTCTTGAAACAAAAGCAGTACATATAAACACAAACAAAACTGTATTATTACAAACCTGTCTGTATTTTAGAGACCAGCCATTCACTTAAGACCCTCATTCCACCCGTTATTCCTATGCATGCGTGGGAAAATAAGCTATATCTTCGGGTAGCTTTGGACAATATTTAACTTCGAATTTTCTACGGTTAGGAAGATTCCGATAATTCCAGCAGATTTCCGAAAGTCCAGCCAATTGATATAGCGTAAGGGATTCCAAGTTCCCAAATGGAACACCAATATCTTGATGCTTTCTGCTAATACTCATTCCTTTCTCCTTGTTTATTATTTCTTCTATTTTCGGTGAATACTCCACATGTAGCTCCTTAAGATTTTGAGCAAATAACAGCCATGACAAATCCTTTTGCCCTTCCAAATGGATTATATTAACAGTGGAGAGTTGCTTGAAGCCTGGAGAAGTAGTGGATGGAATAAGGATCTCCATTGGTGAAATCTCATCCCTTCTTTCTTTGCTTTGCCAATCAATCTTTATCTCAGATATGTTTGAGGTCACTATTCCAAGGCGTTGAAGACCTCCCAGAGCTAACGTGTTTAATATTACACGAGGTGCTGACATATTTCTTAGACATAAACCTTTAACACTAGTCGCCAATCGGTCATCTCCTTGTATCATTTCCAAAATCCTGACATCCTCTATGGTTGCAGTTAAAACCTTCAAGTGCTCCAAGTGTTGTAGTTCCTCCATTAATACGTCATCAACACAAACATGGCAGTAAAATAATTTCAACACTTGCAGATTTTGTAAGGTTTTTGCTATCCCAGCAAGACTCTCTAGTTCACGAGTGAACTCCAGGTTCAAGTAGATTAGTTTCGTCAAGTCACTTAGACGAACTGGTAACGATTTTATCCCTGTGTGTGATAAATTGAGATATTGCAAAGACCCTAAGTTAGAAATTTCTTCCGGCAACTCTTTAAACTCCCGTTTACAGAAAGATCCAAGACCACAAGTTGTGGCATTAACCGAAAGAATCCAACTGAAATATCCAACAACTTGTTATACGGGAGTAATAGGGTTGTAAGCTTGGGGCAGTCCGGACTGCAAGATATCTCCTCAATCTGAGTATTCATTAAAGACATCCGTCTCAAAATATCCCAATTGATGTCCTTTGGGATGAGACGAACCTGTGTACCAGATTTCACACAAACTGAATCTTTCTCATGTTCCAAGTTGGAGTCTATCCAAAGAGCCATCTCACGTATCACATCATGCATTTTTACTTTGGTCTTTAGTTCACAATCAATCAACAAATGTGCACGAACTAACAAGCCAATAATATCATAACCTTTGTTGGTACCTCCATCTTCATATTTGTTCGCATTTATGATGAATCCTTGGCATATCCAGTATTCTATCAACTTCTCCTTTTCTATTTCATAATCTTCAGGAAACAAAGAGCAATATAGGAAGCACAATTTGACTTCATCATTCTTTAAGCTATCATAACTAAGCTTCAAAACGACAAGAATGCTTTCTTCCATACCTGGAAACTCGTGGCCAGGCGAATTCAGAACATTAATTGCATGATGCCATTCTTCTATAGTCTCTTTACATGCCATGGCTTTGCCAATGACATTGAGTGCAAGTGGCAAGCCTTGACATTTTGCGGCAACGATTCCTGCAAGTGTGGGGATATCCTGATGGCTCCTTAGTATGCTATCTCCGACAGTAACTCGAAACAATTCCCACGCTACATCCCGTGACAAACAATCAACTTTTATCAGCTCGTCAGCTTCCATGTGAGTGCAAACTTCCTTTAAACGTGTGGTGAAAACTATCTTCGATCCATTTTCTTGATTTGGAGGTGGAACTCCTATCTTGTTCAGATCTACTTGGCTCCAGATATCATCCAACAACAGCACAAATTTCTTTCTCTTGAGGTTATTGTATATGAGAGAGGCTTTCTCATTTTCTGTTTCTTGTTCCCATTCCTTGTCACGACGTAATCTTCCCAGAATCTGATCTTGAATGCCCTCATTCTGCGAATCTTTAGAGACCACAACCCATATCACAACATCAAAATCATTCTCCACTACAACAAAGTTGTTGTTGATACGAGCTAAGAGGGTGGTTTTCCCTACTCCACCCATACCATAAAGACCTAAGGTTCTTATTTCATCGTTCACGAGGCTGTTCCATGTCATCCCAACCATCGTATCCAAACCAACTGTGCGTTGTTGGATATGCTTGTTCTCCGCCTTAAGTATCATTTTCTGCGCCACCACTTCGAAATCTTTTTTAGATAGAAGTTCTATAACCTCTTCCAACATCTTCAATACCTTTTCACCATAATCATACCTCAGAACAATAACCAAACAGACACAATCTTCCAGTTTCAGTTGATCTAACCTCAAGCAGATCATTGACTTGGGGTTCAACACTTTGTACCCTTGAAAGCCATAGCTTGTTGAGAGTTAAACTTGATTTTTTAATCAAGGTTAATTAAATCCATGTTCTAGAAGGTCGTTGGAGCTACGTCGGCCAAAGAAGCATGGGAGAAGCTTCGAACATCTTACAAGGGTGCCGATCAAGTCAAGAAGGTGCGTCTTCAAACTCTAAGAGGAGAATTTGAAGCTTTACAAATGAAGGAAGGTGAACTTGTCTCTGATTATTTTTCAAGAGTTCTAGTGGTTACTAATAATCTCAAAAGAAACGGCGAAAAGCTAGATGATGTGAGAATTATGGAGAAGGTTCTTAGATCATTAGACTCAAGATTTGAGCATATCGTTACCGTTATTGAAGAGACAAAAGATTTGGAGGCCATGACAATGGAGCAACTTCTTGGGTCATTACAGGCTTATGAAGAAAAGAAAAAGAAGAAAGAAGACATTGCCGAACAAGTACTAAAAATGCAAATTTATAACATTAAAGAAGAAATTGGGCAAAGTTATCAAAGAAGAGGTGGTGGTCAAGTACGAGGACGAGGGCGAGGCCATGGATATGGAAATGGACGTGGTTGGAGGCCATATGAAGACAACACAAGTCAAAGAGAAGAAAGCTCATCAAGAGGCCGTGGGAGAGGAAGCTCAAATTCAAGGTACAATAAATCAAGTGTAAAATGCTACAATTGTGGAAAGTTTGGACATTACGCTTCTGAATGTAAAGCTCCTAGTAACAAAAGAGTCGAGGAGAAGGCCAACTACGTTGAGGAAAAGATTCAAGAAGAAGACATGTTATTAATGGCTAATTACAAGAAGGATGAACGAGAAGAAAATAATAAATGGTACCTCGACAGTGGTGCAAGCAATCACATGTGCGGGAGAAGAAACATGTTCGTGGAGCTTGATGAGTCGGTGAAAGGAAACGTCGCTTTAGGAGATGAATCGAAGATGGAGGTACAAGGCAAAGGAAACATTCTCATTCGATTGAAGAATGGAGATCATCAATATATTTCCAACGTTTACTATATTCCAACCATGAAGACAAACATCTTGAGTCTTGGGCAACTCTTAGAGAAAGGTTATGATATTCGATTAAAAGATAATAACCTTTCTATAAGAGACCAAACAAGTAATCTCATAACTAAAGTGCCGATGTCTAAAAATAGAATGTTTGTTCTTAACATTCAAAATGACATCGCACAATGTCTCAAGATGTGCTACAAAGAGGAGTCTTGGCTTTGGCATCTTCGATACGGACATCTAAATTTTGGAGGTTTGGAGTTACTTTCGAAGAAAGAAATGGTGAGGGGGCTACCTTGGATCAATCATCCAAATCAGGTGTGTGAAGGATGTCTACTTGGAAAACAATTCAAAATGAGTTTTCCAAAGGAGTCAAGCACAAGAGCTCAAAAGCCATTGGAGTTAATACACACGGATGTGTGCGGTCCAATCAAGCCAAAATCACTTGGTAAAAGTAACTATTTCCTTCTCTTTATTGATGATTTTCAAGAAAAACATGGGTTTATTTTTTGAAAGAAAAATCTGAGGTGTTCGAGAACTTTAAAAATTTTAAAGCCCATGTTGAGAAGGAAAGTGGTCTTGTGATCAAAGCTATGAGATCCGACCGTGGAGGAGAGTTCACATCCAAGGAGTTTCATAAGTATTGTGAAGATAATGGCATCCGAAGACAACTAACGGTGCCTAGATCCCCTCAACAAAATGGAGTAGCAGAAAGGAAGAATAGAACAATTCTTGAGATGGCGAGGAGCATGCTTAAGAGTAAAAGACTACCGAAGGAGCTATGGGCGGAAGCTGTCGCGTGTGCGGTGTATTTATTAAACCGATCTCCAACAAGAAGTGTCTCGGGTAAGACACCACAAGAAGCTTGGAGCAGAAGAAAGCCCGGTGTTTCTCATTTAAGAGTATTTGGAAGCATAGCTCATGCTCATGTACCAGATGAGAAGCGGAGCAAACTAGATGACAAAAGTGAGAAGTACATCTTCATTGGTTATGACAACAACTCGAAAGGCTACAAGCTTTACAATCCCGATACGAGGAAGACTATTATAAGTCGAAATGTCGTGTTCGACGAAGAAGGAGAATGGGAATGGAAGTCAAATGATGAAGATTATAACTTCTTTCCACACTTTGAAGAAGATGACCCATAGCCACCAAGAGAAGAGCCTACTACACCACCAACTTCACCAACGAGTTCTCAAGGAGAAGAAAGTTCTAGCGAAAGGACTCCACGCTTTAGAAGTCTACAAGAGATTTACGAGGTAACCGAAAATCAAGACAACCTTACTTTATTTTGTTTATTTGCGGAGTGCGAGCCATTGAACTTCCAAGAAGCTATTGAAAAGAAGACTTGGAGAAATGCCATGGATGAAGAGATAAAGGCTATACAAAAGAATGATACATGGGAGTTAGCTTCACTTCCAAATGGACACAATGCGATCGGTGTGAAATGGGTGTACAAAGCAAAGAAAAATTCTAAAGGGGAAGTTGAAAGATACAAGGCAAGATTGGTGGCTAAAGGATATAGTCAAAGACCCGGAATCGACTACGATGAAGTATTTGCTCCTGTTGCTCGTCTTGAAACTGTTCGACTAATTATTTCATTGGCGGCTCAAAATAAGTGGAAGATACATCAAATGGATGTCAAGTCAGCCTTCTTAAATGGAGACCTTGAAGAAGAAGTTTACATTGAGCAACCTCAAGGCTACATAGTTAAAGGAGAAGAAGACAAAGTTTTGAGGTTAAAGAAGGCACTTTATGGATTAAAACAAGCCCCAAGAGCTTGGAATACACGGATCGACAAGTATTTCAACGAGAAAGACTTCATCAAGTGTCCATATGAGCATGCACTTTATATCAAAATTCAAAATGACGATATATTGATTGTGTGCTTGTATGTAGATGACTTGATATTCACTGGTAACAATCCAAGCATGTTCGACGAATTCAAGAAAGAGATGACGAAGGAGTTCGAGATGACAGACATTGGATTGATGTCTTACTACCTCGGGATCGAAGTAAGACAAGAAGAAAATGGAGTTTTTATTACTCAAGAAGGATATGCTAAGGAGGTACTTAAAAAGTTTAAGATGGAAGACTCTAACGCGGTGAGCACACCAATGGAATGTGGAATCAAGTTATCAAAGATCAAGGAAGGAGAAGGAGTAGACCCAACATTATTTAAGAGCTTAGTTGGAAGCTTACGATACTTAACATGCACAAGACCCGATATCTTATATGCGGTTGGAGTTGTTAGTCGCTACATAGAACATCCAACAACAACTCATTTTAAGGCGGCAAAGAGGATTCTTCGCTATATCAAAGGTACCATGAACTTTGGTTTGCACTATTCTATTTCAAATGATTATAAGCTTGTTGGATATAGCGATAGCGATTGGAGTGGAGACGTAGATGATCGAAAAAGCACAAGTGGTTTTGTGTTCTACATTGGAGATACAGCTTTCACGTGGATGTCGAAGAAGCAACCAATTGTCACGCTTTCCACTTGTGAAGCGGAGTATGTGGCGGCTACTT
This sequence comes from Camelina sativa, assembly GCF_030686135.1. Taxonomy (NCBI): domain Eukaryota; kingdom Viridiplantae; phylum Streptophyta; class Magnoliopsida; order Brassicales; family Brassicaceae; genus Camelina; species Camelina sativa. Next base: position 29,199,303 of record NC_141899.1, on the reverse strand, counting down.
CATGTGTGTGCCATGCTATTTGGTTAAGAAATCTTCTAAAGGAGTTAAACTTGCCACAAGAAGAGCCAACAAAGATCTTTGTCGATAACAAGTCAGCAATAGCTTTGGCGAAGAACCCAGTCTTCCATGATCGAAGTAAGCACATTGACACACGCTATCATTACATTAGAGAGTGTGTCAACAAGAAGGATGTGCAATTGGAGTATGTGAAGACAAATGATCAAGTAGCCGATATTTTCACCAAGCCTCTCAAACGTGAAGACTTTATCAAGATGAGGAGCTTACTTGGAGTGGCAAAATCAAGTTTAAGAGGGGGTGTTGAGAGTTAAACTTGATTTTTTAATCAAGGTTAATTAAATCCATGTTCTAGAGTTCTCTCTAGAAAAATCAAGATCTCCACCTCCTTAAAAAATATCTAAAAGTTCTAGAATAATGTATCACCTCCTTAAACATAAAAATCTAGATATTTAGTTAGAACTATCTAGATAATTATATTATTATAATCTAGATATTGTGTTAGAATAATCTAGATTAAGGATTAAAATATTCTAGATATTTTGTAATATGGAGGCTATAAATACCTCCTCCTACTCTCATTTGTAACTAAGATGTTGTGAAGTTGTTCCAAGTTAAAATCAAAGTAATAAAAGTTTTATTTTCTAAACTACTCTCTCAAATACTCAAAACACTTTTTCCATCGCTTCTAAAAGAATTTACTTCCAACATAGCTTGACTCGAGCAAGCCGTTGCAAACCTTTATCTTCTTCTATGGAAACTCTTCCTAACAGATCTTCTCGTTCACCCTTAAGTTCTTGCATAGCTTTCTGCAAAGAATTGAGATTTTTTTCCATCATGTGAATGTAGTTCCTGTCGCTAAAAAAACAGCCACATGCAGCAGTGAAGATTTGATTCCACGGTATTAGAAGAAGCCAGTTCAACATTTTGCACAAAACTTTCAGAAAGAAACTGGGATTACGGCCAAGGGGATGCAGAAAAGAAAGAGGATTACAATCAAGAAATTAAAAGTCAGACCGCAGTTTCTATTAGTTTATTGAGAGTGGCAGCTTTAATTGATTAATATTGATCACCTGCATCCGTTAGCTTGGCAGTTTATTGAGAGTGGCAGTTTCTTGGCAGCTTCCAAGAAAGTCAGATGTTTCTTCTATATCACTTCAAGAAAAATCAGAAGTTTGAATTCGTCGTTTGCAATAATGATAGCACTAACAAATAAGTCCGAATGTGTTTTAGATCCATCTAGAGCAGACAAACAATCTGCTTATTCTCTTCTCATCGCTGAAAGCATCTGCAACAAGCTTGGAGTCAAAGGTAATTTACTAAATTGTTATTGAATCCAAAACCACATTGAATAGCTAATATTTGTTTATTTATGTTGTTTCTTTAGGTACATAATCTAGCCTCTGAAATCGTCGACTCAAATCTCGGCAAGCAGGTATTGAAAGGCTTTTCTATGTTTTTTTTCTTTTTTTTTTTTTTTTTTATTGTTGGCTTCCTTATGGTTAAGTTGCTGAAACATTACTCAAAACCATACAGATAACAGTGCTGAAGCCATCCCTAACTTTCATTGCAGCAGAGGAAGTTATGAGCCTTGTAACAGCACAAGGTTACATTCCATCTATTCAAATGTTTGTTTCTTGTTTATCTACCTATAATCCGAACAATAGTAATACTCTTTTCTATATAATCAGTTGCTGAAAACAGCGAACTGAACGAGGTGTGGAAGGACATTTTAAACGCAGATGGTGATGAGATATACGTTAAGGTTAAAAAAGAAAAATAGTCTCTTCCTTCAAATATTTCGTCAGTAACTTCTATTGAAATTCACTATAAATTCGGTATAAAACTAAAAATCTTGAGTTTGCTTTGACACATATAGGACATTGAACTGTACATGAAAAAGGGCGAGAATCCTTCATTCACCGAGCTCTCAGAGCGAGCTTGGCTGAGGAGAGAAGTCGCTATAGGCTACATAAAAGGCGGTAAAAAGGTGAGTGTTTTATTACTCTGCAGCATACGCTAACCTCTTCTTCCTCCTCACTAACGTTGATAATTTTGTTTTTCCTGTGGTTGCAGATGATCAATCCGCTTCCAAAGAATGAACCTCTCTCTCTCGAAATGGGTGACTCGTTGATTGTTATATCGGAGCTTGAAGGAGACCAACCCATCACACTATGATATTGTATACATTCTCATATACCACATTTTGTTATAGTTTCTTACACACAATGCAACATTGGGCAAGGAGACTGACTCACAAATACAACGCAAGCATCAAATAAGTCGTTAAATTTGTACAAAGAACAAACGCTTTTACATCGAAGCCCCTTTTTGGTCATTGCTCTTTGTTCTTTCTTTGACCCCGAATAAAAATCAGTCTTTGTAATGATTTGAGTTTTTTTTTTCCTTTCTTAAAGCCTATATGTCTCCAACTCGAGGTTTATAATTTTTTTCCAAATCACGGAGGCAATATGAAAAGAAAAGTTAGTTTACAAGATGTCGTTGCGTCATCGGCCACAAAACTTGGAATTGCATTGCTTTTGGTGGTGGACTAATATTTCCCAAATGTTGTATTTTTTTTCCACCGTGTCCCATGGATCTAAGACTAGCTCTATCCGGAAACATCAATGCCATCTATGCTCTCTTTTGACAAACTGTAGCTCATTACTTAGGAGACAGCGCTGAACATGACAAAAGCACGCCAACATATCTTTTTACTCACACAGAAGAGATCGAGAGGAAACAAAAGCTGTTGTCTGTACTTGAGACAAGCTCTTGAAACAAAAGCAGTACATATAAACACAAACAAAACTGTATTATTACAAACCTGTCTGTATTTTAGAGACCAGCCATTCACTTAAGACCCTCATTCCACCCGTTATTCCTATGCATGCGTGGGAAAATAAGCTATATCTTCGGGTAGCTTTGGACAATATTTAACTTCGAATTTTCTACGGTTAGGAAGATTCCGATAATTCCAGCAGATTTCCGAAAGTCCAGCCAATTGATATAGCGTAAGGGATTCCAAGTTCCCAAATGGAACACCAATATCTTGATGCTTTCTGCTAATACTCATTCCTTTCTCCTTGTTTATTATTTCTTCTATTTTCGGTGAATACTCCACATGTAGCTCCTTAAGATTTTGAGCAAATAACAGCCATGACAAATCCTTTTGCCCTTCCAAATGGATTATATTAACAGTGGAGAGTTGCTTGAAGCCTGGAGAAGTAGTGGATGGAATAAGGATCTCCATTGGTGAAATCTCATCCCTTCTTTCTTTGCTTTGCCAATCAATCTTTATCTCAGATATGTTTGAGGTCACTATTCCAAGGCGTTGAAGACCTCCCAGAGCTAACGTGTTTAATATTACACGAGGTGCTGACATATTTCTTAGACATAAACCTTTAACACTAGTCGCCAATCGGTCATCTCCTTGTATCATTTCCAAAATCCTGACATCCTCTATGGTTGCAGTTAAAACCTTCAAGTGCTCCAAGTGTTGTAGTTCCTCCATTAATACGTCATCAACACAAACATGGCAGTAAAATAATTTCAACACTTGCAGATTTTGTAAGGTTTTTGCTATCCCAGCAAGACTCTCTAGTTCACGAGTGAACTCCAGGTTCAAGTAGATTAGTTTCGTCAAGTCACTTAGACGAACTGGTAACGATTTTATCCCTGTGTGTGATAAATTGAGATATTGCAAAGACCCTAAGTTAGAAATTTCTTCCGGCAACTCTTTAAACTCCCGTTTACAGAAAGATCCAAGACCACAAGTTGTGGCATTAACCGAAAGAATCCAACTGAAATATCCAACAACTTGTTATACGGGAGTAATAGGGTTGTAAGCTTGGGGCAGTCCGGACTGCAAGATATCTCCTCAATCTGAGTATTCATTAAAGACATCCGTCTCAAAATATCCCAATTGATGTCCTTTGGGATGAGACGAACCTGTGTACCAGATTTCACACAAACTGAATCTTTCTCATGTTCCAAGTTGGAGTCTATCCAAAGAGCCATCTCACGTATCACATCATGCATTTTTACTTTGGTCTTTAGTTCACAATCAATCAACAAATGTGCACGAACTAACAAGCCAATAATATCATAACCTTTGTTGGTACCTCCATCTTCATATTTGTTCGCATTTATGATGAATCCTTGGCATATCCAGTATTCTATCAACTTCTCCTTTTCTATTTCATAATCTTCAGGAAACAAAGAGCAATATAGGAAGCACAATTTGACTTCATCATTCTTTAAGCTATCATAACTAAGCTTCAAAACGACAAGAATGCTTTCTTCCATACCTGGAAACTCGTGGCCAGGCGAATTCAGAACATTAATTGCATGATGCCATTCTTCTATAGTCTCTTTACATGCCATGGCTTTGCCAATGACATTGAGTGCAAGTGGCAAGCCTTGACATTTTGCGGCAACGATTCCTGCAAGTGTGGGGATATCCTGATGGCTCCTTAGTATGCTATCTCCGACAGTAACTCGAAACAATTCCCACGCTACATCCCGTGACAAACAATCAACTTTTATCAGCTCGTCAGCTTCCATGTGAGTGCAAACTTCCTTTAAACGTGTGGTGAAAACTATCTTCGATCCATTTTCTTGATTTGGAGGTGGAACTCCTATCTTGTTCAGATCTACTTGGCTTCAGATATCATCCAACAACAGCACAAATTTCTTTCTCTTGAGGTTATTGTATATGAGAGAGGCTTTCTCATTTTCTGTTTCTTGTTCCCATTCCTTGTCACGACGTAATCTTCCCAGAATCTGATCTTGAATGCCCTCATTCTGCGAATCTTTAGAGACCACAACCCATATCACAACATCAAAATCATTCTCCACTACAACAAAGTTGTTGTTGATACGAGCTAAGAGGGTGGTTTTCCCTACTCCACCCATACCATAAAGACCTAAGGTTCTTATTTCATCGTTCACGAGGCTGTTCCATGTCATCCCAACCATCGTATCCAAACCAACTGTGCGTTGTTGGATATGCTTGTTCTCCGCCTTAAGTATCATTTTCTGCGCCACCACTTCGAAATCTTTTTTAGATAGAAGTTCTATAACCTCTTCCAACATCTTCAATACCTTTTCACCATAATCGTAGCTTGATATGAAATCCTCAGAACAATAACCAAACAGACACAATCTTCCAGTTTCAGTTGATCTAACCTCAAGCAGATCATTGACTTGGGGTTCAACACTTTGTACCCTTGAAAGCCATAGCTTGTTGAGAGTTAAACTTGATTTTTTAATCAAGGTTAATTAAATCCATGTTCTAGAAGGTCGTTGGAGCTACGTCGGCCAAAGAAGCATGGGAGAAGCTTCGAACATCTTACAAGGGTGCCGATCAAGTCAAGAAGGTGCGTCTTCAAACTCTAAGAGGAGAATTTGAAGCTTTACAAATGAAGGAAGGTGAACTTGTCTCTGATTATTTTTCAAGAGTTCTAGTGGTTACTAATAATCTCAAAAGAAACGGCGAAAAGCTAGATGATGTGAGAATTATGGAGAAGGTTCTTAGATCATTAGACTCAAGATTTGAGCATATCGTTACCGTTATTGAAGAGACAAAAGATTTGGAGGCCATGACAATGGAGCAACTTCTTGGGTCATTACAGGCTTATGAAGAAAAGAAAAAGAAGAAAGAAGACATTGCCGAACAAGTACTAAAAATGCAAATTTATAACATTAAAGAAGAAATTGGGCAAAGTTATCAAAGAAGAGGTGGTGGTCAAGTACAAGGACGAGGGCGAGGCCATGGATATGGAAATGGACGTGGTTGGAGGCCATATGAAGACAACACAAGTCAAAGAGAAGAAAGCTCATCAAGAGGCCGTGGGAGAGGAAGCTCAAATTCAAGGTACAATAAATCAAGTGTAAAATGCTACAATTGTGGAAAGTTTGGACATTACGCTTCCGAATGTAAAGCTCCTAGTAACAAAAGAGTCGAGGAGAAGGCCAACTACGTTGAGGAAAAGATTCAAGAAGAAGACATGTTATTAATGGCTAATTACAAGAAGGATGAACGAGAAGAAAATAATAAATGGTACCTCGACAGTGGTGCAAGCAATCACATGTGCGGGAGAAGAAACATGTTCGTGGAGCTTGATGAGTCGGTGAAAGGAAACGTCGCTTTAGGAGATGAATCGAAGATGGAGGTACAAGGCAAAGGAAACATTCTCATTCGATTGAAGAATGGAGATCATCAATATATTTCCAACGTTTACTATATTCCAACCATGAAGACAAACATCTTGAGTCTTGGGCAACTCTTAGAGAAAGGTTATGATATTCGATTAAAAGATAATAACCTTTCTATAAGAGACCAAACAAGTAATCTCATAACTAAAGTGCCGATGTCTAAAAATAGAATGTTTGTTCTTAACATTCAAAATGACATCGCACAATGTCTCAAGATGTGCTACAAAGAGGAGTCTTGGCTTTGGCATCTTCGATACGGACATCTAAATTTTGGAGGTTTGGAGTTACTTTCGAAGAAAGAAATGGTGAGGGGGCTACCTTGGATCAATCATCCAAATCAGGTGTGTGAAGGATGTCTACTTGGAAAACAATTCAAAATGAGTTTTCCAAAGGAGTCAAGCACAAGAGCTCAAAAGCCATTGGAGTTAATACACACGGATGTGTGCGGTCCAATCAAGCCAAAATCACTTGGTAAAAGTAACTATTTCCTTCTCTTTATTGATGATTTTCAAGAAAAACATGGGTTTATTTATTGAAAGAAAAATCTGAGGTGTTCGAGAACTTTAAAAATTTTAAAGCCCATGTTGAGAAGGAAAGTGGTCTTGTGATCAAAGCTATGAGATCCGACCGTGGAGGAGAGTTCACATCCAAGGAGTTTCATAAGTATTGTGAAGATAATGGCATCCGAAGACAACTAACGGTGCCTAGATCCCCTCAACAAAATGGAGTAGCAGAAAGGAAGAATAGAACAATTCTTGAGATGGCGAGGAGCATGCTTAAGAGTAAAAGACTACCGAAGGAGCTATGGGCGGAAGCTGTCGCGTGTGCGGTGTATTTATTAAACCGATCTCCAACAAGAAGTGTCTCGGGTAAGACACCACAAGAAGCTTGGAGCAGAAGAAAGCCCGGTGTTTCTCATTTAAGAGTATTTGGAAGCATAGCTCATGCTCATGTACCAGATGAGAAGCGGAGCAAACTAGATGACAAAAGTGAGAAGTACATCTTCATTGGTTATGACAACAACTCGAAAGGCTACAAGCTTTACAATCCCGATACGAGGAAGACTATTATAAGTCGAAATGTCGTGTTCGACGAAGAAGGAGAATGGGAATGGAAGTCAAATGATGAAGATTATAACTTCTTTCCACACTTTGAAGAAGATGACCCATAGCCACCAAGAGAAGAGCCTACTACACCACCAACTTCACCAACGAGTTCTCAAGGAGAAGAAAGTTCTAGCGAAAGGACTCCACGCTTTAGAAGTCTACAAGAGATTTACGAGGTAACCGAAAATCAAGACAACCTTACTTTATTTTGTTTATTTGCGGAGTGCGAGCCATTGAACTTCCAAGAAGCTATTGAAAAGAAGACTTGGAGAAATGCCATGGATGAAGAGATAAAGGCTATACAAAAGAATGATACATGGGAGTTAGCTTCACTTCCAAATGGACACAATGCGATCGGTGTGAAATGGGTGTACAAAGCAAAGAAAAATTCTAAAGGGGAAGTTGAAAGATACAAGGCAAGATTGGTGGCTAAAGGATATAGTCAAAGACCCGGAATCGACTACGATGAAGTATTTGCTCCTGTTGCTCGTCTTGAAACTGTTCGACTAATTATTTCATTGGCGGCTCAAAATAAGTGGAAGATACATCAAATGGATGTCAAGTCAGCCTTCTTAAATGGAGACCTTGAAGAAGAAGTTTACATTGAGCAACCTCAAGGCTACATAGTTAAAGGAGAAGAAGACAAAGTTTTGAGGTTAAAGAAGGCACTTTATGGATTAAAACAAGCCCCAAGAGCTTGGAATACACGGATCGACAAGTATTTCAACGAGAAAGACTTCATCAAGTGTCCATATGAGCATGCACTTTATATCAAAATTCAAAATGACGATATATTGATTGTGTGCTTGTATGTAGATGACTTGATATTCACTGGTAACAATCCAAGCATGTTCGACGAATTCAAGAAAGAGATGACGAAGGAGTTCGAGATGACAGACATTGGATTGATGTCTTACTACCTCGGGATCGAAGTAAGACAAGAAGAAAATGGAGTTTTTATTACTCAAGAAGGATATGCTAAGGAGGTACTTAAAAAGTTTAAGATGGAAGACTCTAACGCGGTGAGCACACCAATGGAATGTGGAATCAAGTTATCAAAGATCAAGGAAGGAGAAGGAGTAGACCCAACATTATTTAAGAGCTTAGTTGGAAGCTTACGATACTTAACATGCACAAGACCCGATATCTTATATGCGGTTGGAGTTGTTAGTCGCTACATGGAACATCCAACAACAACTCATTTTAAGGCGGCAAAGAGGATTCTTCGCTATATCAAAGGTACCATGAACTTTGGTTTGCACTATTCTATTTCAAATGATTATAAGCTTGTTGGATATAGCGATAGCGATTGGAGTGGAGACGTAGATGATCGAAAAAGCACAAGTGGTTTTGTGTTCTACATTGGAGATACAGCTTTCACGTGGATGTCGAAGAAGCAACCAATTGTCACGCTTTCCACTTGTGAAGCGGAGTATGTGGCGGCTACTTCATGTGTGTGCCATGCTATTTGGTTAAGAAATCTTCTAAAGGAGTTAAACTTGCCACAAGAAGAGCCAACAAAGATCTTTGTCGATAACAAGTCAGCAATAGCTTTGGCGAAGAACCCAGTCTTCCATGATCGAAGTAAGCACATTGACACACGCTATCATTACATTAGAGAGTGTGTCAACAAGAAGGATGTGCAATTGGAGTATGTGAAGACAAATGATCAAGTAGCCGATATTTTCACCAAGCCTCTCAAACGTGAAGACTTTATCAAGATGAGGAGCTTACTTGGAGTGGCAAAATCAAGTTTAAGAGGGGGTGTTGAGAGTTAAACTTGATTTTTTAATCAAGGTTAATTAAATCCATGTTCTAGAGTTCTCTCTAGAAAAATCAAGATCTCCACCTCCTTAAAAATATCTAAAAGTTCTAGAATAATGTATCACCTCCTTAAACATAAAAATCTAGATATTTAGTTAGAACTATCTAGATAATTATATTATTATAATCTAGATATTGTGTTAGAATAATCTAGATTAAGGATTAAAATATTCTAGATATTTTGTAATATGGAGGCTATAAATACCTCCTCCTACTCTCATTTGTAACTAAGATGTTGTGAAGTTGTTCCAAGTTAAAATCAAAGTAATAAAAGTTTTATTTTCTAAACTACTCTCTCAAATACTCAAAACACTTTTTCCATCGCTTCTAAAAGAATTTACTTCCAACATAGCTTGACTCGAGCAAGCCGTTGCAAACCTTTATCTTCTTCTATGGAAACTCTTCCTAACAGATCTTCTCGTTCACCCTTAAGTTCTTGCATAGCTTTCTGCAAAGAATTGAGATTTTTTTCCATCATGTGAATGTAGTTCCTGTCGCTAAAAAAACAGCCACATGCAGCAGTGAAGATTTGATTCCACGGTATTAGAAGAAGCCAGTTCAACATTTTGCACAAAACTTTCAGAAAGAAACTGGGATTACGGCCAAGGGGATGCAGAAAAGAAAGAGGATTACAATCAAGAAATTAAAAGTCAGACCGCAGTTTCTATTAGTTTATTGAGAGTGGCAGCTTTAATTGATTAATATTGATCACCTGCATCCGTTAGCTTGGCAGTTTATTGAGAGTGGCAGTTTCTTGGCAGCTTCCAAGAAAGTCAGATGTTTCTTCTATATCACTTCAAGAAAAATCAGAAGTTTGAATTCGTCGTTTGCAATAATGATAGCACTAACAAATAAGTCCGAATGTGTTTTAGATCCATCTAGAGCAGACAAACAATCTGCTTATTCTCTTCTCATCGCTGAAAGCATCTGCAACAAGCTTGGAGTCAAAGGTAATTTACTAAATTGTTATTGAATCCAAAACCACATTGAATAGCTAATATTTGTTTATTTATGTTGTTTCTTTAGGTACATAATCTAGCCTCTGAAATCGTCGACTCAAATCTCGGCAAGCAGGTATTGAAAGGCTTTTCTATGTTTTTTTTTTTTTTTTTTTTTTTTTATTGTTGGCTTCCTTATGGTTAAGTTGCTGAAACATTACTCAAAACCATACAGATAACAGTGCTGAAGCCATCCCTAACTTTCATTGCAGCAGAGGAAGTTATGAGCCTTGTAACAGCACAAGGTTACATTCCATCTATTCAAATGTTTGTTTCTTGTTTATCTACCTATAATCCGAACAATAGTAATACTCTTTTCTATATAATCAGTTGCTGAAAACAGCGAACTGAACGAGGTGTGGAAGGACATTTTAAACGCAGATGGTGATGAGATATACGTTAAGGTTAAAAAAGAAAAATAGTCTCTTCCTTCAAATATTTCGTCAGTAACTTCTATTGAAATTCACTATAAATTCGGTATAAAACTAAAAATCTTGAGTTTGCTTTGACACATATAGGACATTGAACTGTACATGAAAAAGGGCGAGAATCCTTCATTCACCGAGCTCTCAGAGCGAGCTTGGCTGAGGAGAGAAGTCGCTATAGGCTACATAAAAGGCGGTAAAAAGGTGAGTGTTTTATTACTCTGCAGCATACGCTAACCTCTTCTTCCTCCTCACTAACGTTGATAATTTTGTTTTTCCTGTGGTTGCAGATGATCAATCCGCTTCCAAAGAATGAACCTCTCTCTCTCGAAATGGGTGACTCGTTGATTGTTATATCAGAGCTTGAAGGAGACCAACCCATCACACTATGAATTTGTATACATTCTCATATAGTCATACTAGAAGTCATCCTGTGCTACGCACGGATTTAGTTTACATTGTTGTTCAATTTTAGTTATTTGGAGATTATTAGCTTTTATTTGTTTACTCAGTAATGGTTATAATTGTGATTTTAAAAATATATTGATCATATTAATTTTTTTTGGGTTCATTTGTTTGATGTTACTTGAGTTTTCATTTTATATATAGTATTAGAGTATTTCAACACACGGAGAAACTTTTGATTACATAGTAGAGTGTTTATGGATTTTTCCCTTTAGATTTTTCATACAAATTATAGCATGTGTATTGGTGAGAAACCTATTGAGTTTCTCACCATATAATATTATTTTTTTAATGTAGGGAAATTTTGAAACATTTTTCTAATATGAGAATTTGTTAAAAATACCCTTTTTGAGATAATCCTTTTCAGGAAAAAACTTCTTTTTGAACAGTTTCATTTTTACCCTCTTTTACACAAATTACAATATGTTAAATTAATTTAAATTTTTTTTAAAAGGTCTGGATTCTCTATTTTACATTTAGGATATAGTTTTGATGAGGTAGGGTTTAGTATTTGGAGTTTAGTCATTTTATACATAGAAAATGAGTTTTTTTTTTAAATGAACAACATGAAATGGTATTATTGAAAAGTGACATAGGAAAAAGGGTATTTTCGAAAATGCGCTATTTGATACTAAAATTCCTAAAAATATATGATACCAATATACAATTAGCATATACTACTCACTACAGAAGTCAAATTAATCAGATATAGTATAGAAATTTGCAACTCATATCGTACGATGAGATAAAAAGACATCACAAGCTTAACAACATGGTTTTTTAAGCATATGATAGTAACATACAATATTCCTTTTTTATAATAGTTTAAAATACATTTTTTTTCTTAAAGATGAAGACTAATAAGAAACTAAATTTACAATGGAAAGAATCATATGCATCGTCCAATAAGAAGAAGTTGCTTTACCACATGAATGCCCAAAAGGAAAAAATAATAGAGATTCTAAAATATAAGAAAAGAACAAAACCTAACATGTTCAACTTATTAAATCAATGATAGTTCATTTTTTTCATGATGTAGTAATATTAACACAACCAACAAACACGATAACCTGAAGTAAAAATAAAACATGGATCAAGGTCCGACCCATAGGCTAAGCAAGTGAAACCAAGGATTAGGGCATTAATTTTTGTGAGGCATATTTTAGACCAAAAGTTTTAGGTATTTTATGTAGGGAAAAAATTATAAGTTCAGTTATTATTAAAAAAAAATATAAGTTCAAAAAAATTTAGAAGTTCAAATTTTATATAAGAAAACAGTGTATTATTCATGTAGATATATCCAATTTACGGATGAAATTTTAGTAGGTTTATCTAAAAACCTATTTCATCTTTTGAATTGTTGGTGAATGAGCATTAGATTAGTGTTAATTAAACTTGTTGTTACTGAGATTTAAAGTAAAATTCAATTTAGGAAAACAAATATGTAAGTCTGATAAAAAAGTTCATATTCGAAAGTTCTAAAAAAATAATGAGTTATTAGACAATATTATATTTATTTTCGTAGAAATGTTTAAATGAACATGAAAACATTGAAAACACAAAGAAAAATATGAGCAAGCAAAGCGAACTACAATATGGAAATAATTTTTATTGTATGACATCCAAAATTGTTGGACCGGCTCATGGAGAGTAGGAAAGACATACATAAACACTCTAATGAATAAATAAAATTTTCAAACATTTTCACATAATTTTTTTCTTCGTAGTAATATTGCGAACAACAAACATGATAACATGCAAAAAAAATTTTAAATTATTCAAGAATACCGATTAAAATTTGGAAAGATATATAAAAATAATATAATTTTTCATAGGAACCTAATGACTGAAATTATATAATAATGACTGAAAATTTGTGTTAAAAGGAGAGTAATTAGGCTCCCTACGAATGTAGGGATTAGGCTAATGGGTTGGCCTGTTGTGCCCCAATGGTTGACAAAAAAAAAAGGAGAGTAATTAGGGATTGAATTCTAATTTTATGGAAAACGGAATGAATTCTGCTTTTATGGAAAAAGAATTAGTAAGATCTAATGAGGAATAAATAAGTAAGCAATTATCAAATTACTTACAGAAAACATCTCACCATTAGATTATATAAAACTAAAATGCCAGAAACTAAGCAGGAATGGAAACCCAAAATTTAAAATTTGAGCCAAAAAATTATGAATTGATAAAAGAATTTTGAGAACACATAAACATCTCACAATCTAATATAATCTAGAATCTTTTCTTGCTCATAAATCATTATAAGACTGAAACCTAGAAACCAATTTTTTACATAATTTAGAATCTGTTCTTGCCCCTAAATTATACATAAGATTGAAACTCATATTTATCATTTCAAAATAAACTATCATCAATTTTTCCTAGGATGAAATCACAAACTGATAAATTGTGGTTTTAGATCAGCAGAAGCCTACAAATAGTTTTTACTGAAGAATGAAAAGAGGAAATGTTGAGAGTTTTTTTTTTTTTCTTTTTTTATGGGCCAGTAGTTACTTAGGTTCAAAGTACAAATGAATTTAGTTAATTAAGTCCAAATAACAACATAAGACAGGTGTTAGATAAATAACATGCCAAGTGTCATTTCCTTAGCAAAAGTTGAGAAAAACCTTCTCATATTATATAAGATACCACATTTTGTTATAGCTTCTTACACACCAAACGACATTGGGCAAGGAGACTGACTTGCACATGGAAGCATCAAATAAGTCGTTGATAATACAAATAAACAAATCCTGTTACATAGAAGCTCTTTTGTCCATTGGTCTTAATTTTTTCTTCGACCGCCAATAAAATACTCGTTTGTAATGATTTTAGCTTGGCTTTTAAAAAAAAAACAAAAAAAAAAAAATTCTTTTATGTCTCTCTACGGTTATTTTTTTCCAAATCACACACAGGACATTGAACTCTACAGGTCTTAAGAATTAGTTTTTCTAATTACGCAAATATCAAATGATTAGATGATTATTTTGGACAAAAAGAACCAGAACATAACTATAAAAAAATTAATTATTTCGTTTTTTCTTCCTACTGCCAAAGCATTATACAACACATAAGATTTTGAACATAATTATGAGAAATAAATTCCAATTGGGTTACATTTATCCGACAATATTTGATTTTACATCAAATAATAATATCTAAAATGTTACAAAATAAGCAAGCAAGTAGATTTTACATTTTTAGTTAATGGACTCAATTTGTTACAAAATGTAAATAACAACTGAGGTTGAACATAAATAAGCAAGCAAGTAAACAAAAATAAGCAAAAAATTAGTAATTTAAAAGCAAAAAATAAGTAAAATAAAAGCAAAAGATAATCAAATATACAATTTGGTTTAAGGTTCTAAATTTACAGATATAGCTCGAAAAATTGAATCAGAGGGAGAGAACTACACACACTCTGAATCATGGTGACTTCAGCTGATGCTTGGGCAGTAACTTGTCAACAAATTTACTTTACAGGCTTCAGATGAGGTCGTTTGCATAGGAATATATAAGCAGCTTTTTACCATTCTCTTCTACAAAACCAAAAGACACAGGTTTGTTTATTACTTTTAAAAAAATTTTCTTTTATCTATTGTAGTATATGTATGGTTTTGTGTTGATTATCATTTAGATTTAATTTCGTTGTTACCAAAAAATTTAAATAAAATTTTGTTGTTATAAGAGTCGCTGTCAGAGATCCCTAGTGTGACTGGGACTATGACAAAAAGTGAATGGCGAACATCTGAGGCACATGTCAGCAAGGTGAAGTGTCCCGTAGGTACTATACCAATACAAAACCTAACGGCTTTGGATCATCGGGCAAGGTTAACAGTAGTTTTATCCCCCAACACGAGGTATATAAGCGGTTAAACTTATAGTTTCACATTTTTAAATCTGTCAATTTAATATAATATATATTTTAGTCCATAGTTTTTCTTAATAGTTTATTATGGTTGTTAAAAATCACTTTCCGGATCTTATTGGGATATCAAACGAAACTTTTCTTACAAAATGTTTTTGGCCTTAAGGCCTAAGAGCAAATTTATTGGTGGGTTGTTAGAAGGGGAGTTTTTAAATTTTTTATGAATTAATTGTGTACTGTTTGGAATATAAGAACTCATGATCTTTTAGATAAAATTTTTTCTTTTATTGGTAGGTTCTTATTTTGGATCTCTTATTTTTGAAAATATTGTATTTTAAAATTTAAAAATTTTAAATGAAATAGAAGTGGTATAAATGTGTAAACATTTAAGATTTTATAAAATTAGAAAATATTCTATTTTTAATAATTTCCAAACATACAAAACATAATAAAAACATTAATACATATTACAACAGAAGTGCAATTTATAAATGGAGAGAATGATTAATTTTAATACTGATTAGCTCCAAATTTTGCCCAAATATTCTCAACCAAATCATCGTTATGTTTATGACTATGCTCTCTTGGATGTATCAGACTAATACTCTCGTACATACATTTCCAAGCATACAATAAACAGGAGTTAGATTTTAAGATTGTTGTTAAACGTATTTGCTACAAACGTGGACGACGCTTACAATTGAGCTTCTTCTCTTTATCAGTGCATCTTGATTCATCAAATTACTTAACTCGTTTAACAATCTGTTTTCGTCTTTAGCAAGTATAAAGAAATGAAGATATAAAGATAAGATCAATCAAAATACTTATCATTGCCAAATATCAAATTGTCCAACACCTTTAAAAAAGCCAATCGTTTAATACAAAAAGAAACTCCATCCAATGAAGCTATACTTGTGGTCACACATTCACATGTCATCGTCTCTATTCTGATGCTCCAGGAGCAATTGTTCCAACTCTTCCCTGCGTCTGGCTATCTCCTGCAACAACAGTCAATGATTTAGAAGCCATTTGAGGAATATGATAATGGTAATGATGCAGAGTATAGAAACTAGATGATACGGGAACCAGAGCTAACTGCAGTTGATGAAGGGTATCGTCAAAAACAGGGGTTCTCCCTCCACCATTGATGATCTTGGTGGAAAAGGAGGTCTTGGGATCGCTTATGGTAGATACAGATGTTCTGGATTTCCCTCCTAGACTGGTGAACAAAAACCTCAAGCACACCAACGAAACTGTCTGAACTAAAACAAAACAAACAGACCTTTTGGTGTTGGTTTACATTCTCTAGATAACTAACAAAAGAACACTCATTCAAACACTCATTCAAACACAGAAAACAGAATTTACTAAATGAGTCAATCAAATCTCTGGGGAATCATAGACAAATGCTGCAATAAAAAAAAGACTGCTAAGCACTCCTCATCAGTCATCAAGCTGGTCACCAATACTGAAAACAAGTAAAAGACCAGTCACTATTACACTACACATACCTATGATCTATCCATAGAGAATATAGGAACTGGTAAACGAAACTCTGGTAATTAGAATGACAGAAAAGAGTATCATACTAGCTGCAGTGCCGATAGTCCAGACCCAAAGGATCTTCAAACCAGGACTCTTCTCTCTCCCCATTTCCCCTAGCATCATCACAAATTCATTCCAGACCTTTTAGCAGCACCAAACTAAAAACCCAATTATAACAAGGTTTTAGAATAAAGAAGAAGAAGCATTCAATCTAGCTGGTGGTTTTCGAAACTAAACAAGTTTCACTTAGTAATCAGCCATTGCGAAACAAGATCAATCTGCAGTAAGCTAAAGGTGATCTAAACGAGTTCTGCATAAACACCTTCCACCTAAAACTGAATGATTAAGATATATATACACATAGTCGAAGCCAGATTACGAAAAATCTCGTATCACACTGTAATCCCAACACATAAGAGCCTCAAGAACTCTCAGATTTCAGAAACGAAACTGGTTACAACTAATCGCTGTTTCAAAACCCTTGATTAGAAGAAACCCTAAACCCTGAACACATAAGAGCCTCAAGAACTCTCCGATTCCAATCTCGTCCGATTCCATCTTCAACGATTCCGACCGATTCAATCTCCTCGGATTGAGAGGTTCGCAAGAGAGAGCAAGAGAATTTATCAAAAAGAGAGAGCAAGAGAAAGAACACCGATCGGGCCAAAAAAATTTTTTGTTCTCAATAAAACTATTTATCCAACCATGCGCTGACACGTAAGCGCCTCTTATATGAAAACAGAATATGCTATATAAGAGGAGCTCTTCCTTTTTTTTTTTTTTTCTGATTTATTTTTTCTCCTACTTTTTCTTAAAACCCCTCTTAAAACCTCTCTTACAACCCCCGATAATCATGCTCTAAGGTCTTTCTTTATATTTTATAAAATGTTTCTGACTCACTTCTCTTCCCTAGCTAGAGAAGTGAGCCAGGAAGAATAACAACATATTATGAATGTATAGCTTCGTGTAGAGTATAAATCGTAATGTATAGCTTCGTGTACAGAGAAATCTCTACTGTAGAGAGTTAGAAAGCGAGAGGGAACAAAATCGTAATGAATCGTGAATTCTTTATCACAACTCATATTTTTGTGATATTATTATTAATAAGATTATATCTAATAATCAGATGTAAACTTTTCTTATAAAACATAAACTCCAAACATATTAATTACTTGCTAAAACACTTTTTATTTTTCAGTATATCTCATGATTTAAAAGAACAGTTTTTAAATCTACTTTCAAAAAGAAAAAATCGCATATCTATCAGTTGGTATAGAGTGATATAATATATTTTCTTGAATTAGCTCGAATAAATTTAATTTTTGCAACTTCTAAAATCTGGAAAATAATTTATGCATCTCTTCACAATTCAAGATGTCATGCAATGTGTGCATGTTGGTTGCATGTTTTTTTTTTACTTATCATTGTATTACTCATAAATTCGGCGGAATATATCCATATAAGAGTGCACTATCGCCCACCGAAACTTTGTCATTTTATGTGGCAAATGCTCTCGGGTTGTGTGGCGGTTACAGCTAATCTACGGAAACGTGGTATGAGTTGTGATGCCACATGTGTACTTTGTGGTTTTCATGAGGAGACAATTAATCATACCCTCTTTGAGTGTCCGCCTGCTAGACAGGTTTGGGCTCTATCGCAGTTTCCGACAGCCTTGAATGCGTTCCCATCGGGTTCACTTTTCACAAATATGGATTCTCTTTTTTGGCGGTTTACAAATGTTCCAACACAGACATTTTTTCCCTGGATCTTGTGGTATATCTGGAAAGCGCGAAATGATAAACTTTTTAGTAATCTGGATTCCAATCCACTAGCGCTTTTGCGGTTAGCAGAGGATGAGGCCAAAGCATGGGCTTTGGCTCAAACAGAGGATATACCAATGGTATCAGCTATTCCTACTGTGGATGTTCCCCGGGGAAGCAGGGGCGTCGGCGCTTCTAGCCCTTTGGCGAGCTATTTTTGTTTTGTAGATGGTTCCTGGAAGGAAACAGACTGTTATGCAGGTCGAGGGTGGTTCTGTACGTCACCATTTGGTGATGCCCCTACTATGGGAGCTGCCAACCTTCGTCGTAGCCTGTCCCCCCTTCATGCTGATATTGAGGCCCTTATCTGGGCCATGCGATGTATGATTGGAGCGGATAACCAATCAGTTGTTTTCCTTACCGACTGCTCTGACTTAGTGAAGATGGTGTCTTCGCCTTCCAAGTGGCCAGCTTTTACACCTTACTTGGAGGACATACAGGCGGATAAGGAGGAGTTCACCTCTTTCTCATTAGTCTATGTCCTGCGCTCTCAGAATGGTAAAACGGATAATCTAGCGCGACGAGTTCGCACAGTTCCGCATTTAGTTACCTATATTAACAATGTACCTTCGCATTGGCTTGTTTGAGCCAATCTAGTTCTATGTTGTCAAAAAAACAAAAAAAAAAAGAGTGCACTATCAGCACAAAAGGACGAGTAAATTATAATCTAGTCGTCCTTGAAGGAATTATGGTCGTAGGACTGTTTAATATCAATGTCAATGATATATCAAAGGCACAAAACACATCTTATGCGTTTTAGTTGTTCATTGCCCTGTATGATTCTAACAAAAAAAAAAAAAAATCTTAGTCAACACAATATTAGAATGTACTTCCTTTTTTCATTCAAGAATCTGATTTCCTAGGTAATATTGATTAACAAAGAATGATCAACAAAGATACTAATATGGAAGCAAATATACTAATCTTGGAAAATATATAATATTTTTTTTTACACGAAGATACTAATATAGATAATTTATGTATTCCGTTAGCTCAGGATTGCCCTACCATCTCTCATTTGCTTTTTGCATATGATAGTTTATTCTTTTGTAAAGCAGAAGCGACTGAATGTAGTACGGTTATGGAAATCATAGGAAATTATGGGAAAGCGCCCGGACAGGAGGTTAACTTGGAAAAGTCATCTATCATGTTTGGTAAAAACGTCCCGGAGGACATAAGAACCCAATTAAAGTCTGTTATTGGTATTTCAAAAGAAGGCGGTATGGGCTCTTATTTGGGTATTCCTGAAAGCCTTCAAGGATCACGAACTAAGGTTTTTAGTTATGTTAATGATCGGTTAGATGATCGTGTGAATGGTTGGTCGGCGAAATATCTATCGAAAGGCGGCAAGGAAATCATGATCAAGTCAGTTGCGTTGGCTCTCCCAACTCATGTTATGTCCTGCTTTAAATTGCCATAGGCATTAACGTCTAAATTAACAAGTGCTATTTCAAGATTTTGGTGGCGGTCTAACGACAAAGCTCGTGGGTTGCACTGGGTAGCTTTGGATAAATTGTGTAATGATAAATGCGAAGGCGGTTTGGGTTTTCGTGATTTGGAGCAATTCAATGATGCGATGTTGGCTAAGTAGTATTGGCGTTTAATTCATTATCCAACATCTCTGATGGCTCGTGTGATGCGAGGTCGATATTTTAGGAATAAACATCCTCTTTTGGCCAAAAAGCCATATTCTCCCTCATTTGCTTGGAGGAGTATTTTTTCAACAAAAGGTTTAGTGGAAAAAGGAGCAAGATGGGCATTAGGATCTGGTTGTGATATATCGGTATGGAAAGATCCTTGGATACCGGATAACCACCCAAGACCAGCTAATGGTCGCGGGAGATTGCTCCATCCTAACTTAATGGTTAATCATTTGATCAACCCACACACTATGGAATGGCATATGCCCATCCTTGAGGAGTACATGGATCCAGAGGACATTCAGATTATTCAGGCTATGCCAATCAGTAAATCCTATAAACTGGATCGACTGATTTAGCACTACACTAAATCCGGGAAATATACAGTCAAATCGGGTTATCGGCTAGCCCGTGATTTAACTAAGGTAGTTGAGTCCGGACCGACGTGTACGGCCCTTCGGGCACAAGTTTGGAAACTTGATGTTCCCTCCAAGGTTCAACACTTCTTCTGGCAGATAGCATCTGGTTCTCTTCCGGTGTTGGAACGGCTAGCTCATCGGGGTGTTCGGTATGATACCCTTTGTACACCGGTGCAAGCTGGCGGAGGAGACGATAAACCACACTCTCTTTGAGTGTTCTCGGTCTCGTAGGATCTGGGATTTATCTCCGGTTTCGTTAACATCCGATGGTTTTCCCTATGGCTCAGTTTATTCTAATTTAGACTTCTTATTCTGGCGGGCGACATCTCAATCGAGTGTCTCGGATGTATGTTCTCGTCTACCTTGGATTTTATGGTCAATTTGGAAGGATAGGAATAAAAAGGTTTTTCAGGGTACGGAGGTGGCGCCAATAGACATTATAAATCAGGTGGCTAATGATCGAATCTTGTGGGAGGAGGTGAGGTCATTCACAGGCAGAGCCATGGATTATTCGACACCTATGGAAGATCTGGAACCTTCTCCGCGTTGTCAGGTTGATGGATCCTGGAAGGGGTCTGATTCCTTTGTGGGCTTGGGCTGGTGTTTTTGCAATAGAGAGGACAAAATGTTAATTATGGGAGCAAGATGCTATAGACGAACCCCCTCACCTCTACATTCGGAGTTACAAGCCTTGATCTGGGCTATGGAGTCTCTGTTGGCGGCTGGCGTTGATTGTTCCCTTTTCGAGACTGATTGTGCAGAGCTGGTGGCGATGGTGCAATTTCCGGATGAATGGCCCGCATTGTCCAACCTGTTGGACGATTTCAATTTACTCAGATCTTCCATCCCTGACTTCATACTACGCAGGATCCCGCGTTCGTCAAATGTGAGGGCAGATTGTCTTGCCTGTTCATCGCGTTCTTTAGTTTCAGAAACTACCTTTGTAAACTTCTTCCCTCCGGTTTGAGCAACCAACCTTGGAGTACTCTTTTAATTTAAAGTTCGGTTGACAAAAAAAAAAATTATGTATTCCAAAAAAAACGTTTATACACATCTTTCTTCAATATATATTGTCATATATATGACATAATCCATTTATATATATTTTCTCCTATTATTATTGGAGATATATTAGTGTAGTGTTATTTTGTGGTGTATTTTTTGTAGTTTACAAATTTAATCATCTAAGTTTATATAGTTTTTGTTGTTGTTATGTTATTATTTGTTTGTTTCCTTTTGTAAATCACATATTCTTTTTTTTTATAACAAGTCCATGTATGTCAAAGTAAATAGACATATTTTTACTTTAGTTTTGTTTTGTGTTATTATTTAAATATTATACTTATGTTAAACTGTATACAACATTTATAAGGATTATGTTAATTGTCAAAGTTACTTTAAAAGTGATAGATGATTTAGTTTTCTTAAATTAAAACATTTAGTTTTCGATCTTAAACATTGTTTAATTTGTCATTGGTGTTATTATATGTACATCTTGAAAGGCAAGGAACCTTTGTTATCACACGCCAAAAAACACTGTAATCATCACTGTGAAAAGGAATTACATAATAAATGCATAAGCAATAAGATAGACATATGAGAATTTTTGTTTGATAATATGTAACTAATTTACTCTAGTTTATGTATGCTTCAGAAAGAGAGTTTATCCTCCAAGCACGCTTGAGAGATTACTCTTATTTGGTTCATATCCCTTATATGTATAAGTTTTCTAACAAAAAAAAAAAAATACTAACATGCTGCGCTCACAAAGCTCGAGAAATGGTTTCTTTATTTGTCCTCAGTTTTTAATAGTATTTCTATTTACATACCACTGTATATATTTTTTAAAATGACACCCAAAATTTAATTCTTTTACGTTTTATAACTTAATTGTATCACTTACTTACATTTCCATAAAATTTTAAGAACTTTTGATTCATATGGTGAGATAATATAAAATTCATATTATAATAATTTTCATAAGTTAAATCTTAATTATACAATAATTTTATATATTCAAATAAAACTAAAAAAATATATACTACACAAATAAATTTTAAATCCCAAATAATAATTTTATAGATAAATATTATAGATTTTGTATATATAATAAAATTATTTATTAACTATTTTATTCTGCACATAGTGCGGATTGTTATTTAGAATACAATAAACTCCTCCTTCAACTAAAAAGCTGAGGTGTCAACACTGGAGAGAAACACATTCAATTTTTATTGTATTGATATAGATTTTGAAACTCAGAAATTTGCATTTTGAAATATTTTTCTTAATGTATTTTGATTCAAATAATACATTTATAAATTTTTTACATATTTTTAAATATTTTTCTTTATAAGTTTATGTTTGGTCATCAATCATAAAATCACATTTTAATTAATGTGTAGTTGACAAAAAAAATATACATATATATATATAAATAAGTCATGTATAATCATGATTAGCCGTATTAAAACAGTCTCAACTTTATAGCTTTACTAGATAAGGATCCGCCCGATGTGCGGGTTTAAAATTTTGTAAATAAAATTAAATTTGATAAAAATATATTAAAATTTATTGTACATTATATCCATACAAATCTTTTATGTATGTTACCATTAAAAGTGTATTTTTTACATCTAGATATACTGTATGTTACAAATATATTATTTACCACCACCTAGAAAATGTCTATATGAACAAATTAAGCTAACTATTATATGTCTCTTTACTTTCACTTTTGCATAGTTTCTTTAATCACCAAAATTGTTGGCTTAAAAAACTTTTTGAATAAAAAATAAATTACATCACAATATTGTATGACTAACCATGGAGAGAACCTCAGTTCTGTCCTCCTCCCTTATGGAGAGAACGTTGTGTCCAAACTCCTCCACCATAGAGAGAACCTTCGCTCTGCCTTCCTCCCTTGGGGAGATAACCTTGCGTCCAACCTCCCCCACCTTCCTCCCTTGGGGAGATAAACTTGTGTCTAACCTCCTGCACTATAGAGAGAACTTCGGCTATGCCCTCCTCCTGTATGGAGAGAACATGTTCAAATCTTTTAGCTATCTAAAAGTGGCTTGCTCCAGCAACCAATAAAACTAAATACCCTTTTTCAACGTCACAAAATCTTTTGATATAAATTTCCCAATGTATTCGTGGAAGTTTATTTGATAAACCATGATGTAGCATCTGTCTCCGAGCTCCTATGAATCCAACAACAACGATTTATGTTTTTCCAATCTATCTATATTTGTTGTAAGCTTGTCTTTGATTAGAGTTATCTGCATAAGAGAGGAGGATTTATCTGTATGTTCATATTTTAGAGCTTCGATTTATCTTGTATGATTTCTACTATGTTTTTAAATTATGGATTTTTTTGTTTGGATGATTCTTTTTCCTTTAGAATTACAAAATTGTATACTTTATAACATAATAATACTCCAAACAAAAGGAATCATCCAACATAAGAGTGTCATTTTGTAGAAATCATACAAAAAAACATTGAAATTCTTGCATTATTTTAATAATCATCATGCATTATTTTAATAATCTACAACATAATAATATTTTGACACATGTCACGATCTTATGAATTAGTAACTTTTACAACATAATAATAAAATTTTATTTTTATTTTAATAATCTTATTATTTTAATAATTTACAACATAATAAGATTTTGACACATGTTGCGATCTTATGAATTAATAACTTTTGAAACTGTACTTTATATAATAAGATATTTTCTCATGTGAAACAAGTAATTTTATAAAGTTTTTTTTTTTAACCAAACACTAAGTAATTTTATAAGTTTATTTTACACTTTTCAGACTTTCCCATTAAATTTATCAACTGTCACAATCCGAGAAACCGGTTTACCCGGAAACTAATCCGGTTCAACCTAGTTGTTTATCCCAAATACGCAGCGTTTTGACGTCCGATTGAAGAAGAAGCAAAAAAGAGCCAACGCCGAACAAAGGAAAAAAAACACAACCCCTAATTTTTGTCTGTTGTTTGTTCTCTCTGCTCTTCTACCCTTTCTCCTTGTTCAACTCTTTCAAAAGCTTTTTGCTTAAAACCCTCCGGCCATGGCGCACGGAGGTTATGCCAAGAGAAGGGTCTCGGAACCGAAACAGTCAGCAGGAAGCAGTCGAAGGTCGAAAGTATTGCGTGTTGAGAAGAAACCTAAAAATGTCTCCATCAAGAATCAGATGCGTTCCGTTGAACGCTTTCTCCGTAAAGTCAGCTCCTTTTCTCTCTTAAATTAGGGTTTTTATTTATGAATCACTCTTAAATTTTCATCCTTTCTAGTATGATATTGGCGATTCAGTTGTGTATGTTCTATTTAGAGCTTTAAGGGTTTATAGTGATATGTGTCTGAGTTGTGTTATTTTAGAGAATTTGGTAATATGGGAAGTCATATATGCTCAATTTGAAGCAACCCCTGTGAGAAGTTTAAATTTTGATGTATTGATTTGATACTTTGTAGGATTTGCCTCCTGAAGTAAGAGAGTCTCTAGTAGAGAAGTTGGAGGATTTGAAGAAGCAGCAAGACGCTCATGCCCGTCTTGCTGTTGAACGTAAAGTATTCCTCAGGAATAGAAAGATTAAGTTCTTTGGTAAGAGCTTTTAACTGATGGTTCTAGCATTTTGTGACGATTTAATTAGTAATGATAGCCTGAAAAGTTGTAGCTTTTTGTTTCTTGAATAGAGCGGAGGAAGATCGAGAGGACCATTAGACGTCTTGAGAAGCTACAACGTACTTCATCTGCTCATGTGGGAGACGCAGATATAGCTGAGCAACTTACTAAACTCAAAGAAGATCTTGAATATGTTAGGGTACGTTATCTTCATTACACTGCCGTCTCCTTTTTACTATTTCTCATTTGTTTGACTTGTTAGTGAAATTTAGAATGAACTTAGTTGAAAATGTCTGTTTTTTTTTAACGCAGTTCTTCCCCAAAAATGAGAAGTATGTATCTCTCTTTACTGGCGGTGAGGATTCAGAAGTAGTTGAGAAGAGAGGTAAACTGAGGAAGCAGATCAAAGCCAATAAAATTGTTGCTGCTGCTAGTGGGAAAGAGTTAGAAGGTATACACATGATATGTAGAGATGCTTTTTTGTTTACGTTTTATCTGGAACTATTAAGTATCGTAGCTAATAAATGATGATTTATGTTTTATGATTGTGAACAAACAGAGACGGGCAGTGAAGATGATGGTCTTCTGGACCTTAGTGATGATGATTTCTTTGATAAAGGGAGTTCAAGCGATGAAGCAGATGCAGATGATGAATTGACCGATAAGAGCGCAAAGTATGCCTAGTTAATTTAATGTCGTAATACTTTCTTTTAGACGTCAATACATTTAATTGAGCCGTACTGATAAAGAGAACATCTGATCGTATTTCTCAGGGAGGCTGCTTCAAGTGCATCTGGTAGAGCAACTTCTGGCATGTCTAGTGATGAACGTAATCAGGTATGATGAATGGTGATGCCATTTGTTAAGACATGTTTTACATGACAAACTTTGATTTACATTTTTGAATGTTTTAAAATCCTTGTAGAAACAAAACTCTGCTAGGGCTTTAATGCCACCACCACAAGCAAGGTTTGAATCAAATTCTAGGAGGAATTCATATGTACAGAGGAATGAGATGCCATCATCCTCGAGAAACACTTCGAACAGAAGAAGTGAGTCCTCATATAATACTGACAGGGCTGCTGCGGCAAGTTCATACAGCAGTCAGAGTAGCAACTTGAGCTCCAATTCTGATGCTCATAAACCCAAAAGGAAGAGACGGCCCAAGAAGAAGAAGCAACAGGTCAGTTTACTTACCCGCGGGTTAGATTGTGGGAAAATCATCTTTGAATAACATCTCATTGAAGATCTTGTAACCATAATGGTTGATGCTTGTCTTTGCAGTGATCGGGTTCTCAGCTTGTCAAAACACACACTAAAAACTCTTTATCAGTTTGTCGCTTGCTGCAATGGTCTCGCTGCTGGGATCTTATGCATATAGATATATCTATATATGTTTTGATGTGGTCATGGGATTCGTTCAGAGAGATGTGTCTGTTGAGTTTGGCGTTTGAGATGATAGATACCCTTAAAATTTCCATTATAAACTCCCTTTTGAATTTTTCTTGGCCTTTACTTACAGTTGCAGAATTGAGTCAAAATGACCATAGAGGTTCATAGAGATAGATCTTCTCTCGAATCAGTTAGGAACTCGTCTTCTTTAGAAAGTTTTGAAACCCTGATTGTACGAATTAAGTGTTTTTGAGGAAAACAAAGATTTTGATCCTACTATTAATATGTTGGAACTTGAAAGTCTTGTGACCAAAAAAGTTACAGTTACTATTTATAATGAGAATGAATATTTGTGTGCACAAAGTAAATTAAAGACACGGAGTTTGTTGTTCGTTAGTAATAGGTTTTGGTTTTTTCCCAATCTTTTGAGATCATGTCCAAAAACAAAACAACCCCAAACAAAAAGCAATTACACCATCACAAACACACTTAAATCAAGCAATCTTTTAACCAAACACCACTGATAGATCTTCCAATATATACATGCTCTATCAGTGGAATTTGTAATATATATATATATATATATATATATATATATATATATATATATATATATTAGTTAGTTAGAAAGAATGGAATTTGTAACAAAAATAATCCAATTCGTGTTTTTCAATAAATGTTGGAAGGAAAAAAACCAAAAGATTTTAATAGCTCTTGAATCGTTTTGAAAGGACGAGCCACCGAGTGACGCAGTTGAAAACTCAAAGGCAGTGCCGGTCCGTCTATAAGGCAGCCAAAGCATTCGCTTTAGGCCACATCCTATATTCTAAATTTTTGTGTTGATTTTTAAAAAATTTCTCTTAGCAGAATGGTTATGTAGCCTCCAAATACATCCAAGTTAGTGGGTTCGAACACTCAAATAGGCACTATTATTAATTTTTCTTTTGCTTTTTAAATTTCTATATTACATTATTTACAGTTCATAAATTTAGAAAACACTACATATAAAAATTGCTTTAGGGCTCGGATTCGTTTCCTCGGTGGTGGAGCAAAACCCTGGTCTACACCTTTTCCTTTGAGATGATATGGTATGTTTCTGCTCATTTTATAGGGTTGAGGTTCTTGGGAAAGATATGGGTTGACGAGGGTTTAAAACGGGTTTCAAGAGTTTGCAACGGTTTCTAAAGGTTAACAAGGGTTAAAAACAAGAATAGAGTGCGGGAATTACTAGTCGTGATGTTGGGAGCCCAAGGATTCCAGTTTTAAAACAGAGCTTACTTTTAAGAACTATCTAAAACCATGATTTTGGAGGATTTTGTGAGATTTATGAAATTTGGGATTTTGAGTGATTTTCAGTTTGTAAGGATATTTGGTGAACTGTTAAATGAATAAAGGATATGGTTTGGTGTAATTGTTTTAATTAGACAAGAGAATTTTAGACATTTTACATTTTTAGCTGAACTATAATGAATTGTTCGGTCTTCGCACAGTCAGATTTTCAGTGAGTTTTGTAAAAGGGGTCTAACTGCTCCACTAAATTGCTTTTAGAAACATCAATTTTCATCTCTGTTCAGATAGATTATGATCTATTTGAATGGACAAAGGAATATGACCTAATCATTTTTTTTTAAAAAGGGTTCGTAATATAAATGAAGAATTAACTTGTGAAATGAAGAATGGACAAAGGAATATGACCTAATTATGTTGTTATTGCGAAATGAAAATTAAATATATAACCTCACATAAATTTGTTGATAAGTTTACGGTGTTTACCAATAATGACTGAAAATAAAGAGAGAACATAGAAAAAATAATGGATATGGGAAGAAAGAATAAGAATCAATTTACTGGGGCTAAGAACAGGGTGGCATGGGGTCAACATCGGATGATCGGTTCACGGTAAGTTCTGCTTACACCTTCTTATCGAAGCAGATGGAACCAAGAGCGAGTATGGGCAGTTTCTTTGGACGAGTTTGGAGTTCCACTCTCCCTGAACGGGTCTGTGTCTTTCTATGGTTGGCAGCTAGCCAAGTGATTTTGACAGATGTTGAACGTCATCGACGTCATTTGAGTGATTCTGGGATTTTTCAAGTTTACAAAGGTGGAGAGGAAACAATTCTTCACGTCCTGAGACACTGTCCGGCTATGTCAGGACTATGAAGTCGGATCTTATTGCCAAGTAAGAGAGTGCTGTTTTTTAGCCAATCATTGTTAGAATGGCTATTTGGAAATTTGGCTTATATGGTCCTGCGGTTTGAAGTACCTTGGGCTACAATTTTTGGAATGGCAGTATGGTGGGGTTGGAAGTGGAGGTGTGGCAATGTGTTTGGAGAGAATGGAAAATGCTGTGATCGAGTACGGTTTGTGAAGGACAAAGAAAAGGAAGTATTTCAGGCACGTTTGGCAGCAGGGAAGAGTACGTCCGTGCAAGTAAGTATGGTGAGACATATCGCTTGGGTTCCACCAATTGCTGATCGGGTTAAGTTGAACACGGACGGCGCATCTCGTGGGAATCCAGGTTTGGCTACAGTTGGGGGAGTTTTACGAGATAGTGAAGGGCGTTTGTACATGGGTTCGTGTTGAATATAGGGTTGTGTTATGCACCGTTGGCGGAGCTCTTGGGAGTTTATTATGGGTTGGTTTTTGCCTGGGAGAGGAGGGTTTCTTGGGTGGAGTTAGTAGTGGATTCGGAGGTTGTGGTCGGTTTCCTTAAGACTGGGATCAATGATACTCATCCCATGTCATTCCTAGTACATTTGTGCTATGGCTTTCTCATGAAGGACTGGATAGTTCGAATATCTCATGAGTATAGAGAGGTGAATCGTTTGGTAGATGGTTTGGCTAATTATGCATTTGAGCAACCATTAGGATTGTATCCTCTTGAGGATTGTCCTTCTTTTGTTCATTCAATTCTTTTAGAGGATTCTATGGGGTCTACGCACCCTCGTCATGTGCATTTGTAGTTTTAATTTTTTGTTTTGAATAAAGTACGGGAGGCATTGTCTCCCTGTTTCACACTAAAAAAAAGAATAAGAATCAATTTTAACGTAAAAAATTTATTTTGTGTAAATAATCTCTCTTTTCAATTTTTTGAGCTAAAATGAACTAAATATATTAAATATATATTTTTTAGACTTATGAAAGAAAAAAATTAAAATAACTAAAACGTAAATATTTTTGGAAAAATTCCTAAAAAACGCTTCAATCTATTTTTATTTGAACGTTTAATACATCATAGTTTTTAATTGAAATAAAAATACTCAACAGATTACATTGTTGTCAAATAAAATCTTTTTTTTGTGGTGAATTGACAAATAAAATCTTATCTTTAACTTAGTTTGACTAAAATAATATATTATATAAAAATTATACCATTACCAATTGTGCTAAAAATTCTTGAAATTACAATATTTTAGTTATACAAGTTGAAATGTTTGAATGACTAATATATCAAGTTTGTGACTAAATATTAAATATTTGCACATATCCCTTATATAATAAAAAGGAAGTACACAACCTTTTTTGTAGACTATATAATACGGGTTATAAAATTAATTATTAATTATTTATATTTGATAGGTTATAGGTTATATTGATTGTAACAATTAATTAAATCTCGATTTAAGATCCTCTTAAAAAGGATATTCGAAAGAATATCATCAAATCTCTAAAGAATATTTAATTAATTACTCTTCCGCAGATTAAGAGTGATTTCGGGTTATACTTCTTTTTACAGGGTAACAAAATCTAAGCAGGAGGTAAAACGGAGGATGTTATGAAATTTAAAAAAGTTCTCACAAAAAGGAAATGGAAAATCATTGAAAATTTTTAGTTTTAGTCACAAGATTTTAACCGTGTAGAAGCACGGATACGGTTACACACAATCATATATTATTGTTTAAAAAACACTTTTTAAATAATTACGTAAATTATATTTTATATAAAAAAATAATATAAATAAATAAAAAGAATTTTAAACCGTGTTAGTCCTGATATAGTATATATAATAAGAAGGGAGGGTAGATTTGCAATTTGCTCCGGAAAAAAAAAGAAAAGAAAAAACAGTGTTTTATTTTAAAAATGATATAAGCCTTTATCGGAGAAGAACGAATCTATTTCTTCTCATGGACAAACTCTGAAATCGTAAAAAAATCAAAGAATGTTTTTTTTTCTTCTTCGCCGGCCGGGAAAAACTTCTACAAACTCCGGTGAAACTCTTTAACTCCGATTCCCTTTCACTTCCTCGTAGAAACCAAAACAAGCTTGAGGAGGATCTGAGAGAATCTTTCAACACTTTTTTTTCACAGATCCATGAATACGGATTTGAAAAATCCCCAATCAGTGAAATCGAAGATCTGAGTTATGGATTTCTTAGAACTAGAAGCAATCGAAGGATTAAAATGGTCATGGAACTCATGGCCAACTACAAAATCCGATTGCGAATCTCTCGTTGTTCCACTAAGTATCATGTACACTCCATTGATGCACTTCTCTGAGCTTCCCACGATTCCTTATGATCCATTGATCTGTTCTCGATGTGGAGCTGTGTTAAACCCTTACGCTCGCGTTGATTACCAATCTCGAATCTGGTCTTGTCCCTTTTGCTTTCACAAAAACCATTTCCCTCGTTCTTACTCTGGCATCACTGAAACCAATCTCCCGGCGGAGCTTTTCCCGACTTACAGCGCCGTCGAGTACGCTCCGCCGCAGCGGAAATCGGGTTCGGCTACCACGACTCCCACGGCTGCTGCGAGTTGGGGTAATGGGTTTAATCAAGGGCTTAGATCAATGTCTTCGACTTCGTCTTTCTCGTCTCTTGCTTCTACTGTTGGAGGTGGTGGTGGTGTGATTGGTGAGCTTGGGCCTGCGTTTGTGTTTTTGGTTGATGCATCTATGGTTGAGGATGAGTTGAGGGCTGTGAGAAGTGAGCTTTTGTTAGTCATTGAACAGTTGCCTGAGAATTGTTTGGTGGCTTTGATTACTTTTGATTCTATGGTTAGGGTTTATGATTTGGGTTTCTCTCAATGCTCTAAAGTTGTTGTTTTTCATGGCGAACGTGATCTTTCTCCAGACCAGGTAAATACCCCTTTTGAGATTTGGGACTCTTGCTTTAAGTTTTTAGCTTCTTTCTTGCACTAATGGTGGGATTTGAGCTTAGTTTGATTAGATTGAAGGATGCAAATGCTTGAGAATTGTTCAGTTTTAGAATTGTGTTAGTGTTGTAGATATATATAGTTTGATGACTATAAGTGTGTTGAATTGTTCATGCGTGGTTGGTTGAGTGTTGTGATTTGAATGCGTTAAACAAGTACTCTTTCTTTCTATGGTTCATCACCTTGCTGTGCTTCACCATGATTGTTTGGATCAACAGCTGTGTTGAATTTGACGGAGTTCTATTCTGAGATTTGGGACTCTTGCTTAACGTTTTTAGCTTCTTTCTTGCACTAATGGTGGGAGTTGATCTTAGTTTGATTCGATTGAAGGATGCAAATTCTTGAGAATTTTTCAGTTTGAGGATTGTTAGTGTTTAAGTTATATATAGTTTGATGACTGTAAGTGTGTTGAATTGTTCATGCGTAGTTGGTTGATTTTTGTGATTTGAATGCGTTAAACAAGTACTCTTTCTAGACTGTTCTTGTCAGCTGTGTTGAATTTGACGGAGTTCTTTTCTCTGTCATTGAACATTTAAGCAGATACAACAATTTCTAGGACTTGGATATCCAAAGCAGCTTCATCATGGAAAGATGTCAGCGATTCGGAAGCAGAGTTTCTTGCTTCCATTGGCGGAATGTGAGTTTAACCTAACATCTGCTTTTGAAGAAATCGTTCCTTTGGTTAATGTCAAACCAGGTCATCGACCTCATAGGGCAACTGGTGCTGCGATCTCAACAGCATTGGGACTGCTTGAGGGATGTTCTGTAACCACGGGTTCTCGGATTATGGTTTTCACATCAGGGCCTGCGACAAGAGGCCCTGGGATCATAGTGGACTCGGATCTAGGCCATTCAATCAGAACCCACAGAGATATTATCACTGGTAGAGTGTCTTATTACGACAGATCTTGCGGGTTTTACAAGAAATTAGCAAAGAGGCTCTGTGATACCTCCGCTGTTCTCGATGTGTTTGCTTGCTCTCTTGACCAAGTTGGAGCAGCGGAACTGAGATACGCAGTTGAAATGTCTGGTGGATTTCTCTTACTGGGAGAGACATTTGAAGCCGAGCAATTCAAAAAATGTCTTAGGCATATATTCAGCCGCGATGCAGATGGGAACCTGAGTATGTATTTTGATGTGTCTTTAGAAGTTGTGACGACTAAGGATATGAGGATCTGTGGTGCTCTCGGTCCGGTTGTGTCGCTAAGCCAAAAGAACGATATAGTGAGCGAAACAGAGATTGGTGAAGGCGGAACATATACATGGAAAACGAGCACTGTCACAAATAAGACATGTGTTTCCTTCTTCTTTCAAGTGAGCAGCGAACAGAATCGAAAACCGCAGCCTGGTTCCGCGTTCTTCATTCAGTTCATTACTCGGTATCGGTATGGAAATGGAGGAATGAGGAAACGGGTTACAACGGTTGCTAGAAGATGGGTTGTTGGAAAATCTCCAGAAGTCTCGTCAGGATTTGATCAAGAAACAGCTGCTTCAGTTATGGCGCGGCTTGCAATTAACAGAGCAGAGGAGTGTTACGCCAGAGACGTTATTAGGTGGTTAGATGACGGTTTAATCCGCTTTGCTTCACGGTTTGGAGATTATATTCAAGAAGATCCATCTTCTTTCAGGTTGACTCCAAACTTCTCGCTTTATCCTCAGTTCATGTACTACCTACGAAGATCACAGTTTCTTGACGTCTTCAACAATTCCCCTGATGAAACCGGATTTTTCCGGTTAATGTTAAACCGGGAAGGAGTGGTAAACTCAATCATCATGATTCAACCAACGCTTCTCCGGTATTCATTCGATGGACCACCGGTTCCGGTTCTCCTCGATATCCGGTCAGTAACTGCAGACGTGATTTTGCTATTCGATTCATACTTCTACGTGGTTATCCACCATGGATCAAAAATAGCACAATGGAGGAAACTTGAGTATCATAAAGACGCAAACCACGAGACTTTCCGGAACCTTCTTGAAGCACCGGAGATTGATGCAGCTCAGTTAGTGACTGATCGGATTCCAATGCCGAGGATTGTGCGGTGTGACCAGCACGGTAGTCAAGCTCGGTTTCTTCTTGCCAAGCTCAATCCTTCGGTGACTCAGAAAACAGATCATACTGGTGGTTCAGATATTGTTCTTACTGATGATTTGAGCCTTCAAGATTTCCTCGAAGATTTGCAATCTCTGGCAGTGAAAGGCTGAGAAATGTGGGAGCAAACTAGTAAATTGGTTCTGTTTTGAATCGGTACAGGTAATGATTTTGACTAATTGGGTTTTGTACGAAAAAATTAATACAGTACTGGTATTTTAGTCATCATCTATACCTGTTATTGTCAGGTCTTCTGAATCGTTTAGATAGAAATGGGAATTTGAAATGTATGATTTGGTTTGGACCTGATTTATTACAGAAAGGTTTTGATCTTTGTGAGCTACTGTAATTGTGCAATGCGAAAAAGAAAGTCTCCAGTTATTTGGTGACAATTCTCTCTCAAAATTTTCAGTGATAAATTTGTAACATGTGAACTGCTTTAAGAAGTAATCACTAGAGAAGCAAATATAACTAGTTGATCACCAAATTATAAGGGAAACAGGTTACATGAGCTTTTGTCCAATCTCCCATCATGCAACATATAAGTGACCAAGCTAAACGATGGAGCATCACAGGACCACTCCTCATTTCTTAGATGAGTTCAGCTGATGAGGCTTTGTCACCTTACCTAAGGCGTGCCTTAATTAGTTAATTATACGTATAGCCGTCTGGGAGAGGCCCATCTTCTTTCATTTTTCTGAACAAAGCATCACTTTCCTGTAGTCTGTGAGTGAGACTCATGAAACCGGTTTAGTAATCCTTAGTTGATCCATTGGGGCTTAACCGGTTTGTGTTTGCTAGTCTGTATATCATTTTGGTGCTGTAACTGTTAAGAAACCAAGATCAATCTCTTTATTCCTTAAAATCAAGCGATACAATTAATTGAGAGCATGAGGAACATTGTACAACATCAAGCATACCGAAACTGATGTTGAGCCGATGAAGCGACTGGATCAGGAGAAAGTTCTGACAACGAGCCGCAATAACCCATCAAATGCCAGACAATTTCTTGTTCAATCTCTCTGTTTTCTTGTTTTTTTCTTGCCTCTGAATAGATTTCTCCAGCTTCTTTGCTGCCTTCCTAATAGATACACACAGTTTCTTGTTTATCTTCTCTGGTTCTTCTGAAGAACTTGGCCGCTTTCTTTTTGTGCTTCTCCTTGTTTGTAAAGCGGTTTCTCCAGCATCTTTGATGTCTTCATAGTCCATATCTACAACGCTAGGGATCTTGCATTTATCACCCTCAAGAGGAAGAGACGATAAGATGGGGTGAGCTACGTAGTCATATTTGGGGTGAGCTACATAGTCATATTTGCAGGGACATGCCTCTACGAATTGCACACCACATCGTAATATCTTGCAAGGAAGGCCCCCGAAATCAAACTGCAACTTGTCTTCTGGAATGTTGTCTTGCTCTAACGTGAAATAAGAGTTGAGAATAAATAAGTGATCCGTCTCAAAGGTATATGACACATCTATGTATGGCCATATATACACAGAGGTAGAGTGGTTGCCTCTGAGGTGACAAGATATTTGGATACAGCTAGCAGGGACATCATTTGGCCAATCTCCCGCAGGAAGTACAACGCAAGCTTTGAATTTCATGGATCCGGATAGATGCATGTGATGTAAATGGATAGTCAGTGAACTTCCTCTAGCTTGGTGACTAAAGTATTCAGGAACTTCACCACCTGGTAAGATTGCATAGCCACAAGCCCATTCTTCAATGAGTAGTATACGAGCTTCTCGTATCAGTTTCACGCAGTTATTGAACTTGAGAATGAGCTTGGGGTTGTGATATGAGTTACATGGCTGAGATATGCTTTCCAGTGACCTACAGTTTTCTGCATGCAGTTCTGACAGGGAGTCTGGAAGCTCTGGCAGTGAGACAAGTTCCACGCAGTCGTGAAGGTGAAGGGAGTGTAGATGTGAGAGATGTTTGATGGAATGTGGAATACTTGTGAAATCATTTTCACTCATAAACAATTTTAAGGGGAAGCTATGGATATTTTCAGGTATATCTGCCGGCAGACTCTTAGC
Source organism: Camelina sativa (assembly GCF_030686135.1). Taxonomy (NCBI): domain Eukaryota; kingdom Viridiplantae; phylum Streptophyta; class Magnoliopsida; order Brassicales; family Brassicaceae; genus Camelina; species Camelina sativa. Next base: position 29,163,637 of record NC_141899.1, on the reverse strand, counting down.
TTGAACATTGTCCAACCTCAGTAACAGCTCATGCTTAAAGCTAAAGCTCTGGAAGATTTCTACAGGAAATTTCCTCACATTAATGCATCCTGTAAAATTAAGCTTCTGGAGACGTATTAACTTACAAATGTCTGGCGAGATGTCTAGCAGCTGCTCACAGTATGTCATTGACAATATCTTGAGCCCATTGAGATTCTTGATCCAGCCAGGAATCTCAGTTATTCTTGAATAGTCCAGATACAACTTTGATACGGTAGCTGGAAGAAGAGGGAATGTTGTAACTGTTTCACAACATATCATTGTTAATCTCTTCAGACAATTCCAATGTTGAACTGAGAGAGGCACTTCTTTTATTGCTGCGAAGGACGCACTTAGACAGACAATTTTACTAGAAATCTCTGGAAAATCTTTCAGTCTCGAGCACTCGCAAATATTGAGGAAGCTTAGAGACTTCAATGCGAGGTTTGCAGGAAAAGACTCCAGGTTTATGCATTCCCCAAGGTGTAAGTAATTCAGCTTTTGAAGTTTTCCAAAAGAGGAAGGAAGTGTGGCCAAACTGCGGCAACGAGTCAACTCTATTCTCTCCAAATTTGTTGCTTTCGAAAGATCAGGAAGTTCTTTCAGGTTGACGGAGGCACACAAGTTTATTTTCTTCAGACAGTTGAGCATCTGAAAACAATTGTAAGGAAACAAAATGTGAAATTCATTGTTAGTTTGGACAAAAACTAAAAACACAATGCATTTTACCAAGAAACTGAAGCCATAAGCTTACAGGGTCTCCTTGCCAGAGCTTCTCCAATTTGCTCTCTCGCATATTGATTTCAACAAGAAATTTCGCAGAGAGTTGGGTTTGCATATATTTCATAGGACACGCTTCCCAATGGAGTAATCTGAGTCTAGGAGGTAAAGGCAAACAGTCCAAACCTTCATCTAAATGCAGTCTGGCCTTATTAGACCAGTGTTTGTAAAATCTTAAAATTTGGAGATTATGCATTCCAGCGAAAGCTCCCTTACCTAGGAACAACTCCTCGATTTCAGACACGTTAAACGATATGCCTAAAACAGTTCCTGTTCCCTGAAATATTCTCCAAAGAAGGAAAAAAAACCCAAGGTTAGAACAATCTGATTGCTTGAAATCATACTGAGAAAGCCAAATAAGATGATAAAAACAAGGACTTACGGTATTATCAGCAAGAACATCATTGATCGTTTTAGCATCCACTAGAAATTGACGTTTCCCAGGTTCATGGGTTGATTGTCTACGAACGATTAGTCGCCCCATGTGTTGTAACAAATTGTGCATCATGATACGTTTGTCACTCGAGATAGATATGAGAGCCCTTTCGACTAGGACGTCAAGTCCACTTTCAATGTCAAGATCACTATTTCCAAGGAGCTGGGTCACACGATCTTTTCTTTCACCATTGAATAAGCATGCAATATGGAGAAATATAGCTTTGAGATTATCATTATCACCTAAGCTATCATAACCAATTCTTAATATCCTTTCAATGTCTGCATGAAGAGTGGCCTTGAGACTAGGTAGTGCACGAATCCACTTCGTTTTGCTTTTGCCACGCAATGATGAACCCAAAACAGATAGACCTAATGGAAGACGAGTGAGCTTTGTAACTTCATTTGCAAGCTCCACATATCCATCTGCTGGGGAATCTTGTCTGAAGGCTGATTGAGAAAATATCTGCAGAGCTTCAAGTCTTGATGGAAACCCCACCTCATATATATGGTTGATATCATGCGCTTCCAAAATATCTTTATGCTTGGTGGTCACAATAATCCTACTTCCAACACCAAACCAGTGAGGTCGATCTGCTAGAGCATTTAATTGCTCTATGTTATCCACATCATCAAGAACAACGAGCACTTTCCAGTACCTAAGCCTGTTCTCCGCAACACCTAGATTTTTTATCCTCAAATCCTTATCATTGAACAGTTCAGAGAGAAACCTTTCTTGCAACCTCAACTTCGAACTATAGCTTTCATTACTCCTATAACTTCCTTTAACATTCTCCATAAAAAGAGTAACCTGAAAGCTGCTGGATAACCGATTGTACAACGCTCTAGCGATTGTGCTTTTACCAATGCCTGCTGGACCCCAAATCCCTATCATCTTCACTTCATTACTCTCCAGACTTAACAATAAATTCATCTTTTCTATATGATCTTCGATTCCAACGAATTCATCGAAATCCTTTGACAGTGTAGAATTCAACTCATTAGAAACATCTCTGCAAATTTTTTTTATCATAGCTGCTTCACTATGCCTGAACAACAGAGACACAACCATTTCTTCATCAAAATTAACTCAATAGACACACATTTGCAATTCTGCATCATCCGATTCATAGGTATAATACATTCCTAGCAAAATCGTTCTATGGAGTTGGAGATAGCAATGACAAAATTAGTAATAGTTGGAGTCAAAAATACACAAACCAGTTTTTTGAATGCTCTCCCGAAATGTTGGCAACATCAATCAAAGCTCGCTTCCATCTCTGCTTCTCGTCCTGTGTTTTCCCCAAACAACTTCTCTCGAAGCCCTTGCCAAAATCTCCGATCTGGTACCGTACATGAGACGGATCCACATCGTAGAAAACTGTCATCACCATCTGTTCTTGAGAATCTTTGCACTCCATGATCTCCAACAGTTCGTTTAAGCACCAGCTCGAAGAAGCATAGTTCTTCGATAGGATGACGATGGAGATTCTCGATGCCTTAATCGCTCGTAAAAGCTCTGGATGAATCGATTTGCTATTGATTCCATTGTCCACGAATGCTATGATCTTTCGGTGCTGGAACTCGTTGAGCAAGTGGCTGAGAAAGGTTCGTCGGACGTCTTTGCCTCTGAAACTTGGGAATATGTCGTAAGATGAAGATGAAGAAGCCATGAGGGAGATGGCAAATGAAGGGCCTTTTAGGCCCAAACAGTAAGCCCAAGGCCTGATAAACAACAAACGAAAATGTTCTCTTGTTTGATTATGGCAAAATTAAGTTTTTTTCTTCATTCTCTGTTTCTGATTGTATAAAGCCAAAACTCTCCTAGAGCTAATCTTTTAAGTTGTTGACAAAAAAAAAACCAAGAATCAATTTGGAGAACATATGAATATCATGTTACTTATTTATATAGTTGTGGTATCTCATTTACAATTCAACTCTTACATCTCCATTAACTCTTGGAAAATTGCTAGATGTTCTATAATATTTAGACTAGATCAAGTCTCACTTATTTTTATTTTATTTTAACTAGATAAAGCCTTAATTATCTCCAAAACGTGAAGGCAATAATCATGAAAGATTTGTTGATATGTTAAAAGAGTTACTTGTCAAAATCTCTTATTTGGATGCTGAGCCGTTGACATGATGTCCTCAAAGTTTGGGACTAGTCTTCTTGGGTTTGGATAAGGGAGGATAACTAAGGAAACATTCATACAAACGAACTATTCCTGTTATTTTTTTAGAATTTAGACGAGTCTTTATCATGAAAACACCATAAAATCAGTCATATTAATTTTTCATTTTTTATTTTTTATTTGGTTCAAAAAAAAAAAATCATTTTCTTGAGAAAGTCTCTTAAGAATCTGAATCTAAAGAAAAGGTAAAAAAACTCATAATCCACTTTAAATTAAAGTCTTTAATCACTACGACGAGCTCCGCCACCATCAAGGCATCAACATTAGAAAGCATATCTCTATACGGAGATTCCAAATCATCAGTCACAAGATCATCTAATTACATCATGCAAAATCACAACCAAAACAACAAATCCAACGGTTGTAAAAAAGCTAACCGGAGAGAAACCAAAGACTTTCGAAGCAATTCTTAAATGGTACACACTTTATCACTTATCAGTCAAATACGGAGGACGATTATTTCTGATACCTGATGTTTTGATATGGGAAAAATGTCAAAAAAATCTCCAACTTAAGTTAAACGCCGTCGTTTTACCATTTAAAAAAATAGAAGAGAATGTTGAGCTATAGTTTCGAACCTTTGACCTTTGTTAAAGAATCGATAGTTATTCAACCAGCTGAGCTGTAGTTTTTATTCAATAATTCTACCCAAGTATTCAGAGTTCTTCTTTTTCATCTTTAGCCGGCGACAAAACTAATTTCTTCTTCATCATCCATCCATAGTTGCCTCATATGTTTTCTCTCTATTACGCTTCTCTTTGATCTTAACCAAATCGTTTCTTCGTTGATTGAGGATGGCGGGTCTTCAAGGGATCTAGATCTAGTTCCAGAGATCGGATTGAAGGGTAAGAGTTGAGCGGCGGGGTTGCAAGTTTCATAGGATAGGTCGATAGGAGATCTGGGTGTTGGGGGAGTAAGTTTCTAGTGTCGGTTACCTTACGGTGAGGAGACAGCTGGTTCAATCGACGGTGTTGCCGTGTGGTATACAATTTTAAACTCAAGACAGATCCGGGAGTTGGAAATATTACTTGTGCCCTTAAACCTCTTTACCAACCTGGAATTTTTAACCCCTTACTTTTCTTGTCATCTTCTCCGTTTAGTTTTGTAACGATTCCGACAATGTAACACACCCTTTGCCGATCACCCACTTCGTGGGTTGTCTGATGAAAATATTATTATTACAAAAATGTGTTTGTGAAAAATAATCAATAAATAACTCTGGCTTAGTTGGTTAGTATATTAAAAAAAACTCTGGCTTAGTTGGTTGAGTATCAATTATGGACACATTAGGTGTCGGGTTCGAAACTCGATTCTCACTTTTTTTATTTAAAACTATAAAACGACGGCGTTTAACATAAATTGTTAATGTTGACTTAATCCGTTAAATTCATCCGTTAGTTGACTTAGAGACATGCCTTATTTAGCTAAGTCAACAAAAGTTAACGATTTAATTTAAAAGTCAACTAAAGTTAGCTATTTAATTCACCACAATGAAAGTTGATGCTTTTTTTCAACATTTTTGGTAAGTTGGGGATTTTTTTGACATTTTTCTCTTTTTGATATATAAACTTAGCTGCCTTTTACGTATCAAAAGCTCCACACCAAAGACCCCTCCTCTTGGTGTTTATATTATATATTAGTAGCTGATTTTGTGGTAGATGACTGTTATAACTTAGAAACATAGGGATTAATCCGTAAAGATTCTTATTATTTTTCTCCAAATGGATCACCAATTGAAACCATGTAAGAAACATATAGGTTCCTCCAAAATAATGAATCTTATAAAAAGAGTTGAGATTATACGACCAGCGAGAACAAGCTTGCTTAATTATAACAAAATCTAACAAGAGGTATCGAGATTGACGGTAAAGTTAATCAAGAGGTATCGTTGCGTGTGGAAGCTAATTGGGATTCATGCTTGGCTGTCTACATTTCACCAAGTAGTTCTTGACCAGGTCTTTAGCTCGTCCACGTTTCTTATTTGGGGTCCAAGGATACCGTGACTGGCTCTTCTACTCTGATGCTGCTGTACAGTGATCGGAAAGCAGCACATACACCAAATGTGTTTTTGCTAGATCTTTTATCGTAATGAATAATTGTAATGTAGTATGTCAGCAGTAGTGTAAAGCTTTATACCATCTCACTTTACTTTTCAGTAAGTGCCCTCTTTTTGTCTTTGAATTCTCTTCAGTTCTGGAGTTCCCTATAAGTGAGATGGTCTAAAGCTTTGCAAAAAATATGACTTGTGTTTCAAGCAACGTCCTCTTTTTTTTTTCTTCTGTTTATAAAATCTTAAGTCATTCAATTTAAAAACTTGCCTGTGATAAACATGCTTCACTGTTGCCCTCCTCAGTAAATGATCTTTATAGTCTTTTGTCTTTTGGTTTTATAAAGTCAGGTAGCGTTATTATTATTATTTTTTACGTAGAAGATTATCCAAATATAATACGGTATGATAATGATTTAAGAAAAAGAAATAACAAAGGAAACATTTATCATCATATATATACTGTATATACAAGATTATCCAAGTAAAATAATATGATTTTTTAGAAAAACAAAAAAAGGATACATTTATCCATTATTGGATTCCAAATAGGATTCCTCCTGTTTTCTAAAATCCTAAACCAACACAACTTTGTTAGATATATATATATCGACCACCTCAGGTCTTGTTCTGTTTACGATCTATAATCTCTCTACCGTGAAGCTAAGAAACAAGGATACCTAGCAAGAGCTTTGTTTTTTACTCAAAGAGGATTAAAGATGCAAGCAAGGATACCTATATTCGCAATCTATGCGATTTCTGTACTCGTGTTGTTTCTTCTCTTCATTGAATCTCCAAAATCTGTTGTTCCTGACAACAACTCACCGTTCAAACGAGGCTTGCCTCTCTCCAGAACCGCTGACCCCGTGACAATGAGTAGTAGTAGTATTGTTACAATTGCGGACTGCTCGGACCATTACGATGCAGAAGACTTGGGTACCACAGTTGTAGACTCCGACCATAATGAGAAGGAAGGCATAGGTACCACATTCGTGGACTCGGACCATGACGAAACGGATGAGTTAGGTACCACAGCTGTGAAAGACCATAACGAGAAGGAAGACATAGGTACCACATTCGTGGACTCAGACCATAACGAAACGGACGAGTTAGGTACCACAGTTGTGACAGACCATAACGAGAAGGAAGAATTGGGTACCACAGTTGTAGACTCCGACCATAACGAGAAGGAAGACTTCGGTAACACAGTTGTGGACTCAGACAATAACGAAAAGGAAGAGATAGGTACCACAGTTGTTGACTCAGACCATTGCGAGAAAGAAGGGTTAGGTACCACAGTTGTGGCAGACCATAACGAGAAGGAAGACATAGGTACCACAGCTGTGGACTCAGACCATAACGAAGCAGAAGAATTAGGTACAACAGTTGTAGACTCCGACCATAACGAGAAAGAAGACTTAGGTACCACAGTTGTGGACTCAGACCATAACGAGAAGGAAGACTTAGATACCACAGTTGTGACAGACCATAACGAGAAGGATGAATTAGGTACCACAGTTGTGGACTCAAACCATAACGAAGAGGAGGAGTTAGATCCGTTGGTACCTCCTCGTAAAGCTGGCAAGAAAGAGAGAATTGAATGGTTCAGAAGAAAGCTACCTGAGCTGGAGATACTGAAATCGACTAGCAAGAGCAAGAGATTCCATTCAAGAGTTTTGGATCTGTACAAGAATAATTGCTCTGCTCAGTTCTTTATGGTTTGGCTTTCTCCTGCAAAAACCTTTGGACCAAGAGAGATGTTAGCTGTTGACACTCTCTTCACCACCAATCCTGGCGCATGCTTGGCGATTTTGTCCAACTCCTTAGACTCCCCTAGAGGATACACCATCCTTAAACCATTGTTTGATCGAGGCTTCAACCTTATTGCTGTAACCATAGATATCCCGTTCCTCGTCAAGAACACTCCTGCAGAAGCTTGGCTGAAAAGACTAAAGAGTGGCCGCATGGATCCTGGTTCTATCCCCTTGTTCATGAATCTCTCTGACCTAACAAGACTGGCGGTGCTCTACAAATACGGAGGAGTATATCTAGACACAGACATCATCTTCCTTGATGATATAACAAGATTGAGAAACGCTATTGGAGCACAGAGCATGGATCCGAAAACAAAGACATGGTCAAGACTAAACAATGCAGTGATGGTCTTTGACATCTACCATCCGCTTATGCGAGAATTCTTACACGAGTATTCCACAACTTTCGACGGAAACATATGGGGACACAACAGCCCTTACCTAGTCTCTAGAGTCATCACAAGATTAGGAAACAAACCTGGATACAACTTCACAATCTTTCCACCAGATGCTTTCTATCCAGTGAATTGGATCAACATGCCAAAGCTTTTCAAGAAACCAGCAACCAGAAAAGAAGTACAATGGGTAGAGAAGACGGTACAGGACATGAGCAAAGGGAGTTACATGATACATCTATGGAACAAAGTCACAAGGAAGACTAAGATTGAAGAAGGAAGCGTCATGTACAATCTCATCTCCACTCACTGCACAGTCTGCAAAAACATCAAAAACTCTCATATACTGTCTAAACAGACACAAGGGTTCTAGTCTCAACTCACTGCACAGTCTACAGAATCATCACAAATTTTCATACTTTCTACGCAGTTACAAGGGTTCTTGTTTTTCAGAGAAGCTTCATGTACAGTCTCGTCTCTACTCACTACACAGTTTACAGAATCATCACAGATTCTCATACTTTCTAAGCAGAAACAAGGATTCTCGTTTTTCAAGGAAGCCTCATGTACATTCTCGTCTCCACTCACTGCACAGTCTACAGAATCATCACAGGTTCTCATACTTTCTAAAACAGATACAAGGATTCTCGTATCAAGTCACTGCACAGTCTGAAGAAACATCACTAATTGGATTGTTGTTCTTCTTTTTTTAAAAATGCTTTTTGTTTGGTGTTCATATTTGCTTTACTTTTTCTCTTTGTAAATGACTCAAATCAGATAAAAACTGATTCACAAAGAAGCAAACTTTAATAGAAAGGAGATGTTTCAAAAAAATTCGAATTGGGAAAGTAAAATTAAGAAACTGGAAGAGAGATTTGACAACTTACATTCCCAAAAGAGAGATTGAAACGCTTTCCTTTAGCTGAATGAGGAAGCGGGGAGAGAGAGACACACACCGGCGGTTCCCGAGTGAGAAGATCACCGGAGTATACGCGACGCCATCACCGTGTTGCTGTTATCGAATGTGTTCGAGGAAGAAGAAGAAGATAAGGTAGTGAAGGTTTTGTGTAATGGGGAATGTTCAAAATCACACATTTCAAAGTGTGAGGAGCGGCGCCGGAGATCGATTGTGCGGTTTCTTTGACGCCGGAGATTACTCGATTTGCCGCCAGGAGGAGAAAAGACTCGTTCATTCATCAACTTTAAAATTTTTAATAGGCCCAAACCCATTAAAAGCCCATTTAAATGAGTCCACCGTATTCGTTTTTTTTTCTTTCTTGAAAAGATCATCGATCACTTGATACGTTCGTTTTTCAGTTTTTTCACACATCGTTTTCAAGAATCGAAGTTGGTCAGATTATAAGAATGTAATGGAGATAAAATATACCTAGTTGAAATGCATAAAGGAATCAGAGTCGGTCAAAGCTGTCAGTCAAGTCGTTTACACATGGAACTTTCCTAATTAAAAAGTTAGGAAACGTAGTCCGTCAAAAAGAAAACTCAAAGACTGTGTTATACAACTTACAATATAGTAATAGACAGAAGAACAAACTAATGCCCCCTAAACACATTTATCCACTGATGATAATATTGCGAAAAATAATTTAGTTTACTTGGCTAATCGAAAAATAATAGTATCAAAATGGTGTTATGTTTTATGTCTAATTATTTTATTCAATAAACAAGTTACTCGACCACCACCGGGCACCGGGTGACAAACATATCCTTAGACCTCAGTTATTAAAAAAACTAAATTTTATATTTTTTAATTGGAAAACATCTTTTTTTATGAGAATTGCCCATTTTATTATTTTAGTAAACACTAAAAATTGTTTAAAAAAACAAAAGATGACTTCTTATGTAAATTGAAGTGTTTTTTTTAATAATATTAACTTATAAATTTTGTTCTATATCTAACCACATATGACTTTCTCTTTTGTACTCAAAGAAATTTTTGTTTTGAAGAAAAACTATAGAAATAATAGTATATAGCTTTTACGCGCCAGTTTGCACACAAAAAGATAAGTTTACGCGTCACATAATGTTAAATTTTTGTTGCCACTATACGTCACTTGACTTTCTCTAGTTTCATCCTTCATACATCACTTTGACCGTCTCTAGTTTTCTCCTACATACGTCATTTATCTTAACCAAGAAGTTGAGACAACCATTCATTGTCCACGTTCTCAATATGCTTCACGTGTGTTAATTCAACAAAACCCCACATGATTTAATCATAAGATATATACACACACACGAGAGACACACACAACATCGAAATCACAACTCAAGATTGTCATCAAACACTAATACAGAAAGAGAGAGAGAGATGGATGACTTCTTTCTTGATACGGTTTGTCAAGAAGAAGACAACTTATGGGATCTAATCGCCGATGACATTTCCGTTTACGATGACAAAAGCGTCAGTAGTGTACCGAACAGAAGTGCCTTTAGGCCATACGTGAAGGGCACGGAACCTTTGTTGATGTCTTCATCGAAAGTGAACGTGAAGAAGAGAATGGTGAATTTGCTGAGAAAGAATTGGGAGGAGAAGAGAAACGCGGTTGCGCCAGAGAAAGAAAGGTGCCGGCGACATATGTTAAAAGAAAGAACTAGAAGAGAGAAACAAAAACAGAGTTACTTAGCTCTCCATTCTCTACTACCATATGCCACTAAGGTACATTAATTACCAAACTTTAAATCAGACTTAATGACTTGGGAAAAAAAAACAATCCTAGTGAATTAAAACATCCGAAATTTTACAATGCAAAATGGATAATTTGTAATTTTGTATAAAATTTAGTGACTTTTGCAATTTGCATATGATAATTTAAATTTTTTGAATATGATAAATTTCTAACTACATTACTCATTTGTATAGGATTGATATGGAAACAAGTTTTTGAACAAATATAATTTGTTTTTTCTTCTCAGAATGACAAAAATACGATTGTTGAAAAAGCTGTGGATGAGATTGTGAAATTACAAAGATTAAAAAAAGAACTAGAGAGAAAAATTAAGATGATTGAGGCAAAATCAGCAAAGGATGGTCATAATGATATGACTGAAACAAAGGTTAGGTTTAGTCTACAAAAACCTTTGTCTGGACTTGATTCAATGGTAGAAGTTCTTCATTGTCTTAAATCAATGGGGACAAAACTCAAAACTGTCCACGCCAATTTCTCTCCTCACGAGTTCTCTACAACCATGAACATCGAGACTCAGGTACATACATTTACACAATCCGATTTTATTTGGTTTGATCGGGTTTTGGATAATAAAGTTATGATACATATAAATATGTATTTGTGCCTATGATATTAGTTATTTTCTTGACAGATAAGAGGAGAAGAGGTGGAAAAGAGAGTGGAGAGAAGACTCCAAGAAAATGAATGGAAATTTCTGTTTCTCTCATAAGCTTTTCATTTTTTTCAAAGACTACTAATCAGTTCCTTTGTGTTGACTTTTTTTTCATTCATTTTATTTTTTCTTATATATATATTTGTAGATATGTAATTCAATTGGTTCTACTTTGTTGCCAAAAAATAAAATATAATTGGGCACTACTTTTGATTTTTAAAGGTTATAAGAATAATATTACACATCTGAAAAAGATTAATTTATTACTGACTGTGTATTAGGAAAATCTAGTATACATCTATATCTGAAATCGTCAAATAGGACGACCATAGAGTTGTTACAGAAGAAAAAAAGATTGGATTAATAATTTTCACCTACCTAGTCAAAACGAGAAAAGAAGCAAAAGAAACAGCTCCTTGAATCATTACTTTTTCTGAATTGATGGACTATATTTGAAAACTTCAAACATATAAGTAAAACAAACGAGTAGCAAAATGAAATAACTTAACACATGACTCAAAGTCTAAACCTTAAAAGACATTAAGGTTATCTAAAGAAGATAAAGATTAGTAGCAAAACAATAGAGATGGAAGAAAAAAACAATATAGAGTCTTGCATTGGCTTCACTTGAGAGGGATAAACCTGGAGGAATTGGTAGCACCAACACCAGGCCTACCGTGCTTAACCGGTTTGTATGAGATTGAGAACTCAGCCAAGTAATGTCCAATCATCTCCGGTTTAATCTCGACTTGGTTAAAAGTCTTTCCGTTGTAAACACCGATGATGCTTCCAATCATTTCAGGCACAATGATCATGTTTAAATGTGTTCTCACTGCTGCTGGCTTCTCACCAGCTGGTGCCTCTAATTTCTGCTCAAAAAACAAAAACCTTTGTTCTTTAGTGTTCAATCCCATTGCACAAAGTCATGACATTATATATGGTCTCACACAGGAGTAAATTAAAAGTAATTATTTTAAGTCATGAAAATACAAAAGAAGTAAAACACTATGGAAATAACGCTATGGAGAATCTGAATTATTACACAAACATGGCTTTATACTCACACACAAGACTGATACTGCAAAGAATACAAGAACAAACTGATAACCTTAGAACTATAAGACGAATAACAATGGTTTTATTAGCAAGCATCACATAAGCTCTCTTTTTTTTGGTGTGCAAAGCATCACATAAGCTAAAAACCAACTGTAATCTGATCATCAAAATCTCTTAACATTACAAGGAAAGAAGATACACAATTCCTACATTTTGACGATATGTTCAACCAAGATCTAATTAGTGATGAGAGGAGATAAGGACTTTACCGCTTTGCGCAGTTTCTTGATCAAAGCCATAGGTTTCCTGTTCAATCCTCTAGAGAACCTTTAAAAGATAACAAAACACATCAGTCTCACAGAATCACCAAGAGACGAAAGCTAATTTTCTTGGTTACAAAGAATTTTAACCTTCTCCGGATACGGGCACTGAAATGCTTGACAAGATCTTCGGTTGACATGTCGAGAAGAGCATCGAGATCGACTCCTCTGAAAGAGAATTTCTTGAACGTTCTCTTTTTCACGATTCCAGCCGCAGCAACCTCTGGTTCGACATCCACCTATATATAGATAGATGATTCAATATATGACGAGAAATTAAATTACAACCATAATGTTCGAAAATCTAATGATCACGAAAACAAATTTCAGATAGACAGAGATCGAGGAACTAACCATTGTTGGATTGATGAAATTCTAAAACTCTACAGAGACTCAAAACCAAAGTGTCTGCGGAAGCGACAAACAACTTTACTTAAGCACCAAATAAATAGGTGACACTGCCTAACCCTAGATTTTATTTTAGTTTTTTTCATTTTTGGTCCTTAGCCTCTCTTTTTTTTTCTTTTCATCCGAGTCCATATATTTGGAAAATGAGGCCAATAAAAATTAATCCTAAAATTTTATTGAAATTATAAATAAAATAAAAATAGCTAGATAACCCAACAATCAGATCTTTGAGATACAAGTATATTTACAATTTGTGAAGTCCACTTGTCAAAAGTTTTAAAGGTTTATTTACTTAGCTCAGGCTATTACATTTGCAACTATCCTTGTTCATGTGAATGAACTAGTCTTCATTTTGGTGACACTTTGAAAATGTGCAAAGCAAAAATGACCATTGTACACGGATGGGCTTTGATAGATCCACTACAATACTATACGTGGATATCAATATACTTGTCCTCCGGTTGTACTTGAGAAACTAGATCGTCCTTAACAGAAGCTAAATAAATAGTTACAGAGACAGAAAGATACGAACAAAACTCGCAAGTCTATAGAAGTTGGACATCCAGTTTTAGATTGTCATCTGGTTTGAGACATTCGATGTCCTCTGAACTAGCCAGAAATTTACACTCTCATTTTTAACCACACCAAAAAAAAAAAATACATGTGTCGACGTAAAATCCTATTAAATAAATACATTTGGTCCTCAAAACATGTATTATCTATTTTGAAAGATCCTAAAAGCCTAACATCTTTCTCTGCTGAATTTTCCGAATAAGTTCCTCTGCCGACGGGATGCCATCGCCGCTTCTACCGGTACTTTTCTCGACGCTCCGCCACCACACCTTCAACTCCTCCTACTCAAGATAAGTAATGCAAAATATTCAGCTATGAAAACCTTATTATACCTCAAGAAAGGTCGTGGTTTATTATATACCTCAAGAAAGTCATGGTTTGAGATAAACTGAGACTCAACAAGGCAAGTCATCCCTTTAACCTTAACTGAAATCGAGCTACTCTCTGAATGTTTCCTTGAGCTTTGCACCTCTGTGGCCCCTGGTTAAAACCAACATATTTAAGTTGCGATAAAACCAGAAAATATGTGATTTCGAGGACTGGTTTATATACGAATGTACCAACCATCTATGCGGGCTACGTAGTACCCTGTTCCACCAAGCCCTTCTTCCCATTTCCCGAGCCTTAACCGCAAGAAGAACCCTTCAAGACCCGATACAGTCTTCTTGGTATTTAGCCATCTGAAATTAAAATGTCAAAAAAGATGTTGAGAGCCTCATAATGTGGCAGGAGAAAAGTCTTTTAAAGTGTGAGCTGGAACTTACTTGAGAACGTGTGTGCGGGTCAAGCGAAGAACTTGAACAGCGTCAAAGACTGCTTTTGGTACGTCTGTGAAACCAGTTAAGGGCAGCAGCTTTGAGCCAGAGGTAGAAGCTAAAGCGTGCTTTATCGCTTTATCTTCTACTCCTGAACTATACAGTGGAGCATTCGGGCATGTTGCAGCCCAGTGACTTAGCTGAAAACATCTAATGCATAGGCTTGACACTTCTTCTCTTCTATTCCGAGCAGTTATGTTCTGTACTAGATCTCTGAGCTCAATATCAGTTACTTCCAGACAATCTCGTAAACAGTGACCCTTTTTACCGCAGTAGAAACAAATTAGATTCATCTGTTCCTCGTCTGCGTTCTCAGCTAAGGAACTTGGAATGATACGTTTGACAGCTTCTAACTTTCTTGCAAACAAAGAAGCCATTATTTCTGAAGACTCTATCCTCATTGGAGAAACTGTGGGCGCCTTGTTCTGTTTTAAAACATTATCGGCTGCCAGCATTATCTGTGAATCACGGGCTTTAGCTGCGTCTGAGGCTGAATCATTGCCCTCTTTAGTCGTTATACTGGCCTTTTTCTGAGGGAATGAACTCTTAGAAGAAAATCTGCTTATCCACAAACTTTCAAGACCAGAGTTTCTGTTGGTTACACACGGACTAACCTTCCCATCAGCTTCACCGCGGACTTTTGGCTCTTCGTTCGGCTTAGACTTACTAAGAGGCATCAAAGAGATGTTTGGCTCTTTGTTATCCTCATGTTTGTTCTCTGACGAGAGCGGTTCGCTTGTCTGATTAAATCCATCTTTTCCTGATGAAATGTTGGGTTCAGCCACTGGACCAATCTCATTACCAGATAAAGACAAGTGATCCTCTTTGGTAATCTCACATTGTTCAGGAATCCAGGGAAGTTCCTGCAAAGAAGTAGGATTAGCATCATTCGAGATATCCATCTCCACGGCATCTTGACTTTGTTTCTTCGGACAATATATAGACTGGAAAAAAGACTGGAAACCAGTGTTTCTGCATCCGCTGCTTTCCTTCACACAGCATGGATTCAGTTCTTGTTGGTCAATAATCACATTGACTTGGCCATGGCCATGGCCATGACCATTAGCATCTGAAGTGGTGGTAGTAAGAGTTACAAAAGGAGAATCGTCTTCTTCATTACCTTTCCAGATTCCTTTTGTCATGTTTGATATCCAATTCATAAAGGAACTATCTTGCTTGAGCTTTGAAGTTGACCCCAAACATTCTTGACTTAGCGTTTTGAGCCGTTTGCTTCCAAGAATCAGCTGTTGCTCAAACCCTGGTCTTTTCTTTCCCCTTGAGAGCAAACCCGCACTATTGCAACTTTCTACACTCCCGAAACTCTCATCGTCATTCTCATCACCCTCAAAGTTTTCATCAGATAAAGCTTTTTCTTTCCCTTTCTCTTTGGCATGACGACTATAAGAGACACTTGGTCCAGCCTTCTCAACATCAGGCTCACCTTCCGGAAAGTATTCACCTTTGCCTTCACATGCTACAACAGCAAGAGTTGTGAGGTTGTTCTCATCCATTGATTCTAAACGATCAACTCGATTAATATTCATCTTATCCTCTTCTTCTTTATCTCCACGGTTAGTCGGTTCTTCTTGAGATCCAGCACTTTCCATCCTCAACAAAGCTTCTGTTTTTCCTCCAATAGCTCGGGGAGAATCTACTCAGTATCCAAAACAACCATAGAAGACAAACACAACAGCTTAAATCCATAGTTGCCTACTAATGGTAAACAGACTGACACTATAAACTTCATGTAATCACTTTTCACCTGACGATCTTTTGGAACTTCCTGCTTCTTCACTCTCTATATCATCATTGATTTCAACCTTATCCTCAACAGAACCACCAATCCCTGCAAACACACACACACAAGAACTCATTATCAATAAGACGGTTCTATGCAATTACAATCAATTTGGTACTGTTTCTTATCATTCTAGCAACCTGAAAATGGTCTATTCATCCCGCTACACGCTTGGTTAACTTGATCTTGTGTTCTCAACTGGACATCTACCGTTTCGTCTTCTTCTTGCTGTTGCTGCTGTTCGATACTTGTGCTATTGGAACGAAGCTCCATGTTGGTTTGTCCTGAATCAAAGAAGTTAGGAGAGAGTAATTTTGCCGTTCCAGTGAAACTGAAATCTGCACATCTTAGGCTTAGACCGTTCCGAGGAGACCAAACTAACTCTGATAAAGCATCCACGGAAGCAAACTTCATTCTTGCTTCTGCATTTGCAACACTAGGTACACGACTCGAAGACGAATTCTCTAGCTCTCTACTTTGCTCATCTCCATCTCCCATATCTCCTGAAACCAACCACCCTGAGACATAACGAACCAGAACCCATACTAAAATTGACCTCAACCACCGTAATCAACATATAACTTAGCTTACAAAACAAGTAATACATCGATTCAAAACCCATTAAAAAAAATTAGGCAAAACACATAGTACCAAATCATAAACCCATAAGCTAATTAGATCAAAAGCAAATGATAAAACTTTATCTCAAGCAATAATTTTCACAAAACAGAGTAAAGTTTCTCAATTTCTGAAACCCTAAACCCAGAAACCAATCCAGAGAACTTGGAATCAAAAACCCAGAAATCTCAGAACACAAAGCATCAAACTTTAATAGAATTATAAAACCAAATCAAGAAAAAAAAAAAAAAAAAACAAAAGTTACCTCCATCGAGTAAAACGATTCCACAACTAACTCCTCCAGCAAATTCACCACTTAACAGGAAAATGAAAGAGAGAGAAGAAGAAGAAGAAGACGAGAGAAGGCGAAGAGGACAGCGCCAAGCGGCTATGGCTAACTTGCTTCAAAAGCTTTTTGTTTAATTAACTTTGCATTTTGGTTGTTATAAGGCCCCCAGACCGCCACGTGTTTACATTACTCTCCATACGTTTCCCGCTTCCCCCTAATTATTAAAAAAAAAAACTTTTTAGTTCAGTTTTTCTGATTCTGGCTAAGTATTTAGAACTTGGTGTAAAAATAGTAGTAAGATAATGATACCAAAAGATTTGTATTCATGCGAGATATTTTATTTTAGTTTCTTGATTCTTCAAAGATTTCCTCCTGTACCCTAAATGTTTTCACTTACGTGATTAAAATAATTTAATTTTCTAATCGAAAAATGGTATTATTCTATACTACTATATTTTTATTAATATTCGATTCTAAATAAATTGTGTTGTGTTTTTTTTCCCCAACAACTTAATGATGAATACTGATTAGATAGATATGTAATAAAATGCGTTTGATTGAAATTGAGTTACGAATTAAGTTTTGTGACACAAATTTAAATTAAATATTTATATTTATTTTTTATAAAATAAAAAAAGGGGCATCATGAGTTATGTCCTCTTCTGCTGTCAAGTGGTTGTTTGCTTCTGTAACTGTACGGCTGCTTTGAATTTTTCACTTATAGCTTGAAAATAGATAATAGATATACATTCAAATTTTTCCATTTAAATCCAATGTTGATACTTGATAGAGTATAAAATGGATGTGTATATATATCAATCTTAATCAAGTATAAAGTCCCCAAGCTATATTGGCCACATGTTCATATTTGTGTTATGTATTAAGTCCATGTAGGCTATATTAAGTCCATTTTTCTTTTTAGAATAAAAGAACCCGTCGGTCTATTTTCTTTCTTACCATTCAATTTTTTTTTTTTTTTTGGAACTTTAAGTTCTTTAGTCTCATTTTCGACTTATATTTAAACGTTGTACCTTATTCCCAAATATGGGCTAGTTTGACGAAAAGCATTTGACAATTGACATAGTGTAATATTGAACTATGTGTTGATCCATGAATGAAATGAAGGTACAAGCTTGCATGCTAAAATTAATTGAAAAATGAGATAGAGAGGAAACGCCTATGATTTTCTAATGATATGGTCTCTAGTTATTTTCAGTGAAAGCTTTAACATTTATTTTGATCACTTTAACATATAATGTAGTTAATGAAAAATATATATTATTTTATATGCAAATATATAATATTTTATATGCAAATATTTGGTTTGAATTTTTCTATCATCCGGATCTATATCCATCCACCATATATCCTTTTTTAGAATGGATTTCGGATTGAATCCTGGATCATTGGCCTCAAATTTATGCACGGATTACGGTTATCATATAAAATAGGAAAAATATCATTTAAACTACGAATTTTTAAATTTTGGTCATCTAAACCGTGAACTTTGTTATAGGTCATTTAAAACATCAACTTTCGTTGATTAGCTATTTTAAACATTATATTTCGTTGACCAAGCAAAAAAAAACATGGCGTCAAATCTAATAACACAAACGTTACTCTCCCGTTAACCATCTCCGTTAGTTGCAAAACGATGTCGTTTTGATTAAAATATTAATCTGATTAAATGTCATTTAAACCATGAACTTTTAAATTGAGGTCATTTAAACCATGAACTTTCAAATGTAGGTCATTTAAACAATGAACTTTCAAGTTTAGGTCATTTAAACCATGAACATTATTGAAGGACATTTAAAACATCAACTTTCATTGACAGAGATATTTTAGACATCAAGCCAAACCGGACTTGATATTAAGTCTGCTAACATGTCTTAATTAAATCGAACACGAGGGCAAATATAAAGATCAAGATCACAAGCACAAGGAGAATCACTAGGGTCACAAGCACTAGCACAATAAAGCTACAGTAAAATAATGCATATAAAAACTTAGGATCTAAAATAAAATGATCAAGTTTTCAAACTCCAGTGTAACATCCTAATACCTGGAAAAAGAATTCAAGACACAAAAGATACAACAAAATGACTAAAAGTGGGTATTAAACGAAAGACGAAAAACACTAAAAATTCCATATATCACTTGTTTTGTTAGCATAATTAATGTCATGTCGAGATTAGTTTGGTCAACAAAACGTGATGTCTAACAAATCTCATTCAATGAAAATTGATTTTTAAATAGTCTAGATTTGATAGTTCATGGTTTAAATGGCCTACATTTGAAAATTTATTGTTTAAATGGCTTAAATTTAAAAGTTCATAATTTAAATGACATTTAATTGAATTAATATTTTCATCAAAACGACGTCGTTTTGCAACTACCAGAGGGTTAGACCATCTCCACTCCAGCAACTCACTTAAGTTACTCAAAAATAAACTAAACATATAATTAATATTAAACTAATTAAAGCAACCCACTTAGAATTTAAACAAAATCATCCTTCCACTAGAAAAACCCTATCAAAGTTGCTTAATCATCATAATTCAAAATTTTAAAAACAATTGCAAGTCTTTAAATTGTATGTAAATCTTTAGTTGGATCAAATTGTATGTAAATCTTTTAATTAAGTAACGCCTGTTAGTTGCTTAGTTATTGGATTTGACGTCATGTTTTTTTTTGACTTGGTCAACGAAATATAATGTTTAAAATAGCTAATCAACGAAAGTTGATGTTTTAAATGGCTTATAGCAAAGTTCATAGTTTAAATAGCCAATATTTGAAAGTTCGTGGTTTAAATGACTTTTTTTCCTATATAAAATTGCATGTTTATACAGGTTGATCTGCCACAATCCAAAAAAAAAAACAATGAAACTACAACGGAAAGGGAACTAAATGGAGAGGATTAACCAATATTAATATTCCAAACAATTCACATAGATTATATTCTAACACTAAATAATTATAATACAATTAATTTATACAATACCAATTAATAGTTTAACACTTAGCACCAACACGGATTATCAATTTAGTGAAAACTTATACAAGCTTTGCAAAAAAAAAAAAAAAAAAAATGAAAATTTATGAATTTCTATCTTAGATAAAATATATAGTTTATGCTTATAAAGACATTCCACGTGCTATCTAACTTGAAAAGATTGCTTAACAAACTTACATATACCCCTGTTAAAAATACATCTTTTTAACTTTTTAACCGGAGCTTCTAGCTCTGGTGGTAAAAGCCGCCATCACGAATTCGAGCCCTAGCCACTGCAAAATTCACATCCGGGCTGCAGCGTCCAGGAGCCGACACGTGGAGTGCCATTTGGTCGTCCACGTGGTTAGTCCAAGCAAACCGATTTATTTCGGAAATGTTAGGATACCTGGGTTATC
Source organism: Camelina sativa (assembly GCF_030686135.1). NCBI lineage: Eukaryota > Viridiplantae > Streptophyta > Magnoliopsida > Brassicales > Brassicaceae > Camelina > Camelina sativa. Next base: position 29,143,305 of record NC_141899.1, on the reverse strand, counting down.
ATTAAAAAAAAAAAAATACATCTTTTATAATGATTTTAAGAAAGAATTACTCAAATGTTATCCAAAAGTTGGTTTATTACTCATATCTATAAATCTTTTGAAAATTACTCAAATGTTTAGTGCCCTGAGTATAATTACAATTTACTCCTTGAATTTTGTTTTTTGATTTTGAGTAAAAAAATAAAATAGAAAATACACATCAGCAAATTAAAATACACATTAGATATGATTTAACACGTCACTAACCAGTTTTTAACAGGTATACCCAAATGAGTAACATTTGAGTAATTTAGCCTGATTTTAATTGGTAACCCACTAGAGGGATGTACATCTTTAAGTGATATCAAAAACGTTACAAAAAAAGTGTAACTTTTACTTTATTTTTTTTTATCGCTTTGGTTTACTATTAGTTTGTACCGGTTTTAGCTTTTATGATTGTACCAAGTTTACGTTACACTTACCAGGCTGATTCAACATATCTATCTAGTGAAAACTCTAATGTAACATTATAGCCATATTTTCTTGTCATGTTCCTTTCCTGAACAATATTTTACATCTTTAAGTGATGTAGTGTAATTTTTCTGCAATAACAAGTTTAAAACAATAACCTAAATATATAGATACTAATTTCAAATATTCTACAGCTACAACCTTAATCAATCGTATCCTTTTATAGGATCCAGTGATCCAAGAGAGAAAGGAACCAAGAAAAGTAAATGAAACCGTTGGGGATGAAACATCGTCACGGACTATAAAGTATCTTTCATCATAAAGATCTTGTTTCAAATTTTTGTCTTCATTTATAGAAGAAAAAAAATCTTTCACTCACAAATCACAAGTCTTGCTTGTAGTCCATTTAAATTTTCATAAATAAATAAAATTTAAAATGTAGATTAATTTGGTAAAGCATTTATATAAACTTAAAAGTTGAAAGCTGATGGATTGAAAACAGCTAGCAATAGGTCCCAAATATTTAATGTTTGGTCATGGGTGTTATACCGACCTTTTTGTTTATGCCAACTACGTGATAGAATCATAGTCACATCTCTTGATATTACTTTTTTCTTTGGTATCAATGTAAAAGTCTCTTGATATTATTTGAATCAATTGGACTACTCAATGATAATCGCTAAATCACATAGAACCATTTATATATATATATATATGCACAAACAAATTACTAACTTTCAAAATTTTAAATTGCGGTCTCGATATGTGTGCCTGAGAGCTTTTTTGGCGATTAGGTTTTTCCCCTGCTTTTCACCGGAGATCGGCCTCACGCCAGTCACCGAGAAATCCCCTTTCTCCCTCATCTTCTTTTCTTCGTCGATTGTTTGGTCCTTTTGTCCTGCAATGTCGGATCCCCCAGATCCAGTGGTTCTTTCGCAGTCTTCTCCGTCAGAATCTCAAACCGTGGAAAACGCCGCTTCTACCATTAATGTTGTTCCAGCGCAGATCCCTCCTCCTCAGTCCTCTGGTTCTCATAGCCTCCCTGTTACCGCAACACCGACTCAGGCAGAGCGGTTTAAAGCTTCCCTCAGAAACCTTCGCAAGATTGAATCTCAGGTGATCTTGGAGGATGGAATTCCGGTCGTCCAAGCACCAGCCTCGGTTCTCCTAAGGAGTGCAGATCAATGGAAGGGTCACATCGTGGCTCACTTCCACGGGTTGATACCTCCGTCGTCAAAAATCTACTCAGATCTGAACTCTGTGTGGGGTAAGTATGAAAACATTATCATTCGTCAAGTCTCAGACACTTCCTGCCTCATTATGATACCGTGTGTTCGAACTCGTGAGTGGGTCTTACAAGTGGGCTACTGGCAGGCCGGGAACTGCGCTTTTAATGTGTACCCTTGGTCAGTTGATGCTTCTCTGCAGGCTCAGGAGCTCACCACGGTGCCCACTTGGGCGGTGCTTCATCATGTGCCTCCTCAAATGTACTCCTTTGAAGGTATCAGTGTAATTGCGAGTGCAATTGGTGAGCCTCTTCATACAGAGAAGTCGCGGTTGGACCCTTACTATATGGGTACGACTAAAGTGAAGGTCGAGATCTCCTTGGAGAAACCCCCGCCGATGACTATAATTGTTCGTGATGAGTTGTTGAACTTGGTTAAAGTAGAGGTTTCTTATCCGAGATTGCCTCCAAAATGTTGCAATTGTGAGAGGTTTGGTCACTTGCTCAATAGATGTCCAAAACCACTAATGAAGAAGAACTCTGTTGGGAGTAATGGTGGCTTCGTTGCTGGTGGAGTAGCTTCTGCAGAAACTAGCATTCCTTTGGGCTCGGTTGAGTCAACCCCTCAGGCGGAGGCAGCTGGAAGCAAAAACGTGGAGTCTGAGCTCCCGGTTTTGGCCTCAGATTCAAAAACAGGAGAGCACTCTGGTGAAGGCTTAGCTGTTAGACGGAAAGCAAGGGTGCGTAGTAACAGCTCCCCTCCAGGTGATAGAGTGGCTCTTCGTCAAAAGCCAGTTTCTATGTGCGGTTCTCCATGAGACCTTGTGGAGTCTTGGCTCAAGGAGAGAGGTGGTACGGAGTGTATGGTTGGTCACAATGCAGTCAAGGCCCAATCAGAGGAAAATCAATGGGTTGAGATGGGTTCAAGGAGGAAAGGAAAGTCCACTAAATTCCAGAATTCCCAAGATGCTCAGGAATCTGGACCGAGTGTCAAGAATGCTTCAATCCCGGGAGCTTTAAGTGTGAGGAAGTTTGCAAAGTTGGAGAATAAGAAGCACATTAGTTCGAAGAGAAGTGAGGATCCTTCTCAAGCAATGAAACCGTGTCCTGAGAAATATAGAATCGTGTCGTCTGGTTCTGGTTCACATTCGCAGTCTAGTCGGGGTAGTTCCCCGGTTAGATCCTGCTGATTCCGTAAAGAGCGTAGCTCTACCTTCACTTTTGGGTTTGAGGATGACGAAGGTTTTTTATTGGAATATAAGAGGTTTGAACAGCTTCTCTCGTCAGAGATTTGTAAGAAGTTGGGTAAATAAAAACAAACCGGTTCTTGGTAGTCTTTTAGAGACGCATGTCTTGGAGGAGAATGCGGCTCAGGTTTTGCAGGCGTCCTTTCCAGGGTGGAGAGGAGATTATAACTATCAATATGCGGAAAATGGCAGGATATGGGTGGTCTGGGACCCCTCTGTTTCTTTCATATGCTATTATAAATCAGCTCAAATAATGCTATGTGGAGTCTTTATCCCAGAAACTAGGGAAAGCTTTGCTATGGCTTTTGTTTATGGTTATAACACTCTGGCTCAGAGGAGAGATCTTTGGGCTGATTTGAAGAGTATTGCTCAGAGTTCCCCAGCAAGAGGGTCACCTTTGTTGGTTGTCGGGGACTTCAATCAAATCCTGACAGCAAACGAGCATTTTTCTGTGTTGTCGCACCCTTTGCCTCTTTCGGGTATGTCAGACTTCTCAAGTTGTTTAGAGGAAACTGATCTTGCTGATCTGCCAAGTCGAGGAGCTTTCTACACTTGGAAGAATAACCAACCAGAGGATCCGGTTTTGAGAAAGTTGGATAGAGCAATGGCAAATGACAGCTGGAGAGTGAACTTTCCTGAAACCTTAGTAGTTTTTGATCCTCCTGGCGACTCTGATCATTCCCCGGCACTGATTTGCACTTCATCACACATCGCAGGGAGTAAGAAGTCTTTCAAGTATTTCTCCTTTCTGTCCTCTCATCCTAGGTTCAAAAAGGTGGTTGATGAAGCCTGGAACTCGGAGATCCTGTATGGTTCAAAATTGTTTTTTTGGCTCAGAGGATGAAGATTGTAAAAGCAGCCTGCAAGCAACTGAACATATTAGGTTTTGGAAATATACAGCAGCGTACCAGGGATGCGTTAGATCATTTGGAGTCCATTCAGGCAGAGTTGCTTAGGTCTCCCTCGGATTCTCTCTTTAGAGAAGAGTTTGTGGCCCGTCAAAAGTGGAATTTCTTTTCCAGTGCTCAAGAATCATTTTACAGGCAGAAGTCAAGAGTGAGATGGCTAGCAGAGGGGGATGCAAACACAGCTTTCTTTTTTAACTCAGTTGTCGCGAATCAAGGTAGGAATTGTATCAAGTACATTCGAGGGGAGGATGGAAAAGGATTTATAATTTGGATCAGATTAAGGATCTCTTGGTAGCGTATTATAAATGTTTGCTTGGCTCGGAGAATGCAGAGGTTACTCCATTGTTGGTGGAAGGTGTAAGGAGTCTGGTTCCTTTCAGATGCACGTCGGGACTGGCGAGCCAACTTCTTGAGTTTCCTTCTGCAGGGGATATCAGGAGAACTATTGCCTCTTTGCCTAAATCAAAGGCACCAGGGCCAGACTGTTTCCCGGTAGAATTTTACAGGGAGGCTTGGGACATAGTAGGTCAGGAAACAGTGGTTGCAGTTCAGGAGTTTTTCACTTCTGGTCATTTGCCAGGGAATTTCAATGCAACAGCCATTACTCTCATACCAAAAACTCCAGGAGCAGATACGATTCCACAATTCCGTCCCATTTCCTGTTGTACGACTGTTTATAAGATTATAGCTAGGCTGTTGAAGCAAAAGCTCAAGCTTTTTATCTCATATGCAGTCCAAGGAAATCAGGTGGGGTTTATACAAGGCAGACACCTGTGTGAGAATGTCCTACTCGCTACAGAACTAGTCAGTGATTTCCACGCCAGCGAAACTAGAACTCGAGGTTGTCTTCAGGTGGACTTGGCCAAAGCCTATGATAATTTGAACTGGCAGTTCCTTGTAAATGTTCTGATAGCAATTGACCTCCCTCCTACATTTATTGATTGGCTCCAACAGTGCTTCACCAGCCCTTCTTTCAGTCTCGCGATTAATGGAGAACTCGTTGGTTTCTTCCCAGGTAAGAAGGGGTTGCGACAGGGTGATCCATTATCATCTCTTCTGTTTGTTCTGGCTCTGGATGTTTTATCAAAGAAACTCGATAAAATTGCTATGAATCAGTCTTTCGGTCCTCATCCGCTTTGTTTGGCTCCTTTGATTACTCATTTGAGTTTTACGAATCATATGCTCATATTCTTTGATGGTCAAGAAGCTTCCCTGGAAGGAATTTTGGCGATTCTAGAGGACTTTAAACAGGAGTCTGGGCTAGGGATTAACAGAGACAAGACGGCTCTTTTTCTAGATGGAGAAAATCTTGAGGAGAACAAATTGATTGCTGATAGAGCAGGGTTAGTTCAAGGCTCTTTCCCGGTTCGTTACTTGGGAGTCCCCTTATCCTCGAAGAAGATGACTAGACAAGATTTTCAACCTCTACTGGATAGGATTCGAGCCAAGTTTAACTCTTGGACAGTGAGGAAACTATCTTTTGCGGGTAGGATTCAGCTGATTCAATCGGTTGTGTACTCCACCATCACCTTTTGGGCCTCTATCTTCGTTCTCCCAAATGGACTACTGGAGGAAATTGAATCTATGTGCAGTGCTTTTCTTTGGAAGGGATCACCGGATTCAGCTCTTGGTGCAAAGGTCTCTTGGGACTCAGTCTGTACTCCAAAAGAAAATGGAGGTTTGGGGTTGAAGAGGTTGGTCAATTGGAACAAAGTCTTGGCTCTCAAATTGATTTGGGTAATTTTTACAAGAGGAGGTTCTTTGTGGGTGTCATGGGTGAGGCTGCATCTAATAGGGAGTCAGTTTTTGGGAAGTCAATGCTACTTCGGCAGGTAGCTGGATTTGGCGGAGTCTCTGCAAGCTGCGGCCTTTAGCAAGACCCTTTGTGGTGTGTGAAGTTGGCTCTGGAATAACATGCAATTTCTGGACAGATAATTGGACTTCCCTCGGTCCTTTGCTGGATATCACGGGAGAGGCAGGCCCAAGAGTCTCTGGTCTTCCTCTTCATGTGGTTGTAGCAGATGCGGTGGTTAATGGTCAATGGTGGATATCCACCAGTAGGAGTCGTAGCCCAATCATTCAGTTACTGAAGTCTTGCCTCCCACCTATCCCCTCTTCGGTTGTTACTCAAGGGGAGGATGAAGATGATCAGTTCTTGTGGAAAATTGGAGATGCTCAGGCGTCTGACTCGTTCTCAACAGCTGCAACCTGGAAATATCTTTATCCTCCAGGGCCTATAGTGGATTGGTTTGACTCGGTTTGGATCAAGGGGAGGATCCCCAAACATTCCTTCATTGCTTGGCTAATCTCACGACACAGACTCCATACGCGGGATCGGTTGGTGCGTTGGGGTCTGTTGGTTCCCTCTGTTTGTCTTCTTTGTAATACTCATGACGAGACTCGACAACACTTATTTTTTGATTGCCCTTACGCTGATGAGATATGGCGACATTTCACTGATAAAGCTCAAGTAGTTTCTCCACTGGAATTTGAGACTCGAGCGAGATGGTTAAGACAACCTTCAAGGAACAAAAATGTGGCTACTATTCTTAGATTGGCTTACCAAGCCTCCATGTATGCTATCTGGAGGGAGAGAAATTCCCGACTCCACCTTGCCACTTCTAGACCCGCTTCTGCAGTTCTGTTGGAAATAAAAACCATTCTCCAACTTCACCTCGGTCAGTTGACACTCAAACAGAGAATCACTCCACCAGCTCCAACTCTGTTGATAACTTGGTTCGGCATCTTTCTTTGAGTATGTCTTGCTTCTTTACTTTCTCCTGTGTAGGTGTTACTCGTTATTGGAGGCACTGGGTTGTATTTGCCAAGTTTTTGGTCTTCAAATGAAAGGTATCTTTTGAAAAAAAAAAAAAAAAAAAAAAAAAAAACTTTCAAAATTTTTTGTCGTGGATTTGTTTTTCCTTATCTTTGACTTTGATGCTTAACAGATTTTGGTTGGGCCAAATTTATAAGTCGAAATCTTAACACTAACCCTAACTGCAAAGTTGAGCCAATCTTTATTGTATTTGATGGTGAGCTATATGGGTCTCTCTAGTAACTAGTAAGGCACCAAAAAAGGGTGTGGAGACGATTTCACTTCTTAACACATTATTGTTTCTTCATTGGCTGTTCTCTACTGGCTGTTGAGCTCTCTAATATTCCATTTAATACATCTGCGAGAGTAAAACCAAACATAAAGGATTGCTATGTAGATTGCAATTTTTGCAAACTTTTCAATGTAGCGACTGATCATCAAAATTACAATAAGCGCATTTTCTAAAAGATTTCCTTGCAAATCTATTATAATATAGCTTTCTTCATTGTTTGTTTTATATGAGTAATAATTTTGGAGATGTTGAAGAACTTTGAATACTAAACCTAAGGTTATTTTAGGGTATCTTTCTATTAGTTAACCCGAGTTTTACAAAGATATATAAATAAACAGTAACAGTTTGAAGTTCTAAAGCAATCTGTATATTAAATTTACTCATCACTGGTTTCTACTTTTCCTTTAACAAAAACTAAAACTAAACGAAAATTGCACTGCACGTAAAGATCTCTTCCAAAGTATGAAGTATGAACACATTACAATTACATGTTTTTTTGCTCTTTAAAGAAAGTAAAAAGAAAATATGATAATATGCGGTCAAGTCAGAAAAGGAAAGTGAAAGTGATGATCGTGCAGGCATGTATAAAATACTACTTACGTAATTAAATCACGATCTTTTTGTTTGTCTCTATGATTTAATTATAAATCCACTAATAATTGCATAATTATGATCAATTAATTGTACTGTACTACTGTTAATCAATACTGCTCTATTGAATTCATTTTTTTCACATCTTCCCTCTCAAAATCATCATTTCGGCGGTGATTATTTTCTCATCTGATGATTCCAATTTGGTCGACCATTTTAATTCGAGTTTTTAGCTATATATAGTACTATTGATATACAAGTATTTTTTTTTTCCAAACTGATTTTATTATAGTAATTCAGAAGCCATGACAATAAGTCATACAGTTTTTAAACCAAGAGAACAATACAGGCACATGCCAATATTAGACGTAGCATTAAGATGAAAACCAAATATTCCGATTCGGTTGACTACTTAGATCAGCATGAGAGGACAACTAGCCACGTCCACGGTTCCCGCGTCCACGGTTACCCCTTCCTCGAGCATTAGAAGATTCTTGTATTTCCTTATTTTTTATGGATAATTGAACCGGTCTTTCACGCAGAATTCGTTGCCCAGCTGGAGTCATTTGATCCATCAACCTCGACTCACTGTAGGAACCATCTGACTCAGTAGACTCTTCATCTGACTCAAGTGAATCTCCATCTGAAAACGAAGACCCGAAATGGTTAAACCTGTTTTTAGTCAAGACATGGCTTACCTCACGTCCAGTAAGAGCATGATCATGTGTGCCTGCAATTTCAGTAACTGTTTCAATTGTGCTAGCCTCCATTACAACTTCAGCTTCAACATTTGTGTGACATTCTGTCACTTTGGTGCTTTGTTCTATGACTTGGATTGGGACAGCCTCAACCACTAGGGCTGTATTGCTTTGGATTTCTGAGACTGCGGCAAGGGGAACCGCTAGAGACTCTGTTTGAAGAGATATTGGTGATACTAAATCAGTGGTGTTAGAAATACTTACAGTAGTAGGAATGATAACAAGTATACATGTATTATACTCTGATAATTGAACTATTTAAATAATTAGTAGGCTATATTATATCTATTATTTTTCCACAACAATACTATTAATCTTATTGACCAAATAAAAACACGTGCATGGGAAGATATATACTCAGTGAAAAGAAAGAAAGCAGTTATTTTTTAGCCAATTTCCACACTGATTTCAGCAAGATTTTTCAACGAAAGTGGTAAAGAGAAGGAAAGGGAAAAAGAGATGTGCCTAATCAATTAAAGCTGCCATTAATTTCGATATCTTCATACCTTTCTTCCTACAATTAATCATCTACTAAAGACCAGTTCATATTGGTAGTATAAAGTTGTGACGTTACAATATTTATAGTTTTGATTACCATGACCATCGATCAACAAGCTGAAATAATATACTGTATCATCAATTCTTGTTTTTTTTTTTTTAACGATTCACGTTAGTCAGAAAATATAATAAACCATTTGACAACACTGTAAACCTTACCAATATATTCACACCAATATGCGAATAGTTTATATACTTTTGTCAAAAGAAAAAAATCGTTTATATTGTTAGGTGGGAGAAAATAAGTTTATTTACTAATCAAGGTTTAAAATCAGGAAAACTAGATATGCCAAAGTTTTTGATATACTCGAAGAATCTATTAGATACCTTATGGAACGGATGACACAAACAGATGAGAGTGTTATGTTCTTTCTTGGCTTGCCGGAGATTTAGGTTGTCGATTTAACGATTGGTCTTCAAGAAATCAAGATTGACAAAGCAAAACGTGTAAGTTGAGGGGAATGAAGCCTGGTCCGACATCATCATCAGCGTCATGAGATGGAATGGTCTCGAGCCAGGCATCATCCACCTGAACTTTTGGCTCAGACAAAGAAGTAAAAAAGACGAAAGAAGAGAGAAGAGAGATGACTAGAGGAGAAGAAGTCTAGACGACCACCGCCATATGCATTTTTAGTTTATTGGGAGGGCTGCCCTTTTATTAGGCCAAGTGCCTGGAGACCATTTTATTATTGAGAATATGCACTAGATACCACAAAAACAAAACATAATTAAGAAAATACCACAATTATACAGTGTTTGTCAGAGAGTACTCTCTCTTCAAATACAATTACACTTATACCCATTTTATATATTACATGTTTTTTTTTTTAAATCTCATATCATTTTACAAAAACAATAAATTCTCTCTCCCCTCATGCACTCTTTTTCTCTTTCACCTTTCTCTATTACTCTTTTTCTCTCTTCTCTTCCCTCATGCTCTCATATCCACTCAATTTTCTCTATTACTTTCTCTCTCTCTTCTCTTCCCTCATACTCTCTCACTCTCTCTCTCTTTTTTCACAATTGACTTTACGAACATATCAAACAACATCAATTCTTCCTTTTCCTGCTTATTTCTTCTTTTCGGTTTTTCTCCTTCAAATTACAGAAGATATATCACTATATGTCTTTGGATTTCAATTTCCGTTGTCATGTTTTTTTTATTTAATTCATGGCATTTTGTTTTGTAACACACTATTATATCAAAATACACATGGCATATTGTACTTTTGTCTTTTGGTTAAGGATAGTTTTGACTTTTCCCTTCTCTAGAAAATGGTAGTTACCAAACTTTTCTGACAATGTGGTATTTACTTAATTTTCTTCCAAAATTGTGGTATTCACTAATATTACCCTTTATTATTTTCCTTTCAGTCAATAAAATAACTTTTAAAAAATTTCATCGAGAAAGAATTATGTAATACTTAGGGGTGTCAAAATGAATTAAAACCCATGGATTTACCTTGTTTGTCTATTATTTAAACGGGTATGGGTTAAGTTTTTATACCCATATAAATAAATGGGTTTTGATAGGTTCGTCCAATGGGTTCGTGGGTTTATCGGGTAAACCCATTAGGGTTATGGGTAACCAATGGGTTAATCGAGAAAAAAAAAATAATATGTATAATATATATATATATATATATATGCATATATTAATATGTAAAATATTTTTTTCTTACAAGTAATTTATGTAAAATATCTAAAATAAATGTTAAGTTTTCTTCTTTGGTAAAAACAAAAAAAAAAAAAAAAATAATTTATATGTCAATGATCTAAAGTAAATGTGAAGTTTTTCTTTTTTTTTGCTGAAAATTAAAAAGGAAAAATATGTATATATAAAAGTAAATGATCTAAAAATAAATGTTAAGCGTTTATTCTTTCGTTCATGTATTACTAATTTTTTTTTCTGGCAAAGGTTCATGTATTACTGTACAACTATACCTCTTTGATAGAAGAGTGACATCTTAAAAAAAAAAAACAAAAATCATACTAATATACAACAACAACAAATTGTGTCTCTCATATGTTGAGACATCAGTTTTGTGTTATAAGAAGTTGACCCATCATTAAGAACACAAAGTAATTGGAAAATAATAATTAATTTTAATTAATACATTTCTTTTTTTTTTGTCATCATTGAATCGACAAGGCCCGATTCATAGCCAAACCCTATTACGTGGAGTAACGTGACTTACTGGAGTCGAACTCCGGTGGAATTGGTCGCAGAGGTGGTGATGTAACCACTTGACTAAAGACACTTCTCCTATTAATACATTTCTTTATGGACAAAGTTCAGTTTTTTCCTTCTTATTACCACATGGAATTTGTCAAATAGAGTATAAAAGTATCAAAATACTAGATTTTAACTCGCAGTAAACCACATGCTTATACTGTTATTACTTTAATTGTTTATAATTTAGGTTGTATGTTGTGTTTGTTTATGAGAATTTAGAAAATTTTATATCAAATTTTATTTTTTAGCATTGTTTGCATCTTTATGTTATTTTGTTGATTGAAAGAACCTTCTTGATTTGGTAGAGAAAATTACAGCGATTTTAGAAAATTTATAGATATTGTCGATTTTATGAGAATAAACTTAATTGATTTGGTCAATTTATCATATTTTACTTATTGAGTTTTGTGCAATTTTATAGTAACTAACATTGTAAATAAAATTTTTAATAAGCATAACTATATGGGTCGAACATAAAATGTACTTCAAAAATGTTAATATATATACACTTATTAATATTTAGTTACTTTTAGGAGATGTAAAAAAAAAATAGTTACTTTAAATCAATTTATATTACATTTAAGAAGTTTATCATAAATAGTTAATAGTTTTGCTTACTTATAACAAGCAATATGGTCTAATTAAATTTACAGATTTAACAACTTTCAGAAAAAGATACGAAAAAAACTATATATATTATTTCAGAGATCAACATTAGTTTTGATATATGTATTGATACAATTATAAAAAGTTGCTATGACAACATTGTCATTTTAGCTAGTGTGGAACCAATTCACCAGAGTGGCTATATTTGGTAAAATTGCCAAAGTAAAGCCAACGTAGAACCAATGTAACGAATTCAATAAATTGGTCATGACAACATTATCCAGTATGTAACCATTATGTAGCCGTTTCTGAGGAATTGGTTATTGGCTATGATAATGGTGTTATTACAAGTCAAATGGGTGTCACTACGCTCAAATTCTGAAACATGGGATACCACTTTTTTTGTCGTGTGTGTATTCCAATTTCAGATCTCCAGCAAGCATGGATAAAAGTTTGGTACACTTAAGTGTCAAGTTATATGTATGAACTGAACGTATACATGATTAGTTTTAAGATTGGAAAGTTATAAATTAAGAGAGGTTTGGTATGTCAAATAAAGACGTATTCCCATTTAAACAATCACATTTCCACTTTAAGAATTTTTTCTATTTACAAGTCAAAAAGAAAGAAAAAGTGTCTTTTGAAAACCATCCGCAATACTATTAGCTGCAGAAAAATTAGTTCCCCATCACAATCGATCTAAGAACTAACTAACATATCACAACTTGTGTCATCATCTTCATCAAACGTCAAATTTATTAGTTAAGAAGTATTGTATCTAAACTTGATAATTACAATAACTTTTAAAGATACTGTGCGACTGATATAACTTGATAAGTGAAGCCACATCATTTATTAACTTTTCTTTACATTGTCAAAGATACATATTTGAGCACAAAGAGAGAAGAAGAGGTAGAAAAGAGAATGTGCAAAGCTTCTGGATGGGAAAGAGGGTTTGCATCAGTCTAAAGAGAGCTTAGCCAGAGTGAGGGAGAGTACCTTTACTCCATTAGCCATGTCTTCAGGAGATGAGTATTCTTCAGGTTTATGGCTGTATCCTGCAAAATATCACACACAACAGAAAGAAAAAAACTTAATGGGGGATGCTGATTCGATCAAGATCACGGTCCCATTGGTTCGCATATATACCTTTGTAGCACGGGATGAATATCATACCCATTGGAGATATCCTGGAAACAGTAATGCAACACAGTTCAGAATCACTCAAAGTAAAAACATTGACAGTAGAAAGTAGACAGATGCATCTAACAGATCTGATCTACCGGCTAAAAATGGAGAAAGAACTTTTAAGTGTCTCCATGGTAGTAACGAAAGAGTTGTTGTTTGTTGCAAACTTGCAAAATTAAGAGGGTTGATGATGCTCCATTTGGGCGTTTAGGGTTGTATTCCCAACATGAAACTTGTGATTTTTGTAGTACCTGGCCATGAAGAGAGAATCATGATAAGCTCGGCTTATCATCTTCTTGTGTGATAAGTTTAGCTCTGTGGCTGCCTCTGCCATTTTCTTGATTATAAGTTTGTCTGAGAGCGCTGGTGGATCTTGATTTACAATCTTGAATTCTGATAGCTTCACTTTTCGTTTTGTAGCTATCGTGTTAGCAGATTCCTGAATTTTCTTGATTACAGTGTTTCTTCTCGCTTCATCAATATCCCTTGTATCTTTTAAAGAACACAAGACCAGGTAAGTCAGGAACTTAGTCTCAACGATCAAAACCAAAACACTCAGAACTACTCTCAACTTCCTCAAGAGCTCAGTTAAAGCATGTATATTTACCCGACTTTCTCTATTAGTATGTGTGATGGAACATAAGGAATTACCGATTTCAAGATGGGATTTGCTTGGAATGCTGTTGATAGCCCCAGGATGTAGCTCCAGAATACCTTAAGACGCAATGATTCATATTGTGAATAAGTTCCATTGAGAGCAAGTTCTTTAGAAATTAGTGAGCCATAACTTACCAACAGTTCCTACAGTATCTATTGACTCTGACTCTAAAACATGTTTCTCCACGGCTAGAGCCAACTCTGCAGCCGCAAGCCCAGCATCATTTCTAAGAAAACCACCATTTATACATTGATCAGTGTACTAGTAATTAAGTAGACAGTTCAGTCGTATAATATAGCTCACCTATATGGCATAAGCACAGCACCAGCATGACCTCCATTGCCTTCAAATTCGACTTTCAAACTTGCTGGAGCAGCAATTGCGGTGACTACACCGATATCTAAACCTGTGGTCAAGTATGATCTGATATAAGCATTAAAATGAAAAAGAGAAAAAGGAAGAAACTATTAAATCCAGAAAAGGGAAATTAACCGGACCTTCGTCTTCAAGTATAGGTCCTTGTTCGATATGCAACTCTATGAAGGCAAAATAACTTCCTTTCTTCAAGAACACACTAGATAAGTCGTCATCTTTGTCTTCTGCGTATCCAGCTGATCTAGCTGCTTCTATAAATGAAACATTGTGGCCATCAACAACAGTAGTCTTTAGTGCCTCTGCTAGTTCTTTGCTCCCAGCAAGTAAGCGGCTGTATCAAGAACGTTTACATGTAAGACAAAAAGAAACAAAACCCTGATTGGTCAATTGTTCATACATATCAAAATAAGAGTACCTTCCTAAACAACTGATCCCAAATCGGGTTGGTTCTTCAGATGTGAACAAGACTATCTCCAGAGACCTCTTCGGCTTAAACCCCGACCTTATAAAAACAAAGATCATCAGGAGATACAATCTTAGACTTCACTTTCTATAATCCAAAGATTCTTGATACCTTTTCAAAACATTGATAGCTTCAACTGCACCCAAAACACCAACAACACCATCATACTTGCCGGAATATGGAATAGCATCTATATGAGAACCAGTGGCTACAGCAGGAAGATTTGGTTCTGAACCATCCCTAAGAATGAAACCAACACATCAAATGAATCAGATAATCAAACATACAAATCAACAAAAACTTATCTTTATAACGAAACAATGAGCAACTCAAAAGAGAGAGCCAAACCATTTGCCAAATATGTTACCAACAGCATCTTCTCTAACAGTAAGACCAGCAAGTGCCATCAAATTCTTCACATACCTTAACCAAATCAACCAAGAATTTAGATTAACAAAAAAATCTATACTTTATGATTACTCAATCAAGTAACACCTGGTTCAAATTACCGTCGAGCCAAGACATCTTTGTCAGTATAAAGAACTCTGGTGACTGATGGAGAAGGAGCATCAGAGAAATTAGAAAGCTCATCTATCTAAAACCAAACCAAAACAAAATATCAAAACTTTAGAAATCTACTGTTCTACTTAACACACAACCGATTAAGATTACAAATCAAACTCCTAATGAACCTGTTTTTGCAGTCCTTGAGCATCAACGGAGAGTGAAGAAGCGAGATTGATGGAACCGAATTGAGCCGGTTCGTGAATTGGGTATCCGGAAAAATCCTCCATTGTTCTAATTGATTCATGTTGTTGTTGTTGAGCTAAGCTTGAAGATAGAAGAAGGCAGATAACAAGCAGAGTAATAGAGCAGAAGCGTTCCATTTTTATTTTTATTTTTGTTTTCCTTGAGTGTTTTTGATTCTGAGAGAGAGAGAGAACACAAAATAAAGTTCATTTATATTTGGTAACTTTATTTTTGGGAAAATTAATTAATTAACCGTATGATTGAATTATGATAGCAACCATTATTATTGTCCAAATTGTTTTTTCTGGGGAATCCTCAAAACTCAGTGGGGAATCTGACAGAGTTTTGTTGTACTCTACTGATTCTGATCTCATCTCGAGTAGAAAAATAGTACTACTCTTTTAAATTAAAAATTAAAAATTGAGTTGATATGTTTAGAAATCTTTGTTCTTTTTTGTATCATTCATTCATTCTTCGATGGTCTCTTTGATTTATCAACTTCAGTGAAATGATAGGTATCAGAAATTTTAATCTCATAGCGGCCTGTTTCATCATCTGGAAAGGCCCAATTCGGTGGATCTCGTAATAGTCTCTGTTAAATAGAGCTTGCGGGGATGATCGGATAAGACTTTTAAAGTGGGCTAGACTTTATTTACTTTCTTAAAAAAAAAAAAAAATATCACTTAATAGTCTATATTAATCCTCATGTACAAGCTTTTTGAATGGTTAGAGATAGGTTTGATATGGAAAAAGAAGAAACAAACCTCCATATGAGGATTATCTCAAGTTGCAAGACTGATGGTAGGGAATACAACATCCCTACGGTCTCTGAAGTTGTTGCACTGATTCCAGGAGATATTGATGCGAATATGGATAAACGAGATATTGTTCTTCAAAGAAGAAGCGGAAATTACTAAGAATTCATGAATGTCATGTCGCATATCTAGCCTTACAATCCTTTGCTGCTTCCAAGAGGAGAAGATGGCTACAGACTTGGTATTAAGAAGACAAAGATAACAAGAGGCAGAAAATCAAAGAAACAGACAAAGAATAAGGATTCAAAAAAAAGAGTCAGAAGGATGTAAGTATGAGACAGTGGTTTGCGTATAGGCTTCAAGAAAGGAAAAATGAGAAGCACACCATTCTAAGATCAAAGCGATTACTACAGCAGTTTATTGTTGATGCTTATACAATGATCGAAACAAATAGGCTCAGGTATTTAAAAAAAAAACAAAAGAAACTTCGAAGGACATACAAGGAAGATTTGAGGAAAGCAGCAGAAGTTGGAGACGACAACCTAAGCAATCAAGGAGACTCTTTCATTCTACCCGCTTCTTTTACTGGGGGACCAAGGTATATGAGACGGAGCTACCTTGATGCAATGGCTACATGTAAGAAGTTTGGGTTTCCAGACCTCTTTATTACATTCACATGCAATCCTAAATGGCCTGAAATAGTAAGATTTGTCAATGGGAGGAAGCTAAAGGCTCAAGATAGGCCAGACACCATTTGCAAAATATTCAAGATCAAGCTTGAGAATCTAATGGATGACATCACAAGAAAACATATTTTTGGGAAAACAGTTTCAGGTTTAAATTATTTACCTTCTTCATTTTTTGATAAAACAATTTCTCTTTCTATTATAACATTATATATATATATATATAGTATTTATATTATTGTGCAGCTATGTACACAGTAGAGTTTCAAAAGAGAGGTCTTCCGCATGCTCATATTATCATATGGATGGATCCCAAATGCAAGTTCCCTACTGCAGACGAAATTGACAAGTTGATTTGTGCTGAAATTCCAGACAAGGAAAAAGATCCAGAATTCTACAATATAATATCAGAATGTATGATTCATGGTCCATGTGGTAGTGCTAACCCATCATCTCCTTGCATGGAAGAAGGTAGCTGTTCAAAATGTTACCCAAAACAGAATGTTAATATCACCAGCATTGACAAGGAAGGTTACCCGGTTTATAGAAGAAGAAAGGATGGGCGTTTTATCGAGAAGAATAGTTTCAAATGTGATAACCGATATGTTGTCCCTTACAATCGGACTTTGTCGCTTAAATATCATGCTCATATTAATGTGGAGTGGTGCAACCAAACAGGTTCAGTGAAGTACTTATTTAAGTATGTTCACAAAGGTAATGATCTAGTTGGTGTCATTGTTGAACCTCATAAAAAAGTAACTGAAGAAGGTCACAATAATCTCCAAAATGAAAATACTCCATCATCGAAAGACGAAATACAAGATTACTTTGATGGCAGGTAAATAAATTGTTGTTTAAAATTTCAATTTTTGTTTATAATATTCATTCTAAATCAGCTTTTTTCTCCCTTTTTCAGATATGTATCTGCATGTGAAGCTATGTGGAGGATTTTAGCTTACCCAATACATTATAGGCAAACCGCTGTTGTGCCACTCACTTTCCATGAGGAAGGCAAACAA
The DNA here is from genome assembly GCF_030686135.1 of Camelina sativa. NCBI lineage: Eukaryota > Viridiplantae > Streptophyta > Magnoliopsida > Brassicales > Brassicaceae > Camelina > Camelina sativa. Next base: position 29,125,725 of record NC_141899.1, on the reverse strand, counting down.
CCTATTTATTACCGAGAAGGTGAGTCTGCACAGAATATCATGGATCGTGACTCTCTTGATGAATCTCAGTTTATTGCTTTATTTGAACTTAATAAGCCTGATGAAGAAGCTAGAAAGTTATTATATGAAGAAATACCAAGCAAGTTTATTTGGGATGGGAAGGAGAAATATTTTTCCAGGAGAAAAACAAGAACATTTGCTATAGGGAGAATTAACTACGTGCCTCTGACCATAGATGATGCATATCATTTGAGGATACTTCTCAATTCCATCAGAGGTCCTACCAGTTTTGATCACATTAAAACTGTGAATGGTGTCGTACACAAAACTTATCGTGAAGCATGTTACGCTCTTGGGTTGTTAGATGATGTCATGATGCTTCTCTCAGCCGTTTTAAGTACTTCTCATATTGTATGGGAAGAAACTTGGGAGATGTTATTTAAGGACATATTAAGGCGGAAAAGAGAAGAATTAAAGCGACCAGGTTCATTACATTTACTATCTTATTAAGATACATTTTTTTAATGATGTTAGATATAGTATATAAATTAACAAATCTTATTTTACAGAGCTTACATTGAGTGATGAAGAAAGGAAAATATTTTATCTACAAGAGATAAACAAACAGTTGAAAAAAATGGTTCTTCACTTGAGTCTTTTAAAACTCTGCCCCAGCTACAGAATGAGAATATTCCTGTTTTAAACCAGTTAATAGCTGATGAACAGAAATTTATCAATCAAACTGATTTAAAAAAGAAGCATCTGGAGTGGTTAAATATGCTTACGGAAGAGCAGAAGAAGTTATATGATGAGATCATAGACTCTGTTTTCAAATATAAAGGTGGAGTATTTTTCTTATATGGTTTTGGTGGAACTGGTAAAACATTCCTTTGGAAAGTTTTATCTGCAGCTGTAAGGATCAGGGGAGAGATAATGTTGAATACTGCATCTAGCGGTATAGCCTCTCTTTTGTTAGAAGGTGGCAGAACAGCTCATTCAAGGTTTGGCATTCCTCTTGAAGTTCATGAAACGTCTATGTGCAGAATGTCAAGGTCTTCTGATCTAGGTGAATTAGTCCAAGAAGCGAAGTTGATAATTTGGGATGAAGCTCCAATGATGAGTAAATACTACTTTGAGACTTTGGATAGAAGTTTGAAAAATGCGTGATCCAGAAGATAAACCTTTGGGGGGGGGGGGGGGGTAAGGTCATTATTTTTGGTGGTGATTTTCGTCAGATACTTCATGTTATTGTTAGTGTTGGTCGAGAACAAATAGTTAACTCATCGCTCAACTCATCTTACCTTTGGAATCATTGTAAAGTTTTAAGACTAACAAGAAATATGAGGTTGCTGCAAAACATAACTCTAAATGAAGCCAGGGAGATTGAAGAGTTCTCGAAATGGATTCTTGATGTTGGAGAAGGAAGACTGAATGAGCCAAATGATGGAGTTGTTGATATTGACATCCCAGAAGAATTGCTTATCACAGAAGTAAACTCTCCAATTGAATCGATCATTAATGCAGTATATGGTAATTCGCATACTGCCAAGGATGCCAGTTTTTTTCAAAGCAGAGCTATTTTGTGTCCTACGAATGATGATGTCAACACTATAAATGACCACATGATATCCATATTAGAAGGTTAGTAACCAGAGCCGGCACTGAGATTTTGGTGGCTAAAAGACAAAAAGAAAAAAAAATTGGCTAATTTTTTTTTTTAAAGGAAAAATGTAAAAAATGAACCATGTGTGATTCAAAACCGTGACCTGGTCCATCTATTAGAAGTAGGTTTCCAGTAGAACTAATGACTCTTTCATGAAAAGTAGGCCGATTAAATACATATAATTTTGGCGGCCGCAAGCACCAGCTTGGCTTGCTTGTACCCTTGGCCGGCTCTGTTAGTAACATTTTACTCAAAATATTCTCTATATACTATATACTATATCACGTTTCTGGATTTTTTTTATTTAAATTATTCATAGTTTTGTTTCAATCGTTCATTGTTTAACAGGTGAGGAAAGGGTTTACTTAAGTTCAGATAGTATTGATCCTGCAGATAAAAGGAATAAAGACAATCCTGCATATAGCCCAGATTTCCTAAACTCAGTTAGGATTTTAGGAGTACCAAACCATGCTCTTCGTTTGAAAATTGGTTGTCCAGTAATGTTGTTACGCAATATTGATGCTCATGGAGGTCTAATGAATGGAACAAGACTACATTTTACACAAATGACTGATCATGTGATACAAGCAAGAATAATCACGGGTACGAGAGTTGGTAAAATTATTCTTTTACCAAGAATGATATTAATATATACCATCATATACCCGTTTGCCTTTCAAAATGAGACGTAGACAATTTCCGATAAACGTTGCTTTTGCAATGACTATCAACAAAAATCAAGGTCAGTCTCTCTCAGATGTTGGTTTATACTTGCCTAGACCTGTTTTCTCTCATGGTCAGATATATGTAGTGATGTCCCGTGTAAGCAGTAAATCAGGATTGAAAATTCTCATTACTGACCCAAAAGGAAAACCTCAAAAGAAAACAAGAATGTCGTCTTCAAAGAGGTTTTCCAAAACATTTGATCCATTCTTCATGCATACCTTCGTAAGACTCTGTTTTTACTCTGTTTCTATTCTTTCAAAATTAATAGCTTTGTTCGTCGTTTAAATTATTTGATCATAGATTTTTCTTTAGGAGGTTTTCTTTTACATTTTCACCCATCAAATAAATTTCTAAAATCTTATTATTTATGTACTCCACCAAATTCGTTTTATCCCATATAGACATATTGAGTTTCGTTTATTTAATTTATTTCACATATTTATTATATTTCAAATTCTACTACTATATTATTTCCAATTATTTAACCATGTATATATTATATATATATATATAATATTAGACAAGTTGAATAACTTAGTACAGCCATTATATTCGTTATAAACATTAAAAAAACTAACTGGACAATATTTATAGTTTGAAGAAATTATAATAATATATACACATTTATAGAAACAAAAGTACGAGGTTACAGTACCAAAGGTATTAGATACTCGGGATGATAGGATAGAGGCCAGCGGTAATGATATAAGAATGGAAGGTAATCTATGTCAGAGTCAATACCGTGCTCACTGAAATCAAATGTCAAAAATAAATACATACTAATTTGGTGTGAAGAAAACGGCGAAATAATATGAAAATAACTAATACAAACATATTGGCCCGTGCAGTAGCACGGGTTACTACCTAGTTACTTATATATAGATAGTCTTGGGCAAAAACATCCTAACCAAAATACTGAACAGAAAGAGGAAAAGGAATTGAATCAAACTAAAACTGTCGAAGCTTTAGTAATGGGCTATGCGATGCATGATTGGAGCAGATTTCAACGACATTGCCTTTCTTACGGATTGCTCTGACTTGGTGAAAATGATGTATTTTCCTTCTGAGTGGCCGGCTTGTTTAGTTTATCTGTCCGATATTAAAAGTGATATGGAAGAATTTGATTTCTCTTTCGCTTGTTCCTCGGACTGTAAATGTCAAAGCAGATTTTTTGACATGAAAAGTTTGGGTCGAATTACTTAGTGTTACTTTTGTAGACAATTTTCCCTCTCATTGGCTTCTTTTGAGCTGATCTAGTACTTGTTGTTGACAAAAAAAAAAAATATATATATATATATATATTTGATTAATTACAAAAATAAAATAAAAACTTAAATTGCCGAAATAATTAAATAGATACTAAACTTGAGAACCGAAAGAATTGAAATCGAACTGATATCGAATTAAGAACATAATGGATACTCAAAATATCTAACATGTAACTATTTATCCAATTATCCATAATATTAATTATATTTAAAATTAATATGATTTAATTTACCGCAACACAAACAGATGGAGCTGAGGAGTGGATGAATCGAGAAGCCTGGGGACTAATATTTTCCCAACTCGTAGTGAACTGGAGGTCGAGAAGTCCGCGGGCCAGAGATCACCAAATATGGCATGGGATGAATATTGGTCCGTGCAGTAGTACGGGTTACTACCTAGTTACTTATATATAGATAGTCTTGGGCAAAAACATCCTAACCAAAATACTGAACTGAAAGAGGAAAAGGAATTGAATCAAACTAAAACTGCCGAAGCTTTAGTAATGGGCTATGCGATGCATGATTGGAGCAGATTTCAACGACATTGCCTTTCTTACGGATTGCTCTGACTTGGTGAAAATGATGTATTTTCCTTCTGAGTGGCCGGCTTTTTTAGTTTATCTGTCCGATATTAAAAGTGATATGGAAGAATTTGATTCTTTTTCTCTTTCGCTTGTTCCTCGGACTGTAAATGTCAAGGCAGATTTTTTGACACAAAAAGTTTGCGTCGAACTGCTTAGTGTTACTTTTGTAGACAATTTTCCCTCTCATTGGCTTCTTTTGAGCTGATCTAGTACTTGCTGTTGACAAAAATATATATATATATATATATATATATATATATATATATTTGATTAATTACAAAAATAAAATAAAAACTTAAATTGCCTAAATAATTAAATTGATACTAAACTTGAGAACCGAAAGAATTGGAATCGAACTGATATCGAATTAAGAACATAATGGATACCCAAAATATCTAACATGTAACCATTTATCCAATTATCCATAATATTAATTATATTTAAAATTAATATGATTTAATTTACCGCAACACAAACAGATGGAGCTGAGGAGTGGATGAATCGAGAAGCCTAGGGACTAATATTTCCCCAACTCGTAGTGAACTGGAGGTCGAGAAGTCCGCGGGCCAGAGATCACCAAATATGGCATGGGATGAATATGGGCAAGAGAAGAAAAGGTGGCTTCTTGTCTCCTCGTGTGCCTGACAGAGAACACAATCTCCATTTGCTCCAACATTCCATTTTACTAATCTATCTCCCGTTGAAAGCATGTTATAAAAAGCAATCTAAGAGCATCTTTATTGGGAGGTTTGTATTTTGGGGCTCTTATATTTTTGTAAGAATAAATGGTGTACTTTTTAAAACTAAGAACTTTTTGTAGGTGAAATAAAATTATCCTCTCTAATGGTAAATCTCTTGATGAAGTTCTTATTTTTGAAAAATATTATAGAAATTTAAATTTTTTATTAAAGTGGAGAAACAAATCTCATCCAAACACTCTAGAATTAATTGAACTATAGCATCGCATATCCTTTACATACTTGGTCGATAATGCAAGGACATCATACAAAACCAAAAGATCCTCACAGACTATCTCAAAACCGTCAAAGCCCTCTTTAGCTTTTGCTTTTGGTGATTTAACCACCCTGTTGGTGTCAGAGAACACATGAGTGCAATCAAACCACCATTCATAAAGCTTGAAACTCATCCAGTATTGCCTCGGTGTTCATCTGATGGAAGGTTTGGAAACTCATTAGAGTAGAACCAATTCACAAGCTTCGTCAACCTCAGCCAGCTCACAGGAACGTTCAATCATCTGTCCAAATGGCTGTAAACTTTTAAGATCCAACTATCAGATGTTGAGTCTTTTATTCTTCCATAAACTTTAATAGTTTTAAATACAGATATCTCTGCCCACATTACAGCAACACATACAGTAAAAATACCAAATAACTCGACACATATAATAAGCAAGTCTAAGCTCATGGCTGAAAACTTACCCACTTCATATTGCTGCTAGTTGTGATCCATCCTTTGACAAAGCTTGTTGTTCAGGAGTAATTCCAAAAGAAGACCTACATTAAAGAGAGAGAGAGAGTGAGATCCAAAAAAAGAATCGTTAAATCAAACAGAGAGACAAGGATGAATAAAAACCTAGAATATCTTAGTACCCTCTTCCTCAATCATTAACTTAAGCAGTATGCTTAAGTCTTCTTCTTCACTCTTCAATCCATCTCTCTGAGATAAAGCAGACTTGAGTATTCTTCTTCATTATTCAATACAACTCTTTGACCTGCAAAACATATACAGAACTATATTAAAACCATACAGTTAAGTATCAAGGCTGAATCAAAGAACAACTTAAAAGAAAAACTCATTTGTAGCTCCTTCCAAGCTGCGGGCAAAACTTTTTCACGTTTACTGATTGATATATCATGTTTTTGTGGTTTTAAACCATGATATAAGGAGTCTTTTAGAGTCTTTTGATGTGTGTTTCTAGGTTATTTTTGAGTCTTTACAGGTTATCTAAGATTTTGTCACGGATGGAGCAATTTGGATCATTTTGGAGCATTAATCCCGAAGAAACGAACTTGGAGTCAGAACAGAGAGGGAGTGTCGATCGACACTACCTTAGCATCGATCGACACCATGTTTAGCCGCAAGAAGACCAAGTTTTGGAAGTTTCACAAATTTACCCAAAGTTTTCCATATTTGCAACACAAGTCCCTGACGTGTTTTAGGATATATAAATAGTATTTTTAGGTTTTACAAACCCGAAAGTTATTTTCTAGCAAGTTTTCACTACAACAAATATGGGTATTGATAGCAGATTATAATAGCACAATTTCTGTAACTGCTATTAAAAGTGAAATGAGAGTTTGTCAAATAGACTTATAGCATTGCACTAATGCTATGCCTAAAAATCAATAAGCGGGAACTAAAAACACCTGATTCCGCCAACACTTGTGAAAAAATAACATTTTGGCGGTCTCAATAATAAAATCTTTACATCTCCATCTCTCGCCATCTCCGTCGATTTCATCCTCTAGATCTCTCGCCATCTCAATCGATTTCGTCCTTTAGATCTCTCGCCATCTCCGCCGAAACTTATTCTCAGATCTGATTTTCAGGTGAGTTGAAAGTGAGTTTATAGTAGCTATACACAGCAGTGTGTTTCGTTGGTTGTTGTAATTACAAGTGTGTGTTTTCTTAATAGGTGTGGGTTCTCAGATATCGGGGAAGAATACAAACACTATAGAGGTTAGACACATCTTTCGATTTCTTGGCCTTTTGTATCGATTTCTTGTTAATAGATGTGTCTCTGTGATTGATTGTCGAAAATATGTTTAACTTGTGGTCATTGTTGCTTGTATCCTCTACCGTTTGAACTGTGTCAAGGGAAACTAGGATTTTTAAGAAAAATGTTGGACAAGGCATGGGTGCATTTATGCAGGTAATTATAATTGTTAACAGTGTTTTGTTTATGCATTTCGACTAGTGTTGTGATAGTTATGTCTTTGTCTTGTACTTTTCTTTACATGAACTCTAGGGTTGATTCTGCATATGAGAGTGGTGCTCGATGTTTTGTTGAAGCTGTTAGTGCGAAATTAGCAGTTAATGGAAAGATAATTTGTCCGTGCACCGGATGCCGCAATTTAGAGCGCCATACATGCAACGAGGTTGTGTCTCATTTAGTTATAAATGGAATGGATGAGGCTTACAAGAGACGTACTGATTGGTTTCACCATGGAGATTCTGTTGGTTTAGTAGAAGGTCATGATAGAGTGTGGAATGCTGAGATTCTGGGTTTATACGAAGCTGCTAAATGGTCTGATAAAGATTTAGCTTGTAAGGGTTCAGATTTATGTGAGGTTGCTGAGGGAGACGTAACATATGAGGCTCAAAATGCCAGAGCTGATTGTGAAGGAATTTTTGTGTGATCGCGTTCATTTGAGTCTATATTTGATTGGTTTTGCATGACTGTTGTATTTTTGTTTTTGGATACTTGGTTTGTCTTTGAGTCTATATTTGAGTTTCCGTCTTAGTTTTACAGACATAGCAGATGGGTAAGGGAAAGAAGGGTGGAAGGAAAAGGAAGACCAACGTACAAGAAGAAGAACCTGAATTCGTTGGCACCATATTTCCACAGGACACGCAGCCTTAAGACACACAGGTTGATGAACCACTACCGGATCAGACTGTGATAGATAGCCATATGGTTGGTGAAGCTGCTAAGGACGCTATAGAACAAGGAGCCGATAAAGAGTCAGCTGCTGTTTCTGAGGATGCTACATCTTCAGTTCCGCCCCAGACTAAAAAACACAGAGGACCAACAAAGATGAAAGATATTGCCAGGGATCCTAATACACGAATAAGAGTACAATTCACTGAATTTGGAGAACCGTGTGGAGAAGGATCAATTAAGTTGTCTTCCTACTTAGGTCCCTTGGTAAGAGAACATGTTCTTGTTGTGATAGATGACTGGAGGAAAATTGGTGAGGAGCTGAAGACAATTCTATGGAAATCTGTTCAGGTATTTTAATTACAAGTCACAATCACAAATAATTTGCTCTAAGTACTCTTATCTTATCTTTTTTTTTTTTACTTTATTGTAGATACGGTTTGAACTAGATGGAGAATATGAGAAAGCGGCTGTTTTAAAGCAAATGGGATGTCTATGGAGGGCCTCTAAGTCACGTTTGGTTAATCAGATTAGGAAAGCTCCGAACAACGTAGAAAGAATGAAGCTGCGACCAGACAATGTTCTTACGTTAGAGTGGAGGAAGTTTGTCAAAGAGAAGACTAGTCAAGAGTTTAAGGTACTAACTTGTACTTAATTAATCTTCAACATAGAGTGTGCTAATTCTTTTATATAGGCTTTTAGTGATTCATACAAGGAAAGAAGACGTAAGCAGATTCCTCACACATGTAGCCGTAAAGGAATGGTTAGATTGGCCGAAGATTTAGTAAGTGTCAGTCAGTGATTATCAATATATTTTGTCCACCAGTTCTGACAATGGTTTCTTAATATCACTGAATGTGTGTTATAGTTACGCAGAGAAAAGAGAGCACAGATGAAATGACTAGACTGAATGTGTGGGTCAAGTCACAAACTAAAAAGGATGGGACAGCAGTGAACACGGATGCTGCTGCAAAGATTGTAAGTCGTTTATTTTGTGATCCTCTCTTCTATGTTTTTCATTATAATTTACCTCTATAAACATAAGTCCGACATTTAATAGGAAATGGCAAATGAGTTTGTTCTGTCTGATGCTCCATCATCATCATCATCAAACCCAAAAGAAGACACTCTTGCTCAGATATTGGGACCTGACAATCCTGGACGCCTGAGGGCAATGGGTAGAGGAATGAGTATGTCCAAACTTGCTTGTTTCCAGATGAAAAGCAAGTATGTGACTCAAATGCAACAGACCCATATTCAGTTGCAGCAGCAGGTCAATGAATTACAAGATGCTCTTGCGAAACTGAATAGTCCTGTAAGTCTGGAAATTCATATCATTGGATTAATGGTCTAAGAAAATGGTAACTAATTACATTCCTTCTCATTTTCCAGCGTCAATTTTCGGAAGTTGGTGAACATTCAGCGCCAAGAGTAAGTGTTAATATATAATGAGATTTGCTGAGGTTGTTCACTGAATGGTTAACAGATTCTAACTATTATTTACATTTGTAGAGTGTAAACCAAATACCGCAGCCTAAGTGCATTCTATATGATTGGTCTGGCTCTAAATTTAAAGTAGCCGAGGGTTGTATTCTGTCTTTTGATCACATGGACTTCGTCAACAATGTACCATTGGGCCCTAATTAGTGAAGGTGTTGGTTGAGACGGCTTTTCAAGAAGATGCATTTCTTTGGAGACCTGCGGCAAATATGTTTAGTATTGGTCAAGTTGTAGGAGAAACTATTGTGTGGCCTCAGGATTGTGTTGAGGCTATTGAGCAGGAGTTAGGACCAGAAGACATTCTGCCTAAGGTAATGTTTTCTTAATCTGATTGATTGTACTTAGGATTTGATCTCTACGTTTTAGTGTTCTTAAATCTAGTAATATTTTCTATATTGGAATAATTTTGTTTAACAGAGCCCAAATATAACTTCCATGAACAAGTGCAAACTTCTACATTGGCTATCAAATGATGATAAACATGTTGCTGAAGGCCGTTGGCAGACTCGTGATCCCAAAGCTTTGGTGAATGGCCTTCCTCTTGGACCAAATGCCATTAAAGTTTTTGTCGATGCGGTTAATGAACCTGAGACATTTCTTTGGCGGCCAACAGAAGAACTCTCAAATCTTCATGACTCTTTGAAGTCGTTTGTAGCATGGCCATTCAACAGAGTTTTAATTGAAGATTTAAGTACAGAGGCACCAGCTACAACATCTCCTCGCATGCAGTCACAAGGACTCACTCCAGCAGCTCCTGTGAAGAGTTCAAAACCACTTACACAATCTCCTTCAAGTTCATCTCAGCAGGTAAATTTCAACGTTTTCTTACTTATTAAATATGTTAGCACTGATGCCTTTGGTAAACCTTGCATATTATTTATACTATGCAGCACACTTTTCCGAAAAGGATTGTCAAGGAGGATCAGAAGTGCAGACTGCTGGACATTACCGGTCAGAATAGGGTTGTTGCAGAAGGACGCTGGTCTTCAAACAACCCAGAGCAGTTAGTGCATTTTGTTCTGTTGGGTCATAATGCAGTTCGTGTGTGGATTGATGTAGTCAAGGTGCTTGATGCGAAGGTTTGGAGGCCTAATTCTGCTGTTGAGTGTATGGAGGATGCTATTGGTACCACTATAGCATGGCCTGAAGAAAAAGTTGTCATCATTTGATGTCGACTAAGAACCGTATGATTTTCTACTTTCGTTGTTCTGGCAAATGCATGAGACTTGTGTTCTTTGTTTGGGATTTATGGAATTGGATCGTACGCTCATTTTGTATCATAACAATGTTTGATATTTTCTATTCTAGAATACAATTTCAGCTTTATCACAGGTTACTTTTAAATTGTAACTTCATTTGAATATGCTGTATAAAAAACGGTTAATAGTAATCAGAAACCAAACGTAATAGCAGGCAGATGAAGTCATTGTATACAACTTAGTAGCACATAATAAAAGCTACAACTCAGATACAAATAGCTCAACACCGATGCTAAGATAACTAATCAAATGGTATTAACATAGAGCTACTAAAAATTAAATCATAGCAACAACAGATAGCTACGTTTACCGTACATATAGCAGACATAAAGTACTATTATATACTTAAATATAGAACTATATATACATTATTAGAAATTATAATATAGCACTTGGTATACGCTATTACAGGATACCCTACGATAGCACAAGTCCAGAAACGCTATCGTATATAGCCCGCCTATTATAGCGTCTCATTTAATAGCGTTCATGAAAACGCTATAATAACCATATCATAGCGTTAATCGTATGCTATCAATACCCATATTTGATGTAGTGTTTATTTTTAGCAACCCTGTGAGACTTTGAGAGCTTTTGGGAGAGAGAGATCTGATCTGCTTTGTGGAGAAGAATTCATAAACTCCCTCTTTACTCTTTTAATTTCAATTGCTTATTATTCAAAATTATGTCTTGTTCTTCATTGAATATGTCTGAGTAGTTTGCTTGTTAGGTTTAGGGTTTTTCACAGGGATTTTATAAATTGTTTCATCTGTTTATTTAGGATTCAATATATTTTTAGATCTTCATCTTAGGTTGTTTTTCATATTAATTCTTGATTGATCTCCTAGAATTAATAACTTAGGAAAATAAATGGATATGAGAATATAATTGATTTTCTTGATAAAACCTTTTGATGAGCAAAATTATTTCTTACAAAGAGATTTGATTTAATAATTTTGTGAACAATCTAAACTTATTTTTAAAGCTGATTTATTACCTTGAATTTTACAAAGAGATTTGGATTTTCAGGTTTTAAATTTAGATAATATTTGGAGTGAGAACTGATTTATTTTACAGAAGTGTTTAGAGTTCTAGATCTGTTCTTAATTGTTTGAATCCTATTTATTTCTTGATTTAATAAATTGTGATTTCCTGAGAAATTCCCTAGGCCTAGCTTTTTGATCCATTAAATTTACAACATCTTTTATTTAAATATTTTGCATTGCTTTTCTTTATTTAAATTAATATGTTTAGCATAATTAGAAAACTCTATAATCCATTGTGTTTGATCTAGAGTCTCTGTGAAATTCGACCCCTAAGTACTGCATTGATCTCTTAATTTGAGAGAGTAGCTCTAAGGTTTAATTTGAGCATATCAAATTTTGGCGCCATTGCCGGGGACTCTTTGATCTACCATTAGATTTGAGTTTTTGATTTTGTCTAAATTTTTCTTTTTATTTGAAACTTACACGCTTTTGTTTTCTTTTCTCTTGTGTGTTTCAGGTGCATGCCTCATAGGCCTAACATTAGAAATAATAAGACTGGTCCAGTTCTGAAGCTTTCAAACCAAGAGTTGGGAAAACTTGGGCTGAGAACCGAAAAGCAGCCAAATCCTTGAAGATGGTTAACACAATCATTCTGATGCGTGATGCAGATGGTGCTTTGAGGGATCAAGAGGGCCACTTGCGCAATGAGCAGGGCCAAAAGCTTGATGCAGAAGGAAATATTATTGCTGAAGCTGTTGTTGTCAATGAGCAGGCTGCATCGATCGACACCCCTTCCTGCAGACGGATGTGGAGCTGCAAACCACGTCCAAAACCCGGTTCGAAGACAGGAGAATAACCGAGACTTGATCAAGACCATTGCTGACTACAACCGGGCTGATCTTGCGTATGAGAACCGGTCTGCTATTGTTCCTCCTCCATTTCAGAGGAATGATTTTGAGTTGAAACCTGCTTACTTTCAACTAGTTGGGCAGAGACCTATCTCTAACCTGCCCAATGAGAAGCCTTTGGATCACATTGAGCACTTTGAAGATCTTATGACTAGTATCAAGGCTAATGGAGTGACTGAGGACTACATCTTCTGCAAACTCTTCCCTTACTCACTTGCAGGAGAGGCATCTCAGTGGTTGAAGCAGTTGCAAGCTGGATCATTGACAAATTGGCGTGATGTCAAGGTGGCCTTCTTCAACTACTTCTATGATGATGCAATGTCAGATGAGTTGAGAGTCAAGCTGTCTTCTTTCAAGCAAAGACCAGATGAAGCTTTCAAGGCAGCTTGGGTGAGATTCAAAGCTTATCAAAGAGACTGTCCACACCATGGTTTCTAAAGGGTTCAATTGCTAAGTATCTTCTTCAGAGGATGTGACTGGGAGTATCTGTTGGCTTTAGATGCTGCAAGTCATGGGAATTTCAAGACAAGATTTCCAGAAGATGCTGAAGGTTTGATTGAGAACTTAGCTGCTAGCAATAGTACTAAGAGAGCAGATGCTGAAAGAAAGAGATTACATGGAGGATTTGATTCAAGCCAGTTAGCTTCTGTTAATGCTAAGCTGGATTCAGGCATAATCTCCTTGTGGGTAAGAAATCTGTTCATTTTTCTGCTGAAGTTGAGACATTTGAGCCAGAGCAGGAGAATACAGAGGATAATGTCAACTATGTGTATGGAGCTGGGAATCAAGGTCAGAGATTCGGTATTCCGCAAGGCAACAAGCCTTACAGTGGGAACTCTTCAGACAACACTTCCAAGCCAGAGTATCAGTAGCAACAACAGAATACCGGTTATACCAGAACCTATGGGAACTCATCCTATCAGTCTCCTCCTCCTAAGAATTCTTCTGAGAGTAGAATGGTGTAACATCCGTGAACCAAAATCCCGGTTTGGGGATTGCATCAGTCGATGCAGATGGTGCATCAGTCGATGCAGATGGTGCATCGGTCGATGCATGTTCAGTTTTCTGCGTTTTGACTTGAGTTAAACGCTGCATTTTGTGGCAAAGGGAGAAGGAAAAACCCTTAATCAATTCTTTTGTCTCATTAGTCGACTTTGGCCGTTTTTGAGAGAAACAAAAGAGAGAAAGTGCGTTATTGTTGTTCTTGGTGTTTTCTGGAGATTTGAGGCTGTTCCTGTAGAGATCTGTAGCTGGGATCATTGTAGGAGCTTCCTAGGAGCGTTGTTTTGCTTGTTTGAGGTTCAGTTTTGTCTTGGCAAAAGTAAGTGTAGGACCATGGCTTATCTAAGCTAGAGAACTCTCTAATTTGCTTGTTATGTGTTGTTAGACTTGTTAGAACATTATTTGGGACGTTAGGAAGCTTTCTTGTGGCTTGGGATCGATTTTTGTGGTTGTAGGAACGAAGATCCGGCAAGAAGTTTTGGGAAAACACGATGCTCGGCATTGCATCGGTCGATGCATATCTTGTGTTGGTCGCAAGTGCGAGGACGGCGCGTAAAACCCCAGGGTTTTCGTGTTATGTCGAGCATGCGTCGGTCGATGCAGTGCGAGTGTCGGTTGATGCATCCCCATGTGGTGTCGGTCGATGCATGTTGGTGTCGGTCAATGCAAAGTCTTGGTTTGTTATTTGTTGTTTGTTGATTGTTGTTTGATGGTTAGAGATGACTCTATCGCTTGTGTGTATAGCCCAGTAGATGGGAGGATTGCCTTACTGAGTGTTTATTAAATACTCATGCATTGCAATTTGTGTTTGTGGTGCAGGTAAAGGCAAAGTGTGATCGTGGAATCAAGGCAATGAAGAGGAGGATGTTCTAGGGACTCGATTGGTTGTTGTCTGGCATTGATAGGTTGCTAGAGTTGAGTCATTAGAAACATTGCTAGGTTGTTGGTTCTATGATTCTTGTTGTTTGGTATTTGGATATTGATTATGTTATAATATTGGTTATTATTGGATATTTATTGAATATTGGTTTGTTATTTCCGCTGTTGGTTGTGATTGTGGTTAGGTGGCTAGTGGGTATGGGACCACTAGTTGTAGTTTATTATTATATTGTATTTATTATTTATTATTAAAAAAAAAACGGGTCAGGTCGTTTCAAATGGAAGCTATGCTAGAGCAACTGTTGCAGGGTCAGGAGCAGTTGACAGTGCCATTCAATGGAAAGATTGACAATGTCTACACTGAGCTGAATGGGAAGATAGATGCATTAAACATTCATGTCAAGAAGCTAGAGAATCAAGTTATTCAGACTGCTGGGTCTGTCAAACGACAAAAGGTTTTTCTTCCTGGAAGAACTGAGTCAAACCCCAAACATGCTTGCAATGCTATATCAGTGAGAGATGAAGAAGTTGATGAAATTGCTTCTGCAGAACAGGGTGGGAAATCGACAAATCCGTTGACTCCAGATGATGGTGTCGATCGACACCAACTGGGTGTCGGTCGACACTCATCTCAGACTGAACCAGAAGCTGCAAAATCTCCGATTCCAGGTGCTGAGAGGGTGTACAAACCTAAGATTCCTTTTCCTAAGCCACGAAAGTCTAAGCAGGAGATGGAAGAAGCTAGATGCAAAGCAATGATGGATAAGATGATGATTGAGATGCCTTTGATTGATGCAGTAAAAATTTCACCACCACTCAAGCGCTATGTTAAGAGAATGGTATCCAATGGTTTGAGCCCTGAGGAAGGAGCTTTGCTAACTAAGGATGTTAGTGCAATTTTTTTGAACCAGCCTGTTCAAAGGAGGAAAGAGAGGAAGCAGGAAGTGGTTGTCTCTGAGAAAATGAGTGCAGCAATTCAGTGTAAGACTGCTAAGAAGTTACCAGATCATGGAAGCTTTGTACTTGATTGCTCAATCTCAGTAGGAAGGTTTTCTCAGTCACTTTGTGATCTTTGCTCTAGCATCAACTTGATGCCACATTCTGTTGCTGTGAGACTTGGAATGACAGAATTCAAGCCAACTCAGATTTCTCTAATCCTAGCTGATCGATCCCGAAGAATTCTTGAAAGTGTTTTAGAGGATATTCCAATTAAGGTTGGAAACTTCATGATTCCCACTGACTTTGTGGTGCTGAAGTATGATACAGAGCCTAAAGATCCTCTCATCTTAGGAAGATCTTTCTTGGCTACAGCTGGTGCCATCATAGATGTGCAGAAGGGACACATAACACTGAATATGGATGGTTTGAGTATGAATTTTGAGATGGATAAGCTGAGGAGGGCTCCTACTATTGATGGACAGACTTTTTCTGTTGAGAAAGTTGCTGCTACTCGAGCATCAGGCTCAGTGTCGATCGACACCTCCTCTGTGTCGGTTGACACCCCTCCACGACCGAGACAAAACTTGTCCAAAGTTGATGCTCCAAGTCAGAAACTTGTTCCCAAACAGAAGAGTCCCCACTCCACTATCCAAAGTCCTCAGGTAAGGCCAAGGTATGCATCTTCTTTACCTAAACCCCCTCCTATCATCAACAAGACCTTCAAAGATACAAAAACTGTTCTGTAGTAAACCAAGCCACGAGATTATCGTAGAGCGCTTGTTTCTTCTGTTGATGATTTTGCAGGACATAAGAGAAGCAAACCCATCCCTAAATCCCGCCCTTGTCCTGTTCCTCACATCCTTGGCAGACCTCATGCACCTAAAGCTTATACACCACCTTGGATGAAGAGGTCATTCTCTTGGAAGCATTCAATGCCACGTTCTGGTTCACCAGATGCCTGAGCTCCAGCAAAGTCAAGCTAATGACTGAAAACAAGCGCTTAGTGGGAGGCAATCCACTGGTAGGTTTTTCTTTTTTTTTGATTTTCATTTATATTTATTTTATTTTTCTTTTACCAATCTTAGGCTTGATAACACTAGGGACAGTGTTGTTTAAGTATGGGGGAGGTTAGTTACTAACTACATTTTAGTTTTTGAGTTTCAGTTCTGTCAGTCAAAACCATAATGTTTGAGTCAAATTTTTCAAAATTTTTCTTTTTGTCTTTGGGAATTATGATCTTGACTAATGATTTCTCTTATTTGGCTAACACTCTAATGATTATTTGTTTATGCTTGATCTCAGAACTGAAGCTTAGAAAGACTATGAGCCTTATCAACAATCCTGAAAGCCCTTATTCAATGGATATCTGATTAAACTAACGTTGTCTCAACTTTTATCAGGATTTTAACCGGACTTAATCTCTTACTTTGGGGTTGGAAATCAGTGGACTAGACTTCTTCTTCTGGACATACAAGACTGCAATTTTTCAAAGTATGTCTCCCCTCTCTCTTCCCTTCAGTGCTTAAAAAAAAAAGAGAGAAAGATAAAAAAAAAAGGGAACAAAAGATGAGATGATTTTGATCAGTTTAGAGAGGTGGGTAAATTATCTGTGACCTTATTATTCTACTCTTGAGTCAAATGACCACACAAAGCTTGGAAGCGAGGGGTAGGTAAATTACTCATGACCCCGGTATTCGCTTACACCTTTGATTTAAAAAAAAAAACAATTTGGGAGAAATTAACTCTTTGGAAGTGAGAAAAGGGAGAGGAAAGGAGATGTAAGAAGAATGTCTTGGCCTGAAAAGAGTCCATATGCCACTGATCGATACACCAAGGTAAGAACTCACATGTACTTGCTTTAATTTATGTAATGAGATGACAATGGAGATTTCAGAGATTCCAAAGGATTGTGGGATTTGAGTAAGGAATGTTGATGCTTATCATGGTTAAGTATAAGAAGTAAGTTCTTGAGTCAGGTAAATGAAGAGTGTGAATAAGAATCATCATGCAATTGAGTGAGTTCCCTGTTTTCAAACCTCTTTCACATGTCTAAGCTTATATTTTGCTTGAGGGCAAGCAAAGGCTAAGTCTGGGGGAGTTGATATATCATGGTTTTTGTGGTTTTTAACCATGATAAAAAGAGCCTTTTAGAGTTTTTTGATGTGTGTTTCTAGGTTGTTTTTGAGTCTTTACAGGTTATCTAGGATTTTGGCACGGATGAAGCAATTTGGATCATTTTGGAGCATTAATCCCAAAGAAACGACCTTGGAGTCAGAACAGAGAGGGAGTGTCGATCGACACTGCCTTAGCATCGATCAACACCATGTTTAGCCGCAAGAAGACCAAGTTTTGGAAGTTTCACAAATTTACCCAAAGTTTTCCATATTTGCAACACAAGTCCCTAACGTGTTTTAGGACATATAAATAGTATTTTTAGGTTTTACAAACCCGAAAGTTATTTTCTAGCAAGTATTATTTTCAGCAACCCTGTGAGATTTTGAGAGCTTTTGGGAGAGAGAGATCTGATCTGCTTTGTGGAGAAGAATTCATAAACTCCCTCTTTACTCTTTTAATTTCAATTGCTTATTATTCAGAATTATGTCTTGTTCTTCATTGAATATGTCTGAGTAGTTTGCTTGTTAGGTTTAGGGTTTTTCACAGGGATTTTATAAATTGTTTCATCTGTTTATTTAGGATTCAATATATTTCTAGATCTTCATCTTAGGTTGTTTTTCATATTAATTCTTGATTGATCACCTAGAATTAATAACTTAGGAAAATAAATGGATATGAGAATATAATTGATTTTCTTGATAAAACCTTTTGATGAGCAAAATTATTTCTTACAAAGAGATTTGATTTAATAATTTTGTGAACAATCTAAACTTATTTTTAAAGCTGATTTATTACCTTGAATTTTACAAAGAGATTTGGATTTTCAGGTTTTAAATTTAGATAATATTTGCAGTGAGAACTGGTTTATTTTACAGAAGTGTTTAGAGTTCTAGATCTGTTCTTAATTGTTTGAATCCTATTTATTTCTTGATTTAATAATTTGTGATTTCCTGAGAAATTCTCTAGGCCTAGCTTTTTGATTCATTGAATTTACAACAGTTTTTATTTAAATATTTTGCATTACTTTTCTTTATTTAAATTAATCTGTTTAGCATAATTAGAAAACTCAATAATCCATTGTGTTTGATCTAGAGTTTCTGTGGAATTCGACCCCTAAGTACTGCATTGATCTCTTAATTTGAGAGAGTAGCTCTAGGATTTAATTTGAGCATATCACTGATTCTTGGCTCTTTTTGTTAAATCCTAAAATTAGACACTTGTTACTAAGCATACATAACAAGAGAGATTTACAGAAATTAAAAAAAAAAGGTGGAGAAACAAATCTCACCCCAACACTTTCCAGAAGATTGAAATATCGAGTTACCTCAGCAAAGCACACAACACAAGCTCTCCGCAAATGATCCTTCAAAAAAATGAATTTCATATCAGAAAGACAAAAAGAAGACCAGCAAAACATTACTTGTCTATCAGACCTTCAAATGTTGCCATGGAGCAGATGATGGGAACCCACATCCAGTAACTTAAGTGCATCAATATCCAACCCTGAATCAATTTCAAGTGTGATCCAAAAATTACGATTTCAAGTCGAAGAAGAAGACTTAAATTTTTACAAAATCAAAGAACACTAATTACTAAACACAAATTGATACAAAACTAAAGACAAACATACCATGGGAAAGAGATTGGTGATTGAACATCTCCGAATTGGTGAAGGAAAGCCTCCGATTTGGTGGTCTCCGATTTCATCCAACCAAGTTGTCGGTTTCCTCACCGAGAGTTGCCGTTGCAATCCGCCATCAGTGGAGAGGCTGAGCTAATGGCCAAGAACAGACGAAGGTTATCAAAAATCGAATCAATCATCTCCACTTCCAACAGATCATTGACAAAAATCATTTTCAACTTTGTAATCTCCGTCGCGAGAGAAAAAAAAAATGAATACAATTTTTTCCCTTATATATTAAAAATTACACCCAACTATTTTTGAGCATGTCGACATTTCTTAAGATTTCTTAGTTAAGAGGTTATTCTTTGTAATATTGCCATTTATGATTTATTTTTAATTATATTAAACCTAAGAAATATTGTTAAGAAGTTTCAATAAAGATGGTCTAAGTGATAAAACAGTATTTAGGTGTTGAGTGAGTGAACCAAACTCTCTTAGGGCAGTCCTATCGAGAATTGCTCATGTAATTGCTTTTAATTAAAAAATTAAAAAAAAGAGATAGAATATAAAAAAAAAGGAAAATTGTTGTTTGTGAAAGAAATTTGAAAACTGTTTCTAAATCTAAATTAGACAGGTGCCAAATGATCAATGATATACCTATTAAAAAAATATATATATATGTAATAAAAATATATTTTTTTAATTTTTTAAGAAATGTTTCACCGTTCCTCCACTAATGATGGTCTTAGACAATTCACAGATAGGGTTGAGCTGTCAAATCAAGTGCCAGGTAGCGTGCGATGAGAACTTGTTTTTGAATGAGCCACTTTTATTTTAATTACAACATTTTCAATCAAGCATATCTTATTTCACACATACATTACACATCAAGTTCCACATTGCTTCACCCACACATACATAACAATTAAATTAACCAACGAAAGGGATTTGTGTGACGATGCCGTGGTCATTGACACGAACATAAACCCTGTCGCAAACCACAACGGCCAAAACAATTGCATTTTCAGAAATAATCTCAGCCGTCACTTTAGTGTTCTCTCTATCGATGATCTCTTTGGCTTCTTCTCCTCTTTTCCCTACCAATTCAGGCCATGAGCTCTTCATCCCTTCTCCTGCAGTATCTATAGATATACACATTTGTCACAGTACATATTATTTATTACTAAAATTTAATATGATCCTAATTATCAACTATCATGCATGCCTAATGCCTTCTTTCCAAAAAGGAAAAAAAACTATCATGCACTCATATATACGTCTCATAATCTTCTCAATCAAACAACTTGTAAATTATGGAAATTATTTACCAAAAAAAAACTTGTAAATTATGTGCAACTTTTTTAAGAAAACATAACTTTGATGTGTTAATTATTTTTACAAAAAAAAAAACTTTGATGTGTTAATAACTTTTTGGGTTAATTAAATAAATACCACAATTCTAAAAGTTATTTAAGAGAATAGCACAACAATTTTTTTTAATAGGAGAATACCATGGGACCCACGTTTTTGGGAGTAAAAAGATAAAATCACCCTTTTTATTGTAATGTAGAAATGAAAGATTACGTGAAATTTTTTAAAATAGCATGTAATATTTATATTTTACATCTCATTTATGAACCCAAACTGACATATAATTTCGTTCTAATTGTAAAATCTAAACCCTAACCATCTCATTTGTGAACCCAAACCGATATATAATTTCGTTCTAATTGTAAAATTTAAACTCTAACCATCTTATTTGTGAACCCAAACCGACATATAATTTCGTTCTAATTGTAAAATCTAAACCCTAACCATCTTATTTGTGAACCCAAACCGACATATAATTTCGTTCTAATTGTAAAATCTAAACCTTAACAATCTCATTTGTGAACCCAAACCGACATATAATTTCGTTTTAATTGTAACCTTTAAACCCTAACTATTTCATTTGTGAACCCAACCTGATATATAATTTCGTTCAAAAAACAAAAATAACATGATATTTAAACAAATAACATGTAATATATGTAATGGGTATAAAAGTAATTGTATATGAAGAGAGAGAATAGATTGTGGGTCCCATGGTAGTTTGTTAAATACTTTTCATTTTTATGGTATGTAGTGCATATACTCTAACTTTTTTTATGGAAAAAATATATAGCTATATTTATAAATTCAAAATAAATCTATAGTACTTTATAAAATTTGAAACTCTATCTTGCACATGCTAAAAGATGGTGTATATCTATAATACCTGGGCATACGTCCGACATTTCTATTCTCTTTTTCTTTTTAATCTTTTTTCTCCTCTCTTTCTTCTTTGGAAGGTTATAAGTTATGAAGATTGTAAAAGAAACCAAATAACTATTTATAGAGAACTTTGCGGTGGCTATTCACTTTCTTTAGGATATGTGAAAACATAGAGAAAGAAAGAGAGATTCGTACGCTTTTGACCCAACGTGATGTTGTTTTCAAAATTGTCAATTACGTATTATCTGACATGTACCTATTTGTCAATTATATATTGCTAAGTGTTTCACCTACCTTTTAGATAGATACACGTTAGGGCATGTGCATCAGCATATCAATCAAGTGTCCTTCAGTAATTAATTCTCAAATTTAAATCGAAATTGACAATATAAGGAAGATACGTTCCTATAATTGGGACGTATTTTATCTTGTCCGTCCCCACACGTGTCCTATTGTTATTTGTTATTGTTTTTTTGGTAGGGTGAAGCAAAAACAACTTTGGAGTCGAGATAATTTCTTTCTGTTCTCTCCTTTCTCTTCACTCTTTCTCTCTCAGACGGCGATTTGTTTGCTCCGGCCGATCTGAAATTTCATCTTAAAAATCTCCTCATGCAAAGGCCGATCTGCTCTTTCAATAGGTTTGTGTTCGAAGTTATCCGCCGGTTCTAAAATTGAAAGAGGTTTGTGTTCGAAATTCGATTTTGGTTTTTATGTAATCTCGATTTAGGGTTTTTTTGATGTATCATCGATTGAGGGTTTAGAGAAATTGTTTATGTGATTCGATTGGGATGCCCTCAATTCTCGATTTAGTGTGTTCGAATTTCGTTTTTGGTTTTTATGTAATCTCGATTTAGGGTTTTTTTGATCTATCGTCGATTGAGGGTTTAGAGAAAGTGTTTATGTGATTCGATTGATTAGAAATCAATTCTCGATTTAGTGTGTTTATGATTTATTGTCGATTTAGGGTTTAGGGAAATTGTGTGTTGGATTCGATAGATTACACATCAATTCTCGAATTAGGACATAAATTGTTTATGTGTTTGTTTGTCTGTGTATCTTCTCTCTGTTTTTTGTTTCGATTTAGGGTGTAATGTTACGTTATGGGGTTCGTTAGTTAAGTGTGTCATTTTTGGTTCGAATTTGGTGTTTGGGTTATCTTTATGGGTTTAGCTAGTTGAGTGTCTGAGTTTGTGACTTTGTCTCTTAAGATTGTTGTTAGTTTGTTTCGAGTATGTGGATTCTTTTATGTTAAACCGTTTATAACCTTCCAATTGTTTGTTGTTCATGAGTTTCATCAGCGTCACTTGAAGAAAGAAGAAACTAAACGGGTAATCACTGAAGAAGTATAACAACAAGCATCCATTAAGAGGTAAATAATCTATTCCTTTAGCTTTTAAAATTTCAATTTATTGTTGTTTGGTGGACTCGTTTGTGTATGCTTTGGTTGTTGTATAGTGGGTCTTTGTAGTGGTCTCATTAATTTGATTTGGTGAACAAGTTAATATGACTGGTATCTTGAGCATTAAGTGAGGATGTAAACTGTTTGGTAGTTAATGATTGATGTTTGTTTAAAGTGAGCGAATATTGGTGGTGATGATCTTTGTTAAAACGCAATGATTATTGGAAAACTAACATATATCAAACCAGAAATGTAAGACTAACTTAGTTTTAAAAATGTAAAGCTTTTCAAAAAACATCTACACTTAACTTATAACTTACTAAATATTTTATAACTTACTAAATGGGATACAAAATATTGCTTTTCAAATATTTTATAACTTTTTTTGAAACCATCTCCTCTATGAATTTAATGGGAAACTATATTGCTTTGTACTTGTATAAGTTGTAATAAATTGTGATTAGACTTAGGTAGTTGAAGGTTTGGTGATAATGAATGGTTACTTATTGCTTTTAACCTTTTAAACACCAAACTAGCCTTCAATCTTTCTCCTATCTCTCTTCTTTGGTGCACCAACAACATATCTGTCGTATTCAATCTTTCTTCTATCAATTTTTCTCCTATCTCTGTTCTTTGTTGCACCAACAACATATCCGTCGTATTCAATCTTTCTTCTATCTATCTTCTTTCTCCTATCTCTCTTCTTCAATCTTTCTTCTATCTATCTTCTTTCTCCATCGTATTCTATCTCTTTTCCTCTTCTTCCTATGAGTTCTCACAATACATTCAGTCAGACCTCTTCTAGTTATTTAGAGCTTCTCAACAGTCAAGGAGAGTTTCTTAACCAAGATGGTGCTTATGAAATACCTCCTTGGAGCTCTCAACAATCCCAGGATGAACCTCTTTCTCAAGATACACCGGCTAAGAAGGATAGGAAGAAATGGCATCCGGCTGACGATGAAACTCTTATCAGTGCATGGCTGAACACTTCAAAGGATCCGGTGATTGCAAATCAACAAAAGGGAGGGAGCTTTTGGCAAAGGGTTAACAAATACTACGCAGAAACTCCTCACGCCATAGCCAAAGGTGAAAACGAGATGAACATAAACTGTAAGCAGAGGTGGTTTAGGATCAACGAGTTCACTAACAAGTTCTGCGGGGCTTACGCAGCTGCATAGAGACTAAATAGCAGTGGACACTCTGAGAACGATGTGTTGAAGATGGCTCACGACATCTACTTCTCTGAATATAAGATGAAGTTTACAATGGAGCATTGCTGGTGTTTGTTAAGGTTTGAGCAGAAGTGGCTGAACCTTAACGATATTAACAACCCTTCACCTTCAGTGAGAGCGAAGAGGAAACCCGCTGGTGCTTCACAATCCGAGTCATGTTCACAATCCGAGGCAGCTTCACAATCCGAGTCAAACCACACTGCGCAAGATTTTGAGATAAGGCCTGAAGGTGTCAAGGCTGCAAAGGCGAAGAGGAACACTACCCAAGAGAAGAGGAACACTGCCCAGGGGAAGGCTCTAGTTGAATACAAGAGCATGTGGGATGTTAAGAAGGTGGAAATGGCTGAAAAAGAGAAGCTACAGAAGCTTGCTATACTAGACACACTACTTGCCAAACCAGAGCCACTTAGTGAAGCTGATCAACTTATCAAGGATAAGATAGTGGCTCAGTATTTCTGAGATTGATGTATTTAGTATGATTTGGTAGTATCTAAGTTCAACTCGGCTTAATATTTGACTTATTATGTGTGTAATGTTATGTGTGTTCTTGTTTCATCAACTCGGCTTAATATTACTCTTTTTATGTGTGTAATGTTATGTGTGTTCTTCTTAATTTTAATATTACTCTTTTTATGTGTGTAATGTCATCGAACAATCTTACTCTTTTTATGTGTAACTCGGCTTAATATTACTCTTTTTATGTGTGTTCTTTTCTTCTACTTTTTATGATTGATCAATTAATCTACTGTCATTATGTTTTTATGCTTCAGATGGGCCAAGACTACAGCTACTCTCAGCCTGATTCCTCAGATCAATATGATAGATACTCTGAGGACACGCATGACAGGGAAATAGAAGCTTTGATTCGGATGGATGAGGCTGAGAGTAGCTTCGTCATTGCTGCGGAGGCTCAATACCCTCCTCAACCTGAGGTTGAGTTCGGATTCCCCAAGCTGTGCTACTGTGGTGGTCAGCCGCTGTTAGCCACAAGCTACAACAGAAGGTATGTAAGATTTCGTAAATAGATATTGTTATATGTTTTGTTAAGTTTTAATTAAAGCTTGTTATTGCAGGTTCTACACTTGTGCTAATGTTGACGATGGAGAGATGCATATCCACAAGTGGTGGGATGAAGCTGTCATGGAGGAGATGAGAGAGATGGGCAGACAATGTGAAGTGTTGTCTCAGAAGGTAGATAACCTTACATTAGCGAGTGACTATGAGTCACACATGAATAATGAAACGGAGCTGAAAATAGTCGGGTTGGAAAAGGAAGTGTTTGAGCTAGGGAAGACCAGGAATAGGTTTAGAAATGGTTATGAATTGTTGGTTTTGGTAGTAATAGTAGGTCTAGTATCCTGTTTGGTCAATCGTCTTTCTTTGTAAAGTGTTGTTTGTAAGCTTTTGGTTTTGGTAAGTATCACGGATCAATGTAGACCTTTTGGTCGTTTCTGGTATCACGGATCAATGTATAACTTTTGGTTGTTTGTTGTATCACGGATCAACTGTTGGTTTTGGTAGTTTGTGGTATCACGGTGAGATTTAAGACTTTGGCAGTCACTGAAGAAGTATCACGGATCCCTCTACACTTCATATATATATGCTTCTCAATAACTAAAGCTCATCGTAACACTTCTCTTCTCAATAAGATCAAACAAACACTTCTATTCTCAACAATACCAAACAAACGAAACAATACCAAACAAACATCTACACTCTTTTTTTTTACTTGCTTTCTTTCTCAATAAGATCACCACTTCTACACTCTTTTTTTTTTAAGTGGCATCTTCATCATACCATTATCACTACCAAAGAGATGGTATGGATGATGAGTTTGATGCTTACTTTGATAATTATCCTGAAAATTCTAATCTCATTCAAGAACCAATAGAGCCAAAGAAACGGATTTTTATCCCAAGAGACCGCGAAGAAGGCCACAATAATCTCTGGAATGATTATTTCAGTGATACTCCAACATATCCGGACTATTTATTCCGCCGACGGTTTCGCATGCACAGACCATTGTTCATGCGTATTGTGCAACGTCTCTCTACAGAAGTCGAATATTTCCGTCAATCCCAGGATGCAACCGGTCGGGCTAGTCTGTCACCAATACAAAAATGTACTGCAGCAATTCGCCAATTGGCATATGGTACTTCATCCGACCAAGTTGACGAGTATGTACGAATTGGTGGATCAACAGCTCGGAAATATTTGCACGAGTTTACCGCCGCGATAATCCAGTTGTTTGGCGATGAATACTTAAGACGTCCCAGACCCGACGACCTAGAAAGACTACTCTATGAAAATGAAAAACGTGGATTTCCCGGGATGGTTGGGAGCATTGACTGTATGCACTGGGAGTGGAAGAATTGTCCAACAGCTTGGAAAGGGATGTATTCACGATCAACCGGAAAACCAACAATCGTGTTGGAGGCAGTAGCTTCGTACGACCTCTGGATATGGCATGCTTTTTTTGGAGCTCCAGGTACTATGAACGATCTTAATATTCTAGATCGTTCAAATGTATTTGATGACATTCTTAACGGTAAAGCTCCGGAGGTCAACTACTTTATCAACGGAAGAGAGTACAATTTGGCGTACTATCTCACCGATGGTATTTATCCCAAATGGGCAACTTTTATACAATCTATCCGGCTCCCACAAGGTATCAAAAATTCTCTCTTCTCTAAAAAACAAGAATCTGTGCGGAAAGATGTTGAGCGTGCCTTTGGAGTCTTGCAAGCTAGATTCACCGTTATTAAAAATCCATCTCGTTTATGGGATAAGTACAAAATAGCAAATGTTATGAAAGCATGCATAATACTCCATAATATGATTATCGAGGATGAAAGAGGAACATACAGTTACCGAAACATTGTTTCTGAATTTCAACACGGAGAAGATGTCGATCAAACATATACCGTCGGTGCCGCCAGTTTGGGTTCCAATATGAGCACTACAATTACTCGTCTTACAGAAATTCGGGATAAAAAAGTCCATGAACAGTTAAAAAAAAATTTGATTGAGCATATTTGGACTAACTTTGGACATCTTCCAGATAATGAAGATTAATTAAAAAAAATCTATGAATTTAATAAAATGTATGTTTTTATCTTTGATGTTTGTATGGTTTATGTTTTTTATCTTTCATGTTTTAATTGTATTTTTTGTTTTTTTCAAGTTTTTGTAAGTTTGTAATTTTCTTATGTTTTTAATGTCAATGTTATATGTTTTATTTAAATTAAAACTTTAATATGTTTTCATAGATTTATTTAAATAATTAATTTTTTAATTAAAAATACTATGAAGGACCACACCCTGAAGGACACCCTGAAGAACACCAATGCTAAACAAAACTTAAGAAACTCTCAAAATATAAATAAAATAATTGAAGGACAAAAATTGAGGGACAATGGATGCACATGCCCTCAGAGATAGATAAGGACATGTGACATATTTTGTATATGCAAATGTTTGAACACAATATGGAGGCTCTAAAATATGTAACTAGTACGAACAAATTTGTAATGTTTAATCGAGCAAGTCGTGGATGGTTTAAATATGGTATGTAGACCGGCCGTCGGCTCTCGTGAATCCAATTCTGAAACTGGTAGCCATTTTATTCAAGATATTATCCATATTTCGAATTTTTCTTCCACACAATTTTAGTTGTACTTTTCTATCTACATCACAAAACATAATATTTTCCGGCCGTCATAAAGTCTTTAATCTAAAAAAATGTATGGTGGCGTAGATATATGATATATATCATATTTATATATCTTTTTCCTTCTGTTTTAATTAAATTTGTAAAAATTAAAAGAAGACCATTCATATTTGAATAGTTCAAGTTGACTTTTATATATTGGTCATATATAGCTCTATCCACAACTACATTTGCATTTACATTCAATCTTTAATTTACGCATTTGTTTACTTTTTCTCTTCCGTAATAAGTACTTGTTCAAAATCTGATTACTTACAAGTAAACTAGACCCGTCTTGATCCGGCTTGTTATTTAATTTGTAAGATACTTACTTCTTGAACCAAAGTACATAAATACAAAAAAAAACTCATATAATACAAATTATAAAACATTATAAGTTCTAATTATTTTTTATATTTCTGATATTTGTTTTTGTAAGTTATAAACTATAAAAATTCAAATAAATTATTCAAAATTTTCCTATATTAAAGCAAATAACGGACAAACAAGCCAGAAAAGTGAATTTGTTTTTAAGACTTGATATTTGCCTTGTACGTGTAAGTCATAAATCTGTACTTATTAATTATCCGGTTGTCAACGAAGTACTTGTTGTTTTAAAGCAGGTACGTGGCAAGTAACAGGTATTTGCGCCCATGTCTACGTACACTCTCCTACGGCGCAAACCAAAATATAAAACGACGTTATCCATTGTACAAAATAAATCTAAAGAAACGAAAGCGCACGGATAAAACAAAATAGATATAAGATTATTGGAGTTTCGTATCTATTAGAGTATTAGTCATTAAACAAACTTGACAGTTGCCACTTGCCACTTGCCATTTGTCACTTGCCACATCACATAGATCAACATCATCCGAATGCAGATACGATTATTTGTCATATACACGATACGGTTGCTTTATAAATCAGACTTCGTTTAGTTTAAAATATAGTAAGTTGTGGGTGACTTGAATACGATACGGTATAATTCTATCTTATATTATAATTCAAAAAAACGTGGGAAGTCAATATTGAACAACCAATGTACTTGAAAACTTCAGAATCAACGATCTATAAATACCATGTTTGTTATCCGGAGAAGAACCCACGATACGAACTAACTAAAGTCACGTAAACCTACACATCAATACATTTACTCAAGTAAAGATGACAAGCATATGTGAAGGTAAATATATACATATTAAATACTTAACCATCATTACGTGTGATGTCACTCTTAAAGTTTTGGTCCAATTCTTATGTGTTAATCAATTCATAAACAGATCCAGGTAAAAGCTCGTGGCCAGAGTTGATGGGAACAAAAGGAGAATATGCAAAAGAAGTGATCGAAAGAGAGAACCCCAAAATGAAAGCAGTTATCATTTTGGATGGAACAGCTGTTCCTGAGATCTTTATTTGCTCTCGTGTTTATGTTTGGGTCAACGATTGCGGAGTCGTTGTTCAAATTCCCATAATCGGTTGATTATTATTATTATAATACGGTATATATATCAAATGTTACGTAACGTACTCCATAAAAAATAGCGAGTATAAATTATCGTTTGTTTGTATGACAATGTAATAATAAAGAGATTGTTATGGTCTCTAGTTGTGTGCGATCATGCTATTGGTAAATAAAACTGAAGATTGTGGTGATACTTTTATTTTGGGTATTGGGGTTTTTTCTATTTATTATATATTTGTAACTAAAAATGAGCTTTTCCATGGCTTAAATTATCGTATATTGTAATGATTGTGATAATGTGACAATTGATAATATCATCCCTATTATTTATTTCACGAAATGTTTTTTAAAAAAACACGAAAGAGACGTGATAGAATTAGAGAAACTAGCGACGGAGTTGATAATCCATTGCAAAGTCGTGAATGATTTAAAAACAAGTCAAAATTTTAAAACATGTCACTGGTAATTTTTTAATACTTTTTCCGTTTTGCAATCGTCTTTTGATTAAGGGTATTATACATATTGGAAGGAGACATTTCGATTTTGGAAAAAAAAACTTTGGTGTGTAGTGTTAGTGTATCAAATTATAATTTTATGTAACGGAAAGAGATCATTTATGAATTACGACCATTCACTACAAGAAAACATGCAATTTGGGACTCCAGTTTGTGACTATTTTTTTGGTCGTAAAATAAAGCGACTCTTATGAGACTACTTTGTAACTATTCAACGACTACATAATAATTGGTGAGAAAAACGTCGCTTATTAACGACGAAAGATATAAGTCAAAAAAGAGTCTCAAATTAGCGACAACATTAGGACTAATTTGCGACGAATATATATTGGTCGCACGACGGTCACAAATTGTGACTACTATGTGACTCGTTATTTAGTTGGTAATGATAGTCGCAAAAACGTCGCATATTGAGGACTTATTTGCAACTTCATTTTTATCCTGATTTAGTAACAAAGAGGTCACAATTTGTGACGAGATTGCGACAGATACCTGAAGAATTTGTGACTAACACCTGATTTAGCTACTCCTTTAAGACTTTTTACCCACTCTGGATATTTTTAATTTAAATTTTACATTTGAGATTTATTTACATGTTTAGTTTTATGTTTATGCTTTGTTTTGCTCGACCTTATCAATAATAACTTTCTGAAAGTCTTAATTTTAAATGATTATAAACTAAACATCCATAAGTTCTAAATCTATTTTAAGTGTTACATGTTCTTTTATGAGAATGTGTTGCAATGAAGAAAAATTTTAAAACTAAGTGATGAAAACAATGCTTTACTAAATCTTACTATTACATGTACTTTATACTACTACTATGAGTGCTCCTGAGTGATTTATATATAAAGTTTTGTTCATAATGTGTAAAATTCAAGAATTTTATTTTGTGATGTATATTAAGTAGTTTCAAAAACGTCACAATATGCGACTGAATTGCCACGCTGTTAGGACTACGTCAATATGTCACTCTTCTGCTACCTTTTAGCAACATATTTACGACGCTATTGTGACTAACACCTGAAGAATTTGCGACTAACACCTGATTTAGCTACTCCTTTAAGACTGTTTACCCACTCTCAATATTATTAATTTCAAATTTCATATTTGAGATTCATTTACATGTTTAGTTTTATGTTTATTCTTTGTTTTGCTTGATTTTATCAATAATAACTTTCTCAAAATCTTAAATTTCAATGATTATAAACTAAACATCCATAAGTTCCAAATCTATCTTAAGTGTTACATGTTCTTTTATGAGAATGTGTTGCAATGGAGAAAAAAATTCAAAACTAAGTGATGAAAACAATATTTTACTAAATCGTACTATTACATGTACTTTATACCAGTACTATGAGTGCTCATGAGTGATTTATATAAACAGTTTGTTCATAATTTGTAGAATTCATGATTTTTATTTTGTGATGTATATTAGGTAGTCACAAAAAAGTCACACTTTGCGACTAAATATACAGAATGTTACAAATCAGTCACAAAATACCTACATACATGCTACTTATTAGGGACTAAAACTTGAGGTTGTGACGATTTTGCTTCCATATAGTGACCCTCGCGGTTTCATTTAGAGATTTTATGAATAGATATTTGCCAATATGTTAAGTTGTAAGGTTACTATGTTAGTATGAACTACTATAGATAGTGAATCATTATTATACAACTAAAAATTTAATTTTCCTATTGTGTACATAAGTTTCAAAACATTACACAAGTGTTGTATGTAATGTTAACTAATGGTTTTGAAATTTCTTAATTTCCTTTTCATTTAGATGTTGTGCCTCACTAAAATAATTGATTATGTTTAATATAGTAACTTGAGTGATTGTTACTTTATATATAGGTTTTGTTTGACTCAAGCATATTCACTTTTTCAACACTTTTTACATATAGTCACAAAATAGTCGTACATTTGCCACGGTTTTGCGACTAAATTAGCAATCTAATACTTTAGAAAATATAGTCGTATTTTGGTCACAGTATCGCCATAAATACCCACGATGTAGCGACTAACACATGATTTAGATACTAACTTGTGACTACTTACCAACTCTCGATTTTTTTAATTCGAAATTTTCCATTAGATTTGATCAAACTCAGTCAAAGTTAATGTTTAAAACAAAATTTTCATAATTTCTAATCATTCTAAAGTGTTACATTTTCTTTAATAAGAAGGTTTGACATTTTTTGTAAAACTCAAAACAAAGTTATCAAAACAATGTTTTAAACTCTTAAACTAATAGATATATATACTCAAGAATGCAATTATGAGTAAGTGCTTATTAGTGCTTGATATCAACAATTTTGGTCAGAAAGTAGATAATTCCAAAATTTAGTGTATACATCCAAAATTTAAATTCAAAAAAAAAAGACCTAAGTTTGATTATTTTAAATTCTAAGTCTGATCTAATCATTTTCAAATCCTAAACCCCAATTCCTAATTAAAAAGAATAAAAAGAATAAAAATTAGATTATTATTATAGTTATTGGTTCCATTTATTTAATCAAAATAAAATAATAATAATGTTTATACTAAATTATTTGGGTTTTATTGACTTAAAAATGGAAAGCTTCTCATTGGCTAATCTAAGAAGACAAGGATTGTAGTGTTGTTTTAATATCCACCGTTGATAGATTTAGATCTAACGGACCAAATCTTCTCCTTCTTTTTTTTTTTCTTTCAACAACCAAATCTTCTCCTTCTATTTCCCCTTCTCTTCTT
The DNA here is from genome assembly GCF_030686135.1 of Camelina sativa. NCBI lineage: Eukaryota > Viridiplantae > Streptophyta > Magnoliopsida > Brassicales > Brassicaceae > Camelina > Camelina sativa. The sequence continues at coordinate 29,093,337 of NC_141899.1, read as the reverse complement.
CTTCTCTTTCTTCAAACGATTGAATGTTCTTCTCCTTCTCAACGATTCCTCACCTCCTTCTTCTCCTTCTCAACAATTCTTCTCTCACCTTCTTCCCCAAATTTTGAAACTTTCATTAACCACATCTCATTATCTCACCTTCAGCCACACCTTTGACCGTTCACCACCACCGCATCTGTCGACCAGATCTGAAAGCTTTCGTCGTCGTTCATCACCAACAGATCTCAAAGCTTCTGTCTATCAGATCTGAAAGCTTTCGTCATCGTTCATCACCAACAGATCTCGAGCTTACGCCGTTCACCACCACCGCGTCTCGAAGCTTCCACCGTCGTTTACCACCAACACAACTCGAAGCTTCTGCCGTTCATCTCGATCTCCAACCACTGCATCTTCTCTCTGCCGCCACAATCCTCTTCTCCCTCGCTTTTTTCTCTACCGTCTCGTTTCTCCACAAACTCGCCGGAGACTAAGCTTTTCACTGGCCAACCACAATATCCATATTGAATCTCATATGTATTTTATTTTATTTAATTAATTGATTTAATAAAATAGTCATTGTAATTTTTTTTCTACATAATCATTTTGTTATTTATAATCTTCAAATATAAAAATAAAATGCTGATATTGTATTTACTGTTTATAATGAATTTAAGAAATAAATAATACTTTTAATTTAATTATTTTTGATAGAATTAATAAAATTAAATTTTTTTTTTTTTTGTAGTTTGTCGTTAAAACATTGTTAATATACGACTCCACGACGTAGTGGCTTATATACGACTGTTTTAAAAGTTACTTTTTAGTCACAAATTAGTAACTGCTTTGAGATCACTTTAAGTTGCGATCGAAAATTTACGACCATATATATTAGTCTTAAAAGAGTCCCAAATATGTGACAGTATTGCGACCGTTGTTTACCGTCGCTTTTATACGACCATATTTATGAGTCTTAAAAGTGTCGCAAATATGCCACCTTATTGCAACTGTTATATTTTGCGACCGTTTTTTAGCGACCAACTTAGATAGTCTCGTATTAGTCGCAAATGGCTGTTTTGTGACCATTTTAAGACTCTTTTGAGGGTCACAAACGGCTTGTTTTCTTGTAGTGATTGTTACTTCATTTAGTTACATATATTTATTATTGTTTAATTTTCAGTAAAACTTAGTTCACAATGTCCTTAATTTGATTCCTTTAGGGTTTGAATTTATCCCAATTTATTAGACTAAGAAAGCCAAATAATTACGATAGACACGAGATTCGTGGTTAATAATTTAGTTTGGAGTTTGGAGTTTGTATATATAATCAAAAACATACAAATCGAGGCATATATTATTAAAAAATCATTCAAATCGATGCCTAGTTTCTTTATTACAACACTCGCAACAAGTATATCGTATATATTTCACACATATATTACATATTAAGTTTCTTTTTTTTTTTAAAAAAAAGGCTTACGTTACACATATTAAGTTCCACATTGATTCTTACACACATATATGTTAATATGTATCAATAAATTACCCAACGACCGGGGTTTTTGTGACAATGCCGTGGTCATTGACACGAACATAAACCCTATCGCAAACTACAACGGTCAAAACAACCGCATTTTCAGATATAATCCTAGCCGTCACTTTGGTGTTCTCTCTATCGATGATCTCTTTTGCTTCTTCTCCTCTTCTCCCCACCAATTCAGGCCATGAGCTCTTCATCCCTTCACCTGCAGTATCTATACATATACACATTGTCATATTACAAATATATTTATTGTACTAAAGTATGATACTCGATGATCACTTTATGATTGATTATCAACTATATATCATGCATGCATATATACGTACGTAATTTGCTCAAAGTATTTGTAAATTATGTGCAACTTTTTTAACAAACATATCTTTGATGTGTTTATAACTTTTTACAGAAATTTTAGGAATTATTCCAGAATATACATATTTCAAAATAATCTATAGTGCTTTATAAAATTGAAACTCTATCGTGCACATGCTGAAAGATGGTGTTTATCTATATAATACCTGAGCATCCACCTGACATTTCTCTTCTCTTTTTTTATTCTTTTTTTATTTATTCTCTCTTAGTCTCTTTCTTCTTTGGGATCAAGGAATTGATTTATGAAGATTGTAAAAGAAACCAAATGGCTATTTATAGATAACTTTGTGGTGGCTATTCACTTAATTTCTTTAGGATAGTTATACATGAAAACGTTGAGAAAGAAAGAGAGGTTTGTATTGTCAAGAGTTTGGCCTATACCTCATTAGACAGATAAGGTATGTGACACCTGAAAATGCGTGAACAATATGGTGGCTTTAGAATATAAAATTAATATAATAATGTGTCATGTGTGTGTGTGTGTGTAATGCTTATCGAGCAAGTCGTGGGTGGTTTCGATACGGTATGTAGACCGTTGGCTCTCGTGAATCCAAAGCGTACATTTCTGAAATTGATGGCCACTTTATCATTTATGTAAAGATTATTTCAATATTTAGGAGTTCTCTTCCACACAACATATACTGTTAGTTGTATTTTTGTATACATCGGTTGGTTTGACCACAAATCATAATATTTTCCGTAGTAAAAGGTGCAAATAATTAATATTAAAATAAATAAAATGGGAAATAAGTAATGTTTCATTGTTCTTTAATTTGTTTCTCTCATTTTAAATGGATGAAATATTTCTCAAATTTGTTTTCTATGTTCATCAATCTAACATGAAATGGGATAAATGAAGTGAATATATATTTTCTTACATTTCCATCATAAATGGTAAAATTTGAGATGAATCTTCAACTATTCTCATATGATACAACAAACCATTTGGAACCAAAGTCTTTCATCTAAAAAAGTGTATGCTGGCATATATATATAAATCTTATGTATACATTTTCTTATCAATGAATTTTTTTTGTGGAAAATAAAACAACATATTTTAATAGTTCTTACCACAGGTCCACAGCCTCGTTGTCATTTGCATTTGCATTTGCATTTACATTCATACATTAATCAAATACTCCAAGTTACAATAGGTTGGCTCTGAAACTTAATTTTATGATTAATTAACTTAGATCATCTCCATTGGTCATTTACTAGTAGGTGTCTAGTTAATAAAAAACAAAAATAATAATAAAAGGTCGAGAGAGACACAAGATATTTGCCCAAATCTTCAAAGACACTCTCAGACCTCCTTTTCACTATAGGTCATAATTTCATAGGTTGATTTTTAAAAACAAACAAAAATTAAATTAAATAATATTATTATATTAAAATATTCTTTGAGAATCTATTTTCAGAGAATTAACGATGGTGATGTTCTTAGAAAATGTTATTATTAAATAGAAAAACCTATAGAGAAAATGATTCATTTGAAACAAAGAAGACGAAAACGATATATATTTTGAATTAAAACTTTCTTTAAAACAACATCATTTTGTCGTTCACGGAGTGGTTACCGACAAAGTAATGTTGTTAGTTACTCAGTTATCAAATCTAACGTCATGTATTTTTTTTGTCTTGGTCAACGAAACATAATGTTTAAAAGAGTTAGTCAATAAAAATTGATGTTTTAAATGAGCTACAACAAAGTTTATGGTTTAAATGACCGAAATCTGAAAGTTCATTATTTAAATGAGATTTTCCCTTTCTCCTTTCCATCTTTATATAATAATAAAATTTACAATGCAATGGCACTCCTTAAATCCAAACCCAACGCTACTCATAGTCCCTTTGATGGCTAGAAGTCTCTATAGTCGTTGACTCTAGCTGACAAATTGTAACACACGTGAACCAAGTTTTGATTGATGGTGTCGCTCGATACCATCAAACTGGTTAGGGTTTAGGTAAATTCTAATTTCTCGTATTTAAGGCTGAGTTCGACGCCCAAGGGGGTTTGTTAGCCGTTTTTGTCCCAGATAGAAGAGAAAGAGAGAAGAAGGTTCCCAATGAGTTTTCTGTGAGTTTGGAGAAGTCCATTGCTTGCGCTTGTGAGATATCTCCCTGTGAGTGGAAATTTGAGGCTAAGGACGTGGAAGGAGCTTGTTGTGGTTCTTTTCTGATTGTTTGTGTTGTCAATCTCTCTGTTTTGCAAAGGTGAGTGTATGACCATGATTTATCTAAGCTAAGATCTTTGTTTTTGTGATTCTATCAGTTGTTTGATTGATTTCTTTGGGTGTTTGTGTGATTTTTGTGGCTCATGTGGCTTGGTTTCATTCATGGGAATGTCTTGGATGCATGTGAGGTGTTTGGAGGCATAAATCAGAGCTAGAGATCGAAGGAGATCGGTTCTTGGCATTGGTGTCGATCGACACCAAGGCGAGGACGGCGCGAGGGCTTTGGTAGATGTTGGTCGATACCATGTGGAGGTGTAGGTCAACACTGCTAGGATTTTCGGAGATGTCGAGCAGATGTCGCCCGACAACAGTTGGGTGTCAGTCGACACCAGGTGATCACTGTCGGTCGACACCATCCTCAGCAGGCTGATGACACTTTGTTCCTTTGTGTATTGTTTGGTTTCTTTGTTGTTTGTTGATTGTGGTATGTGGATATTTTATTGCTTGTGTGTATTGTCCAATAGATGGGAGGATTGTCTCACTAAAATATTTTGAGAAATACTTATGCATCTCTTTTGTGCTGCGGTGCAGGTAAAAGCAATGTGTGATCATGGAATCAAGCCGATGAAGAGAAAGTATGTTCTAGAGGCTTTGTTGTTTGTTATGTGTATTTGTTAGGTTGCTAGAATGAAATAATATTGTCTAGAATAGACGTTTAGGTTGTTGGTTCTATGACTTTGTTTTATGATTATTGGCATTACTGGAATGTTGTTGGTTATTTGTTTATTTAATTTATTCGTTTAATGATGTTGGTTTATGTTATTGATTGTTATCTGCTGATTGTACTTGATTGGGGTTAGGATGTTAGTGAATATGGGATCACTAGTTATTACTGTATATAAAAAATGGGTTGGGTTGTTTCACGAATTCGGGTTTGATGAATCTTAATCAAAGTAAGAGTAAATAGCTGATGCATAGTCATGGTTCCTCATAGCCTGTAAAGACAACTCTATGTTCGCCATCTACCATTGCGTTTGTGTTTGTGTTTGCCATTCCCATATGGCGAAGAAGAAGTAGAATATGGCATGTATTCATTGTAAGACTGGTGAAATCCATTATTACTGTAATTCTTAGCCTTGCCAGAGATCCCGAGATCTTCATATGCCATGATATGAGTACTGGTTGATGAACTGTTGTGGTACACAGTATACACTACTGTCCATTGAAATGTGTTCATCTTCAAGTTGATCGTTGGTGATACCAAGGTGAGGGAACTCATCTGTTATCAGACTTTGTGCCATTCTCCCTAACTGAAGATCAGTACGCCTAATGTCGGTAGTTATATGGGTGTGTTGTAAGGGTTTGTTCTATGATCCCCATAGATGGTTGTTGGTTCTCTGTTTAAACTCAAACCACCGGTCCATAAGAGCCCGCCAAACAAAACATCCCAAGAGCCAACGTTGATAGGGAAACTAGACTGATTGGATATTGAGATAGGAGCAAGATCAAATTCTAATCGATTGATATTTCTATTAAATAAATTAAAAATTTTATCACATGTCAAATTTTTATCAAAAAAATCAAATTTTATATATTATAATTTATTCTTAATAATGCATAATCAAAGCTCAAAATGCAAGATCTTTAGAACCAAAAGAGTATATCGTCAAGTACAACATATTAAAGCCTATTTCTATGGGAACAAAAAATATGATGGGAGACAAATGCAAGCAATTTTATGTTAATGTGTTAGTAAAAATGGTGCTTCTCAAATGATTAATTGATTTGGTTGTAAATTTTAGCAATAATTAAGAGAATACATAAAATTTCTTAAATTCAAAAGATCGAAGTTTTTTTTTTAATGTATTTGTTTCATGGTTGAGAATGTTGTAATATGATAATAAAATTTCGCCTTGGGCGTTCGGAGAGAACGGGTTATACAGGTCGGGTTGTTCGGTTGGTGTAAAATTCGGGTTTCAGAAATCTTAGCCGAATATAACCGAAATTACATTTGGTTCGGTTCAAACGGTACACGGGTTATTCGGGTCAGTTATCAAGTTTTAAAAATCTTCCGAGAACAATTGTGGACATGCAGAATTTGGTTTATTTATACCGAATTCACCTGTTTTTCACCTGATACAACATGAACATAAACAAAGTATAAAAACAACAAAATATAAGACAAATGTTATTGCCTTACATAGCATTACAGAGGATAAGCTAGTTTTTGATCGAGTTTTACATCTAGCAACCATTACAGACCCAGAAGCTAATAAGCTAGCATATTATCATGTTTTAGCTAGCATATCATCAATGTTTAAGCTAGCTATTACATGAAGAAGAGGCTATAGAACCATCCAAAAGTTAGCAACTCTTACCACCATAGTTGTTTGTTGTTACAAAAGCATGCTAGTCCGCATCAAAAAGTAGACAAAAGAGCAGCTTCAAAAGTCAGTACTATCCCCTGTTATCTCCAATAGTTAACGCTGCAAAAGTGCATCAAAAAGGACAAAAGTGCAGCTTCCTACCTACCTGTCCCATGCATACGAAACAATGTCAATATGTAAATCAAAACAAATACTACTTATACTCTTAAGCTTAATAGCAGAAACTTAACTAATAAGTAGACATACCTGCCATATTATGAGTAATCATGGAGGAGGAGCTAGACCATTCCTTGTATCTACAAAAGAAAACAGTTAGACATTTACATTTAAACAAACTAAAGAACACAGTCCAAAGAAGACACATTAAAACTGACTTACCAAGAGATTCAAAAAACTCTACTTCTTCCAACATTTGCACCAAGGTAGCCACATCTACTTCTGTTTTGAATGAACACCTCAACCACTGTTGGGTGCATACCAAAACCTCCACCATGTAAGGAGTTAAAGAACTCCTATACGGATCCAACACTCGGCCGCTTGTACTAAAAGCTGACTCAGAAGCAACAGATGATGCTTGCGATGCTATAACATCTCTAGCAAATTCAGACAAGATTGGGAACTTGGAGCTGTTACACCTCCACCAACTTAGAACATCATAAGGCATCCCTAGCCTATTCTCAACTCTTCCCTCAGGTTTCTCTGCCAGATAGCGTTGCAACTCATTGCCACTATCATCATTCACCCCAAAATGAACCATCCTGCTGTAAAGAGTCTCGATCCTCTCACAATCATCTTCTTCATCAGAAAACTCATTCACGCCAATCTGTTGCTCCGCCTCTGCATTAGCTTGAATGTCAACTGGAATGGTCAGCCTTGAAGAATATTCTTCATACAACTTCTTCATTGCACTTGAAACTATAGCAGAAAGATGCTTACTCTCGATTGTATCTTTGTCATACAGCTGATCAATGCAAAGGGAAGCAAACTGCATCTTGTTGTGAGGATCAAAAACACTAGCTATGATGACAATTGGATTCATGTTGTTCAATCCATCCCAATACTTCTCAAACTTGTCCCTCATGACATGAGCCTGCTTTCTGGTCTCCTCATCCGGACTAGCACACTTGGCGATCAGAGCCCTCTCAATGTTCACAATTTCATTGTAACATACAGAAGACGACATAGACTTTGAAGTAGAGAATACCAAAGTTGCCGTATAGAATATCTTGAGGAATTTGACTAACCTTGACACTTCTTCCCAATCTGAATCAGTCGGTGGACCAACTCTCTTGACCTTTGTCTTCTCATCCTCTTCCAAGAAGTAATCACAGTACAACTTGTCCTCCATCAGCATCTTCTCAAATGCAACCCGCAGCTTCAAAGCAGAACTCAACATAAGGTAAGTAGAATTCCATCTTGTGACAACATCCAGTGGCAAGCTGCCTCTGCATAGCTTCCCATTGTCACACCTCATCGCAAAAGACCTTAGCCGAGTGAAAGAAGATCGGACATACTTGACTGCATTCCTAACAGCCACAATTGTTGCTTTTACCTTCTTCAACCCAACACAACAATCAGATTCAGGATGTGGGCACAACAACGCATGTGCAAGAACTCACCATCTCTAACCAAGGAGTCTTCCCTCTCAGTCTTAACTCATCTTTAAAAACACTTAATGCCTTGTCATTGTTCCTTGCATTATCCACTGTCACTGTAAAAACCTTCGAGATTCCGCAATCTTCTATGCAGTCCAGCAACTGCCTAGCAATGGTGTCTCTTTTGTGATCTGTGATGACCTTAAATCTAAGGATTCTCTTCTGCATTTCCCAGTTAGCACTAATCCAATGCCCAGTGATCACCATGTAGTTGTAGGAGGTTGTCGGAGATGTCCATATGTCTGTTGTTAAAGAGACCCTTTGTTTCTCAACAGTGAACTGATTCTTCAAGGGAGCTTTATGTTGCAGGTAGATCCCAACAATGTCTTTAGTGCACGTTCTCCTAGAGAATGTCTTGTACATAGGGAAGACATTGAAACAAAACCTTTTCCAACCCTCAGATTCTACAAATGAGAATGGTAACTCATTGACTACCACCATCTCAGTAACTGACCTCCTAAACAGATGTGGATCATACTGAATCACCTTCAAGTTCCCTTTGTTATCACCACTAAGAACCTGCTGCTTCTCCTTTTCTACCCAATCCTTGTACTGCTTACATATACGAATGTGACATATCATAGGACTAGTGCCTACAGTCTTCGAATCACACGCTATCTCTACACCACAGTACTTACAGTAGCTCTTAGTGATATCTTCATCTCTTTGCAGAAAGTGATCCCAGCAAGGTGCTCTTTTAGCATACTTCTTCCGTGCTTTCTGTGGCTTATCAGCTCTAGAGGCTGGTGACTTACGCTTATTCTCAGCTTGAGTTTGTTCTACTTCTATCACTTGAGGTTCAGGTGGATGTTCCATGTCGATGTGCTCTTCAGACATCTATAATATACACAAAGAAGAAAACATATTAGTATTTGTTAATCTCAAAACATTCAAACAACACATCTAAATCTCAGAGACAATCGAAGTTTTAAAATAAACCCTAAACATATATGACCCAATTTAATACAATACAACAACTTATGACCATAAACAAACCGCAAGACAACAAATAAACAAATGAATAATCGTTAATGATGAAAGCCCCAAATTGATTTTAAAACCCTAACCCTAAATGACCCAAATTGATACAAATACAACAACTTATGACCATAAACAAACCGCAAGACAACAAATATACTCATTATTAATCGTTTATGATGAAAGCCTCAAATTGATTTTAAAACCCTAACCCTAAATGACCCAAATTGATACAAATACACCAACTTATGACCATAAACAAACCGCAAGACAACAAATATACTCATTATTAATCGTTTATGATGAAAGCCCCAAATTGATTTTAAACCCTAACCCTAAATGACCCAAATCGATACCATAACAAAAACCTACCTAGAATAACAAATAATCAAAGGAAGAAGCGATTAGGAGAAAGAAGAAGAAGAAAAACTTACGTTGCGGATTAGGGTTTGAATCCCAGAGAAAGGCGAGAGGTGAGATGATGAAGATGATGGTGAAGATGATGTCGAAGATGATGAAGCTTAAACGAAGATGGAGAAGAAAAGATTTGTTTGATCGGAGAAGATGAACTCAATGTTTTTTTCTGTGTCGCCAACGAGAGGAGGCGGAGAACTCGAAGAAAAAAACAGAGAGAAATGAGTTTAGGGTTATATAAATTATATATATGACTGCCAATTCTCGGTTTAGGTAAAATTGATCGGTTCTGATTACCGAACCGAACCGACCCGAAACCGAATCCGAATTCTGATTATAATTGTCTCGAACGGTTTGCTCCTCACTAACTCCCAATTGCCGAGAACCAAAAATGTCGGGTTCCTCGGTTTGGTTTGTCCGGTTTTTGCCGATGTCCTAGAGCGAGTAAAATTCATTGTGGGTCAATCTTCTTTAGGAGTTCGATTCACTTTTGATCTAGATTCCGAGTCTTTTTCCTCATTGTGATCCTCTCTTCCTTTTCTTTGAGTTCTTGCTTTGTATTTTGTTCTACACCATCCTCAAATAGCTAATTCTTTGTTATCTAGTTCTCAAAACTTAGAAAGACACATAAAATCGTAAAATTTTCAAAACTAGAAGAAAATATGCTTTTAAATCTCATAAACATGATAGATATTATTGGTTTATGGGCCGAGAAGTCCATGTTGGGCTGTATTGATATTGGTTATTATAAACTCTAATATTGTTGTAAACCCTAAGAATTGAGTGTTATATAAACTCATGTATCATTGATTAAGATAACAACATAATAATAAAGACTTTTCTCGAAACCCTTTCCCTAGTTTCTACATGTTATCAGAGCAGGCGATCCTCATGGATCTAAATTAACACTTCCGCATTAGAGTCTTTGTGAACAAGAGAAAATCATGGAGACGGTGAAGATGAAGACGATGAAGACATAAGCAATAAGGGATGTGTTCACCTGACTATTTCTTGATCCCATGGGTTTTAGTTTTTACAAAATTTTAAAATATTCGGTTTGATTCGTACGTTTTTCTATAGAATTAGGTTTGGTTATTTTCTTTTTTTTTGCAATAATTAGTCGGAGGTTTTCTTTTATTTAAACTAATGATGATGGTTTTAGGGTTTATGGTCTACATGGGTTTGAGTTATGATTTTTTTTCATATTTTTTTGTTTGGTAATAGTTTTACCATTACAGGGAAATTGTTTGGAACAAATGGTTTTTAGGTTAATTTATTTTTAGTCCGATTTGTGGACTGTCCAAGATTAGGACAATTATTTTTGGAGTTGTAGGATTTGCACCCACGAGATGTTGTTATTCCCCTTTACCAAGATCAAAGACGAGTTGAAATTTCATCCTTCTTTCTATTCAGATTAGAGTTTATAACTCTGAGAAATTCGTTGACATGATTTTTCCGTCCTGAAAAAGTGTCCACGACATACGTATTCCATTTTATGATTACAAAGTTTGCGTTTTATGCATCATGTTTATCTTACAGAAAAGTATTGATATATAATTTTAATATTGTTGTAAACCCTATAAGCTGGGTGTTATATAAACTTTGTATTTTTAATTAAGATAACAACATATTAATGAAAAGACTTTCCCCAAACCCTTTCTCTAGTTTCTACAAATATAAATTCCTCCGAATTAACCTTTCTTTGTCAGCAAACAAAAATCAAAAAGATGGTTCAAAAAAGAGGTTTGAAGACTGTTTATAACCACGAAGGATTCAACGTAAGGATTAAATGTAACATTTGAGTAATTCACCCTTAAATGTTTCACAAACAAACACTTTATAATCATTCTACTTTTATAGAAGAGAACTAATGAGAAAAGTAATTATTGCACTTTTTATATAAAGTTAGTCAAGTAAAAAACAGAAGCATATTTTGTTTTTCTTCCTATTTTCTTCAAAAAGTTATGTAAAAAGTAGAAAACATCCCACTACAAATACATGGAAGAGAAATACTCTTTCTTACTTTTGTCTTTCTTCTCTTCTCTTATTTTTTCTTCACTCTTCTTTATTAAGCCCAACCATTTCCTCTCCTTTTGACACCATGTTTCCAAAACCAAAACCTCATACCTAATAAGCACAAAACCGCCTTTAGTTTGCTAACCTCATAGATCACTAAACTATCTTTAAAGAAGATAATAGTTGTCGTTTCCCCTCTTACAAAATTTTGTACATGTTTGCATTTTTGAGAAAAAGCTTCTCGTAAGCAAACAACAAGGGGAGGAAATGAATGTTAAGGTGAAAGTGGGAAACGATCCTAAAGGTGAGATGTCCATTTAAATTAACAAAGAGTGATACAAAAGTACATGATAACTCAAATTAATGTTTCATATAATTAAAATCATTGTTAAGTGACATGCACTAATGTAACCAACAAGAGTCATGAGAATACAAAAAGATATGATAACCCAGTTGTTTCATATAAGACCATGATTAAGTGACATGCACTAAGTAACTAAGAGTCATGCAGATCAAACTAGGCAATGTGAAACTTTAGCCCTTGAATGTTTTATAGATTTTGGAAGAGTTTTTATTTTTTTACAAAATCCAAAATGCAAAACTGAAAACCAAATCCAAAAACTGAATTAGAAAACAACATCCATTCATGGCTTATGGCTATATCTCTTAGGCAAATTCGTATTTGCCGTGGCCGTTATCCCAAGCGCTTGTTCTTCACGTCATAGCCGCGAAAAAATAGTATTTTCTCCACTGTGTGAACTAAAACAAAATTAATTTCTTAGCTCATTTTTTCTCCTTTTGCTGATGGATTTCGATGTAAGCCACATATTTGCATTTATTTTACATGCGGATGTGGTGGTGGAAGACCAATTAATTTAATTCTTATTATGATTGGTTTATTCTAAATCTTGCATAATGTTGTCACTTTTGAATTAAATTTCGAAGATGTAGACAAATCATGGGATTAGATCTGACTTCTAATTTTATGAACATAACAAAAATCTCTAAAACGTTTGCCTTTTGTACACTTGTTGTAAAACAGTTTTTTTTTTTTTTTGTGTGTGGATATAATTATACATTCATACAAGAAAGAAACCCTATAGTAAATATATATATATATATATATATATATCATAGAAAGATCACAAAACATGCAAAAATAAATAAACCACCCAAAAATATCTTACCCTTGACATATTCATAGTAAACGCCTCATATATGCTTTCCTAGATTAAATATATCAACCTGGAAAGCCATATAATATACACCAAAAACGTATTGATACATCTATAAATATGTAAGAAGTTGATGATCATAAGCCAAGACGCAGCTCCAAGTCGATTTCATCTCCTTCAACGACGACGTGTTCTCTCCTTGCAGCCATCGAGCCGATTCGTAAGTGTTGCATGTAGTTCGAGGTGGTCGTCCTCATCACGACGGAATCTACATGCTCGTAGCCACCACGATCAGACGACACGTGGAAACATCTATGAGATTGTGAGAGTGCCAGGTCAGCATCGTTTGTCACCTTGGCCTTGTTGAGACGGTCACGTCGATGGATGTTCATGTGACCACCTAAAGCTTGTGCGTTCGTGAAACCTCTTTTGCAGAAAGTGCACTCGTACATTCGTCTCGTCACGTTGGAGACCGACGACGACGCCGTGTGACGGTGCCGAACGGCTCTGGTTTCTGATGACGTAGACGACGATGATCTCTCACACTCCATATTTATATATAAGTTGCCTCGATCGACAGGGAGATATCTTTGAAGAAATGTTCAAACTTGAAAACCCAAAATAGAACTTTGAGGGAAGATGAAAGATGAAAGAGCAGTCAAATGTCTAGGGGTGCATATAAGGTGGGTTTTTACGATGATAAAGTAAATCAAATTTATTCATACGACTGTTTACATTTTTGTTTTTGTGTGTTTACATGTTTGGAAGACATGATTTGGCTTTTTCTTTAAAGGTATATATATATATTTTTTTAATTATCACCGTATATTAATTGTGGATTTTGTTTTTTGTCATGTATTATTTAGCTAGTACGTAGCTAGGTTATAATGTAGCCTATGATTTAATTATTAACTTGCCAATAATAGCAAGTTTATATAGCTAATTCTAGGAAGCAAAGCAATATCATACAATTAACTATGTAATTAGTATTGTATCATCAAATGTATGCTCCGTAAGATTTACATAATTACATGTGAACTTGTTCATTTAACTAGCAACTCCCACTCAGTCTCTACTAAATCAGAAATAGAAATTTTAATTTTTTGACATGTGATTTCACAATTATCTTAACTTTAAGTTTTTTTTTTTGTTTTGTTTCCAACAATACACATGTAGAATTAAATTCTTTCTTTTTTTCAGCAAACCAGTATATATGTTTCATCTCTTGTAGTTTTACTTACAATACTCTCGTATTCAAAACAAGAACATTAAAAAATAATGAAAGAGACATAACGAAAGTTTTGATTAGAAATCACATAAATTATAATTAAGTCAATCCTCACAGTAATCCAATAAACTGAAATCCAAATAAACCTCAACTAAACTCTTCCATTAGTCCATGAAATTACAAGAATGATGACAATTAAAAGGCAAGGGAGTGGTTTAAAATCAGTCGTGTTTGTTTTATTGCTAAACATTCATTTTGTGTTTGTCTTGTAATAGTCCAACATTTTATCGCAATTTGATCGGCACATAACCAAATTTATAGTTTAGTCTCCACTGACTGCATGCTTTGTCTACTAGACTACTACGATCGATTTTTACCGGAAAAAAGTAACAATATATATATATATATATATATATATATATATATATATATATTGATGAACGGCATTATACTCAAAATATCCAAAGAAAAAAAACTCTAAAATATTTTAAGTATATTTTTAAGTATTATTACCAAAATATCATCAAAAATTTAGATTTATTAAAAATTTCACAAAAAGTAAAATTAATCTTTTAATCTTTAAACTAAACCCTAAACTCTAATAACTAAATCATAAACTCTAAACACTAGACCCTACTTTTTAAAAGCTATACGCTAAATATAATAATTAACCCATAACCGGAAAAGAAAAATCCAAATCCTTCAAATAATTTTTTTAGTAATATTTTTAGAACACTAAAAAATTTGGCGGTATTTTGAGAACATATGGTATATTTATAATAAAACTTAAAAATATGGTATTTTGAGGAACTTTTTATTTTCGAAAATATATCAAAGATATAAACATTATGAAAAGTAGTATTTTTGACAACAAAACTTAAAAGTGTGGTATTTTGAGAAATTTTTCTTATTCAAAGTATATCAAAAATATCTTATTATATAAAGTTTGATGTCAAAATTACTCATTAAAAAGATTGTGACACATGTCAAATATATTAATTAATATTAACAAGATCGTGACACATGTCAAATATATTAATTATATATTGACACATGTCAAAAAAATTCTTTTTTTTTAATAGCGTAGTAGGACAACTAATTATATTTACAGAATTTTACATGTATATATTCTAAAAAAATTATTTTTCTTAATCAAAAAAAACTAACAAAATCAATATATTTTCTATTGTATGCTAATTATATTATATGTGTGTTCTCAATAAAATTTGACATGTGTAAATAAAAACTCAATTTATTATGTATATTAATCAAGAAACAATGAATAACAAAGTTAAAAAGAATAACATAAGTTATTTAACATAATTTTAGTTGGATATAAATTGTATTTATCGTTGTAATATAAATTTTCACTGTAAGTAAACACAAAACCTTGAAAGAATAATAAACTTAAAAAAAAATCAATACATGATGTATATTAGTATAGTTTTACATGTTTTATTTTAAAGATTTTAATGCATGTAGTAATATGAGAAACCTGACAAAAAAAAATAGAAAAAATGTGTTTGTAGGAATGAATTTTTGGTTAATTGAGGAAAATTGACAAACGTATTATTTATGAATTATGACATATAGAAGAATAATATTTAGGATATTTTTTGGATTTCACAAAATTTTGTGGATGTTAACTGATTATTTTTATTGTTAAATTTAAAATACTAACCAATATACATATTATCTCATATGATGCCTATATTATTTTTGTTATTAAAATTTTAACTCTAATCCATGAAAAAGTGAATTATGTTTTTATGATGAGATAGATAGTTAAATATGATAACTAAGCTGAATGTCTAACGAAATATTAATATGTATCATTTAAAAAAAATCATTTAAGAATATTAATAGTTGTTTTATTTGTTTGATTTTATAATCTCTAACACATGTAATTTTGTAATGCATATGTTAAAACATAAGATAATTTGAAATAAATTTTAGTAATTTGACGAGAATGTCTCATATCTTAATATATATTTTTATTTTATAAATTTCACTCATTTGTGAAGTGACTTTCGTGCAGTGGCAGGAGGTAATTCTATTTGTAGAAGGCACCATCATACCCGGGATCGAGTCTCGGCTCCTACGAATGTAGGAATTTGGCTAATGGGCCGGCCAGTTGTGGCCTAATGGTTGACAAAAAAAAATTTCACTCATTTAAAATTAATTATGACATGAGGTAAAATTAGTACTTATGAGATAACAACATAACAATATATCTTAAATAATGTTGATTCAGTTTTTTTACGAATTATATTTTGTTAATTTTTATTTGTATTTTCAATTCTTAGTAAGATATAGATTTGATATGATGTATTAATTGTGTTTGATGTAAAATATTTAGTTCTATGCATTAAGATGAAATATATAATTAAACTTAAAATATAGTGTATTATGATGGTATATATATTTAAATGGTACTCCCTGTCCTATAAGAGTTTTTGGATAAAAACATAAAGATTAATAAACAATAAATATTATGTCATTTATAAAACTTCAACCAATAGAAAAATATATTGCATAGTTTAAATAGTCATAAATTGTTATATTAATAAAAAATGTACATAGAAATTTGAGAAAATATTATAAATAGAGCAAAGAAGCCTTAAAACTCTTATACAATGTAACTGATAGATTATTAAAATGAAATATGAAAGGTTCATATTCAATATTAAAATATTACAAGATAAATTCTAAAAACATATATATTACTATTTAATTATTTTTAATAAATTTTTTAATTTTTACCCGCATAATAACACGGGACTTATCTAATTAACATTATAAAATAAAATGAAAAAGAAATAAGAGATTACGTATCTAATCTATATAGACTCGATGGACTGAAGAATAAGTTTGGGCTTGTATTTTTCCGTGTCTTTTTGATATTTTTGCTTCTCTAAAACCTAAACAGTTAATATCTTAGTGATATATGTAAAGCAAAAGAAGAAAAAAAACTAAATTATACATATAGTTTACAGAAAATCGGTAGTTTCATACCCTAGCTAAGAGGGTATGTTCAATTCCTACATCATATTTCACACTGTGTAAATTCATAAATTAAGTTAAATAAAATTCAAATTCACTGTCTCAACTTGTAAAACAGTGTTGTTTCATACATAAGCCGTGATGATGATAACAGACAGTTAACGGTTGATTACGTGGACGCCACGTATGAAACGACGTCGTTTTGAGAAACAAAAGAAAAAACTTCTTTTAGTCAAAACAACGTCGTTTCTTTTTCTTCCTCTTTTTTTTTTCTTCCTCCTTCTTTCCCAAGTCGCATTTCTTTGTTCAATTGATCTGAGATTTTTTTTTTTAAATTATCTAATTGATTTGGGTACCCCGATCGAGCTTCCTTCAATGGAACACACACCAAAACCCTCCACACCCGTCCTTTGGTTGGAGACCTCGACTGAGACGCTGAGATCGACGTGTTTGGGCCAAGATGTGTGATGAAGCTAAATCTGACATCGAGAGAGAGCCTTTGCCATTGATTTTCACAAAATCACGATGAATCCAAAACCTGCCTTAACCAAATCACAATGAATCACTTCTTCAATCTGAACAGACCCAATTCCTCCACAGGCTTTAAGGACGCGTGGGAAAGTGAACCGGTCCGGTTTAACAGCATCTTCAACCATCTGAACGTAGAGAGCCATTGTATCTTCATACTGACCCAATTCTGTGTAGCCTGAGATAAGAGAGTTCCAAGCAAAAGGTGATGATTCTCTCTTTAAGGGTCCTTTGAATTGATTGTTTTCCGATCAAGAGAGGAGTGGGAGATGGTTTGTTGATAGAGAGGGAAGCGAATCCGTTGTTGTTGTATTGGTTTTGTCTTTGTTGCTTCAACTGTTGGTGATGCCTAGGTTTCTATTTCATTGAAGAAGACGAAAAAAAATGGATAAGAGAAGCTTGGTTTGTGTACAACGATACTCACCATCTTCTCTTTCTCTATTAATTTTTTTCTCTTGTCTTTCCTCTGAGTTGAGAATTCGATAAACGGCGGTTGTTGGGAACAACGTTTCGATTCTCCACAACGTTACGCTTGGAGGAACTGGGATACAGTGTGAAGATAGACACCCAATATTGGAGATGGGACTTGTATTTTGGGTAATATCACGATTGGAGAAGGAACTAAGATTCGTGTTGGATCAATTGTGTTGAAGGATGTGCCGCCGCGTACAACGGCTGTTGAAAACCCGGCGAGATTGCTTGGTGGTAAACAAGTAAAACGACGTCGTTTAACCAATTTTTTTTTCTTTTGTTTCTCAAAACGACGTCGTTTCATACGTGGCGTCCACGTAATCAACCGTTAACTGTCTGTTATCACCGTCACGGCTTATGTATGAAACAACATTGTTTTACAAATTGAAACAGTTAATTTAAAATTTATTTAACTTAATATATGAATTTACACAGTATAAAATGTAGTGTATAAATTGAACATACCCCTTACCTGGGAAAGGAAATTACCGATTAACCCTATAGTTTACGTGCGAAAGAAATATATTAAGTTGTTTTCATCATAAACAATCTTTTATCTATTGGACAGATCTGCAATACCAAGGTGTCATTTGATAGCAACTCGAGTAACTTTGATTCGCTTAATTTCTGCCACATCATTGATTGATTACGTATATGCACACCTATTCCGGTGTGGGTCTTCTTTTCTCTTTACACAATACTAAATATTTAATTTATTTAACAATTCAATTCAACTAACAAAAAGCACCAGTGGTTTAGTGGAATAATAGTACCCTGCCACGGTACAGACCCGGGTTCGATTCCCGGCTGGTGCAAATATTATTCCTTTTATATATTTTCGTGTTTTATACCCAATCTTAGTCTATATGACTTAGCTTATGCAATTCCGTGTTTTACAGAGATTGACACGGACTAATCTAAAGAATGTTTAAAACAAAATCATTAGAACCTGCAAAGTTACTTTGTTCAATGATGCTCTGTTCACTCATGAAAGCAGATGAATGGTGAGGAAAAAACTTTTTTCTTTTTTTTTTTTCTTGGTCAAACGGTGAGGAAAAATCTTAACCAGACTTTTTACTGTTGTTTCATAACCCCATACACGGTGTGCATTCTGTTCAAGTGTACATCGACTGTTTTGTTTCCTCTTGTGCTGGAACAAAGTTAATAGAAACAATATACGATTCGACCAATTGGCAAAAGATATAACTTGTAACTGGCTAGTAGATAAAGATAAATAACTTGTACCAATAATTTACAAGAAAGCAAAATAAGAACCTCTCCTAAACTCAAAAGACTAACTAACTAACAACGAATGCGTCTGTCATCGGAACAACATTTTCAGCTCCTCAAGTCTTGCCGACCGGACTTCTTCATCTGTTAAAGCTCCGGCGATCATCCGCTGCTTCCTCGCTTGAACTTGCTGCATCCGTTCCTCCACTGTACCCTGCACACAATCATCCCAAATCTTATTTATTTAAGAGTATCTTGGTTAACCATGTTCGAAAACAAATGCAGTTTACAGTGTTGTTACCTTGACAATGAATCTTCTGACGCAAACTGTTCGTTTCTGCCCGATTCGATGAATTCTCATGATCGCTTGCTCTTCCACAGCTGGATTCCACCATGGATCCTAAGTTATTTTAAGAAAGAAAACCAAAAAGATCAATTCATCATATATATATATATCAAGAAGACTTCAAAGCAAAGATTGAAGAGAAATAGTACCATTAAGAAAACACTTGAAGCTGCAGTTAGATTCAGACCAACTCCTCCAGCTTTCAGAGACATAAGCAGAATCTGACACATCACAGAAGCATAGCATGTTAAACTCTCTGTTCGATTTAGACAAGAGTTTAAGAGTTTGTTAGAAAAACTATCCAATCACTTACTGTTTTCTGTTTGGTTTCATTGAACTCTTTCAAAACCTTTTCTCTTCCCTTCTGAGCCAGCTTCCCGTCGAATCTCAGAAACTCGAATCCTCTTCTTCGCAATGGGATCTCCAAAAGATCCAAAAATGAAGTCCACTGGCTAAAGACAATGCACTTCTCTCCCGAACCAGATTTCTGGATCTTCTCTAAACATTTGAGCAGCTCAGAAACCTTCGAAGAATCCTTCCAGTTCTTTACCACATCAACACGGAATATACTATCCGTCGGGCATGAGATCAGCTCGGTTCTCTTCAGGATCGTCCTGCAGATAGGGCATTGACCACAAGACGAAGACCGCCAGCTAGAAAGGAGACATTCACGGCACATTCTATGTACACAAGGTGTGAGAATGGGATCATCTGCAGACTCCAAACAGATTGGACATTCTTGGCTATTGCCATCGCGTAAATCTTGGATTACTTCTTCGATATATGCCCGAGAAGGAGCGTTTTGGGAAACAGAGTCAGGGTTGTTATCAAGAAACCTCCTTGCAAGGCTATCTAAGTCAGCGTACTGTTGTGAATCTGCTCGGCTGCAATTTATCTTCAAGTATTAGAATCCATCTCCAAGGAAATAAAAGAGTCTATTGAATGTATTTTTGCTTTGTACCTCATAACTAGAAAAGGGTGGTTACAACATTGGCGTAGACGGAGGAGGAGCTCGAGGATGTTTGCATAGTTGTGAAGAACTTTTCCTTGTGCCACAAACTGATCAAATTGGACCTGTTTCCAAACAAAGAAGAATGTTATTACATTTACCAAGACATCATAAATCCTTAAAAACAGATTATGATTAAGCTTATGACAGACTGTATTGTGCTTAAAGCCTTGAACTATAACACTTACTTTGGATCTCTTGAAAAGGGCAGTATAGAAGTCTCGTTCTGCTTCAGATTGTTCACATTCAATGACTTGGACATCGGTAGGAGGAAGTTCAAGGATTAGACTGAAAGTTTGCAGAAAAAGTGGAGGAACCATAAGTATAAAGACAAGCAAAAGAACATTAAAAAAAAGACTCAAACAGCTAAAATCATCTACCTTCCTTCTTTGTCCCTTGTTTCCTTTGTTCTTCGCAGCATTAATGGCCTCAGAATCGCCTTGATCAGCTTCAGTCCTCGTCGATCACCATTTTCATAAGGCTTCTGAATCAACTTACTCCACCTATACAGACACGCACACATACATGAATGATAAAATTAAATCAAAAAGCATTATGTAGCAACCAATTACATGGTTTAGGTCTCGTCATACCAAGCCCAATTGCACCATGGTTCGACATGCAGGAAGCACAGAAGACTGTAAAGATCTTCGAGTTTGTTCTGCATTGGAGAGGTATAGTCAGTTATTGCCAAAAGAGTATGAGCTCATATTATCTATTCACGAATTGCTTTAAGTATCTTACTTGTATGGGAGTCCCAGTCAGACACCATCTGCAATGTGAGGACAACTCAAACGTAGCTTTAGCAGCTTGAGTTTTCCACGATTTGATTGTGTGAGCTTCATCAAGAACAATCCTGTACCAATCAATCCTATGGAAGATACTGTTCGCCATATCCTGCATGTCATGAATCTCAGAATTTTAAGTTCAACTAAACAGAGAAAAGAAAAAAGTGTTTTGGAACAGAAAATTGACACAAAATACTATCCTAACCTGCTTGTATGCCGAGGTTAAGACACCATAAGTTGTCAACACAACATCATGACTTGCTATTGCTTTCGCGTCATGTGTCCTGTCCCCTCCATAGTAAACTAATACAGACACAGTGTCAGGCTTTGAATGAGTCTCAAGCTCGTCCTGAAATAGAGTGAAACTCCATGAGACTTTTTAAAAACTTTCAAAGGATTAAAAACAAACAGCTATCAAGGCAATCACCTTCCATTGGCTTAACAGTGCCATGGGACAAATAATAAGAGTGCCTCCTTTTGCCTTCACAATTGTTAGTGCAGTATGACACTCCTTCCTCTTGCGTTTATCTGCATTAACATCTGCCGTCATGTCATCTTCATTTTCTGGGTTACCTCGGCCAGGCCGTGCAAGTATTAGTGCTATTGTCATCACAGTTTTTCCAAGTCCCATGGCATCTGCCAATATCTGCGAACAAAAAGTTTTTAAACTTTTATCAAAACCACAAGCAAAGAATATTGTCACTAGAGAGGAATACAAGTGTTAGGATGAAGATTCAGAATGATCAAGAAACATACTCCGCCTCTCGCCATCTGTGTTGCTGTTGGAAACTGGATTGTTGCTTCACCGCTGAAGATGTTCACATATATTGAAGGTGCCCTCCTGAATAAAATGCATACAAATCAGATAACATATATGTTTCGCTGTTCATTTTGAATATTTGAGATAGTACATACTCGTCACAGATTCGATATGCCTCCCAGCAAGGATGTAGAGTTTCAGCTGCCTTTTCAACATCAATTCCTTTTTCAGATTCTGACATCCAGTAGAGAGCTTGTTTCTGGTACGGTCTCAGGTT
Source organism: Camelina sativa (assembly GCF_030686135.1). Taxonomy (NCBI): domain Eukaryota; kingdom Viridiplantae; phylum Streptophyta; class Magnoliopsida; order Brassicales; family Brassicaceae; genus Camelina; species Camelina sativa. Next base: position 29,071,007 of record NC_141899.1, on the reverse strand, counting down.
ACACGTGAGTGTATTTGGAGCTTCCATTTCCTAAACGAAAGGAAGATAAAATGATATTAAAATTAGAGTTTCTACGAGGACAAGAAAAAATTTCTGGCATATTTCACACCTCTAGGTTATATGAATCTACAGCGCCGACAATCCGATTCATATATGACTCAGGAGCATCTTCTTCATCTTTGTTCTGCTCCAGAGACTGTGGACAACCTTTTCTTCTTTTCGCTATGGCCAACAATGCTGCTCTTTCATCAAAGTCATTCTGAACAAAGAAATGTATAGCTTAGTTTTCCACCAAATGAACAAAGAATTGAAAATTCACAACTGTATAATTACCCTACATACATTAAGTGAGTTTCAAGGAGGGACTGAAGTGGAACACATACCTCCAAATTCAGCGAACGTTTACGAGAGTTGAGTTCCTCAGGAGTAAACTCCGCCTGTTTGAAGATATAAATGAGAAACAGAAATGTTATGGACTGGAAACATGACTCTAAGCTCACAAAGGTATTGAAACAGAGAAATGTGGTACAGACCTTTTGGTAAGGTTTGATTGTCAAGTGCTTGAAAAGCTGGAGAAGAGGATGAAGCGTAGAATCGACGTTTGGGGAAGAACCAATCCGCCAAGTGGATTTGCTAACATCGGTGAATATCGAGCTGTGAATGTAAAAACTGCAATCGAAAAGCGATATAAGTTTCCAACAAATCTATCAGTCAAGCAAGAGGATCAACTAACACAACCAAAAACAATATTTACCTGACATATAACATAATTTCTTGCATCATTGTAAGAATTGCTGGTGCCGCTACACATCTTCCAAGCATTTTGACCTTACCAGATCTCAAAAGGCACACAGCCCAATTAGACCACTCCATCGGAAGCCTACCAATCTAAGATCATATAGGGCAAAGAAATGCAATCAATTAATAATCTATTCAACTGAAGAATCTAACGACAAACAAAAGTATAACTAGAAGAGTTCAATTTCCAGTGTTATGTAAAAGTAGACAAATTTTTCAGTATTTCACAACATGAAATATATCAAAATCAACAAAAACTTTCAAGTATCAAAGACTTGCTAACTATAAAGAACACTCATGGTAACAAAAGATAAAAACGACTTACCTCTCCACATCTTTTAGTAGAGAAACGAACAATATTTGGGACTTTCCAGTTGAGAACAGAGGAAAATGTGAAATTCACAATCTCATTATCTTCTAATTTCCTTCCTTTGCTTGTCGAAGTAGCCGTGACAAGTGACCTTCCAACCAAAAACCAATCTTTCTCCACTGGAAAATCTCCGTCTTCCACTTTCACCTTTCTAGCTTCAATCGGTTCCTTCTTCACATACAGCGGTTTCTGCTCACGAATAAATTTCATGTCGTTCACTTGCGGACGCAACTTCACAGTTTTCACCTTCATTTCCTCAACCGGTTCCATCTTCACATGAGTATAACTGCTCTCTTGTTTAACTATGCTATTCAGATTCTTTGATTCCAGATCAATAACTTCAGGGGTATCCAAATTCTCTGGTTTCACAACTCGAAGGGGCGTCGGAGCCAGGATAAAGTTTTTGAAACCAACGGGAACAGATGGTTCCACTTCCATTTTCCTTCTTTTAGCTGAAGCACCATCCAAATCTCCAGGCGATAACAGACCATTCTCTTGCTCTAACTTCTTATTTTCTTGCAACAATCCATTAACCTCACTTGGCTCGCCTTCCTGAACTCCAATCACCTCATCCTTCTTTCTGAGCACACTCGGACAGACAGAATCGTGTTTCTCCTCTAGTGTACCTACATCAGGCTCTTCCTTAACCGTGACACTAACACAATCGTAATCAGAAACCGTTTCAGCCACAGATTTCGTTTTCGAATCAACGATCATTTCTTCTTCTTCTTCTTCTTCTTCTTCTTCTTCTTTAACAACCACCAGTTCAGGTTCGACTACCTCTACCTTCACATCACAATCACCACCCGAAGCACTCGAAACAATTTCAACCACAGACATTTCTATGAAATCACTAATCATCTCATCTTCTTTATTATCACTAACTCTATTCTCAACATACAACAAATCAGGTTCCTCCTCTTTCACAACACGGATCTCTAAACCCGTCGCCCTAAATGAATCAGATTCTAAAAAATCTTTATTCACACAAGCAACAGTTACCTCTTCTTTCGCCGTTGGTAAAGCAATCGCCGGCACCACCACAACACCAAAAGAAGGATCTGAATCAGATTCATTGTTTGAGCAACCAACATCAGTCTCTCCAAGGCTTTGCTTCGACGATAGAGCTGAGATTCGGACTCCGATGGTTGTTCTGACGACAAGAGAGGATCCGTCAATCAAATCGGGAGTGTCAGCAACGATTTTACACTCATCGGAACTCGAAACAGCTTGGGATTCGGTTATACGGATCTCCGCTTCTTCTGTAACCATGGCCACGTGGGAAGGAATCGAGAGGGAAGGAGATGAAGAAGAGAGTTAGAGAGAAGAGAGAGAGAGAGAGAGAGAGAGAGAGAGAGAGAGAGAATGTGGGGGAGAGAGAGGGGTTTAGGGTTTTTAAATAAAGGAATGGGGGACTTTTGGGATTCTGATTTTGGCACGAAGTGAAGCGAGTGGTTTTGGTGGGTAATAAAAAAATTGGCGGGGTGTTTTTTGGAGCCAAAATTACTGTAAATCTCGCCGTTAATTTATCAAATTTACCATAAACAGAAAAAAGAGATATGTATATTTGATTCACTCGGTTTTTCGGGATACATAGTTTATTCCTAATTAATGTGCCTCGACCGGAACTTAGAAACTTCAACAGGTTTAAAGTTCGGTTTATTGAAATAATAAATCAATTTCGGTTCGAGCCATCAAATTGACTCCTCATCGACTGGTAGTATGTGCGTAGACAAACCCTTTTAAAACAAACTATAGATAACAATTTGTCTTACTGACTCTAACATTTGAGAAGCCGTAGGACGACTTAAAAAAAGTCTAAAAAATAAAAGAATCATTTCATACAAATATGTGACTTACAAAAAAGGATAAATGATTCATCATTTTTAGTGCGAGTTACGTTTTAAAAAACCCGTAAAAAATTTTGTATTCTAGTGTAGCAATTTATCGTTCTGCGGCTAGTAATTTAGTCTTTATCAGCTTCCTATCACTTCATGTGGCCTATCTTTTTGGTGGATCTCATTATCTTTACGGTTTTAATACCTCTTTATCTTTGCTTTAGTTGTTTGTAATTAAGCTTTCAAGTTTCTTATTTCTTTTGTTATAGTTTGATCCGGATGTCGTGCACTTGTTTAAGCAACATACTGTGGACTTGTTTACTTCTATGTAAATTAGTTGGTTGTATCATTCTCTCCTTAGAAGGGAGTACCAAAAACCTTGTAACTTAATTTAATGGAGTGTTTGTTAAAAAAAAAGAAAAGGATAAACGATAACGATAACCCTGAGACTTGCTTACTTGCATTGTTGTTGGTGGCCATTCAAAAAGAATATGATATCATTCATTTCCTGGAGAATTCAATGATTTATACAAGAATAATTCATGTTTTAATACTTAAACTTATGTTTAATCTTGTTAAATGAAAGTTGCACAAGATAGTAAGCATTGACTTAGGGGGATTGACCTAATTTAAACCCTATCCTCTCTGCATATATATATGCCCAAGTTGCTGGTATAATAGAAATCTGATGTGAATTTAGAGAATCTTTTATTTCTACAAGTCATCTTTGTCATAAGATATTAAAAACTGAAGCGCGTCTAAAAATATTTGAATCTCTTAGCTTTGAATGTCAAATGTCAAATTTCTCTTATATATATATATATGTCAAACATTATAAATTAGCAAAACAGCATGATACAACAACTTGATTAATATTGATTATTGAATAAAACCAAACGCATAATTATTAAACTTGCAATAAAAATCACAACTTTTTGGTCTATATACATAGAGCTACACAACCCTTCTCCCTCAGATCAACCAAAACCAAACACTAATCAATAAATTTTTATATGGCTTCAAGAAAACCAAAGGCCAAACCGGCTAATCGCCAATCTGTGAGGCACCCTAGCCACAACCATCCGTTGCGTGTCTTTAAAGCCAAAGAAGAGGATGAGGCCGCATGCTCTGGCTGCGAGCTCGAGCTGATGGGGTAAGCTTTCAAGTGTATAAAGTCAGAATGCGATTACTTCTTGCACAAGTCATGTTTCGACCTTCCTAGTGAGACTCATCACAAGTCTCACCAGGACCACCCTCTGACCTTGCTTCACTCCCCACCAGATGAACGGTCTGTTTACACATGTGACGCGTGTGACCAATACGGATCTGGATTCACCTACCATTGCTCAAACTGCAACTACAATCTTCATGTGGGATGTACGTTCATCCCTGAGACCATAGATCGTGAAGACCATGAACATCCACTCACTCTACTGTATTGCACACCATGTAAAGGTCATGAAGACTCGATCTTCACTTGCAGCGTTTGTGATGAAACTATTTCAGAAGATTTATGGATGTATTACTGCAAGGAATGTGACTATGGAACACATGTACATTCATGTGCCGCATACGAAGATCAAGAATCGGATGAAGAGGAAGAAGAAGAAGATCAAGACGAAGACGGAGAAGGAGAAGCGAGTTCTCCAGCTTCTAGGATAAAGTCGTTGATGAAGGCGCGAGACGAAATGGCAGCTATGCAGCTAGAGGCACGTATTGAGAATGATGCAAGGAATGCTGCGCTTGATCTTTGGGATGACCCAAAACGCAGGTATTATTGGTGATCAGGGATGGATATATTTTGTTAAGATGTGTGATTGTTTCTTTCTTTGCTAATTCTGGTTTCCGGAATAAAGAAACAATAGTTATACTCTTTCTATTGTTTGTCCACAAAAAAATACACTTTCTATTTGTGTCGATTTTTTATAAACTTGTTGTATAATTATTAAGTTGCAATATGAAAAAAAATATATATATTAAGCTGGTTTCATTTATACTTGTTCATTAAAAAAAAAAAAAATAGTAGCCGGTTGTGGCCAAACAACAAGTAAACAAGTAAATAAGTAAATAAATTTCAGCTCAGTTGGTAATGTGTGTAAATATGATATGAATTCGGGCATGTTCTTTTTAATGTTGCTCAGCGATAGCGACTCAGAAAAAAAACCCTTGTTTGTCCTTCATTTCCCTTTTTTCTTTATTCCGATGATTCTGTAGAGACTGTAATCTTTTTTTTTTTCATTTCAGATCTATTATAGTGACTCTCCACTTATCTAATCTTCATCTCTCTTTCTGTTTTTTCCTTTATATTTGGTGTCGCTAATGTTGGTTGTTGCGATTAACAAAAGAACAGGGTCAAAGAGTTCGAATCTCCCTAACACAGTTTTTGCATTTTTTAAAATTTTCTATTAATTTGTGGGCTAGGCTTGAGGCCTATTTAATTTATGTGCCGGCTATTATATTTTGGTAATCAGGTTACAATTTAAATCGATGTTTGAACATATCCTATTATATTAATTGAGAAGTACCAAAAAAAACTAACTTTAAAAAGTGTAAAAAAATTACATTCAAATGCCATTAGAAATATTTAAATAGAGGCTAAAATCATTGAAGGTATTAATGATAATTAATAATTAATAATCATTTAATTATCTAATTAATCAGAAAATCCTAGGTTACGTAGATACTCAATCGAATTAAGTATGATACATTGACCAAATAAAAAATATATCAGTTTTGTGAAACAGCTTAGATTTTTAATCCCATATAGTATCATATCTATTTACCATATAGTATAAAGAGTAATGTTAAAATGTTGAAAATCATAGATTTCTATTTACACATATTATTATTGCTATGATAAAACAAAAATATTAATATTATTATTATAAAAATTAGTCACTTACATTTCATTCATTACATTATTGGTTTTTCTTATTTTTTGTTTTCATTTAAATTACTAGGATTTTCTTTAAATTTTTCAAATTCAATAAGGATAAAGTTTTCAGCTACCTTTAATAACAAAAAAGAGTAATGTTGAAAGGTTGAAAAGTCATATTATTGCTAATTACACATATTATTATTGATATCCAAAATAAAAATTATTAATATTAACACTATAAAAATGAACTCATATTTAAGTCATCAATTATATAGTGTTCTACCAGAGATTAAGTCATTTACACATCATGTTACTATATATATCCTTTACAAACATGGTTTATAGAACTATATAAAGATATTATATGATTTGAATTAAACGGAAACTTACCGAATATCTTTAGGCAGTTGGCTATAAATCCTAGATTACAAATCTGTCAATGTGACAATCTTTTTACTTATTTTAAAACTATAACAAGGATGTCGTTTTATTTTATTGACAAATATTTAAACAATTTTATTCATCGTTATAACTCCGGTGTTTTATTGACAAAGATTTTCAATAAAAAAATTTAAAATACAAAAATTATATAAGCAAACTGAATTTATAATCACAAATGAATATAAATAATATAATAATAAAATAAATTATTACAAATTTACATAAATAAAAATGTTCAGCCCGCGGTATACCGCGGGTTAGTACCTAGTTTTTATTAAAGACTCTTTAAGTTCTTTTGAGAATGGAATTTGTTTTTATCCTTAAATCACAAAATATGAAAAGAAGAAAAATTGTTTTATCCCTAGAGATCATCAAACTCAAAATATCTGGAAATCAATTTAAGGGGTATTTTTGAAAATGAACACTATAAAAGAGTATTTTTGAAAAGTGACATAGGAAAAATGGTATTTTGGAAATCGCCTTTCAATTAATCACATCCATAATTTCAATATACATAATTCATGTTGTTGCTGCTTTTCTAAACATATTTAAAAATTAGAAATTATTAGAATGTAAAAATATATAAATCACAAAGTTTGTTTGGGTGATTCTTATATAAAACTTTAGTTTGGGTGATTCTTATATAAAACTTTAATTTGGGTGATTCTTATATAAAAAATTATAAAAAATATTCACGTTTTTTAAATTAATTATAGTATCAAATATTTCCTTTGTCCCAATATATATATATATATATCTAATATAATAAAGTACCCCTCTAAAACAGCTTACCTATCTGACACGTGGCACATGTGATTTTTTCCTTTATCTCATCTTTAAGTAAATTGTTAATGGGCCAAACAAATTTGTCGACTTCCCAAATAAAAAAAAACCCACGGAATCTATGAATCTCGTCTTCTCCTCTTCCACGTCTCTTTCTCTTCCCCACCCCTCCCCCTATCTTACTACGCCGCAATCTCATTCCATGGAGATTCTCGCAAAAATTCTAAAGCTTCGGATCCTGGATCGGCATCTGGAGGCCTGGAACTTGGATCCTCTGATCCACATGCTATGGATGCGGATTTGGATTATCTGACCTAACGCGAGATTTCGAATCAGACGAAGTGAATCTCGACGTCTCAATTCCATAGCATAGGGAAAAATGAGGTAATATTCTCTGATTTTGGGTCGATTTTGAATAGAGGGAATAGAGTTATGCAAGTATGTGGCGTAGGGTTTTGTTTAATTTGTAGTTCCGATGGAGAGATTGTATGGAGCAAATTGTTTTTACGGTTCAATTTTTATATGCATGCTATCTGTTCGATTAAATTCCTAAATGTGTTTTCATTTCTTTTAATTTGTAGTTCCGATGCTAAGGATAGCGTGGCTGATAAATCAAGTCAACACGTTTCTCATAAGACAGTTATTTGTGATATGGAACTGTTGAGTTTGATGAAGAGAATCTGATTGAATGTAAAGTCACTGGCTTTGGTGATGAAGAGGAGGAGAAAGCTGATGATTACCGAGATACAGCTGTTAGTTCGGATATTGAAACAGAGCAATACGAAAGGTGTAGTGGCGAGCTAAAGCTAAAACAAGTGTTTGACACTTTGGAAGAGTTTAAAGATGCTATGGTGGATTATGTGTTGCATGAAGGATGAAAGGTAAATTATTATCTCTCAGGTAAATTTCTCGCCACTATTGCTTCGAACCCTTCAAAGTATCTGAAAAAGTTGTATTTTCGTTTCGGCCGTGTTTCTCTCTTTCTCGGGTCGGTGATTTGACCGTGTCAATCGATCTCTCCGACGGTGATGAAGAAGGCTACTCCGGAGGTTTCTATGAATAGAACATGTGTCTTTTGGGGCATCAATGTTTCCGGTTCCTCTGGCTTTGATCCAGCTCGGGTCCGTCAGTGCATTAAACGGTTGCTGAAGAATTATGGCCACGATGGTCCTCTCACCATTCAGGCCGTTGGCTTACTAACAGACGTCCATGATGACATCCTTCGAGCTTTCTCTTCCTCTGGAATCATTCTCCATTATGCCCCCTACGGTTAGTAGTATCTTCTCATTCCTCATACCTTCCTAATGAATAGAGATTTCTCAAGTCTTTAATTAGTTTCTTTTCTTTTGGATCTGCAGGTACTTCAAACATCGTGTCCCTAATGTTTCGGTGCATGTACTATTATCCAACCCCAGCTAATATTTTGGGGATATGCTATCCAGAAGCCTTCATTCCACCTCATAGTGGATTCAACCTTTTAAGGTCGTTTCTGTATTCTTCTCCTCAAAAAGACGCCACCAGCTGGATTAACTTAATTCTGGAAGGTCTGTGTGTTTAATTTTGGTCCTCTCCTCTCTCTCTGTGGTACGTTGTTAATATTCAGCTACTTTTTATCTTCCTGCAGTGTCACTTAAGGAGGAGTATACGTGTCCTGAAACAGATGAATCTGCCAGCTGGTTTTGCATAATATGCGATGAACACCCCCTGGCCAAGGCTTTGAATCTTTCACCAGTCATCTCTCTTCCCCAGAACATGTACTTACGGTAATTAAGCATCCAAGCCATTTTTTTTTTGAGTCCGACACTTCTAGAAAAGTGTGCGATGAAAGGAGACTGCCAATGGAGAATTTATTGTTCTCGAGGAACCGGTTGGGAAGTGGATGATAAAAGCGTATCACGAAGAGTGTGAAAGGAACAGATATAGCAAGCTGTAATTGCTAGGCTGTTTCTCTTTTCACCGTTTAGGGAGGAATCCGTCCATCAGAACAAAAGCTGCAATATTTTGTGCCTTGAAATTGGTTCTACTTGATTAATTAACTGATCCTAATTGCAAATCCACTTTCGAATGCAGTGCCTTCCAAATACCATTGATGTGGGTACAAACAATGAGAAGTTGTTGAATGATGAATTCTACATCGGCCTAAAACAACGAAGGAGAACTGGCCAGGTATACTAATCTCTTTCATGTTGTCTCTTTCTCTTTTTATAACTAATGCAGTGGTTTTTGTTTTCAAAAACTGACAAGTCTGTTTGCTTATGTGATTTCAGGAATTGGCAGATTTCCGACAACTTTGTGGGTATGACATTGTTTCTTTTTTTATTATATTCATTAGATCTTTTAACGAATGATTAACTGGGAGTGTTTGCTCCACCTTACAGCCATTAATAGACGAGATTTTGGGGCCACCGCTCGCACTGCCGTCAGCAAAAACCACCGTAGAGATCTCGCTGAAGACAGCTTTAAGCTCGTCGGAGATAGAGCCGCAGCGGGCAGCCATCATTGTGTAGGCGGAGTTGATTGATGCCAGAGAAAAGATGAAGTTAAGAGTTTCTTGCTTTTGAAGCTATTACTTCATCCGTAAGGACCAAATCTTCGTCGTTTCGCTTCTTTATTGCTTCTCACAGATCAATTTTGACGAAGAGGAACTTGGGATTGCTTGTGTTTGTTTCGGTTCTGGATTAATCTTTAGGAGAGAAGGATCTGCTGTTTTTGACGATATGCTAAGTTTTTGTGTATTCATATCTTTGGATTCATCCTTGAACCAAAGGTCATCTTAGGATTCATCCTTAAAACAAATGTCATCTTTGGAATCATCCCCGAACCAATGAACTTCCTACTTCGAATTTTCCGTCGAGTTCTTATGAGCTATCATGTGTGTGCAGATGTATGTATATATATATATATACACATTTAGAAGATATAAGATAGGACTAGCCGACTAGGGTTTTGCGATTCTCGACCTGATCGATAATGTTTACTTTTGAAACAAAACAACGTGCCGTTTTTACCCAAGTGACGTGACAATATGATTTATATTTAAATGTTTTATTTTTTTTACAAAACAACATGAAATGTATGTGTGTCACACTGAGAATATCTTTATTTTTTTTTCCCACCGAGAATATCTTCATCTCAGTTATTCATTTAATCAAACACAAGACACGAAACTGATATAAAAGTCAGATATTTGAGAGGCGAAACTGATATACCTGGACAACCTAAGAGGCGAAAGTAATATAAATTTATCTTGCAATCACAAGTTCTTATTTCTCATGTAGTTCTTATTTCTCATGCATTACTACATGATGGTTATACCATAATTTGTAGGAACGAGAACATACTTATTTAATACTACCCAATCATAAATTGTAATTTAGAAAAAGACTAAAATAACCATATAAATTACAATACAGCAAAATATAACCCTCATCAAATATATTGCATTATTTGAAATAATAAATCAAGAAAATGTAAAATGCAAAAAAAAACTAAAGAAAAATATAAAAAAGCCTTCTCTAAAATTACATATTAAAAAGACTTCTCTAAAATTACATATTAGAAAGACTATTTGTAAATATGTTATCCAAGAAAATTTAAAACCAACTACAATAAATACACACTGTAAAATAAATAACCATAATTTAACATATATAATACTACTAATATTAATATAACCCACGCAACGCGTGGGATTTTTCCTAGTATATAATGTTTTAGGCTTTCTGTTTGTTCCATTCTATAAGATTTTTTTTCAAGTTTTTATGCACTATTTAAAAAAAATAGTTTATGATATTTTCTACAGTATTCTTTTTTATTGGTTAAATTTTCATATATGATAAAATATGTTATTTATTAATTTTTTGTGTGTTTAATCCAAAAATCTTATAAAATGTGACAGATGGAATATTAAAATGGAAACACAAGCTTCCAAAACAGAAATAAGCTTCCAATAAATTTCTAAAACGAATATTTCAAAATTTTCTAAGAATTTACGATTTTCATTCTAGACTTCTAGTTATGAAACCGACCTCGGATGATACAAACTCTTAATTAATCTCTCCATTCCACCACACAATCCAATCCAAAACTTCAGATCATGAGTTGATAAAATATAAAGTACAATATATCAAAAATAATAATGTTTTATAAATTGAGAATTGGAGGGTCGGCCGAGCGAGCCAACCCTATGGGTTTTTCCAGAAATAATGTCGGCCATATGTCTTGATTTTGCCATACAGCACTCACCCTTTTAACTCAGGCTGAGCGTGGCATAAATAGCCATCCGACCCTTTTTAATTTTTAACGTCAAGGCCCATCTTCTTTATATAACCCCTTCTCTTCCCTCCCTCTCTCTCGTGTTCCCGATGTGGGACAAAAAAACTACAAAGTTCTTATTCAATTTTTTAACACTTTTTTTTGTTCAATTTTTTTACACTATTTTAAGGTATTTCTCTTAAATATATTAATTTACTGATAATTTTATGTGCTATATTATATTAATCATAGAAATATGTGACAGAATGTGAGAAAAGGTTGATTCATAAATAAATAACTTGTAATTTTAATACATCATAAACCAAATATTGTAGCAAATTAATTTTGACTATGATATAAAATTATCTGGTCTGAATTAGGAGTTTAGGACAATTAAAAACTAAACAATATCAAATACTCCACAAAAGTTATTCTGAGCTAAGAAAGCAGAGAAAGCTTAAGCATATACACACTCTAGGGGTTGATGAAGTACATTGCTTGACCTTCAATGTAAAAAGAGTCTTTGTACTTCTTTGTACTGCCTATATGAATCCCATTTTCCATCCATTCTTGTCTCTCAATCCAAGCTTCTCTTCCAAAGTCCAGAATTCCCAATATCTGTTTCCAAAATTCCTTTCAGTGCCATGCCCAAAGTCAAGAATAGTTAAGTTGCAAAGAAAAGCAATACGTACCGCTCCGCCTTTCCAAGTTACGAAAGTTGGGTCCGTTCTTGACGGCAGAACCTCCACAGTGTTGATAGCTTCAGTTGGAGGTATTGTGCGGAGAACCCTGCAGTGTACAAATGGAGAGAGGGACACAAACATTACTTCAAAAGGTACGGTTCGGTGTGTGCATAGAAGAAAGAACATTGTGCCTTCTTCTGGATGTTTAGAAAACAGAATTTTTGGTTAAGAAACGAACAAACCTTTCTTCCACAGCTCGTACAAGACCTTTAGTCGAACCAACACCACCAATCTGAGAAGCCACAAGAGAGAGGTAACCAAAACAACATCTTCAGGTATGAACAGTTACAGGTAGCACATGGTTTTAAGGGAATACATGGCGAAAACTTGAGTGTGTAAAGAAAAAGGTTTTCAGGATCTACCAATTGAATACTGGAGAAAAGCTTTCGCCTAAGGTCTATGCGTCCTAAAAGCCAGGAAAAAAAAAAGGAAAAGGTTTCTGTTAGGTGTTGACTTATTATGTAAAGCAGGAGAGTGCATCACAACATATACCAGCAGAGAGGATGCTGCTTGTAATGGCTTCAGCGAGACCAATCTTCTCTTCTTTCTTAGGTTTCGAAGGGGAAACTGCAAAACTATCCCACATTGGTAATCCCATATTACCACCACCTCCAAAGTCCATGTTCCACGTGTCCTCCAACATATTCTCGTAGTCTTGGAACCTAAACAATAAGCAAATGTTTAACATGAGTTCTCTCGGTCCCAAACTAAACCGAAGTAAAGGATAAGAGAAGATTAACTCTGACCATTCACGTGGTGGCTGAGGAAACACTTCAGGGACCAGAAGGTTAGGATAAAACAGACCCATTGGCGGAACCTGAAAGGAACAAAGGAAAAGCTTTTCAAGACTAAGAAGCATTAACAAAATAGTGACTTGATCTTGTTTTTTGTTTACATTAAGTGAGGTGAGAGTTGTTTTGTGAGGCATAGCTGGCATGCCGTCCTCATAAGAATGAACTGTTGCAGCAGCTTCCACTTCTCCTTCCTGTGAATGGAAAAAGTATCTTAGTTTCAACATCCCTTATCAAAAGAATAAAACCACGAAGATAAATCCAACTAACTCTTATATCACAATATGACTCCTTAAGTTGATTAAGCATCAGCATATCGATTGGCTTTGCCAAAACATCTGTTCGGATTTGTGGCCACTTTTGGTAATGCCGCTGAATCCATAAAAGGCATCTACATATATCCTGAAAATTTTATATTTAGATGAAGAACTTTTAGTATGCAATGTAGGACAAGAGAAAATAAAACAGAGAAATGATACATATATTCTTACCTCTCCTCCAAAAGGTAAAATCTTTTCAGTATTTGGCAATGAGACTCCATCCTACAAACCAAATAAAATGAACCAGAGAATATCAAACAGTTATAATAACAGAAAAAGATGTTTTCTCGTATTCTGATAATACCTCGATACAAACAACTGTACTCGTCTGGGCTCCCATATTCACAATACAAGCTGTTGACAAACCATTCCCAAAAACAGCGGATAGACCTTCTTGGTGGACAACTGCTGAGTTAAAGCGCAGCCCTCCCAACACAATAGTTAGCATTTCCTTTATTTCTGATAATACCATGAAGCCAAATTAGAATAATAGTTCACATCGGAACTGAGGAAAAAAAAAGGCTGCAGTAGGCATAACAAGTTTACCGCGGCTGTCAAATGTTTCCGGGACAACAAGAACAGCATGAAAAGAGAATCTCTCACTGTGTGAAATATGCAATTTTTCTAGTAAAACCCAGTCCAAGATAGCGGTTAAGTCCTCGCAAACCTGAAAAAAATAGAAGTACCAATAAGAAGCCAAAAAATCCCTTCTACAAAGACAGATGGAAGATATATTGGAACTAACGCACCTGTTGTGCTGAATAATGTGGCGAAACATTGAAGTGACCTCTCCGAATAGGATGGCGTATGCAATATGGCTCGTTTGGCGATATTGTCATAGCTTCTTCACCAAAAATCGTCTTCCTGTACTTGCGCTTACTCTCACTAGCATCTTTAGTATCAGTAACATCAGGAGCAGCTTTAGTTGCGCTGGCCTCACCTTTATCAGCAGAAGTTTCTGCAAAATTGGTGTATATAAGTAACATAAACATTGACACCCAGCTTATATGTATTCTAGAGAAATACCATTCCAGTATAATCTACTCAACTGTATGTAGCAGATACAAATCCTAATAATGTCAACCAAAGAAAATATCATAGTGTACCAAGCGAGTAAGACAGGGAGGGAAACTGAAGCACAAGAATAATAAATTAGAATTACACCTGATGCGACAGGAGAAATCTGCACGTCCTCATACACATCAGTCCAAGGAAAGACTGTATCTTTCTTTGTAGTGCTCGGTTTATTGAACCCATCTATTCTTCCCATCTGCAATAGACTTTCAAAGGTTTATAAGCAAGAACAATCAGTTTTTCACACATTACTCAAAATTCCAAATCAAAACCTCCCTCAAGTGAATAATTTGTAACAAACATTCAAGCAAAAACACTTACCATCACCAAACTATTCAACTTACCTTGCGTGATGCAGAGCCAGAAGAACTTTCATCCAGATACGGTATCTTCAACAGCGATGCCGCCTTTCAGTAAGAAACCAAAAGAAATCAATCAACAAAGTGACAGAAGCAGCAAAGTGGAAACCAAATAGTTTTTCTTACAGTATTGTAAGCTCTCTCACGGTCAACATGTTGATTCGTCGTGACCTGAGTGTTAAGCATCTGGGATTTTACAAAGAAGACACCATTCAAAATTAATCAATCAGAAAAAACTAAAGGAATACAAAAAGTAAAGTGAAAACCAAAATTCACAAAAACCTGATCAACAACATATGGTTTCCCTGTGTTGTATCTAGCAATACAATTAGGGACATTGAAAGGCTTCTCATCCCTAGCCAACCCAATTCTTACATACGCAGAGCCTAATCAAAACCAGCACCAATCAGAATTTGGGCTACCATAACACAATTCTAATAAACCCTAGATAGAGCTCAAAAACCCTAAATTCGAGGAGAAGAAGGAAGCAAGCAAGAACCTGGGTTGATGACAACGAGATTTGATCCTCGTTCGGATAAAATCTGAGTCGGAGCAACAGATTTCAAGTAATCCTGCAACGAGATTTGAGATTTTGATTTTCGGGTTGCCATGAGAAATGGTGTGTACCTGGAAAAGGGGAAAAAAAGACAATACCATTGGAAGCGCAATTTCGTTTGCTAAGGTTCTTCGCTACAGCAACTGTAGAATTAGGGTTTTGTGATACAGATGACAAGAGCTTCAGATTCAGAGAATAGCAAACCTTAAATAGTTTAAGAAGTTGATTTGAGATTGTGTGGTCTAGGAAGACGAAGCAAAGAAGTGAGCGGGTAACACTAATTTAGTCCTTTTTAAAACTGAGAAAATCTGCAATCCGCGGGCCCGCTTCACCGTAGCTTTGGAAATTTTATCGGAAGTCCGCTTTCCGCTTCTTTAAATAAGATCGAAAATTCTTGAAAGTTGGTCGGTGTGGCGCTTCTGGAAATTTTATTTTTAAAATTTGTTGAAATCTTTTTGTTTATGTTCCAGAACTATTTACGCTTTCATAAAGTAAAAGTGTGTGATGAAAAAGATGAACAAATAAGATAAGAGTTAGGTTCGAAGATTTTTTTCCATAAGAACTTTAAAGCCAACATAGTAATTTATCTTCGTATTCGTGTGGCTAAGATAATATTTGTGTGGATACTAATCTTCGTATTTTATCTTTACTGATTCTTAAATTAAAAGGTGTGATGAGAACAAATGAATTTTGGTTTCATAATCTTTTAGTCCTATTGGAAGTTATGAGTCTAGAAAGCCCACAATTTGTGGGCTTCTTCGTCAACAATTTGTGGGTCACTTCATTGTAGTCTTGGAAATTTTGTCAGAAGTCTGTTTTCCGCTTCTTAAATGAAGTCAAAATCTTGTTGTTGTGACACTTCTAGAAATTTTACTTTTAAAACTCGTTAGAATCTTATATTTGTGGTTGGGAATTTGCGCTTTTACAAAGTGCAGTGGAAACTATTAAGGTAAGAGTTCGATTCAATACTTTTTTCTATAACGACCTCAAAACTACTATAGTGATTTAGTGATTGTGTGGATACCAAACTTTGTACATTAACTTTAATTATTCTTGATTTTTAAAAGTGCGGTCAGGATATTGAACAGTTAAAAACTTAAAATAGAGTCATTTTAGGTATTTTTCTTAACTAAAGTCTCAAACTATTTTTTATTATAAAATTAGGTTTCAGTTCGAACTAATGAATATTAGTTATCATTCAATAATTTTTTTCCCCACTCTATGAAGTAACATAAGTCGCTAGTTAGCCTATTATATGTCCATTTCAAACCGGCAAAACACCATAAAAGTGATTTTTGAATTAAAAGCAAACAACAATGTTATATAACTAAGTTTATTGAATTTTCTTTAAAAATAACTCTATTATTCACACATACATAATTTTTTGATGTATAAACTGAAATTTATAAATATGTCTTTAGTTTACATTTCAAAGCGGAGGTCTGCTTTCCGTTTCTTAAATAAGATCAAAAATTCTTAAAGGCTCTTGAAAGTTTGTCGATGTGGCGCTTCCGATAATTTGACTTTTGATAATTGTTGAAATCTTATGTTTATGTTCCAAAAATATTTATGTTTTTATAATGTAAAAGTATGCGGTGAAAAAATGAACAAATAAGATAAGAGTTAGATTCAGTTTTTTTCCCCATAAGAACCTTAAAGCTAACATAGTAATTTAGTATTTTGTATTTGTATTTTATCTTTACTAATTCTTGAATAAAAATGTGCGATGAGAAAATCTTATTATATAAAGCTTGGTTCTTAAAGTTAGTAACTCACCAGATAGTGACACGTGTTAGTTTTAACGATCAAAGATCAAAGTTAAAAACTCACCAGATCGTGACACGTGTCAGTTTTAACGATTAAATATCCTAATTAGTAACTCATCAGATTGTGACACGTGTCAATTTTAACGATCAGAAATCACATATCAAAGTTAGTAACTCATCAGATCGTGACACATGTCAATTTTAACGATCAGAAATCACATATCAAAGTTAGTAACTCATCAGATCGTGACACATGTCAATTTTAACGATCAGAAATCACAGTTTTCAAGCTTGGTAAAACGATGCATAAGAAGTTGATTTGAGATTGTGTGGTCTAGGAAGATGAAGCAAAGAAGTGAGCGGGTAACACTAATTTAGTCCTTTTTAAAACTGAGAAAATCTGCAATCCGCGGGCCCGCTTTGCCGTAGCTTTGGAAATTTTGTCGGAAATCCGCTTTCCGCTTCTTTAAATAAAATCGGAAATTCTTGAAAGTTCGTCGGTGTGGCGCTTCCGAAAATTTTACTTTTAAAATTTGTTGAAATATTTTGTTTATGTTCCGGAACTATTTAGGCTTTTATAAAGTAAAAGTGTGTGATAGAAAATATGAACAAATAAGATAAGAGTTAGGTTCGAAGATTTTTTTCCCATAAGAGCATTAAAGCTAACATAGTGATTTTATATTCGTATTCGTGTGGCTAAGATAATGTTTGTGTGGATACCAATCTTCGTATTTTATCTTTACTGATTCTTGAATTAAAAGGTGTGGTGAGAAAATAAACTGATAAAGATAAGATAGAGTTATACTTTATTTCATAATAAAATAACAAAATTAGGTTTCAGTTTGAATTGATGAATTTTGGTTTCATTGTCTTTTAGTCTTATTGGAAGTTATAAGTCTATAAAGCCCACAATTTCTGGGCCGCTTTGTCAACAATTTGTAGCTACTTCATCGTAGTCTTGAAATTTTGTCAGAAGTCTGCTTTCCGCTTCTTAAATGAGGTCGAAATCTTGTTTTTGTGACACTTCTAGAAATTTTACTTTTAAAACTCGTTATAATCTTATATTTGTGGTTTAGAATTTGCGCTTTTACAAAGTGCGGTGGAAACTATTAATGTAAGAATTAGATTCAAGAATTTTTTTCTATAATGACCTGAAAACTACTATAGTGATTGTCTAGATACCAAACTTTGTATATTAACTTTAATTATTCTTGATTTTTAAAAGTGTGGTCAGGATACTGAACAGTTAAAATAGAGTCATTTTGGGTATTTTTCTTAACTAAAATCTCAAAACTATTTTGTTTATAATAAAATTAGGTTTCAGTGCGGACTCATGAATATTAGTTATCGTTCATATAATTTTTTTTCCCACTCTACGAAGTAACTCAAAAAGCTCAAAAAGAAACATAATTCGCGAGTTAGCCTATTATATGTCCATTTCAAAGAGGCAAAACACCATAAAAGTGATTTTTGAATTAAAAACAAACAACAATATTATATAACTAAGTTTATTGATTTTTTTAAAAAATAACTATATTATTCACACATACATAATTTGTTGATGCATAAACTGAAATTTACGAATATATCTTTAGTTTACATTTTAAAGCGGAGGTCTTCTTTCCGTTTCTTTAAATAAGATCGTAAATTCTTAAAAGCTCTTAAAAGTTTGTCGGTGTGGCATTTTCGATAATTTGACTTGTAAAAATTGTTGAAATCTTATGTTCATGTTCCAGAAATATTTACGTTTTTATAATGTAAAAGTATGCAGCAAAAAAATGAACAGATAAGATAAGAGTTAGATTCAAAAAAAATTTCCATAAGAACCTTAAAGCTAACATAGTAATTTAGTATTAGTGTGGATAATAATCTTTGTATTTTATCTTTTCTAATTCTTGAATAAAAATGTGCGATGAGAAAATCAACTGATAAAGATAAGATAAAGTTATACTTTGTTTCATAATAAAATTACTAAATTAGGTTTTAGTTTGAATTGATGAATTTTGCTTTCATAATCTTTTAGTCTTATTTGAAGTTATAATTCTAGAATGCCCACAATTTGTGGGTCGTTTCATCGAAGTCTTGGAAATTTTGTCATAGGTCTGTTTTCCGTTTCTTAAATAAGGTCGAAATCTCGTTATTCCGACGCTTGCAGAAATTTTACTTTTAAGAAGCTGAATTGAGATTGTGTGGTCTAGGAAGATGAAACAAGAAGTGAGCGGGTAACACTAATTCCTTTTTAAAACTGAGAAAATCCGCAATCCGCGGGGCTGCTTTGCCGTACCTTTGGAAATTTTGTCGAAGATTCGCTATCTGCTTTTTTAAATAAGATAAAAAAAAAATTCTTAAAATCTTTTAAAATTGAGAATTTTATAGAATATGCCATGAACAATGACAAACATTCTAAGGGATGCCACTTTCAATTAAACATTTTCTAAAATGCCATAGGGTCCACTTTGATCTATTAAAATTGATAAAACTATCATTCTCCTATTTCTTTCTCATTTCTCTCCCTTCTATTTTCATTTCTCTCAACCTCTCTTCTTGTCTCTTCGTTCTTTCTTCGAAACAAATAAATTCTTTCAAAATCACCACCTCCATTTAACCCGCATGCCTCCGTCGTGGATGAGCAGAGTTTTTTGTTCGTTCCGGATAAGCTCCTCTCAAGGTTAAGTATGATATTTCTCAATTTTGAGTTTCTTCTGTTTGTTTCATTCTCTACACAATTTTAATGGACCTGATCTGATATCTGAACTGATTTTTTTTCTTCTGATGGACCAGATCTGATGGACTAAATATGCTTCCTTGAAGGCTGAGTATGATATTTTCAATAAGACCAGTACATGCGTTAGCAGGACTGCAGAGTGGAGAAAATGGTTTCATATTGAAGGACAAGTATCATCTACCAATCATATAATGTCCACTAAGAGAGCGAAAGACATATTTGGGATGGACAAGTGTGTCAACAAAGCGGATCTGGTCTACTAAAGATACCGAAGGACATAAACGTGGTAGAGAAAAACCTGTTCGGGCGTTTAATCTGGTCCACTGGAGGCAAGATAAGATCGGTATATTTATAATGGACCAGATCTAGTGGACTAAATATGCTTCCTTGAAGGCTGAGTATGATATTTTTCAATAAGACTAATACATGCGTCAGCAAGATTGCAGGGTGGAGAAAATGATTTCATATTGAAGGACAAATATCTTCTACCAATCATATATTGTCCACTAAGAGAGCGAAGGACATAATTGGAATGGACAAGTGTGTCAACAAAGCAGATCTGGTCTACTAAAGAGACCGAAAGACATAAACGTGGTGGACAAAAACCTGTTCGGGCGATTAATCTGGTCCACTGGAGGCACAATAAGATCGGTACATGAATCAGTAGACATGCAGGTAAACAAGTTGAGTCCAACCAAGTGAATCTGGTCCACTTAAGATATTGAAGGACAAATTTTGGATGGACTAATCTTGCAGGCGTTGGATCTGGTCTATCCGAGGTTCATGATGTGTGTGTCTAGTTTCACAAAATTTGTCTCTGTTTTAAAACGCATGTCACTTGGTATTCTCCCACCTGTGTTTTTCTCAGTTTTTTGGACAGGGGTAATTTAGTCTTCCCACTCCTTCACCTAACTAAAACTGGCATTTTTGAGAAGGATAATAAAAAATTGCATTCTTGATACATTTTTTGTGGAAAAATGGCATTTTTAGCCAAATTCCTTTTAAAAATTGTCGGTGTGGCGCTTCCGGAAATTTTACTTTTATAATTTGTTGAAATTTTACGTTTATGTTTCGGAAATGTTTACGCTTTTATAAAGTAAAAGTGTGCGGTGAAAAAATCATATACATAAAAGTAAGGTTTTGGTCTCTCCTTATTAGTTGATTTTCATTTAATGCTTTCTAATTTTTTATTATTTTTTATTTGCTTTCTAATTATTTAATTGCTTTAAAAAATATTTAAGACCCAATTAAAACAATAAATTTAACACACACATTAAAATAAAATTGTAACTGAAAATAAAATAAATTATTCATTAATCATATTCCACTACTCAGTTATATTCAAACACAATAAATTATTATTGTAACTCCATAATTATAAATGTAACTTCCATCAATTCTTATTAGATAATTCTCATTCTCTCATATTGGCATTCTTTTATTTTCTCATTTTCACATTCTCTCATTCTCTTCCACTTCTCTCATTCTATTCCACAATACCTCAAATTATCTTTCGTTTTTTTTTGTTTTTGATTTCTTATTTTTGTTGTATGGGTTACAAAAAAAACAAATGAAATATCATTGTAAATTTTTAATGGTAAGAGACTACATGATATATATTTTACATTGTTCTTATTTTTTAAAGATTCATCTCCATTATCTAATTTAGATTATCATCTTATAAGAAATTATTCTCTACTCCTCTCCCACCAATATCAAATGTTGTTATATCTCATATGTGTTGTAAGAGTTTCATTCTATATTTTAATTTAGAAAGTATTATATATATATATATATATATATATATTTAACATTGTTTTCAATTTCTATTTTATTTCTATAAAAATAAAATATTTTTTTTATATTTCTTGCCTTTCTAATCTATTCATATTTATTTTTAAATTTCCATAGTTAAATTTAAATTCACATATGTTTGTTTCAACAAAAAAAAATCAAGTTTATTTGAGAATTAGATGTTCCTATTCCTTTCAAACTATCAATGTGTAACATATTATACTTTTGAATCAAATTATGGGCCCACCAACACTCACTTTTAAATTAAATGGGTTTTAATTTCAGGAGTTGGAAAAGTATAAAAGTTTGTTTGTAACTCCCATAATAATACCATAGTAGTGTTTCCAATAAATTTAATTTAATATAGTAGAACATGTTAAAATGTATTAGTATGCACTTGATTGCACTTTTGTAACTCTCAAATAGTTACCTTTGATACATTAATTCTGTATTATCTATTAAAAAAAGACATATATCTCACTATAACTCTCATGGCCTCATATTTCAAATCTCACATAATTTTATAAATTCTACAATATCGTTAGTTTTCCTTGATTTAATTAATGATATCTTAACTTAATAAAAGTTTCAGTTTATTGTGAAGTGACCTTAGTGCAGTGGCAGGAGGTAAGTCCATTTGTAGAAGACACCATCACACCCGGGACCGAATCCCGGCTCCTACGAATGTAGGAATTTGGCTAATGGGCCGGCCAGTTGTGGCTTAATTGTTGACAAAAAAAAAAGTTTCAGTTTATTTGAATAGGATATACATGTAATATATGATATATATATACTTTGATTATTTTTTCTATATTAAACATTACCATTTCATATAAATCAAAGTCCATATACAATTAAAGACTTTAAGATAATAACCTAATAAAGTAGTTGCTGTTTTTTATTTTATTTTTATAAAAAATGTATTAGTCTAGTAATCTATAGTTAGACTCACTTAGTTATATATGTATGAAACACTGCAAAACTACTGTTTATTATTTTGTTTTTTTCTTAATTGAAATATTTTAAATCTCTTTTAAGCTATCATCATAAATAAATAAATAAAAATGCATAACTAACACCACAAAATAAATTTTATAATATCACAATGATTTTGAAATATGACTACAACTACAAAAATATATGGCATATGGCATGTAAGATACAATATAACTTAATTGCACTAAATATATTATCATCAAAAGAAAATTTGATTTCTTTACTTTATTTAAATTCATACTAAGGTATGTAGTCTTTAAATTTAGATGTACACCGAAAAAACAAAATAATAATAACATGTTAATTTATATTATTTTTTAAAATAGAATAGCGATTATGTAAGAACTCACGTGTAGCGTGAGCTAACACCTAGTTAAAAAATAAAAGAAGAGTTATATACGAAAATTTTGAATTAAAACACTAAATCACTATGTTAGCTTTAAAGTTAGTATGGAAAAAATTTTCCTATTACTTTTAGTTTAACATTTTTTTTGAGTTTATGGAATCAAAAGAAAAAAACGAAAAGTTTTTGAGAAAATTTTTTTCCATAAACTTGAAAAACACGAAAAGTTTGTGAGGAATTTTTTTTTTTGATTCCATAAACTGTGAAAAAATATCCTTATGAGTTTATTTTCTCCCCACACCTTTCGTTTTTTTTACTAATTCTTGAATTAAAAGGTGTGGGGAGAAAATAAACTCATAAAGATAAGATAGAGTTATACTTTGTTTTATAGTAAAATTACTAAATTAGGTTTGAGTTTGAACTGATGAAATTTGGTTTCAAAATCTTTTAGTCCTATTAGAAGTTATAATTCTACCAAAATTTGTGGGCTGCTTCGTCGTAGTCTTGGAAATTTTGTCAGAAGTCTGCTTTCCGCTTCTTATATGGGGTCAAAATCTCGTTGTTGTGAAGCTTCCAAAACTTTTACTTTATTCGTTGGAATCTTATATTTGTGGTTCGGAATTTGCGCTTTTACAAAGTGCGGTGGAAACTATTAGGATAAGAGTTAGATTCAAGATTTTTTTCTATAAAGATCTCCAAACTACAATAGTGATTTATAGTGTTTGTGTGGATATCAATCTTTGTATATTATCTTTAATTATTCATGATTTTAAAAGTGCGGTCAGGAAATTGAACAATTAAAATAGTCATTTTAGGTGTTTTTTCTTAACTAAAATCTCATAATTATTTTGTTTTATAATAAAATTAGGTTTCAGTTTGGACTAATGTTTTTTTGGTTATCATTCATAAATTTTTTG
Organism: Camelina sativa; assembly: GCF_030686135.1. NCBI lineage: Eukaryota > Viridiplantae > Streptophyta > Magnoliopsida > Brassicales > Brassicaceae > Camelina > Camelina sativa. Next base: position 29,047,261 of record NC_141899.1, on the reverse strand, counting down.
TCCCACTCTATGAAGTAACTCAAGAAGTCTAAAAAGAAACATAAGTCGCATAAGTCGCGAGTTAGCCTATTATATGTCCATTTCAAATGGGCAAAACACCGTTATAATGATTTTTGAATTAATAACAAACATCATTGTTATATAACTAAGTTTATTGAATTTTTTTTTTTTTTTTGACCTCAAAAACCCCATACTTTATTAAACTTGGTCAAGAAGGTTGGTTTCAAGTACCAACCACTCCGGAACCTGAGAGTTTACATGGGAGAAAAGCGAACCTCGTGTTTGAGCACCTTTTGCAAGGCGATCAGCACGGACATTAACAGTTCGAGGGATATGCGAAACAGAGAAATTCAAAATTTGTGATCTCAAAACAGAAAATCTATCTAACTCCGTTGAGAAACTTGGCCAATCATCAACCTCATCAACAATTTTAATAAGAGTCAAGCAGTCTGTCTCGAAATGCACCGAAGTCATACCCTGTTGAAGCACTGCATCCATTGCCCAGAGAAGAGCATCCAATTCCGAGTGGAGAGCCGAAAGATGTCGCTGCGTGTTCTTCAAGCCGTAGATCGGTGTTTGACTCATCAAAACAAAACCCAGACCAGCAAACTGGTCCTTTACCTCCCAAGAAGCATCAACCTGGCATCGAGTACTGTCCATCACTTGCTCCTCTTCCTCTTCGTCACCCTGTAGACTACCGTTGGAGTCCTCATAAGAAGCTACACACTGAGCGACTTTCCACTCCTTCGCCTCCGAGAGAGCTAGATTCAGTGTATCCATAGGCGAAATATCCTTGCCATTGAACAGTTTATCATTTCGGGATTTCCATATATACCATACTATCCAAGGGAAAACTTCTAGCTGCTCCTCTGTTGCTCCCTGCTCCTTTGCGCACCAGAAAAGATAGTCAAAATTTGCATAAATGGAGTTGCACGGGAAAACTCCCAGAGATATTGCAATGTTAGACAATGCCCAAACTTGTAGAGCCGGTGGACACATAAATAGTATATGATTAATGGATTCCTCTTCATCTCCACATCTGGGACAGGATCTATCAGTTCCACAGTGCCGCTCAACCAGTCTGTTATTAGCTGCAATACACCCTGAAATGGCCGGCCAAAGAAAATGTTTAAGTTTTCTTGATGTTTTTGTTTTCCATACCTGGCTCTTCAACTTGGTGATACTCGGTTCAAGGACTTCAAAATTGCCTTGCGTTGCAATGGCATAACCCGATTTAACGGTGTATTGGCCTGGTTTTGTAAAACTCCAAATATAATCATCAATCATAAAACGACTGCTAGGCTTTAGGCAAGTAATGAGAGGGATATCCCCCGAATCCACCAGGTTGTTCAACATGTCCATCTTCCATGTTTTTGACTCAAATTCAATCAAGTGATTAACATAGAGGTTTGGGTCCCTTGGAACGCCACAGTCTTTCGCTGGTCTCGCTGGAGTAGTGGGAACCCAGTTGTCTGTCCAGACGCGGGTATTAAAACCATATCGAATGTTTTTCCGGAGACCCTGCTGAAGGAGAGGTTTTGCTGCCATTATGCTACGCCATCCAAACGAAGGAGAGTTTGCTTTCACCACATCCATGGGATTTGAGTATCTAAAGTATCTACCTTTTAGAACACGGCATAGAAGAGAGTCTGGATATCTCAGTAGTCGCCATAGCTGTTTTGCAAGCAAAGCTAGGTTGAATTCCTTCAAGTCTCGGAACCCAAGTCCACCCTTTTCCATGGGGATGCTGATTTTGTCCCATGCCACCCAATGCAGACCCTTATTATTACTCTTCGTACTCCACCAGAATTTAGCTATCGCTCCTCGCAGCTTGTTGACAATATGTTTTGGCAATAGAAAGCAAGACATGACATAGGTTGGTAAAGCTTGAGCAACCGATTTAATGAGTACCTCTCTGCCACCCTTTGAAAGAAACTTCGCCGACCAGTAGTTTATCCTGGCATTTAATATGTCCTGTACAAAGGCAAAGACTTGTTGCTTCGATCCACAAATCGTTTCAGGGAGTCCTAAATAGGATCCCATACCACCTTCCTTGGAGATTCCTATCGCTCTTTTCAGCTCCGCTTTTAGATTCTGATTAACTCTGTTCCCGAAGAGGATGGCCGACTTCTCTCTGTTCAGTTGTTGTCCCGAAGCTGCTCCATAACTGTTAATGCTCCTTAGGAGCTCAGCACATTGCTGGATGTCTGCTCTGCAAAAGAAAAGGCTGTCGTCAGCGAACAGGAGATGTGATACAGGCGGGCTTCCTTGTGCTATTTTTAGTCCAGTGATACGTCCAGCTGCTTCCGCATCATGAAGTTGCGATATCAAAGCTTCAGTAAATAAAATAAACAAAAACGGAGACAGCGGGTCGCCTTGGCGTAATCCCCTTGAAGGGATTATATTTCCTTTTGCTTCCCCATTAATGAGCACCTTATAAGAAACTGAAGTTATACAACACATCATCATCGAGATCCACTTGCTATCAAAACCCAACTTCCGCATGAGCTGTTCCAAGAAAGACCATTCCACCCGGTCGTAGGCCTTGCTCATATCTGTCTTGATAGCAAGAAATTTTGCTCTACAAGTCGAGTTGGTTCTTAACGCATGGAATTTTCTTTAAAAGTAACTATATCATTCACACATACATAATTTTATGTATAAACTGAAATTTATAAATGTCTTTAGTTTACGTTTTAAGAAGATTGGAATTGGATGTGGACCCATAAAACCGCAATGACGAAAGAACTAAGATGAGGACCCGGGACCGTTGGGGTTGATACTTTCAAGACATTTTTTGTTTTTCTTCTATTTGAAATGGGTTTTCAGTTTATGTGTGTTTCTGTTCATTGTAGCTTGTGTGGTGCATTATGAACTTATCTAAGCTTATGCAATGCAAGATAGCTCTTATATACCAGTTAAAGTGGATGTAGTATTTGTTTCCTTTAAAATTCTCTAAATCTGAAGGTTCCTTTCATCGATCAGGTTTGTCCCTTCGATTTTGAAAGTTCTCCTAATCTGAAAGTTCTTTTCAAGTTGCTAAATCGGTGTTCAACATTTGCATCATGCATGGTTCAAGTTTTAACAAATCAAAACTTCAAAATTCCCAATATCAAATCAAAGTAAAAGATGAAGTATATCATAACTGAGCTATCCTAAGAAATCCTAAAAGAGAAAGAAAACAAAAGTTCTAAGAAAATATTTCATCGGGAAAAAAGGAGAAGCCAAAGGTATTGCTCATGGCAAAACCAGAAGAAAAATAATATTGATACTAAGCAGCTTTCGGCTTAGGTGTCCTCTTCTTCAACATCCTCTTCGGTGCCGAGTTCTTCATTCCAATAAAGAAGAGCAATGCTCCAAAGAGTGCAACACTCTGCAACAACAAAAGGAATGATGGGATGATCTTGGCTTTATAAGACTGAAATGTTTAAGGTGTTAAGCTACATTCTTTTCGATTCAACAGATAGAGACTTGCACCCTAATGCAAACACAGTCCCAGTTTCTAGAGATTACAATAATTAAACAGAAGTTCTTAACAAACCTGCAAGAACTCAGTCAACAGAAGGGAGAAATGGCGTTCCTGAGGTCCGTAGTTGTAGAAATCATACAGGATGGGACTGACAGCCACCAAGTAGAAAGCCTAAAGCAAACAGATAAATGAGATAGCAAGGTCAGATAATGGGTAAAGCCTTGGATCCCTTTTTTGTAAACATGGGATGAACAAGAAGAAAGCCTAACCAGAAGATAAGCACCAACGATGTTTCCGATAACAAAGAGTAAGCCTCCAGCTCCTTTCAGGGCAATAACAGTGACAACGACTTGTCTCACCTTAAAAAAAAAAATCATTCTCTAGGTTATATAAGCACATATATAGCCAGTGACCGCATGACAAAAGAACATCATAACGACTAGACCCTTTACCTCTATCTTGGGCAGAGCTACCCCTAATCTAGAAGATAGATGTGCCTTAGCCAAATTAAGCTTTGGAGCCAATTCTTTAGCTGCAGGACCACCATCAACTCCAAAGTCATTGAACCTATAAACCCAAATAAGCATAGTTACAATTTAGTAACATGGTCAAAAGAGGTAGAGGATATTTTGAGTAGCTTCTTCTAAAAACAACAATGAATTGTACGAAAACAATCTTAGATTAAAGTTAAAGATCGTCTTCCATTTAGAGCTAAAGATGCTTCTCTCTAGACCACTATACACTGAAATAACCAAACCAATACACACCATTTGAAAGATGAGCAATCACATTGGATTGTGGAGACCTCTCTATAAACGAATCCAATCTCCTTCTATGTCAGAATTAAGAGAGAACAGTTCTATGTGACCTAATGCAGATCAACTATGACCAAACTAATACAATAAATATTCAAACTTTGATTAATAATATGCAGTATCTAGAGATTCAGATCTGAACAAGTATCCAAAAATCAAAGCTTGATAGATTCGTTCAGCTGAGAATTCGATTTCACAAAACCCTAGATTATAAAGAACGAGTCTACAAAGCTTCTCAATTCCTAGTTTAGATCTAGCAGGAAACAATTTCATTGTCAGAAAAACCAAAGAAAAGAACCCAAATCACATAATCAAGGAACACGAGAAACAGATCGAGAAGGAGGATGGATGAAGCGGAAAAAAAAGAAGAGAGAGCTCACATTTGCCAAGCGGAGAGGATGAAGAGAGAAGCGAAGAGAACTCTTCCAAGGAAAGAGAAGAAACCCATCTCTCTGATTTTGCTCGCGAGATTTGTCTGACGGAGACAGAGAGAGTCTTCTTGTTCGGCTGAGGAGGAGGAGGATGAGAGAGTTCGGTTCTTCTGGTTTTGGATTATTTATTTTAACATTTATTTATAAATAAATCAAAAAACATTATGGAACTTATTAACTTTTTTTTAACTCCCAACGAAAAACTGTACTCCACGATCTTATTTATTCGATGCGTCTCTCCAATTCTTAACTTGGAAACTAGTATATACTAGGTTATTACTTTTCTTTTTGTAAAAATTAATTTTATTTTATTTGTAGAGTCTTCAGTTTACTTTTTTTCTTTTCTTTTCTTCAGCTTACATAAGGGATAAAGACTATATGGAATACTTTTGACAAAGACTATAGTTTATATAAGAAAAAAAAAACAAAACGTACAATTTCAAAAAATTTGGGTTTATATATCTGATTATTATTTGTAAATGGATATACATTAGTGTGTTATAGTAAAAAAGCTTGATGTCAAAATTACTCATTAACAAGATCGTGACATGTGTCAATTGTATCATTCAGATGTTGACACGTGTCAATTCTAAATTTATTAAAAAATTTTAAAATAAAAATGTAAAAATTCAAAACCTACCATAAAAAGATTTTATGTAAATGTAAAATAGAGAAAAGAAAACCTAATAAATAGAAATTTAAAATTCGAAATTATAATCGTCTCATATTTTTTTACCAATCAAATAATTTATTCAAAAAGACTGTTATTGTAATATATATAAGATATGAGTATGTAAGATTAACGTATGTGTTTTTGTAACTATAAAATATTAAAGTAAAGAGACATATAATAGGTTATTTAATGTGTTCATAAATAAAATTTGTTGGTTGTAGTAAAGACTAAAGAGTATATTTTACAAGTAAAATATTGTTGTGTGTACAAATACATTTTGAGTGGTAGTGTAGATAGTATATTTGTAAATGGATATACATTAGTGTATTATAGCAAAAAAAAAATAACTATTTTCTATAACTAAAAGTTTATCTCTTTACTTTTATACATTGTTTTTACTTACGAAAATAATTGAATTAAATATATATTCTTTGTTAAATTTTATTTTATTTTAATAACTTTGAACTCATCTACAACTATTTTCTTTAACTAAAAGTGTATCTATTTACTTTTTTTTCAACCATACAATAAATTAAAAGGAAATTCCTCAGTTAGTTGCCCATGCCGGAGGGAAGGATTTTTTTAAAGAAACTTCAGAGATAAGAGAACGTGAAACACATGCAAGATATTCTGCCTTCGTATATGCTGCACGCGAGATCCAGGAGATGAAGAATAGTAGGAAGGACTCCAGCGAGTTAAACTCATCGAGCAGGTTGGAGAAAGACGGACAATCTTGGACTGCACCATAGTGAGTAACTCAACACAATCAGTCTCAAAATATTGACAAGTGATTCCTAAGCATGTATCCGCTCCATGGCCCACAACAACTCTTCTAACTCCAAATGTAGGGGGAGAGGCTCCGTCTTAGACACGAGGTGAAATACATGGACATGCGAAGATGGAGATGGAGCTGACATGACCACCGTAAAAGAGAGCGCCTCTTCCCAGGCTAACTTATCGCCCAAAGCCTTAGCAATTATATCATTTGCCTCAATCTCTAAACCTTGAAAAACTTTTTTTGTTTATGGCTTTCCAGATTGCCCATAAAATTCATGGTAATTGAAGAAGTTGATCAAGATCACCCTTTTGAGAGGCACCCTTCCAGAAGAAAAATCTAAATTCGATTACACCGACTCATATGTAAAACCCTCTGACGAGACCAGAGTCGAAGATAAATCCCAAACTTCACACGAGCGAGGACATTCAAAGAAAACATGATTAATAGTCTCAACCGCAGAGTCGCACCTTTTTACACCAAATGTCACATTGGATATCTCGGTGTATCTATTTACTTTATAGATAGATTACTAAAATATTTACTTTGTATTCTTTTAAATTTAATTTTATTTTTAAAAATCTAAACTCGCACATCGGGCGGATCCTAATCTAGTCTTATTATATAAAGTTTGATGTCAAAATTACTAATTAACAAGATTGTGACACGTATCAATTGTATCATTTATATATTGACACATATCAATTCTAAATTTATTAAAATTTTAAAAGATAAAAATGTAAAAATTCAAAACCTACCATAAAGAGGTTTTATATAAAAGTAAAATAGAAAAAAGAAAACCTAATTTTATTTAAAATCTTTTAAAGAAAAAAAAAAGTAACAAGATCGTGACATGTGTCAATTCTAAATTTATTAAAATTTAAAAATTAAAATTATATATATATATCATAAAATTCTAAATTATAATATTGTTTACTTATTATAATTTGAAGTTGCTAATTTTACAAAAAAAGATTACTTTTTATATAAGATAAAAAAATGATTCTGATAATTATACAATTAATTACTGTTTAAAAAAAAATGTAAATTACTCACCTTTACATAAAGAAAAAGATTGTTGAAGTAAAAAAATAAAAAATAAAAATAGATCGTCTCATATTTTTTTCACCAATCAAATAATTTATTCAAAGAGACTAATATTGTAATATATAATATAGGAGTATGTAAAATTAACATATGCATTTTTGTAACTATAAAAATGTTAAAGTGAAGAGACATATAATAGGTTATTTAATGTGTTTATAAAGATAATTTGTTGGTAGTAGTAAATACTAAAGAGTATATTTTAACAGTAAAATATATTTGTGTGTACAAATACACTTTTAATGGTATTATAAATAGTATTTTTGTAAATGGATATACATTAGTGTATTATAGCAAAAAAAACAACAACTATTTTCTACAGCTAAATGTTTATCTCTTTACTTTTATACAATGTTTTTACTTACGAACAAAATTGAATGTATATTCTTTGTTAAATTTAATTGTATTTTAATAACTTTACTCATCTACAACAATTTTCTTTAACTAAAAGTTAATCTATTTATATTTTTTTTTCGACCAAACAATAAATTAAAAAGAAATTCCTCGATTAGTTGCCCAAACCGGAGGGATGGGGTTTACAAAAGAAACTTCAGAGGTATGAGAACGTGAAGCATGGGCAAGACAATCCGCCTTCGTATTTGACGCACGCGGGATCCAAGAGATGGAGAATAGTGGGAAGGACAACGAGCTAAACTCATCGAGCAGGTTAGAGAAGGACAACCAATCTTCAACGGACTGCACCATAGTGAGTAACTCAGCACAATCAGTCTTAAAATGTTGACAAGCGATCCCTGTAGCACGTATCCGCTCCATGGCCAACAAGAATGCTTCTAACTCCGAATGTAGGGGGAGGAGCTCAATCTTAGACACTTGGCCCCCAACAACAAGGTTCGATCCTCACCAACGCAACAACAAGGTCCTGAATGCACATTGGTGGCTTTCCAAGAACCATCATCTGACAACGAGGTGAAGAAACCTGGACATCCGAAGACGGAGATTGAGCTGACATGACTGCCATAAAAGAGAGCGCCTCTTCCCAGGCTAGCATATCGCCCAAATCCTGAGAAATTATTTCATTCATCTCGATCAATCTCTAAACTTTGAAAAACTTTTATATTTATGACCTTCGAGATTGCCCATAAAATCTATGGTAACTGAAGAAGTTGATCATGATCACCATGTTGAAAAGCATCCCTCCAAAAAACAAAATCCAAATTCGAGTACACCTTCCAGATTGCCCATAAAATCTATGGTAATTGAAGAAGTTGATCAGGATCATTATGTTGAGAGACATCGCTCCAGAAAATAAAATCCAAATTCGAGTACACCGACTCATATGGAAACCCCTCTGACGAGACCAAAGTCAGAGATAAATTTCAAACTTCACACGAGCGAGGTCATTCAAAGAAAATATTATTAATAGTCTCAACCGCAGAGTCGCACTTTTTACACCAAATATCACATTGGACACCTCGGTGTATATATTTACTTTTATAGATAGTTTTTACTTACTAAAAATATTTACTTTTTATTCTTTATTAAATTTAATTTTATTTTAAAAACTCTAAACCCGCACATCAGGCGGATCCTAATCTAGTTATATAATATAAATTATTATGGAAAACAATTTAGTAAAACAGGAAAAATGATTAAGTAATAAAACAAAATTAGTTTGTTGTTTTATAAAGAAGTATATTATATTGTTATGCCAGCATAATTTTCGTTTTTGTATTGCATCTTTGTTGTTAATTGGGGATAATTATATATTGTTAAATACTTATAACTTTATTAATTTTTATTTCTGTAAATAATAATGTGAAATATAAAAATATGAATTTGATTTCTAAAAACACAAAAAGTCATATGCCATAAATGGTTACATTTTATAAAAACTTTCTCCATCATGTTTAAATATTTTATAGGTAAAATGTATTTTACATAAAATAAACACAATTTTTTAAAAAATTTAGTTAATATTTTATTTTAGATCCCAAATTAATAATTTTATTCATAATAATTTTAGTTGAATTGATTTATTTAGTGCGGGTTGTTACCTACTACCTAGTTAGATTATATCCTAAATTAGAAATATTAATATTATACTGTTAAGGAAATATCTAATTTATTTTTGAACAAAAAACAGCTTCTTGCCTTCTGCATTCTTTTTATGGTCAAACACTTCATTCAATAATTTAAGATCCATACACTACAATTGTTGGTACTTCGTGTACAACCAATAAGGCGGTATTGAATAAGAAACATAAACTTGATCTACTTCATAAGGTTTGTATTTGTGTCAGATGTAAAAGTTCTAGTGGTTAGAAAACTTTAGTTTTATTCTTTAGATTGTTGTCAAATGGGGATGTAGCTCAGATGGTAGAGCGCTCGCTTAGCATGCGAGAGGTACGGGGATCGATACCCCGCATCTCCAATTTTAAGTGATTTGCTTTTTTTTTCCTTTTTAAGATTTAATTTTAAGTTTTTAACTGTCGGAATCTCCAAACTCCCAAACGTCATTTTGATCCTTTGAATTCTTTGCACAATTACACAACACGTCTCTCAGTCAACAAACAAAGACTTAAAGACACCACACATGTACACTTCAACACTTATCTTTTACTCCTGTGTTCTGTCTTAAATCATTGAATCTTCCTATCGACAAAAAATAAAATAAAAAGAAAAAAGAGACATGGCAGACAAAACCGATCGTATGAACGATCTCACGACTTTTATCTCGACGAACACCGGAGTTAAAGGACTCGTCGATGCCGAAATAACCGAAGTTCCTCGACTCTTCCATGTCCCTTCTTCAACCTTATCAAACAACAGACCTTCAGATATCTCCGACTTAAACCTCACCGTCCCAATCATCGACCTCGGAGAAATCACTAATGATATTGATGTCACATCCTCGAGGAACAACGTCGTTTCGAAGATCAAAGACGCAGCTGAGAAGTGGGGATTTTTTCAGGTGATCAATCATGGTGTTCCTTTAACTGTTCTTGAAGAGATCAAACAAGGAGTTCGAAAGTTTCACGAAGAAGATCCAGAGGTGAAGAAACAATACATGTCTACCGATTTAAATAAGAGATTTCTTTATAACAATAATTTCGATCTCTATCATTCTTCTCCTGTGAATTGGAGAGACTCTTTCACTTGTTACATTGCTCCAGATCCTCCAAATCCCAAGGATATTCCAGTAGCTTGCAGGTAACTTTTATAGTGATTAATAGTATATTTGTAGTGATTAATTATTCTATTTCTTACCATCCACAATACATAATTTAAAAGTACACAATCCGATATTACCTTCGTTTAGGTTCGATGTATTTTGTTTATTTGGTAATTGGTTCACTTTGGTTCGGATACACTAAAATAGTTTTTAGCATTTGGTGATTATTTTGCATAAATAACAAAATTTACGTACTTCAAATGATTCTAGGGGTGCTGTGATCGAATACACGAAGCATGTAATGGAATTGGGAGATTTGCTCTTCCAACTTCTATCAGAAGCTTTAGGTTTAGACTCTGAGATACTGAAGAGGATGGATTGTCTTAAGGGTTTGTTCATGGTCTGCCATTACTATCCACCTTGCCCACAGCCAGACCTAACTTTGGGGATAAGTAAACACACCGATAACTCTTTCTTCACGCTTCTTCTTCAAGACCAAATCGGTGGTCTTCAAGTTCTCCATCAAGATTATTGGGTCGATGTACCTCCTGTTCCTGGAGCTCTTGTTGTCAACATTGGTGATTTCATGCAGGCAAGTCCAGTTGATGCATTATTTTAACTGAAAAACAGTCTTAACATATATATTTGAGACATTCTGTTTTGCAGCTGATAACAAACGACAAGTTCTTAAGTGTGGAGCATAGGGTACGAGCGAATAGAGATGGACCGCGGATTTCCATCGCTTGCTTCTTTAGCTCAAGTCTGTCTCCAAATTCCACGGTTTATGGACCGATTAAAGAGCTCTTGTCTGATGAAAACCCTGCAAAGTACAAAGATATCACCATACCAGAGTACACTGCAGGATACCTTGCAAACATCTTTGATGGAAAGTCATATTTGTCTAATTTCAGGATATGAAAGAAGTCTTGTCCTACTTGGTGAATGATTGATATTTGTGTTCTTTTGTATATGTTAAGCTACTATGTTTTTGTTCTGGAGTTCGGAACCACTGTACCAATAAGAAAAAATGTTATACACACAAGACGTTTAAGTAACTTACCGGATTTTTGGACGTCCATTTCATGTCTATAAAAGTGATAAGGAGCTTCGTTTTTGAACCATGAGCTATAATGATGAGTAAACTCACCTTAGTTATGTGTAAGCCCATATATAAATATAACCCATCTAATATTGTTTTGACCCATTTTATTTATTTAGACCTATATAATATTGTTTTGTTGTAAACTATATAATAATATATTAGATTAGGATCCGTGCTAGAGCACGGGTTAAAATTCCTTTTATTTATATTATAATTTTAGAATAAAATATAATTCATATGATTGTTTTTAAAAGCTTTTTTGGATAAAACATTATTCAATAAAATCATATGCTAAATATGATGCTTGTAAAAAACATCTATTTGTAAGTTTTATATTGTTAATTTGTAATTTTATGTATGAGAAATGGTTATGTTTGTTGTTTGTTTTTATTTTAATTTTTGAACATGTTTGGTGAAGAGTGTTTTAATATGACCCGTGTTTAGGTTAGATTTTATTTTCAACTGCACAATAAGATCTTGGAAACCACGATTAAGTGTGATAAATTATCAAAATTTTATTCCTTTTTACGCCTAACAATATATTTTTATGCCTAACAGTATATATTTTGTAACAATACATAGAATACTAAATATTTTTTTTGGAAATTGTATAAATCATTGGAATATTCTCTTTAAGAGGATTTTTTGGGATATTCTTAAGTGTATTCCACAGTTTAACCAATTAATCTGTATTTTTTTGTAACTAACCTATATTTAATCTATAACCTATTTTGTAACCAACTTATAAAAATTATATAGTCTACAAAAAAAGTTGTGTACTTCCGTTTCTGTTTTATTACTAGATTAAGATCCGTGCTATAACATGGGTTGAAATTCATTTTATTTATATTGTAATTTTTATATAAAATATAATTTATGTAATTGTTTTTAAAAGTTTATACAATAACTTTTAAAGAACTTTATACAAGACACAAAGACGTAAGTATTAAAAAAATTTATAATTTATTGTCAAATTATTTCATGGCGTTATACAATGGTTATAAAGAGATCTTATATTTTGTTCAAAAAAAAGGAGTCTTATATAGCTTATTAAGAGTCAAGACACGTGAATAACATACAACCAAAGCAAGAATCAATCACATTAAAGAGATGTTGTGATCGTGGGAGATGGAGACTAATCGTGGGGATTTTGATTGCAGGGGGATGAATGTGGACTCAATCACATTTAAGAGATGTTTGTTGATCACTTTTGCACTTGTAAGGGATCTAGAGAAACAAGATCTCCAAGAAATAAGTCACATTTGGTCCTTGATGAAGTCTACATAAGGAAATGTTCTTTAAGGTGATTTTTTCTTCCTCCTTTTATTATCTTCTGTACTCATGGTCTAGAGGCTTCACTTTATCACGACACTTCCACATCGTATAACCATGGCTGACTTTCGATTTGTTGACCTTATCAGACGCAGGGCTTAAGAAACAGATAATCAGAGAAATGTGTACTACTTTTACATCCAAGGTAACTTACTGAACAAAACGATTCACATTTGATTTATTTTTATTTACTTCCCACTTTATGCCTTCACAAAGCAATGGTGTGAATATGAAAAAGATGATCAAGTCTATTAGCAGGTTGGAATAAAGACATATAGGTACAAGGTTCTTCCTTCAAACTACATGAGCTTCATTTCTGAGCTTCTCAATCAACTCATCCACTGAAGAAACCATAACCCCAGATTTCCTCTTTGGAGGCTCCGTGACTTCCAAGATCTCTATGTCAGATTTAACGTCAACTTTCAGATCTTGCACCGTCATTTTCTTTATAGGCTTCGATTTCGCCTTCATTATGTTAGGAAGTGATGCATATCTTGGTTGGTTCAGCCTCAAATCAGTTCTGCATTGTAAAATCAAAAGCTGTTATAAACACAACGAGAGTTGTTGCACCTTTCTACTAAAGCTATATGCTAGTTTGGTTAATAATTTGTGAGACCACACAACGAGTTCCACAAAGAATGCAATTAACAGAATGATGAACCGATCCGATTAACTGAAACATAAACAGGTTAGTTGGTGGTTGATACATTATACATATAAAACCTCAACTCAAGAGAGATCATGACGTCACACAATCATGTAAGAATCTAGAACTTACGTTATCACAGCAGGTAAGTCAACACAAAGAGTTTCAAGACCTCCATCTACTTCTCTATCCACAGTTGCAATATGCTTATCCTTATCCAACACAACCTACTAAACAACAACGAGTAGAGCACAGTAAACAAACAAATCATAACTCAGAGAGCATACATAAAAGATAACATATGATCTGAAAGCTTTCAAAGGAACTACTCCTTCGTTACCTTCGATGCAAAGGTTGCTTGTGGCCAACCAAGCAAAGCTGCAACCATTTGTCCTGTTTGATTGCAGTCATCATCTATTGCCTGCAGAACTAAAAAACGTTTACACAGCAATATACTTTACATCAAACTTAATTCGAATAATAAGGAGTACCAACTGAAAGCTATTACAAAAACCAGTGTTCATCATCTTAACCATTCCAAGACTCAATGAATATGTTATAATAAGCATAATATGATGAGTCAAATCCTGAAAAATCTCAACTTTAGCAAAGATTCAGTTCTTAACCAAAGTTCAAAACTTGCCAATCAAATCAGAGCAAAACGAACCTGTTTCCCTAGAAAAATCAATCCAGGGTTCTCAACTTCAGCAAGACTCTTCAAGATCTTAGCAATCGTCAAAGGAAGGAAGCTAGTATTGGTCTCCACATGGATCCCTCGATCCGCACCCATAGCTAAACCAGTACGAAGCGTGTCCACGCACTGTGAAGGTCCAATACTCACTGCAACAACCTCTTTGGCAAAACCCGCTTCTTTGATTCGAAGCGCTTCCTCAAGAGCGATCTCACAGAACGGATTCATCGACATCTTCACATTTTGAGTATCTACACCAGTCTGATTTCAACGATAAAGGAATCAAATTTAGCGGCAATTCAACGGCTACCGAGAAATTTAGAGATGGGTTTTGTGTGTACCTTATCGGGTTTGACACGGATCTTGACGGCGTAGTCGACGACACGCTTGACGGCGACGAGGATCTTCATTTTGTCCGATAACAGCAGAAAAAAAAAAGGGAGCAGAAGCAAATTTTAGTTTCTGGATCGAAGATTATTCGGGTTTATTGTTTGGTTAAATCCGGTTTAGAGTTTAGGCCGCCGGGGATAAAAAATGATGAAAAAATCTTAAGGGTGTGGGGGGGTATTCATCCTATCTTAATTAGCCAATAGAAATGCAATAGCAGATAAAATAAAATCTGTAGAATTTTATTGACCAGTTAAAATATCAGTTTGAGATTATAAATAAAAGTTCTAAACAAAATTATATGTCAATTTAAATCTATATAAGAGAATTAGGATTACAATTAAATAAACATATATGTCATTTTGGATTTATAAATAATGATTAGAATTTAAATTTTACAATCAAACAAAATTATATGTCGGTTTAGATTTATAAAAGAGTTTTTAAGGTTTATATTTATACAATTAAATTGATTGTATTTAGAAATGCTTAAAAGAGTTGTGTTAGATTTAAAATATACATTAAAAACGTGTAAAAATCATGGTTATTTTTTTCTTCACAAAAATATCTATTATAAATTTCATAGTAGTATTGATGATTTTCTCGAATTCCTCAATTTTGAAATGATGATTTCAATTCATCTTTAGCCAACATAAATTAATTACGAAGTACTTTTTTTCATTTTCTGATATTTTTCTTTCATGTTGTCTATTTTATAATAAGTTTGAGGATTTATGTTCTTTGTTTGCATAGTTTTGCAGTTTTAAAATTAACTTGCACACATAGCGCAATCAACCTTGAGTATTTTTGACAAAATTAACAACAACAAAAAAGTTGTGGTGTGATATGCTTTGTTCATAAAAGCAGTAAATTACCATTTGCTTTGTCTAGATATACATATATTTGAATGGATTGATTGTTTATTTCTTAGTCTTTTTTGGATATTTCTTGGTATTTTAGGAGTAGTGGTGGATTGGAAACAACGACGGAAGAAAGGTGGTGAGTTAGTGGTTCTATTCTTGGTGGAAGAATCGTCCTGTTGGTCCAAGTCAGGGATCGATTCTCCCCAAACGCGGAATTGCTCAGCTTTATCCTTTGGCCACATGGGTATAGGCTCATTGCTTACGGCCCATTTGCAAACTTGGGAAGACCCTATCGTGGAATACTCTCTCATTTAATAAAAAAAAAAAAAAAAAAAAAAAAAAAAAACAAACAACGACGGAAGAAACTTGATAGTGACGAGAAACATTAGAGTTGGCAAGGTGTGCACGATGGTGAACGACAGGACGAATGGTGAGAGATCAGCAGTGAGTGATATTTTTTTTGGTGAAAATTCAAAGATTTCTAAACTTTTCACTTTTATCTTTCTCATTTACATAAAAAAAAAAATTCTAGTTTTCCAAAAAGACGATGTTTTACTCCTAATCCTGAATGAAATTTGGGGTTCACGGACCCGGATTTGAGTTGGAATGTTATGCATTTACTATCGGGATATCAGATTTTGACGTAGAAGTGTGAATCCCTCCATGAGTTTTTTTGTTTGTTTGTGTAAAGCAAGTTTTTTGAGTTTTGCAAACTTAGATAGTCAAATAATTTATCTGTCACATACAACTCATCTAAACAAACCTTTCTCGCCTACCTCTCACCGACCAAATAATAAAAAAATCTATCTCAAAAATATTGAAAATGAAATAACAAAAACAAATGTAGAAAGAAACAAGAAAATTAGACAAATCAGCAAAGCGGCCCATTAGGGTTCAAAATAAAGAGGCAATATAGACGAACTTCTAGAGCGTCTACTGCTCCCAAAAGAGAAGAAAGATCTCTTCACTTTGGAATTAATAACATTGCCACTACTGCTACATCCTCCTCCGTCTCCGACCACCTGAGCTTCTCGATTCTTCCGAATCGCCTCTTGAACCGCTAGGTAAAGCTGTCGATCCGCCGATGAATCCATTGAGATGGATCTTCTAATGGGCTGAATACTGCTAAATTGCTCGTCTTTACCTCTTCTTATGTCGATGCATTCGTCTCCCATACTCGTGACCTTGTGAAGCTTTCTGCATTTCCTTGGAAGCCCTCCACGGTCAAGCTTCTTCGGAGATGGACTGATCGAATTAAGAGTGTCTTCGCTCATTAGGTGACCTGAGTTTGACCTTTCTTGTTCCATAAGTAACCTTCCGTTTCTCGGACTATCTCTGTTACTACCAATGCTATGCCCTAGCTCAATGATCACATACTCGTTCTCACCTCTTAACACGACCGGATTCTCGGGAGAAGTGCTCGGCGCAGAAACCCGATTCGGAGGGAAACTTGTGTCAGAAGAAACCCTAGCTCTACACAAAGGGCAATTGGCATTGTTCTGAAGCCATACATCGATACAGTCAATATGAAACAAATGACAACAATTTGGGATAATCCTCAACTTCTCCTCATCTTGAAACTCATTCAAACAAACAGAGCATTCTTGAAAACTCTTCTCTTCTTCTCCTGTGAAAACGCCGTCGTTTTGCTCGTCTCTCTTCTTGAATTTAAAGATTGGGATAGCTCTAATGACAGATTCATCAAGACCACGGTTTCTGAACTCTGGAGAGTAAACCATTAGAGGATCTTGGTTGTTGTGTCGCCTTCGAGATAAGGAGAACCGACGAAGAATGTCGATTCGGTGCCAATTCAGACAACATTTGATAACGAAAACATAATAGCTTACAAGTAAGAATGCTGTGGCTAAGATTCCAATCACCGCAACGGCTAAGATTGGGAAACTCGTCCCTGTCGAGCTCGCACGGTGGAAGACAGGCAGCGGCGCCGGAGGTGAGAAGCTCAGATCCCGGAGGAGGTTGCTACGGTTTGATAGATCCATTAACTTACTATACGAACAAGCTCATCCTCTAATGGAGAATAAAAGAGTAAACTTTGAAAGATCTTGAAGAGAGAGAGATTGGAGTAAAATGAAAGTTCGGTGAGATTTCTTGGGGTCTTTATATGATTATATTAATATTTTTCTTGATCGGTGTGACTCGTTTACTCTAAGATTAGTATTTATAAAAAATGTAAAATTAACTGTTATTTTAATTTAACAGTTAATTTGATTGGTCGGAAAATTGAAAGTTTGTTTGTTTGTTTATGTACTAGTGGTGGGGACTTTTTTTTATTTAATAAAAAAATCTGACATATATTCGCATTAACTATGATTTTATAATTTTGTTTGCATTAATTGTTATGATTATATAATTTGATCTACCTTTTGGACATTTTGGTATTGGAGTGATGTTGCTTTTGATAATTATATATTATTGTTTTGAATTGATATTCTGATAGTGAAAGTTCGTCTAAGTAGATAGAATTGTTAATCTTTAATTTACGCGATGTAATGATGTTATATCCATTAATTAACAATAACTAAATCGATATATTATCTTTGTGGATATGATTTATGATCTAACCATGATTGTCGGTAGCTTGTTAATAACAAGTTGTAGACTTTGTTGTAGTAGTGACTAGTGAGGTTCTTATACTAGAATCTTTCAAGTTTCAGACGAATCCTGCGTACACTTAGTTGTAATATTTTGTTTTCCTGTTTAAAAAAAATATTTATAGAATTATTCTATATGCTAGTATGATTTTCTCATCAATCAAACCCATTATATATAAATGATTCATTTCAAATTGTTTTCAACTGCATATGATATCTTGTTAGATGATAAAGTGAGCTTTGACTAAACACGTAACTTTGAAAATATGTTGTTGGGGATAGATCCTCACTCCAATAAGAGGGTCTGGTCCAAAGAAAAGCCCAAAATAATTCTCCTAGGAAAGAGGGGTATTTTGGTTTTTTTGGAGGACAAACCGACACAGTTTCCTATAGGTACAGGCGTACGGTTTTCGAGAAAAGGGGATCGAGAAAAAGGCAAGAGAACACGGATAGCAAGTACGAAGCTCTCACTCATCCAGAGCTAGAATTTACAAGCCCGCAGCTCATCCATTGTATTCGTTCATTGTTTATAATTTGTTTAAGTTGTGTTGTAACCCATCTTTTGTGTCCTGGCACCGATTAATAGAAGAGAATTTCGACCTCCTTTTACCAAACTAAACATTCTAATTGTGACCGATCTAGACATCAACATATGTTAAAGGTTATATACTTATATTACCATTCATTGAAATACGAAACTTATAGTAGTACAGTATAACTTTTCCTTTATTAACTGGTTCTCACTTCTCGCCGCATATAGGATTCAAGAATATTAAAATTTTATAAAATTAAAACTTAAATGGCGAGAATGGTTAGTTTTGTATTATTTCGGACAACGTATGAGAATGGTTACTTATCCAGTTCATCTTAACAACAAAATAAGTAAATTATCCAGTTTGATTCTATCAATTCTAGTCTTTAGCTAGTCTGAAATAAGAACTGTAAATAGTGTGTTACGACGAATAAAAAGGTTAATGAGATAAAGATAGTTTGAGGAGATTTAATGAGTAACACTAGGATTTTAAAATTCTAATAATATAAAGGAAAAAAGATGGCTAACTACACGAAGTATTGGAAAATGCATGGTCACACATACCAAGTATAATATTGTATCCTCAACTACACGAAGTATATGTATTGCATGACCACATGTATGAACTATATGACGTTATGTGGTCAACACCATAGACATACAATCTGGTACACCGGTCGAATAATTCCGGTTAAGACCGACGTTGACTCCGGCGTTGACCAACATTGACCAAAAAAAATTATATTTTAATTTTTTTCTATGAAAAAACAAAATAATAAATTACTATATTAAATTATTTATGAATTTTCATGATTAGAAAACATTCTATTCAATATCTAAATATCTTAGGTATCTCTAATATATTTATTCTTATAATTAATTAATTTTTTTTTAAAGCTAAAATAATAGTTAAATAAAAATAATTAATAATTATTTTCAAGATATTAATAGATTTTATCTTGATTTTAGGATATGTTTGCAAAAGGATATAGAATAAGAGGATTTTTGCAAATGCCCTTATGTTATATATTGAAAATAATTATGTATCATTATATTTTATCTATTAAAAGTAAATAGTGTTAATTTTTTTGTTATTGTTTACATGTTATTAGGAGTATGTAAATTTTTTTTATACCAAAGAGTATCTAAAATTTTGTATACTCTTTACCATGCAAATTTTAAAGTAAAGAGTCATATACTCAAATCTTTTGCATATTATTTTCTAATGAAAATAGTTGAATTTGATTTTATTGATTCTTGTAGTATTTAAAATTTTAAATAATATGATGATCAGAGATTTATATATATAAAATCATTAATAATTACATATGTTATATATATATATATATATTTCTTGAAAATAATTATTAATAATTTTATTTAACTATTAGTTTAGCTTCAAAAATAAAAGTAACTAATTATAAGAATGAATACATTAGAGATATAGAAATAATTAGATATTGAATAGAATGTGTTTTCTAATCATGAAAACCCATATATAATTTAATATAATAATTTATAATTTTGTTTTTTAATAGAAAATATTAAAATATAATTTTTTTTGGTCAATGTTAGTCAACGCCGGAGTCAATGTTGGTTTTTGCCGGAATCATTCGACCGGTGTACCGGATTGTATGTCTATAGTGTTGACCACATAACGTTATATAGTTCATGCATGTGGCCATGCAATACATATACTTCGTGTAGTTGATGATACAATATTATACTTGGCATGTGTGACCATGCATTCTCCAATATTTCAGGTAGCTAGTCATTTTTTTCCTAATATAAATGGATTTAAGGTATAGATTAATGATTGGAAACGTTTAAAATAAAAAAGGGTAGTAGGACTTTTACAAGACGTCCATTTCTATTTTCTAGTCAACACTGAATCATCATTGCTATTCAATAAAAGAAGAAAATACAAAAAGTAAACTGGCGCACATGCACTCCACCATACGTATATGTATATTCACGTAATAGCGCACATATATATATATATATATATATATATATATATATATATATTTCTGACGCTTAGTTAAGCAAATGAGATGGCACATTTAAAAAGTCAACATTGATCACCGAATTTTTCAGACGGCTTATCCGTTCAATTCCTGGTACATGACCATTTGGTACACACATAACACCCAAATTGTGCCCTAATATTTCTTTCCCAGATACTATTTTTGAGACACCGTGATCACCCTTTTTCTTCGACGTCTGTAAGGTTCCTGCTCACTGGCATCGGGTCCTCTCACCTTCTACGCCACTTCTGCTGCTTCATGTGTTCCCTCGTTCACTCTTTTAAAGCTTTTTTCCTGTTTATTTTCCTTTTTTGAATATTTTTCAAACCTCAACCGCCACCCCAGATCCAGACGAAGTAGACTTGTATTTGCACTCATACCAAAGGATGTGGAGTCCGGCAAACCCCATCCTCATCTACCCTCGCCCAGTCCTACCGTCGTTTTGCATGAAGTCCCTACACTCCCCAATTTCTCGATCCGGATTGTGCACTGTCTCTGAAGAACATTTTTCCGCAACATCATCCGAACCTCTCCAGGCGGCATCGGAGTTGATGTTTAATGGAGAATCTTCCAGAGCTGCGACTTGCCTCTACTTTTGGACTCCCATTACAAAGACATGTCACCGTGAGAGCTTCGCAGACCCTTGGCCACTCCCACCAGAGAAACATATCTTTTTCTCTTCTCCGATTACCCGCTGCACATTTCAACTCCCTTGGCCATCCACAACATCCACCGGATCTCTGCGGATGAGCTATGGACCCGAACTCGGTTTGTTGTCACCCCAATTGGTCTTGCCCAACCTCCAAAAAACCATGTTCTCTCTATCTAGCCCTCTATTATCCGATAGAATGCTCTTAGTTTGTTTGGCTATCCTCGATGTTTGAAGACTGCATCAGAGAAACCATTTAGCTAGTGTGTCTTGGATGTACAAAGGGTATGTTGGAACTATGGCCATTGCTCATCTTATGACATTGTCGTTTGGTCCCCAAATCTGGAATTATCATGTTTTGTTCAATTCCCAGCAACCATACCCTCTAATGAAGCTCAGGTCGTTCGTTTATGTCCCCGTGTTCTGCCGAATACAAACCTTGTGTGGAATCCTTGATCACTATTTCCATGGCAGAGAGGATCCAACTGGTTTGTTACGGCTTTACATTACTGCTTTGTGCCTGGTTTTAGCTTCATTGGTGAATTCTCCTGCTCCCAATGCCCTGCAACCAACCACTCCTCTGAAGCTCACGTCTGTTTTGTATTCGTCAATGTCTTACCGACTACAGTACAAACTTTGTCTGGAATTCTTTATCACCATAGCCATGGCAGAAAGGATCCACCTATTATGTTACGGCTTTACACTTATCTTTTGCGAATACTGGTTTTAGCTTCAATCTTGCAAGTTACTGCTCCCAAGTCCTTGAAGTTCCATGGCGTGCTAGGTCTGAATTCAAATTGTCGAGGCTGCGGTTCTGGCCGTAGAGTTTTCTCTACTAACAACCACCCCTCGACGATTCTAGCTAACTACTTCAGGTACCACCTTGCTAAGAAAACAATCATCAGCACCTCCTTCACCTGCCACGTTATTGGCCCTTGAATCTCTGCCATGGCATTGCTTTTGCTAATGCTCCTCACTCCAGGGAGATCCTTGGCTCTGATCGTTCTACCAATGACATTGTGTCCTTTGACCGTGACCTACTTGTCATCTCTCGATGATGTCCAATCCTGCAATCATGATCCCACATGTCTCCAACTGCTTTTTAGCACTTGCTTCATAGCTCTCATGGACTCTTGCTTGATGTGTCATTTATTCTTGTTTATGTCTATGGTTTTGGGGAAAGTCTATGTTTGTAATCTTTTAAACTCTGGGATACTTTATCTACATACTTGTAATGTTTTTGTTTGTGTGATTTGTGTAAAAGTTACAAATCCTATGTTATTCAGTTATGAATTTTAAAAAGTCTCCTGAAATCCACTGTTATTGAACTAATGATTTAAAAATATACTTTAAAATCTATTGTTATTCAAAACAGTTTGTGGATTTGGATTTTAATATTTTTTAGGGATTATGGAGGATTTGAGAGGATTTGTTTAGTTAAAAATACAGAAATCCAAATCTCATGGTTTTAGGTGAAATTTGAAAATTTTTTACTATAAATCATATCAACTTCCCTAAAATCTATCAAAACTCCAAATTTTCTAAATCTCATAAAATCCTCCAAAATCATTGTTTCAATACACCCCCGACAATCTTGAAAGCCAATGTTTTAATATTAACTTTCCATTGTCCATATAAGTTCTAGCTAGACCATTTAGTTAGAACTGACATTTGTTTCGTAATTAATCTATACGTATCTAGCCGAATAACGAAATCTTGATGATGGTATGATTGCTTTGTACTAGTGCAATTGCAATGTTATAATTTGAATGTAATTTTATTAAAAGAAAATTCCTTAAAATACCACGTTTTAAAGTCTCTTGTCTATAAATATTACTATTAATTTACTTTTCCAAAAATATCACAAATTTGTTTTTTCTCAAAAATACCAGAAACAGAAAGATTGATTTTAAGGGATGTAGAACTTTTTATTTATTTAGGTTGACTATTTTAAATTATGGTTTAGTTTTTAGGATATAGTGTTTAGGATTTAGGGTTTAGTGTTGAAAGTTTAGCTTTAAAATATAAAGGTAAAAATGGTATTTTTGGAAATTTTCGTTTTAGTGATATTAATGAAAATTTTCTTTTTCATATATTATTAGGTATGTGAATTGGTTTTAGCAAAAAAGATGTATGTGTGTTGGTTGATAACCTCTCTCAAAAAACCTAATCGCCGCTTCAAAGACCTAGATCTAAATCTCGCCGTTTACAGTGGCCGCCGTCCTTCTGACAGTGGCCCCGTATAAGTTTTAGTTTTTAGCTTAATCTTCTCTTAAAGTTCTTTTGGTTTCGTCCACAACAAAGTTTTGATATCGATCTCAGATCCAGAGATGGATCTGTCTTTCAGTTTCATCTCTTTGCTTCAAATGGAGTTGATCTGAATGGTCTGTACCTTTGTCAGTCGAATCAGGTGGTGCAACAAAATTAGAATAGGTCCTAAGCCTAGCTTTATTTGTTTAAGTAAATATGATTTTCTCTAGTCTTTGGTTCAGCTTCGGTGTGAAGTAATCACGATGGGAGAACAGAAAAGGTTATCATCGACTCTTTGAAGAAGATGTTCTCGGGGGCCCCTGTTACCTCGCCCACAAGATGAAGTTTCTTTTCTCCCCGCATCCTTAAATAAAAAATTTCAATCGGAGCATATCAGCAGCTATAGCCTCATGTCTTCTCCTGGATTGGCTGAAGCACTTCTGAAGAGGTATTGGGTTGAGTTTCAGTTGAAGATATAACGGTATAGAAGGGGTTGTTTTCTTCATTCTTTGGCTGGTGCTCTTCTTCATCAAGGTTCTTCAATTTTCCATTTTAATCTGTCCGACCACAGCTTTATCCTTTCGCTCTTGAGAGCGATTGTTGTTTGTATGTTCTCTGAGTCTTTTTCTCTGCGGACGAAGGACTCCTGCATCGTTGCCTTCATCGTCTTGGAGTCAACTTTTCTCCCGACTGACTTGGTTTCTAGAGATGAATTCTTAGTAGCTTTGCAGTTTTGGTTTATTTTGGTTTTAGATCTGGTTGTTAGTTTGTAAGATTTCCTGAGTATCTGGGGTTTCTTTGTACACACCGGCTCAGCCTCCGAAATTTTTTTTATCCTTTTTGGCTATGTATAACTCACAAATACATTCCATCAATGAAAATCCTTTTAGTGAAAAAATAAAAAAAGTTGGTTCATAACAACATCTTACTGCAGATAAAAGTTATTAATACTTGAGGTGTTAGATTGTGGGCTTCTAACTCAAAACCAATTGACAATGAGTGGAGAGGCCTATATCTTATATATACCACTTAAGATACTACTCAACTTCCAATGTGGGATATTGTATCCCTAATACGCCCTCTCGAGATGATGGCTTCTTTTGGCATCAATCTCGGTATGTTCGGGCATGAATCGGCGGACCAATTATTGGGCTGGGCCGATTGTGGATTGGGTTGAGTATGTGCAGACCGGGCTCTGATACCATGTTAGATTGTGGGTTTCCAATTCAAAACTAATTGGCAATGAGTAAAGAGACCCATAGGGAATTTTCCATCTACACCCACTTTCTCCAAAAGTATTGACACTTACACCCACTTTCTACTATCCCTATACTTTTCTTATGTCAAATTACAACTTACACCCTCTAACTAAACTAACCTTCTCTTTCTACTTTTTTTTTTTTTTTCTCATCTCTCTCTAACTTTTCTCTTTCTTTTTTAATATTTTTTTCTTTAACATTTATTTTTCATTTTCATTACTAAATTTTAAGTTTAGTAACTTTAGTTGGTGATAACATACTAAATTTTAAGTTTAGTAACTTTAGTAGTTGACAAACAAAAAAAAGGTTAAACAACTTGTAAATAAATATTTTTTGCACCTTTCAATATTTTTTCTTTTCACAAAAAAAAAATTCAAGAATCTAATCTAAATCAAATACAATTGAATTGGTGTTCATAGTCAAATCAACAATTTCTAAGTTCAAACTAAATTAATTAAATAATTTAGAAATTAATGAATTTATTTAACTAAAATTTCAATATGAAATATATTGTTTGTCCACATACTTTAAGCTTAAATTAGATGCATGATGGATTAGCAAAATATTGCATTCATAAATAGTTATCTATTTGAATAAGTTTTAAGAAAACTTTGATTTGTTACCAGTAGCCCAAAATTCTATTGGTATCCACATGAACATGAATATATGGATTTGATGTTTTCGTTGTATCATAAACCCTAAATCTCTATAACCCGCAAATTCAGTTGGTATCCACATGACTATGAATATATGGATTTGATGTGTTGCTAGTACCATAATTATGGTCATGTATTATGGATTTGATAACAAACTTTGATGTGTTATTAATACCCACATTTATGGTCATGTGTTACTATTACCCACAAGTTCTATTGGTATCCACATGACCATGATTATATGTATTTGATGTTGTTGTTGATCCTAAACCCTAAATCTCTAGAATCCACAAATTCTATGGGTATCTACATGACCACAAATATATGGATTTGATACTATCGTTGTATCATAAACCATAAATCTCTATAACCCAAAAATTCTATTGGTATCCATATGACTACGAATATATGGATTTGATATTGTCGTTGTATCCTAAACCCTAAATCTCTAAAACCCCCAAATTTTATTGGTATCCACATAACCATGAATATATGGATTTGATGTTGTTGTTGTATCTTAAACCCTAAATCCACATAAGTCATAAATCCTAAACTCTAAACCCTAAAACATCACCATGTTTAGGGTTTACTTTAAAGCTCATCCACCTTTTCTACCATTAAAATTTGGTTAGATATATCCTTAGCTCGTAATCATAACACCACATAGACACTAAATCCATATAAGCCCAAAAACGTAAACTCTATACCCTAAATCTTAAATCCTAAACCCTAAACCATACACCTTGAACTCTAAATCCTAAACCATATATTAAAAATATAGACACATCATCCACATACCTAAACCCTAAACTTTTAACCTTAACCCCTAAATCCTACACCTTGAACCTTAGACAATACAACTTGAACTCAAAACATAGACATTGAATCTATATACCATCTAAAGTATAAACCCTAAACTATGGTGATGTTTGAACATGCAACAAACTTGTCAATAAATTTCATCTGGATTGCTTGTCCACGTGGTCAGAATTTGGTGGATAGGCTTAGAGATTAACAATGACCATGTTTATTGTGTAGTATGCTTCTAGTGACACTTCTAAGTTCTAATATCTCTACTTCTAGCTTTAAAATAGTACAAAACATTTGGCTAAAAGACATCTAAGTGGCTAAACTATGGTGATGTTTGAACATGCAACAAACTTGTCAATAAATTTCATCTGGATTGCTTGTCCACGTGGTCAGAGTTTGATATAGACTTTGAGATTAATAATGACCATGTTTATTGTGTAGTATGCTTCTAGTGACACTTCTAAGTTCTAATATACCTACTTCTAGCTGAAAATAGTACAAAAACATTTAGCTAAAAGAAATCTATGTGGCTAATTTATCTTGGACAAATTTCTGCTCATGTAAAGAATGAGCAAGATATTATAAGATAAGTATCCATAACTACTAATCCACATGATTGATATTCAATGTTCTAAATAAATCAATGTTGTTAATTTTTATTTTGTTTATTAACCACTTATGAGTGTATATGTTTCTGGACCAACACAAAACATGAAGCAATGAGCTCATGGTGTCTATGGATTTAATTGTGTGGATGTTGTATGATGATTCTTTGGTCTGTCTACATTGGTATCCACAAAAAAAATATCCACATGATCACATCCATAGCCACCATTCAACTGTTATTCTTCAGCTTTAAAACTCGTTTGACTCTAAATAAATGATTGATGTTTGTCCATTGAGATATAATGGGTTTCTTTTCAAGTGCATCAAGTTCACAGAGAACTTTTGTTTAAGTATCTGCACGTTTTGGATGGGCTTGAATGAAAATCATGAATTTTAATGTCTAGATATGCTTTGTAAATCCATGGAGACCTATCCATAGTTTTTCTATCCACTAAACTTTGTTTATTTTTATTTTTAAAGTGAATAGTTTTGGTTTTGGGTTCAAGAGTTTATGTTCTAGGATTTAAAATTTAGAATTAAAGGGTTTTGTATTTATTTGGTCTATGTTGTGTTATGAATAATATGCTATGGATAAAGATCTAACCAAATTTCTGTATGTATATTTTGTATGAATAAACACAAGTAACTATCTATTAACAATAGTGCAATTGATTATCCACTTATCATTGAACAAATGTTCAACGACAAATGGATACTGTATAATCTAAAAATTCATAAAAAAAATATAGCAATATGTATTTTAAAATATAGAAAATATATAATCATAACATATTTTATATAAATAAATAGACAATTTGTTTTATGATAATCATTTAAAGTGTTAACAACAAAAAGAAGAGAAAAATAGAAAAAAGAAGGAGAAAAAGAGGAGAGGGACAAAATCGTCCAAAATGTGTGTGTATCCTTACAAAAAAACTTGTAAAAGTATAGGGAGTGTGTAAAGTGGGTTTTTGTGAAACAACTCAACACCAAAATAGGTTTTGGTGTCATTTCCCCTATCTTATATATATCACTTAAGATCCTATTCAACTTCTAATGTGAGATATTGTATCCCTGTCACGTAGACATAATTATACATAATACGTATTAGAGCAAATAACCTAAACATTGGATGCTATTGGCTTTAAAGAAACAAACATATGAAAAACTATGGATGAAAACATTCAAGTAACTTTCATGGTGGGGTGAAAAAGGAAAGACAAAAACATTGCCTAATTCTTAAGGGAAAAATCCCGAAGAAAAGTCAAAATCCCACGTACGGATCCCGAAGAATATTATGGACCGACACTGCTTCCGTAGCCTATCGTGTGTGTATGTTGACGAGTTTGGCACACAATAGAGTCGCGTTTGTGTATTTATATTATTAAATCTTTTTATACACACATAAAAAGTAAAAATAATTAGAATTGATGGCCTACACTACTTTTAAATAAATTATTACAGAAAAGAAAAGTTTTAAACTTTTTCTTATATGATAATTTGGCATCGTTTTGTTCGTTTCACACTAGTCAAGGATTTTGTAGAAATATTAGATTAGGAGCTTAAAATTCTTTTTATTTATATTATAATTTTAAAATAAATATAATTCATAGGATTGTTTTTAAAAGTCTTTTGGATAAAATATTATACAAAATGTTTGTAAAAAACATATATTTTGTAAGTTCTATATTGTTAATTTTGTAATTTTATGTATGAGAAATGATTATGTTTGTTGTTTGTTTTTATTTTAATTTTTGAACATGTTTGGTGAGAGTGTCTTAATATGACCTATGCTTAGGTAAGATTTTATTTTTAACTGCACAATAAAATTTTGGAAATCACGATTAAGGGTGATAAATTGCCAAGATTTTATTTATTTTTACGTCTAACAGTATATTTTATGTCTAACGGTATATATTTTGTAACAATACATGGAATACTGAAGATTTTATTTTGAAAATTATATAAATCACTGGCATATTCTCTTTAAAAGGGTTCTTTCGGGTATTCTTAAGTGTATTCCACAGATTGACCGATTAATCTATAATTTTTTTAACCAACCAATATTTAATCTATAACCTATTTTGTAACCAATTTATAAAAATTATATAGTCTAAAAAAAATTATGTACTTCCGTTTTATTATATAAGAATATCTTAGTTTCTTATTTGATAAAAAAAACAAAAAATTATAATAATTGTTTCTCCTGTATCACTGTATGTGAACTATGAATAGATGAATGTATTCAAAAACTATAAAATTGCATGCAAATAAAACATATTTAGGAAACGGGAACATAGATACTTTTTTTTTGCTAATAGAGCTTAGTTAATGATAATGATTGTTTTTTCCACGACTATCAGCAAATGGCGTTTGCAGTTGTTCGTGTTTCAAGATATTTTTATTATTTTGAACCATTCGAAATTGTTGACTTTTAAAACGTTCAAAAGATGTTTATGCGTTTATGTTCTTTGAAGCAGTTTTTTTTGTCACAAAAAATGTGGAGTCTGATTGATGACCATGTTTAAATGAGGTGGTTAAAAAATTTGTAACGGTTGTAAAAAATGCGGTTAAAAATTAAACGGTTAAGAATAGCGGATGAAAAAGATAGTACGGTTAAAAAACGGTTGAATATTTAGCTTGATTGGTAACATAATAGCAGTTGAATAGTATAAGTTATAATAAATATTAAATAATATTAAAAATATAGTTTAGTTAGAAAATGAAAAATATGGGGTCATAATTTTTTTATCTAATTCATAATATGAATATAGTTAAATGAAGCATCATATTACAAACTACTTAGCATGCTAAATGATTTTAAATTTTCACTATATGATATTAACAAAGAATTTGTTAGAAATGCACTTTTTGACATATCCTTTTTCAAAAATGGCCATTTTTAAACATTTTCATTTTTGCCATCTTTTACACAATTACCTTATATTAAATTATTTTTTAGAATTTGTTTTTTAGGTTTGGGTTTCCAATTTACACTTAGGGTATAGTTTTTAAGGATATGGTTTAGTATTTGGGGTTTAGGGTTTATAATTTTATCATTTTATATATTAAAAGGGGTATTTTTGAAAATGGACACCAACAAAGGGTATTTTTGAAAGTGACATAAAAAAGGTATTTTTGAAAATCTCCCATGTTCAAATATCACATGCATGATGTCCATTTAAAAGTACATCCCCTATTTAATATTTCGGAAGTACACAACTTCTTTTTGGTAGACTATATAATAGTTATAAAAGTTATAGTTATTATTTGATTCATTAGTTGGTTACAAAATAGGCTATATGGATTGACTTCCTTAGTTATACATAGATACAATTAAAAAAAATATCCCAAGAATAATACAATTTAAAAAAAATAAAATCTCTAACAACCATATACTGTTAGGCCATATATACTTTAAGGCAATTAAAGAAAAATATATATAATAAAAACTCAAAAATTAACTAAAACAAAATAAGATCTTAACTAACACCCCTCCAAACTTTTAGTATAAATCATTGACATCTTCATTCACCGAAATACACCCTATTCATACCAAAAAAAATTGTTCAATCTATAAAATATTCATGCTTTAGTAATATTATTCTTTAAAAAAATATTTATTCAACTAAAATTTTAACTGAGTAGCCGGTCAAAATTTGAGTATTTAAATTCAATTTCATATATTTATCTGTTGAATTGTATAGTTTAATATATTATAATAAACTTTTAAAATAATTTAGTTTGAAATATTTTAAAATAGTTTAATTTGATATTTTTAAGAATATCATAAATATATGATAGATCAAAAAGTTAAAAATTATAAACACTCTAATTTGATTTGTTATAGCACAAATCAATAATATATTACTATAATATGAAAGAATTCCAAGAAATACGAGCACGGGTTAAAATTACAAGAAATATGATTTCTCAGATTAAATTAAAGTTTAGAATAATGTTGTTTCGTAGGTTTTCTCGGTTAAGATGATTTTGACAAATATACGTTACATTAATATGCGGTATACTACGGGTTAAGTCATAAAGTTAACAATCAAAATACAATATATAATTTTAAACACTAAACAAATCAAATAAAAAACATAAATTAGTGAAGTGACCTTAGTGCAGTGGCCAAAGGTAAGTCCTTAATGCACAAGGCACCATCACACCAGGGATCGAATCCCACTCCTTACGAATGTAGGGATTAGGCTAATGGGCCGGCCTGTTGTGACCCAATGGTTGACAAAAAAAAAAAAAAAAAACATAAATTAATTTTTTTTTATCACACAACTTAACTTGCGGTATGCCGCGGGTTAATTATCTAGATCTACTAGAATAGATCTTACAAAGTATATGATATTTTGATAAGTCATTTTCAGCATATGATTTAGCACAGTATTCCATCCAAAAAAACTTTTAAAATAAATAAAATAATCATATATATGATGTTTTGAATAAAAATTCATAATAAACAAAAGAAATTTCAACCCGTGCTCTAGCACGGGTTATATTCTAGTATTATTATTGAAATCACAATTTTGGCTTAATTACAAACAAAAACTTCAAATTTTCATATATATATAAATATATATGTTTAAGTATTTCATGTATACTAAAAAAAAGGACATTTTAAACAATACTTTCAATGAATGGACTTAAAAAATTGACTGTGAGATAAGAATTAATTTTTGAGCAAAAGAAAACTGTTTTTTTGTACTCGACGAAAACTTGTATTACAATAATGGCTTTGTACGAATTTTCAAAAGAATATTCACTATTCTTTTCTTTTTTTGTTAGATAAAAGAATTTCATGCAAAAAAAAAAAAGTAAAACAACATAATAAAAATGTCTAAAGTTTTATATAAAACCAAATGTTGGTTTCTCCATGATAGACTTCTGGAGAGGAATCTGCTCCCAAGAACACACTCGCAAGGCTTTTAAGAAGATGGATCGGACTGATGAAGATCAAGAGACCGAAGATGCAATGGATCAACGAAATGGAAGGTGAAGTGGGTTGATTATGTAGCAGATTGAAAGAGATGGAATGGTGAAATGATGCAGCGGATAGAAAAGGGGATTGAAGTGAACTTCCAAGAGAGATGAAAATCTCTTAGACTTCAGGCTCGAATTCAACTTAGATATGACACACTAAGAAGAAGACAAGTTGAGAAGATATTACACACTTCTCAGATCAAACAAGTAAAAGAAAGGTTTTTGATTAAAATGTTTGATGAAAAACAAAGAAGAGATATATGGTCTTTAAATAGGAGAAGGGGAACGAAGAAGAAGGATCTAGAAGAGAAGAGGTGGAGCTCATGCAAGAGTCCACACTCATGCAAGCTCATGCACAAAGTCTTGGAAATTACAAAGCAATAAATGCAAAGTTTGAATGAGAAAGAGATAGAAAATGGGCCAAGGCCTTTGTGGGGAACCTTGGACCACGAATTGGGCTGGCAAAGAGGCTTGAAAATGTTACTTAGGCCTCATTAAAAACCTTGTCAAGAAAACCCAATGGGACAAAACTTGACCAAGGGAAAAAGAGCACCAAAGCAACATTTTACCCTTTACCGAGCACCTTGAGCTGTGAGCAACGTCATAGTGGTTTGAGCCATGTCTTCTTGGTTCTTGTCCAGCTCCTTGAGTAGTCCACTGATAGCTTGGTTGAACCTCTTGGACCGTGACCTTGTTATAGGACCCGCCGGAACGATTAGTGCATCCTCCGCTGCTTCTGCTGGTACAAGCTGCTCCTCCGGTGCTTCCTCTGGTTCAAGCTGCTCCTCATGTTCGTGTGGTTGAGTGGAGCTGTCCATGGTCTCATCATCCTTTCCCACTTGAAAAGGATTTGACCTCAAATCCGAATTATCTGCACAATAAGGAAGAAGATCAGAAACGTTGAAACTGCCACTAACTTTGTACTTACCTTGGAGGTCGAGTTGGTAGGCATTGTTGTTGATTCTTTTGAGCACTGTGAATGGTCCATCAATCCTCGGCATTAGCTTGGATGCTCGCTCCTCCGGGAAACGCTCCTTCCGAAGATGAACCCACACTTGATCACCCTCATTGAAGATGACCTCTCTACGCCCTTTGTTTGCATATTTCTCATACAGCTTCGTCCGGGCCTCCAAATTCTCCTTAGCCTTTTTGTGAACCTGTTTAACTAATTCGGCCTTTTTCTTGCCATCAAGACTTGTTCTCACACTCAAAGGTAAAGGCATTAGATCCAAAGGAGAAGTGGGGTTGAACCCATAAACAATTTCAAATGGAGAAAACTTAGTCGTAGAATGCATAGAATGATTATAAGCAAATTCTACATGCGGCAAGCAATCCTCCCAAGTCTTAAGGTTCTTTTTGATAAGCACACGCAACAATGTGGACAAGGTTCGATTCACAACCTCAGTTTGCCCATCTGTTTGCGGATGACATGTAGTAGAGAAAAGCAATCTAGTTCCTAGCTTAGACCACAAAGTTTTCCAAAAATAACTAAGGAACTTAGTATCACGATCAGAAACTATGGTCTTAGGTATGCCATGCAAACGAACAACTTCCTTAAAGAACAAGCTAGCAACATGAAATGCATCATCAGTTTTATGACAAGGAATGAAATGTGCCATTTTAGAAAAGCGATCAACCACCACAAAAATAGAATCCTTACCTGCCCTAGTCCTAGGCAATCCAACCACAAAATCCATAGATATATCAGTCCAAGGATGCAAAGGAATAGGTAAAGGGGTATACAAACCGTGGGATTGAACCTTAGCCTTAGCTTGCTTACAAGTCGCACACCGTTCGCAAAGTCGTTCAACATCTCGTTTCATGTGCGGCCAGTGGAAATGTTCTTGCATCACCTTATAAGTCTTAGCAACTCCAAAGTGACCCATTAGACCACCTCCATGTGCTTCCCTTAAAAATAATTCTCTCAAAGAAGAGTGAGGCACACAAAGTTTATTTTCAAAGAACAAGTAACCCTCATGCCGATAATACTTTCCAAAAGCAATCTTCTCACAAGATTGAAATATTTTGCTAAAATCTGAATCATCAGCATACAAGTCTTTTATTTGCTCAAAACCTAGCAATCTTGCATCCAAAGAAGTAAGCAAAACATACCTCCGAGATAATGCGTCGGCAACGACATTATCCTTACCTTTTTTGTACTTAATCACATATGGGAAAGTTTCTATGAATTCGACCCACCGCGCATGACGTTTGTTGAGCTTTTGTTGTCCCTTGAGGTGCTTAAGAGACTCGTGGTCAGTATGAATGACAAACGCCTTCGGCCAGAGATAGTGTTGCCACGTTTGTAGGGCTCGGACCAAAGCATAAAGCTCTTTGTCATAGGTCGGATAATTGAGTGTAGCTCCTCCAAGTTTCTCACTGAAGAAAGCTATGGGCTTATGATCCTGCATCAAAACAGCTCCAATACCTATCCCTGAGGCATCACACTCAATCTCAAAAGTTTTCATAAAATTTGGAAGAATTAAAACAGGGGAATTAGTAAGCTTCTCTTTCAAAGCCTGGAATGCATTTTCTTGTGCAGCTTCCCATTTGAAACCAACGTCCTTTTTAATCACTTCCGTGAGTGGGGCGGCAATAGTGCTGAAGTCCTTGACAAAACTTCGGTAGAACCCTGCTAGGCCATGAAAACTCCTCACCTCGCTCACATTTGTAGGACTCGGCCAATCTCTGATTGCCTTGACTTTCTCCTCATCAACCTTGATTCCATCTGCACTCACAACAAAGCCTAGGAAAACAAGATTATCTGTGCAAAAGGTGCACTTCTTATAGTTCGCATAAAGCTTTTCCTGGCGAAGCAAATCCAAAACAAGTCTAAGATGCATGACATGATCTTCTAAGTTCTTGCTATAAACCAAAATGTCATCAAAATAGACCACAACAAATACACCAATATGCTTCCTAAGGACATGATTCATCAATCTCATGAAAGTGCTAGGCGCATTAGTTAACCCAAACGGCATGACTAACCATTCATATAATCCTTGTTTGGTTTTAAAAGCCGTTTTCCACTCATCACCTTCTTTCATACGGATTTGATGATATCCACTTTTAAGATCAATCTTAGAAAAGATGCTAGAGCCATGCAATTCATCAAGCATATCATCTAATCTAGGGATAGGATGGCGATACTTAACCGTTATGTTGTTGATGGCTCGACAGTCCACACACATACGCCAACTCCCATCTTTCTTTGGTACTAGCAACACTGGAACGGCACATGGACTCATGCTTTCTCGAATATGTCCTTTGTCCATCAGCTCGTTCACTTGTCTTTCAAGCTCCTTTTTTTCGGTTGGGTTGGTGCGATAGGCTGGTCGGTTCGGTAGAGCGGCTCCCGGCACAAAGTCGATTTGATGTTCGATCCCTCGGATTGGTGGCAGACCAATGGGATTATCCTCCGGAAACACATCACTATATTCTTGCAAAACCAACTCAACTTTACTCGGTAGCACCGGTTCGGGGTTAGTAGAACAAGCAAGAGTTTCTTTATAAACAAATAGCAAACTATTGTGACTTACCTTGCTCTTACTCTTGTTATCGGTTGGTTCAGTTTGTTTGGAGGTTCGCTGTTTCATGCTAAGCTGATCTAGATAGACCTCATGCGGCGTCATTGGAATGAGAGTCGTCTTTCGGCCATTGTGCTCGAAGGTGTGTCGGTTGGTGAAACCATCATGGTGAACTTGTCGGTCTGATTGCCATGGACGTCCAAGAAGAATGTGGCTAGCGTCCATCGGAAGTATGTCACACATGATTTCGTCCTGATACTTACCAATTGAAAGTGGCACCTTGACTTGCTCCTTGACGGACATCTCACCTTTTTCGTTGAGCCATTGAAGTGCATATGGTTTTGGATGTTTGAGAACTTCTAGGCCAAGCTTTTCCACCATAGTCCTGCTTGCAACGTTAGTACAACTTCCACCATCAATAATCAAGCTACATACCTTGTCTTTGACAATACATCGCGTGTGGAACAAGTTTTCCCTTTGTGCTTGCTCCTCTGATTTGGTTAGAACACTCAACGATCTCCTAGCGACAAGCAGCTCTCCTTTAGCTGGGGCTTCCAAACCCTCTTCCACAGAGTCGTTTTCCGAACGCTCTTCTTCAGACTCCACCTCGCCATTATCCTTAAGAACCATGATCCTTTTGTTGACACATTCGCTTGCGTAATGTCCAAGTCCTTGACACTTAAAGCAACGAATATCCCTTGTCCTCGTGATCACTTCCTTACCCTTACCTTTCGGGTCTGACTCAAACGGCTTTGGCTTGACGAATGGCTTGTAGTCCTTTTGGTAGCCGGGCTTGTCCTCCTTTTGATAACTTGACTTACCTGAGCTGTAGCTGGTCTTAGCGGTGCTGTAGCTGGATCGAGAGTTCTTCCTCTTGATTTGCTGTTCGAACATGACTGCTTTGTGAAGCATCTCCTCAATCTCCACATAGTGCTGGGTTTCTAGACGGTCTTGGATTTCGCGGTTGAGACCTCCCATGAATCGCGACATCATAGTTTCTCCATCTTCATGAACATCAGCTCTTAGCAATAGGGTTTCCATTTCCTTGAAGTACTCTTCAACAGTCTTGCTTCCTTGAACTAAGTTCCTCAAACGTTGATGAAGATCGCGGTGATAATAACTCGGCACAAATCTCCTTCGCATGACGGTTTTCAGCTGGTTCCATGTATCGATCGGCATGTCTCCGGAACGTCTGCGGCTGGTAACAAGCTGATCCCACCAACTTAGAGCATAGTCGTAGAACTCGGTTGCGGCAAGTTTAACTTTGTTGACCTCGGTGACTTCTTGACAAACAAACACTAACTCGATTTTCTGTTCCCACTCCAAGTAGGTATCCGGGTTGCTGGTTCCGTGAAAGGCTGGGATCTTGCACTTAAGACCTCCTAACGGATCTCTTGGTACTGGACGTTCACGTCGACGCCTCCGCTGACTGCTGTGTGAAGAACCGTGGCTATAGTACCGCCTGGTTTCGTCGTCTTGCCTTGGTTCCTCCTGGTTCTGCCTTTGACGCTGATTTGCTTCCGGGTTTGGTTGATTCAAGTGTAGAGCGCCAAGTCTAGCATCAAGCATGGTTGTCATAGCTGTGGTGACTGACTTAAGGATCTTCCTTTCAAGACTAGATGTAGATGACTCTTCCTCTTCTGATGTCACCATGGTACCTGAAATGAAAAACAAAGATCCACCAGTAAATAGTTCTAAAAACACGTAAATGAAAACAGATCTGGGAAAATTATGAAAACAAATCCAAAAATTCTCAAATCAATTTTCAAAAATACTAGACTCGTTCCTGGTTCTAAAACAGTTGAGTTTATAATTTTTGAACGAGTAAAACATTTTAATAATATTTTTGCAAGATGAACGACAGATCTGAAAATAAAAGAAAAGTGACGATTGAAATTCAAAACCTGTTTGCAGAGCGGTTGCTCTGATACCACATGATAGACTCCTGGAGAGGAATCTGCTCCCAAGAACACACTCGCAAGGCTTTGAAGGAGATGGATCGGACTGATGAAGATCAAGAGACCGAAGATGCAATGGATCAACGAAATGGAAGGTGAAGGAGGTTGATTATGCAGCGGATTGAAAGAGATGGAATGGTGAAATGATGCAGCGGATAGAAAAGGGGATTGAAGTGAACTTCCAAGAGAGATGAAAATCTCTTAGACTTCAGGCTCGAATTCAACTTAGATATGACACACTAAGAAGAAGACAAGTTGAGAAGATATTACACACTTCTCAGATCAAACAAGTAAAAGAAAGGTTTTTGATTAAAATGTTTGATGAAAAACAAAGAAGAGATACATGGTCTTTAAATAGGAGAAGGGGAACGAAGAAGAAGGATCTAGAAGAGAAGAGGTGGAGCTCATGCAAGAGTCCACACTCATGCAAGCTCATGCACAAAGTCTTGGAAATTACAAAGCAATAAATGCAAAGTTTGAATGAGAAAGAGATAGAAAATGGGCCAAGGCCTTTGTGGGGAACCTTGGACCACGAATTGGGCTGGCAAAGAGGCTTGAAAATGTTACTTAGGCCTCATTAAAAACCTTGTCAAGAAAACCCAATGGGACAAAACTTGACCAAGGGAAAAAGAGCACCAAAGCAACATTTTACCCTTTACCGAGCACCTTGAGCTGTGAGCAACGTCATAGTGGTTTGAGCCATGTCTTCTTGGTTCTTGTCCAGCTCCTTGAGTAGTCCACTGATAGCTTGGTTGAACCTCTTGGACCGTGACCTTGTTATAGGACCCGCCGGAACGATTAGTGCATCCTCCGCTGCTTCTGCTGGTACAAGCTGCTCCTCCGGTGCTTCCTCTGGTTCAAGCTGCTCCTCATGTTCGTGTGATTGAGTGGAGCTGTCCATGGTCTCATCACTCCAAGTGATTGGAGTTGGTGTTTGTAACCATCAAAATTAAGGTTTAACCACTTTTTCCAAACTTTTTTTCCAAACTTTTTTTCCAACCAAGATCTCCAACCGCTGTCTCCAAACACCGTCTTGATTTTAACCAAATCAGAGCCGTTATAGTTTTGATGAGCGGTAATTGCTGTAAAATGGGAGAATGAATACACAAGAGTTCTAGATAACATTTAAGTAATCAATTGCAAAAGGCTTTTCCGTAGGTACTGTTTGTAATCATCAGACCCATATGCGTTATGGGCCGAAAGATTTGTTTTTTTCATAACCATTAGCCACAAAGGTAAGCGTTCTAGAATCTGTATTGACCGTTACGGTCCGAGGGCAACATACTAACATTAACAATAGACCTTAACTTACTTATGTTTAATAATTTGGGCCAAAAAGGCTTATCAGTTTTTAATCAACGTAGCATTATTACATTACCCTGAAAGGAAGTTACAATAATAATAACAAAAACAACTTCCTTTTCCATGGTTAAGCAACTTCCTTTGAATGCGATACTCGAACTAAAATTTTCATATTGTTATGCAAAAGTTAGAACAAATGCAATAAACCTGAAATCAGAAAGATAAATTGAAGTATGGCAAGAAATATAGACTAAAAAGAGAGAACCAAAGGGGGCATAAAAACATATCAATCAGCTAAACCTTCTATCTTGAAAGCTAAACCTAGATCTAGCGCCGTCACCTCTCCGGTTGTCCTCTCGGTACCGGAGAGGGCATCTTCCCCTTTTTTCTTAGCTTTCCCTGTTTCTACTGTCATCGTCGCCCCTCTGTGAGGTTGTCCTTCATCTCTGGTCTGGTTCTCTTGTTGGTAGTTTTTGGTGATATTTCGGCGCGTGAAGCGGAATCTTGATTTGGAGGTGTCTGCTAGTGAAGGCTCGGAGGACTTTCTTGAGGATGACATCAATTTCGTGGCTTTATTTGGAAGATCTGGTTGAAGACTTTGTGTGTTGAGACTCGCCGATGGGTTGGCTGACTATGGTGAGAAGTGAGAGCCATGGCTTTTCTTCGGGGAGCTCCGGTGGTCAGATTTGGTGTTTCTCTCACTGCATCTTGACTTCTCTCTGTCCAGCTGAGGTGT
Source organism: Camelina sativa (assembly GCF_030686135.1). Classification (NCBI taxonomy): domain Eukaryota; kingdom Viridiplantae; phylum Streptophyta; class Magnoliopsida; order Brassicales; family Brassicaceae; genus Camelina; species Camelina sativa. Next base: position 29,007,921 of record NC_141899.1, on the reverse strand, counting down.
TACTTTACGGTTCGGGGTTGGCTTCTTTGACATGTAAGTTTGGGCGGCGCTTTATTTTAAATTTGGGTCTTGGATCTGCAAGGGAAAGGCAGCAGTGGGTGGTTTGCATTTCCGGCAACAGAGGCGTGGTATTGTCTTCCATCTGATGCAGTTGTGGCTTCAGTTTTGGAAGGTCGGGAAGCTTCTAGATCAAGCCGCGTTTGGTCCCGGTGGAGCTTTCCCTTGGTTCACTCATCCAATAGAAGCTGCAGTTGCGGCGGAAGTTGGAGGAAGGCAAGATGGTATTGTTGCGTCGCTGCGGTGGTTAACCTAGAGGTTTGACATCCTCAGGGGCTATGATGGGTTTCGGGTTATAGAGGATGGATTGAGCCATCATCCTTTGTAAATCGCCATGACTTTTGTATCCACCGGACCAGATTGAAGCAAACCTACCTTGAGGTTGCGGTGGTCGCCGAAGCTGGAAGAGGCGTGTTAGATCTGAGTGAGCGGGTTGCTAGGCACGAGACCTGACTTTGCGGAGCCTGTCATTGGTTGTTTGAGCTTGTCGGAGGATCTGTAGCGGGTCAGGCGTACACCAGAGAAAAATCTGAGATAGAGTTTGGTTGCTGATGTCAAGGGTTTCGATTTGGTATATCCGCCACAAAGCCGTGAATCCTGCAACCACCGACGTTCCTGCTCAAGCTTATGTTTTAGGTTTTTTAACAGGATCCGATCGTTTTCTGGCGATGGCAACATCTGCCTTTTTCTCTTTTTGTAACTGTTGGATCCTTGTAAATTGTTCAAGGCCGAGCCTATTAGTGGGAGGTTCTTTAATATTAATAATAAAAATTTTATTTTAAAAAAAATGTTGGTATGATAGTAAAAAAAAGTTGCTTATCCATGCTAAAAAGAAAATAAATTATATTTAAAGTCCTTTGTAAATTCAGTTGTTCCAATTTTTGCATAACGATTGCAAATTTTCTATCATATATAATGGAAAGTACTTAAATAATAATAAAAAATTATGTAGTAGATCTTGTCAAATTTACAATATTTTGACCATACAGTGGTAGACTGAATGGGCTTAAGTTAAAGACAATTAAAAAAAAACAAAATAGGAAAAGAAAACAATTAAAAAAGAAACAGTTTTGGATGAAACATGAGTAAAGCACATGATGTTAATTTTGTATGTCTCGATTTTCGAAGATTTGGAAAGATATTGTTAACTTCGATACATTTTTTGGAAGAAAATAAAATGTATAATATTGTTGAAGATACACAGAAATAATAAGATATTAAAATATCAGTTGATATTTTTGTCATGCAATAGTAAAACTTGTTAGTCTTGAAAAGGGAAGCTGGGAGCACAAAATTCTTATATGAAGAGGATCTATAAGGTTAACAAAAACAATTATTAAAACATAAATGAAAGAGAGAAAATAAATTCAAATTTGATATTTTTTTTGTGAAAAGAAGATAATATAATCAGAAAGTCTCAATAAGTGATACTAGGATTTTTGTGTGTCTTATCCTAGCAGGTTCAATTAATCTTATGTAGTTGTAGTACTTAAGGTGTCAATCCAAATGGGATGTTGCTAACAATCAAGATGCAATCAAGCAATTACAAGTCAAGCCAATTCAAGAAGAGTGTTTGTCTAACAATCCTAGAATGGTCAAAATACAAAACGAAAATGAGTTACAGAACTAGAAACGAGATTGCATGACAAGAAGCGGAAATGAATAGAAACTTAAACGAGTCTAAGCATGAACTACAAGAAAACGAGGAACGAAATAGTCTCGGGGATGTAATATAAATCAGAAAGATAAAAGTCCTAAGGATGGGAGTAATTGATGTCGGTGGAGTATCCTAGTCTACAGAGTGTTTAACATGCCACAAGCAATCTATCCCTAAACAATGAACATCACAACTTAGCTAATCCAGTCTCTTGGTAAAAGCTACTCAGACTCAACCACTTCCATACCTAGCTCTCGCTAGAGAAACGTGGTCGGGCAGGCATGACAAACAAGTTCATTCATGTCAACAAACATCCTAGACAACTAATCTCTTAGGCTAGGAACGTAAGTCTCTGGCACTAGTTGGTCAGACATTTCATCAAACACCTTTTGGGTGTGGAAATGTCTCGAACCTAGTTCCAATTGATCAGAGAGAAACTAGTAATTCTAACTCTAGTACAGAAGGGAATCATATAAATCAAGCTTAAACACCTTACATCCTAAGATCCTCCACCTAATCTATCCAATCCTCAAGAACTAACGCACTACTCAGATCCGGAAATCATCATCAACAATACAAACTCAGAAAACATTGAAACAAGCATTCTTAGATAGGTAAAAATGAGATAAACAAGTTTGTAGAAGAAATCAAATGCAAATACTCAATGTATTAAAAGATATCTGGATGCAAAGTCTGAGAACGGTTTTTGGTGGCTAGGGAAACCTTAAAAAATAAAAACGAGATAAAAAACTTAGATGATGTCGCAAAGACTTAACAAAACGTATTTATAGTAAAGACATAAAATCCCTAAAACTTAAAACGACAAGATGAAGAGTTGGTTTGGGAATCTCCTGAAGCGTGTAAGATGGAACGTCTTCCTGACATGTGCGAATGAGTAGTGGCTCGAGTGAGTGATGGCGTTGGCTCAAATGGTAGTCGACGACAGAGTGATGGCGCGACTCGAGCGGATGTGTGATGACGGAGTGACGGCGCGACCCGAGCGGATGTGTGATGACGGAGTGATGGCGCGACCCGAGCGGATGTGTGATGACGGGGTGATGGCGCGACTCGAGACAGCACGACTCGAACAGCACGACTCGAGCAGCACGACAGCGCGACTCGATCTGGATGTATACGCCTCCACTAAAACGATGATAACTTTTGAACCACACCTCCGATTGGCTTGAAATAAACGGCATTGGAAAGATGACTCAATTCTCTACAACTTTGATGAAGACGTCGAAAGCTGAATCCCATGACAGCGCGACTCGAACGGCACGACTCGAACGGCACAACTCGAACGGCACAACACCGCGACTCGAACGGCACGACAGCGCGACTCGGATGGCCTGGCTCGAAGGTCTCCTAAATACCTGAAATACTCCAAAATGCACGATGTATGCGAAGATAATGCAAGAACTACCTAAATATGCAATTTGTACAAAAGAGACTAGAAATTTATGCAAAAAAATTAGTTATCCTTACTAAATGCATGACAAAAACATGTTTAGCAGAGACAAAATATAGACATATCAACTCCCCCAAACTTATTCTTTGCTTGCCCTCAAGCAAACGATCAAGAACAAAGTATGGAGAAGAGGTGTGAAGATGGGGGTCTCAGAACCTAAAACATGCTGAATAGAGTAGTTAGTATCAATGTCCTTGTTTTTAGTTCTATGATGCATGGTGAAAGAACTCTTTTTAAAAACTTTAGACAAGCTCATCTCAACCTGAAACGATTCCGAACCTTAGTCTACGCATGCCATCATTTCTATCATTCCCTTTAACATTCATTAACAAAGAATCATGAATCAAGCTATGCAATGTCATCGAACTCATTTGGCTGGGGTGAAGCGGTAAACACAAAAATTGGTCTTTTTTGCAAGTGGTTTTAACAATATAAAACATGGATCTCTCACGAAAATGAGTTGAGCTTAAGAGAAGGCTAAAGGTTGAAACCAACTGATACATACAAGAGCAGCACCCCGTCTACCCATAGGTCCCAAGGAAACTTAGCTCTAACTTTCTAACCCAGAAGTTGTTCCTATGTCTACCCTTCGTCGATATCTCTTCTAAAACCCATGCTCTCATTCTTTTAACTTAGCCTTAGGAGGAGGTTACTTCATTTCAATCTAGTGGATGGGAAACTTTTTTTATCACTATGGTTCTCTTTCTTTTCTTCTTAGAATTCTAGACTTCTTAAGCGTTTTGCTTTCTCTTCCTTGTCTAAACTTTTCTTTTTATGCCCAGAACCAACAATTTTTTTTTATTGCACAACCAACATCCTTTACTAGACTTGTAAACCTTGAAAACACATTCCCCCTCCTAAAGACTCTTTACCCGTATTTTTTTTTTCAGAACAAATCCAATCCCAAAACCCAAAATCGAGTTCTCACTTAGTCCTACTAGTCCGGATAGCGCGAACTAGAACTACACAGGATCCTACTCTTGTCGGCTAGAACCTAACACTTTCTAACAAGCTCAACTCGGAAAAGGCCTCACACTCAAGAATACAATTGGCTTGAAAGAACGGTTGGTTAAGGGTGCGGGAAACTGTTCCAAAGATGGGAATCAGCTACTTGGATTATTAAGGGTGGTAAAACGGAGAAAGAAAATCCAAGTATGTATGTTGTATCCATGAGTTCAACTTCAATGCATAACATGATAATTGCAAGTCAGGATTAGGTTCAGACAGATAGGGAATGATGTCAATTCAAAACAAGCTTCAATCAAGACTAGAATGCAATTTCGAGAATTCAAAACCTGGTTCAGTCTTACGTTTTAAGTTCAATCAACATGCATCAAAGAACTAATAACAAGGGCCTTGATCCTATCCCATTGAATTCAGCACGTTAACAAGGTTACAATCATCATCAACCCCTATGCTAAATGCAACATTCCTAAATGAACAACACTAGACTCAATCCTATTATGCAAATGCAAACTACATGAGCACTCTGTTTTTGTGGAAATTTTTGAAATTTTTCGAATTTTTTTGGCTTTTCTATGCAAATAGATGAATGCAGACTCAAACATGATATGATGCAAAAATTTGAAATAAGAATCACAGAAAACGTCATCAGATACATCATCTCAAACCCTCCCCCAAACTTAAATTACACAGTCTCCTGTGTAAGAGAAATTTGCAGGAGGATTTAAGAATCATAACAGAAACAATGCAGAAATGAAATGGTATATACAAAGGAAGGTAGGAGTACCTCAATAGTAGAAGAAGGATTCAGAGCTCGACCAAGGAGTTGGTGCGTGGTACTGGCTCTGTCCTTCACCGTGTTCGGGATCCGCAGTAGTTGTCTCACCTGGTTGGTCGACTTGTTGCTCAACCGCTTGCATGTTCTGATACGTGTTCGGCTGCTCGTCACACTGCATGTCATCGACTTGGGTTAGATGGTCCGGTCGAGTCGCAACGTCGTGATGATACACGAGTGGATCTTCGTGCAGGTCGTGTGGAGAGCAGGTCGATGTGGGTCGAGTGTACGCACGTTGACTCGAGCGAGGTGGATGATCCGGTAGTCGAGTCGTTCAGCTCGTGTTGTGCAACAATGAGGGTCGAGTCGAAGGGTGAGAAATGCGTGTTTGTTCTCCGGGACCGCGACTAAAGCTTCGGAAGGATCAAGTCAGAACTGGTCGTGGGTGACAAACAGCAGCGATGACGGGATGTGTGTTGAGCTTATCGGTCGAGTGGGATATGGTCGACTCGAGCGGGATACTTCGGAACAGAGGATTGAGTTGTGTCGGTTGAGTCGTGTAACGAGCTGGGATCGCCGGATGGGTAGAGTCGCACGGTGCCGACTCGAGTGGTGGTGAACGGTAGCGATGGAAGTGATACTTGCGTTGAGCTCGTACTCCCTTCTGTAGATTCCTGAACACAATAAAACTAAAAACGAAAAATCAAAAACACAAGGATCCTAAAAAAATATTTACAGTGATACCTTTGGGACTTCCTCCCAAGTGAGGTTGTTTAAAGTCCCTAGCTTGACTTTGCATACTCCTTATGCTTTGGGAGGGTCATAGAGAGGTGGTGAGCTCCCCTCTGGTATGTCTTGTCTAGCCAGATACTCTTTAACATTCTGCCCAGGTTCAACAACAAATGAACTGCTCTTCTTCATTATCCCAAACCTCCACCTTAATTTCCTTGCAGGAGAACTTCTCATTGTACCTTGGAGCTTCTTGATTTGCCCACTCATCTCCTTCACCATAGCTGTTAACTCTCTCACTGAATCCCCTAGAATCCTGGTAGTTTGGAGTTCAGACAAACTGTCAAGCGCGGGAGGACTTGTCTCTTGCGGTTGGTGAAGTTTAGGAAGCAGGTCATGACGCTTAGGGAGAGCAACAACTGCACTCGAGTTGGAACACGGTTGAGTGCCCCTTCGAGTTTTTTCTTTGGTCACCCAAACTCTTGTTTCTGCCTCATTGACACCCTCAAAGATGTCAAACCCAGCTTTCTGATCTTTCTCTTCAATCACGAAGGTCTGCCCATCAATAGTTGGCTTCTTCTTAGCATCCTTGATATCAAATTTCATCTTGAAATTCTTACCCAGATTGAGATCAATCACCCCCTTCTTGACATCAATGACTGCTCCAGCTGTAGCTAAGAAAGGTCTTCCCAGGATTAGTGGATCTTTAGGCTTTTCATCCATTCCCAACACCACAAAGTCAGTAGGAATCTCATCTTGTCCAATTTTGATGGGCAGGTTCTCTAATAGACCATGAGGCAATCTAGTAGTCCTATCAGCCAATATTAAGCGGAGGTTGCATGACTTGTATTCGTTGAATCCTAGCCTCTGAGCTACAGAGAGTGGCATGAGGCTTACTGAAGCACCAAGGTCGCATAGGCACTTTTTGAAGGCCAATGGACCTAGAGAACAAGGCAAGGTGAAAGAACCAGGGTCCTCTAGCTTCTTTGGGATAATCATCTTCTGAATAACAGCCTTGCATTCATGAATAACCCCACCTATGTCATGCACTGCCCTCTCATCTTCCAGAGCCTTAGCTTGAGCTCCTTTAGCTATCTCCTCCTTCTCTTTGGTCTTTTCGGTTACCAAGTCAGTTAAAAACTTTTGATATTGAGGCACAAGTGCAAATGCATCAAGCAAAGGCATCCTAAGTTCAATCTCCTTGACTTGTTTTTCGAACAGAGCTTTATATTTCTCAGTAAGCTCCTTCTTAAACCTCACTGGAAATGGTAAAGGTGGCTTGTATGTTGGAGGAATGAATCTCACAGGTTTATCCTTGGGAGCAGCGGGTTTTTTAGTAGCTTGAGGATCAGATTGCTTGGCTGACTCAATTGGATCCTTGAGCACCTTGACGGGATCTATTATCTGAACTTCATCTTGAAGAAAATCCTCCCCATCTAAACTCTCATTGTCCTCATTGAGCCGTACATCTACAGCTTGGGTGGTGATAGCATGGATTGTAGCATAGTCCTTGGGGTTTTGAACTGATTTTCCAGGTAGTTGGCCAGGTGTTGGGGTAGAAGCAGTCTTGCTTTCCATGTACTTCAGCTTTGAGTTAAGAGCTTCAAACTTGACATTAAGATCATTGTATGAACACTCCATTCGCTGACTGAGTTCAGCAAACTTCTTAGCAGTATCCAAAGATCCGCTAGCTTGACCCTTAAGAAGTTGTTGCATCATTTGCTTCATTTCTTGATCTGGGGTTGGAGTAGGCTGAACTGGTTGAGGGCGGAATCCTGGTGGTGGTCCTGAGGGAGCTTGGTACCCTTGCTGAAACTGTTGTTTAGGGACGAATCCCTGATTGTAAGGCACAAAAGGTTTTTGTTGACCTTGTTGTTGCTGCTGGGGAGGGTACACCTGATCCTGTGGATTTGCAACGTTGGTGCTCCGGTAAGACAAATTGGGGTTCGTCTGATAGGGGTTGTAACCCTTGTTGTATCCACCTTGATTCTGGATGTAGCTGATCTCCTCAGACTGCTCACCCTCCCCATCTTAGACGTGAAAATGTTCACCCTCAGATACGAAGTGGATGCTCTTTTGTTGGTTGAGCAAGAGACGATCAAGCTTCTCATTGACATTCTTGAGGTCTCTCTTGTACTTCTCCTCAGAGCCAGCATCTCCTCTAACTGTGCGATCATAGTCGTCATGGTAGTTACCATCAGACTGGGCGAGATTCTCCACCAGTTGCCAACCTTCATCGACATCCTTGTTCAGGAAGTTACCGTTAGAAGCGGTATCAAGCAGCATACGTATTTTGGGAAGGACACCACGGTAGAGAGTACTCAGTAATGACTCGTTGCTGAAACCATGGTGTGGGCACTGGCTGTGGTAACCCTTGAAACGCTCCCATGCTTCACAGAATGATTCTGAGCTCTTCTGAGTGAAGCTGGAAATCTCATTCCTGAGACGTGCTGTTCTGGAGTTGGAGAAAAACTTGGCCAAGAATGCTTTCTTTCAACCATCCCAGGTGGTGATGGATCCCTTGGGAAGGTTTTTCTCCCATTGATGAGCCTTGTCTCCCAGGGAGAAAGGGAAAAGGTGCAACTTGTAACCATCCTCACTCATGCCGTTGATCTTGGTGAGACCACAAAGACGGTCGAACTCGTCCAAGTGGTCGAGTGGATCCTCCATCGGCAACCCGTGAAACTTGTTTCCTTGGATCATGGTGATCAGACCACTTTTTATCTCGAAGTTGTTGTTCGGCACGGCGGGAGGAACGATTCCAGCACGCTGAGTATGAGTGTTCGGTGCATCTCCAGCACCAATGTTTCGCGGTCTCGGATTTGGTCCGTTAGGTTGTTCCATAGTGATTGGTGCGGGATGGTCAGTGAGTTGACGAGGTTGTCGTGGTCTTTGTAACCGATTGATTTCGTCGATAGCAGGGAGGAGATTCTGATGACCTCTTGATCTGGTGTGCATGCAATGCTGCAATCAACAGGTTCCTGAGATGCAAAACAAACAAGCAAACAACCAAAACAAGTCAGTACTCAGAATGATAAGTGTAACAGAACTTAATCTTGCAAAACTTGAAATCTCAAATGTAGCAAAACAAATCCCCAGCAATGGCGCCAAATTGATACTAGGATTTTTGTGTGTCTTATCCTAGCAGGTTCAATTAACCTTATGTAGTTGTAGTACTTAAGGTGTCAATCCAAATGGGATGTTGCTAACAATCAAGATGCAATCAAGCAATTACAAGTCAAGCCAATTCAAGAAGAGTGTTTGTCTAACAATCCTAGAATGGTCAAAATGCAAAACGAAAATGAGTTACAGAACTAGAAACGAGATTGCATGACAAGAAGCGGAAATGAATAGAAACTTAAACGAGTCTAAGCATGAACTACAAGAAAACGAGGAACGAAATAGTCTCGGGGATGTAATAAAAATCAGAAAGATAAAAGTCCTAAGGATGGGAGTAATTGATGTCGGTGGAGTATCCTAGTCTACAGAGTGTTTAACATGCCACAAGCAATCTATCCCTAAACAATGAACATCACAACTTAGCTAATCCAATCTCTTGGTAAAAGCTACTCAGACTCAACCACTTCCATACCTAGCTCTCGCTAGAGAAACGTGGTCGGGCAGGCATGACAAACAAGTTCATTCATGTCAACAAACATCCTAGACAACTAATCTCTTAGGCTAGGAACGTAAGTCTTTGGCACTAGTTGGTCAGACATTTCATCGAACACCTTTTGGGTGTGGAAATGTCTCGAACCTAGTTCCAATTGATCAGAGAGAAACTAGTAATTCTAACTCTAGTCCAGAAGGGAATCATATAAATCAAACTTAAACACCCTACATCCTAAGATCCTCCACCTAATCTATCCCATCCTCAAGAACTAACGCACTACTCAGATCCGGAAATCAACATCAACAATACAAACACAGAAAACATTGAAACAAGCATTCTTAGATAGGTAAAAATGAGATAAACAAGTTTGTAGAAGAAATCAAATGCAAATACTCAATGTATTAAAAGATATCTGGATGCAAAGTCTGAGAACGGTTTTTGGTGGCTAGGGAAACCTTAAAAAATAAAAACGAGATAAAAAACTTAGATGATGTCGCAAAGACTTAACAAAACGTATTTATAGTAAAGACATAAAATCCCTAAAACTTAAAACGACAAGATGAAGAGTCGGTTTGGGAATCTCCTGAAGCGTGTAAGATGGAACGTCTTCCTGACATGTGCAAACGAGTAGTGGCTCGAGTGAGTGATGGCGTTGGCTCAAACGGTAGTCGACGACAGAGTGATGGCGCGACTCGAGCGGATGTGTGATGACGGAGTGACGGCGCGACCCGAGCGGATGTGTGATGACGGAGTGATGGCGCGACCCGAGCAGATGTGTGATGACGGAGTGATGGCGCGACTCGAGACAGCACGACTCGAACAGCACGACTCGAGCAGCACGACAGGGCGACTCGATCTGGATGTATACGCCTCCACTAAAACGATGATAACTTTTGAACCGCACCTCCGATTGGCTTGAAATAAACGGCATTGGAAAGATGACTCAATTCTCTACAACTTTTATGAAGACGTCGAAAGCTGAATCCCATGACAGCGCGACTCGAACGGCACGACAGCGTGACTCGAACGGCACGACACCGCGACTCGAACGGCACGACAGCGCGGCCTGGCTCGAAGGTCTCCTAAATACCTGAAATACTCCAAAATGCATGATGTATGCGAAGATAATGCAAGAACTACCTAAATATGCAATTTGTACAAAAGAGACTAGAAATTTATGCAAAACAATTAGTTATCCTTACTAAATGCATGACAAAATTATGTTTAGCAGAGACAAAATATAGACATATCAATAAGTGTTGCTAGTCTTAAGTCTTCACGATCTTCACTTCGACTGTATGCATTGGAAGTGGAAAAATTGCCCAACCGCCTGGAAAGGAATGTATTCACGAGGCACCGGTAAACCAACAATTGTTTTGGAGGCGGTAGCTTCACAAGATCTCTAGATATGGCAAGCATTTTTTGGAGCTCCAGGTACTTGTAACGATTTAAATGTTCTTGATTAATCACCAGTATTTAATGACATTATTTACGGTCGAGCTCCCGAAGTTACGTACAATGTCAACGGAAATGAGTATAATTTGGCTTACTATCTGACGGATGGTATTTACTCGTAATGGACAACATTTGTTAAATCCATCCCACAACCACAACATCCGAAACATCGTTTGTTTGCAGAAAAACAATAAGGTGCACGAAAAGATGTTGAGCGTGCATTTGGAGTCCTGCAATCTAGATTCGCCATGATTAAAAATCCATCTCTTTTATGGTCAAAGGGTAAGATTGCATATATTATGAGAGCATGTCTCATACTCCATAATATGATTGTCGAGGATGAACGAGATTCATACACACTCTATGACGAACAAGAATTCCAACAAGAAGATGGAACCGGAATTACTCCGGATCTTTTGTTTTCAGTAAATATGTCTACAAATCTTGAGGGTTTAGGTGATGGCCATACAATAATTCGTGAAAGAAAAACACATCAGAAATTAAAGGAGAATTTGATAGAGCATATATAGAATAAATTTGGACATTAAACTATGTATTCATTAAATAAGATGTTTATCTTCTATAATTAATTAAGTACTATGTTTGTTTTTTATTAAATTTTATTTACAATTTTATATGTAAGCAATTTAAATGTTATTTTATAAGTTTTTATAATTTGTAAAATGTTTATGAATATTATATTATTAAATCTTATGATCTTAAACATGTTCTCCCAATAACTAGCTTTTTAACAAAAGATCTTAACTACTGATCTTACATTATTCCACTATATATTTATTCTAAGAACACCATAATTAGTTCCCCCATTTTTTTTACCTATGATCTTAACAACTGATCTTACATTATTTTCACTATATATAAAATCTAAGAACACAAAAAAAAGTTCCCCATTAATGATGCCCTAAGGCCATCTTTATAGGCATAACACTAAGGGTGTTCTTAGTCCAAAAAAATTAGAAAATAATGAATAGTGGCATAAGAACACCAAGATCAGTTCTTAATGTAGAACTGTTCTTGGCTCAGTTCTAAGCTGATGTGGCAAGCTGTGAATGGATATTATTTTTTGTAAACAATTTTTCACAAATTAAAAGAGGATTTGATTGAGAATATATAGAATAAATTTGGACATTAAACTATATATTAATTAAATAAAATGTTTGTGTGCTTTAATTAAGTAATATGTTTGTTTTTTTTTCTTTTTTTAATGTTTTTTTGTTTCATAAAATTTTGGTATTGTATTCTGAATTTTAGTAAAAGTTTTATAAGTTTGCAATTTAAATGTTATTTTATAAGTTTTTATAATTGTAATATGTTTAACATTATTATATTATTAAATCTTATGATCTTAAACATGTTCCCCCAATAACTAACTTTTTAACAAAAAGATCTTAACTACTGATCTTACATTATTTTTATAATATATTTACTCTAAGAACACCCAAAATAGTTCTCCTATAAAGATGCCCTAATGCGCTAAAGAAAGTTCTTCAAATCGTGTACAATATACTTTAAATAAATAAAAACATTTTAGTAAAGTGGAAGAAATTTCTAAAGTATTTAGGCGGCAACCATGTATGAACGTTTTAGTTATTAAAAAAAAAATGAAAGTTTTAGTTATTTGATTTTTTGAGTTCAAAGTTCAAACTTCATCACTAGTCGTCCTATGCGATGGCCCACGTCGGCTACTATACATTTGCTAGATTCTCGTTTGGTTCGTGAATGTACGAGTTGCAGTGTATGTTGGTGACCCCAAATCCCAATCTCACGATAGCACTCACAGTCACACACACACCTAAAGAGATTCTGATTCTTGTTCAGTCTCATCCACATAATGTTTTTATTATTAGTTTCCTAACGAATGGATGTTCTTTTTTTTTTTTTTTGGTTCTTTTGGCTTTGTAGATTCATCTCCCCTTATGATGCATGAGAAGCGGCATTCTGTCACATCACTATATATAGTTAGAATGATCAAATAATTTGGTGAAGTACAACTACTAGTACTAACATTAAGTGATGTCAAAATAATAATAACGTTCAGTTACATCCAATTTGATTTATTTTTATTAAATGTTTCTTAAAAACATTTTTTGTCTATTTTTTGTAATTTGTTATGTAAACAAAAATAAAGCATAAATATGAGAGAAAATACATCAATATGAAATCAAATCCATACATGGTTTAAAAAGCATCGATGTCAAATTTTTAAAATTATATATTCCGTAGTACAACTACAATCCCTACATAAGAATCAATTTATATTTGTTAAAAATAATTTTCAGTAGTGTATTTACTTTAAAAGTATGGAATGTCATTTTACCAATTCTTTTCTGAACTTACTTACCTTCTATAAATTTTGGCTGTTAATCTTGATTTTGGAGCGAAAAAGTATTTCATAATCATTATATATATTTGTACTGTAATGAAAAGGAAAGGAACACAGAGATTTGTTTTTCTCTTCTATATCGACCAAACAAAAGGAAAGAAACATGTCGCATGAGTACGGGACAAGACATCTTCATCCACAACTCGGACGCCGTAGCAGCCAATAAAAGGCAAATTTCTTTTTATTTTCGTGAAAGTATGAGACAATGAGTCTTACACGTTATGGGTCTATTTGTTTCTTCTTCTATTAGGTGCATACATGTTGATGTTAGGGATTGTTTACTTTTAATTATATTTGTTTTACCTGTTATACACCACCAGAGTTTATAAGTTCGATTTGGGAATTGGGAACACGTTTATAGGAAAACTATTATTCTGGTCCAAGGAAAAAAACATGAAAGTCCATATTTTGGTTAGTCAACACACGTGCGTACAATCAAGTCAACATTACTTATAATTATATTTTGGTTAGTCCACCTGTAGTTTTCTCTTTTCACCTGAAAGAAAATAATAAAGATATTTCATTTTCATATGTATATGTTGTTGAGGATAGGTTATAATTTTTTCCCCTATAAACGTTCTTAACGAAACAAAAAAATAAAACGTTCTTAATGAAACACATCAATATATTTTAGAAAATTTCTCTTTTTCTTCTCAAATAATGTATGTAAAATTAGAATAGTTAAGGTCTAAAGCCAAAACCTAAACTCCAAATTATATTTTGTTTGAATTCATTATTTTTTTCTTTCTCAGAATTACTGCCCATTTGTAACTTCAAAATAATTGGTTATCAGTTCCATTTGGGTTTTATACAGTTCTTTTTCATTCAGTTACCAAATCAAGAACAAGAGATACTGTTTCTAGAACTCTTGTCTCTGACTTTCCCGTGATTCCAACTCGAGTTTATGTTATTCTCTTAATTAAACTTGTCTGGTTCGAATGATCGAATCCAATAATTATTTACAAATTAAACCAAATTTGTTTTTTTTTTTCTGTAAACATGACCACGGGTCCAAAAGCTTAGATATACATATTTAAACAGATTTTTTTAAAAATTTAGGATACTATTTAAAAAAGATGAATTTTCAACTGCGTAAGAAAATAGTTGATCTCAATGGAGTTATATATTCTTTCGTTATGTATATGTCGAGGGCCGAATATTAGGAATTAGGACCCACATATTTTTTTCCCCGCGGCCTATTAATTTACAGATTCAAATCCCGTCAAACACATGCAACAGAAAAACATAAACACGTATACGAGGGATAACCCAAACAGCAAGAACAATCTTTTTTTTTTTCTTTTCTTGTTTGTTTTGGGTTAAAATAGAACAATCTTTGTATCCTTATAACATATGGATCAAGGAGGTCGTGGTGGCGGGGGGGCTGAGCATGGAAAGTTCCGGGGAGTTCGGAGACGGCCTTGGGGCAAGTACGCGGCTGAGATACGAGATTCAAGGAAGCACGGTGAACGTATATGGCTTGGTACTTTCGATACTGCAGAGGACGCGGCTAGAGCATATGACCAAGCTGCCTACTCAATGAGAGGCCAAGCTGCGATTCTGAACTTCCCGCATGAGTATAACATGGGAAGTACTGGCGGCTCTTCTTCCTCCTCCGTTGCTGGATCTTCATCTTCATCCGCCTCCGCTTCCTCTTCTTCTAGGCAAGTTTTTGAATTTGAGTATTTGGATGATAGTGTTTTGGAGGAGCTTCTTGAGCAGGGAGAGAATACTAACAAGGGCAAGAAGAAGTGAGTGTGATATAAATTCATTATCATTTCTAATGAAAGTAACAAAATAGTTAGTGTAGTGATCTTATTATGATCATGATTCGAGCAACAAAATATGAAATCTTTTCTTCCAAACTATGACCTTTTCATTCAAGCAAGCAGTCAATGTTTTCCAGATTTTAATCTATTTATTGAAATCTATGATTGATATACACATCTTTCTTTCTGGATCTGTATGAAAGCACATCCATTAATATATTCTAATCTAATGATCATGTATGTTTTCTGAACTTGATGATCAATATAGCAATCAACCTTTACAAAAGGCCAACCTCTCTTCTATAGCCGCGGCCAAATTGTCGGGATCTTTTTTCTCCACTTGTGTTCTTCTTCTAGAAAATGTACGAGTTTGAGTATTTGGATGATATACACTTTTTTTTAGAGAGTTTACTTTCTCCCCTTGTTATTCTCCAAGAAAATGTACAATAATCTACGAGTGAGTTTTTGTTCTGTTTTGTTGGATCAAACACATATCGTGTTTAGTTTAGGTTTTGAGCCTTGAATCCAATCCCGTACATCATATTTTCCGAGGCTTTTGCCCTTTTCTTACTTCGTTTACTAAAGAGCGATGCCTCAAGTTAAAACAAAAAGTCAAAAGAGATTTATTCATACACTCACATAATTCCACAAATAAAAAACAAACGGTATAAAACTCAAAGAAATTGATAGAAATGATGATGCTAGGGTTTACGCATTAAAGCTTATGTATGTGTTTCTCAGTCATATATAGTCAGCTTCTTATACTCCTCAGCTTTAATGGCTAACCACATGACATCTTCAGGATTCACGATCCCACCTTCTTCAAGAAACAGAGTAAGTAGATTCTTCGAAAACCCGCTAACCATAGCTACTCCTTTCTGGTTAGCCACCACGGGTGTAGCTGAGGAGTCTCTCAAGTTCCAAAATACCATTTCCGGAACATTCTGAAAACCGTTCTCCTTATACTTCCTCTGAACCACCTCATAATCTGTCTCCCATTTCTCCTTGGACTGTTGCTTTGATATCTTCAACCGTTCCTCCACACTCAAGGAATAATTCACCTCCGAATGCCTGTCTGCCATTGCATCATCGAACTCCATGTCACTGAACACAAACAACCGCTTGACCATCTGATCATTGGTTAGTTTATTCTCGACTGCAACCTCCAGAATCCGATCAAACACCTTCTGGAAATCTGTGTTCATTCCCCAATCCATTTGTCTAACAAACTCAGTCTTTTCCATCAGACTCGAACCTGTGACAGTGTGAAGCTGCGGGTTCTCACTAAAGGTAATAACTTTCCCTTTCCATGGCTCTTCATTAAGTTCTGAAACCAGTAGCCCAAGCGCTACACAAACCTCCATAGGTGTACCTGACATGCTCCCCGAGACATCACAAACCGCCAGTGAACTCTTCATCTTCCCTTTCTTGGCAAGATCATCCACCATTCTCGCCCACTGAAGCTCTGCAACTTCAGAGCCAACATCACTCTCATCATTACACTCCAGCTGGTTTATTATCTCGTGAGGAAGCAACGCACCAGCAGCAATCTTCTTCTTCCCTGATTTCACATCCTCCAAAAACTCTGTAAACCTCTCACTGTCATGTTCCGCAAAGAGCTTCTTGTAATTCTTCATAGCCACAGAAGCAACTCGATTGTACTTCAACAAATTCCATTCCTTTGCACTCATAGACAACTCAGGCAACTCGAGCGCTTTATGCAACGGCACAAGTACTTCTTTCCTCAACCTATCTCTAATCCTATAAGCATAATGTGCTTCTTCGATTCCTTCTTCATACTCATCTCTAGAAAACAACCTTCTAGCAATTGCCTCACATATCAAAGTAGTCTTATCATACGAAGAATCAACCGAAGGACACCATTTCGAAGCTAAACTAATCTTATTCAACTCATTCGAGTTCAAACACTTCAAATCCGATTTCAACAAACCAGCAAACAAATCAGCAGTTCGATCAAAGAGTAATCTGTAATTAGCATCAGAGTTGTACCTCTCTAAAGCTTTCTTCGCCTTTTCGAACTCTCTCTGTTTCCGTAAAGCCCTAGCCTTGATCTTATCAACAGGACCACTAATCTCCTCCGTGTTCTCCAGAATCCGATCTTCTATTTCACCGGAAAGCTCAGACCTTTTCTCACTCTTCCCTTTGAATTTTCTCCGAATCTTCTTCCTCCAAACGCGACTCTTACCTCTCTCTAACTGCTGACCTTCTAAGATCCGAAACAGAATCTCAGGCAAGTCTTTGAAATACCCAAAACCAACAAGAGCAGGGAGATTCAAAGCTAGGGTTTTGGGGTGATTCTTGTAAAGCCAAAACGCAGCTGTGTAAAACCCTTCTCTATCTGATTTCCCAGTTCCTCTAACTCCTCTGAGATTGCAGACGAGCTTCAACGTAGTCAAAGGATCGTGAGACCAGGAAATCGCCAGCCTTTGGATCAGATCATCCGGACGCGTGTCGGGGACGATGTGGAAGAAGAAATCGAGACATGGGTTCCCGGAGGAGAGAAACGTCGGCGAGAAGTTCTCTGTTAGACCCATTGGTGGTGGCTCTTGGAGGTTTAGTGTGGCGGTTTGGGAGATCAAAGTTTGGTCATCGGAAACAGAGGTTTCTGGTGAAATGGTGGTGACTGGTTTGACGAGCTGAGTGTCTCCGGCGACGGAAGGTGGACCCAAAAGGGTCGGAGTCGAAGAAGCCATTGAATCTGTTGTAACTTGTGATGGTGATGATCTCGGACTCTTTTCTCAAGTCCTTGTCGAATTGTTTTTGACATTTTGACTATAAGGATGGATTTGTCTTCAAAGCATGGAAGAAACGTGGCCGCTTCTAATTAATGTGCCCATGTGACTTCTCCATTTCTCTGTTATATTAATACTTAACTAGATACTAACAACCGTAGGCTGAACATTTTTTTAAATAAAACTTTGTAATACTTTATTTTATTGTAATGTTATTTATAATAGTTTGTGATTAAAAATTTAGTTTGCTTATATTATAATTTTTGTATTTTAAAATTGTTTATTGAAAACCTGTCAATAAAAAAATTATATGTAATAAACAAAATTGTTTAAACTTTTGTCAACTAAACACAATTCTTACTAACATGTAAAAAAGAGCAACTAATTATAGCTAGTAAAAGTTCTAAAATGTCTCTTTGAAACCAATATTCATTATTATTTTATGTGGCTTCTTTTTTTTGTTTGTAATAATTTTAACCTGTGGTGGAATATTTTTTTGATAAAATTTGTAGCTGTATATTTTATTCGGTTTGGTTTTTAAAATCTTACCTGTTAACTTTTTAAGTATGAATTAATTTTGATTCGGATAGATTTTTTTTACTTTTCTACAATTTATTTTATTTGATGTGTCCCCGATTTTCATTTTTAATTATTCATATTTATTTAATTAATTAATCTTAATTAAGGTTTTTAATGGCAATTGAATGTAATTTTTACATATTTTAAGGTTAGTTTCATATTTGTACTTCTCAATTAATATAGTAGGATAAAATTTGTAGTTGTAGATTTTATTTGATTAGATTTTTAAAATCTTAATTGTAAATTTTTTTTTCTAATACAGATTAGTTTTGATTATAAAAGATTTTTTGTTACTTTTTTACAATTTATTTTATTTAAAGTATCCTCAATTTTCGTTTTTTAAATTGATTATATTAATTTAATTAATTTATTAATTTTAATTAAGTTTTCTAATGGCAATTGAATGTAATTTTTTACACATTTAAGGTTTGTTTCATATTTGTACTTCTCAATTAATATAGTAGGATATGATTTAAAATTATTATTATTATTATTTTTTAACATTTGTGTGGATTTCAAATTCTTTACTGTATATTTTAGTTTTTGATTTAGTTATTTAATAAAGGGTTAATTAAATAAATACCACAATTCTAAAAGTTATTTAAGAGACTAGCACAACAATTTTTTTTAATAGTAAAATATTATGGAGCCTACGTTTTTTTGAGTAAAAAGACAAAATTATCATTTTTTTTATTTTAGTATAATTAGAAAGAATGAAAAATTAGGTGAAATTTTTTAAAATAGCATGTAATATTTATATTTTATATAAAATTTTTAAAATAGCATGTAATATTTATATTTTACATCTCATTTATGAACCCAAACCGACATATAATTTTGTTTAATTGTAAAATCTAAACCCTAACCATCTCATTTGTGAACCCAAACTGATATATATTTTTGTTCTAATTGTATAATCTAAACCCTAACCATCTAATTTGTGAACCCAAACCAACATATAATTTCGTTCTAATTGTAAAATCTAAATCCTAACCATCTTATTTGTGAACCCAAACCGACATATAATTTCGTTCTAATTGTAAAATCTAAATCCTAACCATTTTATTTGTGAACCCAAACCGACATATAATTTCATTCTAATTGTAAAATCTAAACCCTAACAATCTCATTTGTGAATCCAAACCGACATATAATTTCGTTTTAATTGTAAAATTTAAACCCTAACTATTTCATTTGTGAACCCAAACTGACATATAATTTGGTTCAAAAAACAAAAATGACATGATATTTAAACAAATAACATGTAATATATGTAATGAGTATAAAAGTAATTGTATATGAGGAGAGAGAATAGATTGTGGGCCCTATGGTAGTTTGTTAAATACTTTTTATTTTTGTGGTATTTAGTGCATATACTCTTTAATAAATGTATATAAATTTATTTTAATTTTTAAGTTTTAAAAAATTATGAAAATTTCAAAATGTTTAAATATCAATGGGCACTACTTAACGAACTAATAAATTTTACCGTAAAGGAATAGCTTCCATGTACATGGTTTTGAGAAAGGGATATGATGCTTCTAACCTTTGTGGTTAGGATCGGAGAAATATTGCCTGATGAGAAATCTGAATCGTAGAAAATCAAAGACTTTAAAGTGAAGTGTATTAGTATCGTACAAGTTGTAATGTGAGTCGTTGTGCATGTACTCTTTATTTAAGTGCTTCAGCTTCTTTAAGCATTGTTTGATTGCACGATTCTCTGATTTACTTAATGCATGTGTTGGTTGCATTAATTGCTTGTTCGTTGCTATAGTTCAAGTTGGGATGTTGTTTAGAGGTTAGTTAGGCGAGCTCACGGAGTAATCTAAGATTACTCATGATACTACCTTTTTGTTTTACAGGTATTCCCTTTTAGGTAATTATCTAGATGCCGCAGTGATCATAAGATGGCTAGATTAGATGATTTATAACTTTTTTTTGCTAAAAACTCTAAATTTTTTATTATGTAAAGTTTTCTTTATGGGCTCGGAAAACTAGTTTTGGAAACGATTTAAAAGTAAGATATTATACGTAGTAAGAATCGGTTTTATCTAACTCTGAAAGTGTTCAAATGATATATTAGTCCTGTCCGGACTGACACAACTCGCGACCGTGGTACAGGTTGAAAAGCCTTAGGCCATGATCGAGAGGTAAAGATACTCGAGATCGATTGATTTGGGCAAACAGATGCGTTCTGAGAACCTCTATCGACTGATTACGGGCGTCATACGTGAGGCTCCTGTTTTGTTTTAGTTATAGCACGGTGTGGGGATGAAGGAGGAAGAGGGAACGTATGATGCCCCTAGCTGTGTTTTTGCCTTACTTCACCACTGTTTCAATGGCAACATCATCAGCTCTCTCTTTCTCTTCTCTATTGGATCTGGCGTTGCCAAGAAGGTGAAATCGAGAAGCAGTAAAGTTGAACGTGTTGGGGCCAGATTTTCGGTTTACTTAGCTGCCGAGGTACTAATCCCCTCGCTCTTAGTTCTTTCAATCTTCAGATTCGCAAACCCCTAATTTTTAACCGGTTTGTTATTTTGGAAATTGGATCTGTCACTTTCAGCTTGTAGTGAGAAACGACGAGGAGCCAAGCAAGTTTTTTGGTGATATGATGATTGCAAAGGTCTGATTTTAGCCTAATTTTGTTCATAGAAAGTTCAAAGTTCACAGACATGTGTACGTTCTAGCTTATGGAGAATATATTGTAAAAAATATTAGGGGTTCTGTTTTTTAGAGTTCTCTGTGCACACAAGGTGTTCGACGAATTGACTGAGACAGAAACCAAGATAACTAAATCTTATTAATTTTTGTTTTGTTTGGTTTTGTAGTGAGGATTAAGGTTCACAATGAGGTTGGTGTGGTAAATATGGAAACATATGAAGTTGTAAGTTGCTGAAAGTTTATATTTTTTTATCCATCTAGTGCGAGTGTGTGTGACTAATTCTACATGACGTTATATTTCATCTTTGATTGCATGGTAAAGTCACAAAACAGCTCATCGTTCCACCATCTCCATCTTTGACTTGGTTTTCCTAGAATACAACTTTGCCTAGGATATTTAGACATAATGACTGCTGTTTTGTGACTTGGTTTTGCCAAGAAACTTGAAGAGTCAAGTCTTTTATATCTCCAAGGAGAATGCTCGTTTGGCTACTCTTCAGGTGCCCAAGCTTTTACACTTTTCTAATTCTCAATTATATTACTTGAACTGATGGCAATATTAGGCGATTTTAGCTCTTAATGTCACTGACAATTGGAGTTCTGTAGTAAGTGTGAGAGTCTAATGATATATATTGTTGCTGCTGGTGAGGTTTCCATTTTAAATCCTTTTTAATTTGATAGTATAATTTTTTGATGTTTTCTTGAATTGAATAGGTTGGTGGTCGAAAATACAGTGTTTACACTAAGAGGCTAAAAGATGCAAAAAGACTGAATCGATGACATTAAAAAAGCCAATGTGTGAATATGTTGTGTTATACCTTTATTGCAGGTCATTGTTTATAAACATCTTTGTTCTCATTGTGGTTCTTTGCTCACACATCTGGTGTTTCATATTGGCACAACATTTCAAGAAGACCGTGGTAAGTTTCTAGAAAAACAATCATCTATGTAACACTTCCACCTCAGATTATTTCACAATTACTAAGTTGATAAGGTACTCTTCACTAGCTCATATTGTATATTATGAGATTTCAAAGGCTAATATATGGAAAGTTTCTAGTTTAGTACAATTGTAAGACTTTACAAGCATTTTTGCAATAGGTTTGAAATGGGTTCGTTTCTTTTTACTAGTTTCAAAAGTGAACTTAATTGTTCTTTGTACCTTCATCTTTTCATCTTGGCAGAACCTTAAGGTATTGTGGATTGCAAGGATCAGTTCCTGATTTAAGAAGGATACAAGCACAAGAAGCCTCACTTGGAAAACAAATGGAAGAAGCCTTTTTTGCTGGTCCATTTCAGCCAAACCCATTTTTTCTTACTTGTGTAAGAGTTACTTCTTGCTGTTTTCTTGATCAGTGTTCTTTCATTTTGTCATCTTTTGTACTTGGGGTTTGTAATGAATATGATGTTATGTAAGATGTGTTTTGTTAATGTAATATGAATTTTATGTATTTTTATGATTTTTCAAATATAATAATTATATGTAAATCCAATTAAATAAATTTTGTTGAACAAAATTCAAATATAAAAATTTATATAAACCAATTAAATATTTGTATAGCAAATTATAGTGTTATGACAATATATAAAGAATCGTGTGCTATAAGAAAGTATATTAAAACATTCAATTAACGCTATAATAGAATAACTTGCAATAGCATACACAAAAGTGATGTTGTACAGGACGACCCTATTATAGTTGGGGCAGAGATATTGTTTGATAATTCGCTATCAATGACATATAATAGCATTTTTCTAGAGCTAACAAAATCCATATTTCTTGTAGTGAAAAAAGGTCAAGAGTGGTATCCAAGAAGCAGAAGAAACGATTGGAATCAAGTCAACACAGAATTCTCATTAAATGCCAAGACGGAAATAACCAAGCTAGAAAATAAAGGAAAAGGAAGAAGTCTCGAAAGGTAAGACACCAAAGAGGAGATTGACTTAGTAGAAGACGCAAGGTGAAGCTAAGGAGAATTCAGGGACGAATTCTATTAAGGGGACGTGAATGTAATACCCCATACTAAACCTAAAAATATACGGGAAGGACGCGAACATGACCATTCGACCAACGAGGGAAATAAACCAAAGGAGGGGAAAATTGGTTAAAAACCAAAGGAACAACGATGATTAAAGCTCAGTAGAAGAGATCCAGAGGATTTGTCACAAGATATTATTACTCAGAAAAATAATCTGAAGATGAAAGACACAGTAAGATAACCGAACAACCTTACTGAGAAGAAAATGTTGAAGAAGAGAATTTCTAAGAAGGACTAAAGTCAATCATTAGCTAAGAAGACTGATATCAAATAGCTCTGCAATGATTATATAAGGATTGACCCTAAGGTTCAACAGGAGCCTATAACCATTTAACAAGAGACGCCATTTTTTGGTAATTAGTCCAGCAATTAAGAAAGTTGGGAAGGAAGAAAATAAAACATTCAGTGGGCTAAGGCATATGATTAAATCAGATAAGAAGCTTGAAAAGTTTTAGCCAAGAAGAATCACTCAGTTTTTAGAGTTCGAGAGAATCGACCTAGAAGCTACTCAGAAGAGCGTTAAGGAGCAAAATTGGAATTTTGTGCTAAGGACAAGCATGAAATAAATTGAGAGGACCTTGAGGAAGTTGAGGATGCTATAAAAAGAAGTAAAAATCAAGTTAGAGTTCAGAAATAATTTTCTTTTAGGAAAATCAAGTCGTCAAATACTCTTTTAGCCAATCACCGAAAGGAAAAGTGATATGGTTAATTTTATTTGAGTTTGAGGATTTTGGCGAGGCTAAAGGAAGATAAATAGGAGATTTTATCTTGAAAAAATCAGATTTTTCATGGAGAAATTATTTTTGGGTCAATGGCACATAAAACTGGTCGAAACGGGATATTTCTGGCGCGAAACGGTTAACGTTTTGTGAGAGTTAGACTTAGAATCAATTAGAAGAGTTTTAATTAGTCAATAGGAGACCAAATGGCTCATTCTCAGCCAAGAAAACAGGATAGGAACGTTGGTGAGCTGTAATGTCATGTGTTGGTTTAAGAAGTGGATAAGCATGAAAAAATGGAATGACAAGTTATGATTGGTGGATAACTGAACGTGAGACACTTGTTTAGGTGACTAAGCAGCTCTAACACCAACCTTAGGGGACTATAAATACCCAGCCTTCGTTCATTAGCTTTAGTAAACCAAAAATCAACCTTAAACCTTACATAAAAGGTCCTAGTTTGTTTTTGGAGATAGCGGAAGTCTCCGAGCAGCTCAAAAAAGTTAGCAAGCTGTTAGATAAGCTGTTTAGTCTTAGTTTCAGTTTTCCTTCTAGCTTTTTCTTTTTAGATCCCAACCTAAGCGGTCTTGATGATGTGAAATCCAGAGCTTCCGAGTTCACGTGGATTTAGCTAGTCGGAGATGTGAAACCAAGTCGAGCTCCAGCAAAACCTTGTGAGTACCAAACACATGTGAAGTAGCACATGTTTAGGTTTTATTTATGTGTTTGATATTGCGTGTGAGGTTATATAGGTTTTGTGGTTGTTTGAATTGTTTGGTTGTTGTGTTTGTTTTTGTAATTTCTTATGGTAATTGTTGCATGTTAGGTTCATGTTCTATTTTGTTATAGTTCATGTTCATTGTTGTGTGGTTTGGTTGATGTGGTTATTATTGTGTGGCTTGTTTGATGTGATTATTATTTTGTGATTTGTTTGTTGTGAGTAGGATAGATGTAAGTATAATTGGTTATGCTATCGTTGTAGCCGTTATACTGCTTGTTTATTTGCAAGTCAATAATTGGTAGTTATTGACAAGATTGAGATGCCTCGTTTGATGTTGTTTCTTACTTGTTATTTGATAGAAAACATGTTAGTTTGTTGTTTGTTGTTTGTGTTAGTCTTGCTCGTGCATGGCTAACGTTTGATTGATTGATTGTTAGTTAATGTTGCAAGTATTCTTAGTCATTAGATATACTTGTATTTTGGTTGAGTCATTAGTCTTGTTAAGACTTGGTAAGGCGATAACGTGATTGTCCCAATGGCTCGTAGTGGTTAGCTACCAACAAGCACTACTTGACGAAGTAGTAAAATTTACTGTTAGGGAATAGGTCCCTTGTACACAGTTTTGGGAAAGGGATGTGATCCGTCTAGCCTTTATGGCTAAAATTCGGGGAACCATTGCCTGGTGGGAAATCCATATCGTAGAAGTTCTATGACCTTAAGGTGAAGTTTATTAGTATCGTACAATTTGTAATGTGAGTCGTTGTGCAGGTACTATTTATTTGAGTGCTTTAGCTTCTTTAAGTATTGTTTGATTGCATGATTCTCTGATTTACTTAATGCATGTGTTAGTTGCATTAGTTGCCTGTTCAATGTTATAGTTCAAGTTGGGGTGTTGTTTAGAGGTTAGTTAGGCGGGATCTCTGAGTAATCTAAGATTACTCATGATGGTACCTTTTTTTTTTGCAGGCCTTCCCTTTTAGATAATCCCCTAGCTGTGGCAGTGATCATAGGCTAGCCAGATTAGATGATTTACAGTTTTTTGCTAAAAAATCAAAATTTTTATTATGTATAGATTTCTTTATGGGCCCGGAAAACTATACTTGTTTTGGTAACGATTTAAAGTACGATATATACTAAGTAAGAATCGGTTTTATGTAAACTTGAAAGTTTTCAAATGATATATTAATCTTGTCCGGACTAACACAACTCGCGACCGTGGTACGGGTTGAACAGCCTTAGGCCATTATAGAGAGGTAAAGATACTCGAGATCGGTTGATTTGGGTAAACAGATACATTTCGAGAACCTCTATCGACTGATACGGGCGTCATACGTGACATTCCTGTTTCGTTTTAGTTATAGAACAGTTCGGGGGTGTTACAATGAACCTTTAATTTTTTTTTAAAGCTTATAACTTTGAATTTTTGATTTGTAAGATAAGCTCAGAAAAATCCGAAAAGCCTTGTAAGTTGTAACCCTGCTAAAGTCCAACTCGAATTTTAAAATATAGGTTTGGAAATATTTTGGACCGGATCGGGCCGGGCCGGCCCGATTGGAACCCCTACCTAAGCCTCGAAGCTATGATTGATATACATACTTATAATTTTCGGAGTTTTGTTTTTTCTTGTATTTATTAAAATATTAAATGTTAAGGTGCATCAATATTTCCGAAGTTACTTGTTCTCCAAGCTGAACAATTTTTTAGTTTATTGTCCTAGGGTTTCTCTTCTACCTATAAATACTTTAACCATTTAAATGACACAAATCCCTTGAGAAACCCCCTTGTCAAAGCGTCCGAAACGATAACCAATTCTCTCTCTCTTTCAATGACTTCTTCTACTGCGACCCTTCTTGGCCCACCTTCCGTCGCCACCGTCGAGACACCAACCCACAAACCATCTACCATCAATTCACCAAAAAACCCTTTTTCCGATGACCACAACTTGACCGCTACGCTAAACCTCGAAGAACCACCAAAGGGTTTAACAGAAAACTTCTCGCCCACGTTTCTCTCCTCCGGGAACCCATGTCTAGATTTCTTCTTCCACGTAGTCCCTGACACTTCTCCAGAAGATTTAATCAAAAGGCTGGCGATTTCTTGGTCTCACGATCCTTTGACTACGTTGAAGCTCGTCTGCAATCTCAGAGGAGTTAGAGGAACTGGGAAATCAGATAAAGAAGGGTTTTACACAGCTGCGTTTTGGCTTTACAAGAATCACCCCAATACTCTAGCTTTGAATCTCCCTGCTCTTGTTGGTTTTGGGTATTTCAAAGATTTGCCTGAGATTTTGTATCGGATCTTGGAAGGTCAGCAGGTAGACAGAGGACACAGTCGGGTTTGGAGGAAGACGGTTCAGAAGCCATTCAAGCGGAAGAAGATACGCTCAGAGATTTGCAGTGAACTGGAAGATCGTGTTTTGGAAACTGCAGAGGAGATTAGTGGTCCTGTCAAGGCTAGGGCTTTGAGGAAACAGAGAGAGTTTGAGAAGGCAAAGAAAGCTTTAGAGAGGTATAACTCTGATGCTAACTACAGATTACTCTTTGATGGAATTGCTGATTTGTTTTCCGATTTTTTGAAATCGGATTTGAAGTATTTGAATTCGAATGAGCTGAATAAGATTGGTTTAGCTTCGAAATGGTGTCCTTCGGTTGATTCTTCGTATGATAAAACTACTTTGATATGTGAGGCAATTGCTAGAAGGATGTTCCCTAGAGATGAGTATGAAGGAATCGAAGAAGCGCATTATGCTTATAGGATTAGGGATCGGTTGAGGAAAGAGGTTCTTGTGCCATTGCATAAAGCGCTCGAATTGCCTGAGTTGTCTATGAGTGCAAATGGATGGGATTCGTTGAAGTATAAGAGAGTTGCTTCTGTGGCTATGAAGAATTACAAGAATCTCTTTGTGGAACATGATAGTGAGAGGTTTAGTAAGTTTCTGGAGGATGTGAAATCCGGGAAGGAGAAGATTGCGGCTGGCGCGTTGCTTCCTCATCAGATAATAAAGCAGCTGGAGGATAGTGAAGTTGGAGCGGAAGTTGCAGAGCTTCAATGGACGAAAATGGTGGATGATCTTGCAAAGAAAGGGAAGCTGAAGAGTTCACTGGCGGTTTGTGATGTCTCTGGAAGCATGATTGGTACACCTATGGAGGTTTGTGTGGCACTTGGGTTATTGGTTTCGGAACTGAATGAAGAGCCCTGGAAAGGGAAAGTTATTACCTTTAGCGAAAAGCCGCAGCTTCACATTATCACGGGTTCGAGTCTGAAGGAAAAGACTGAGTTTGTTGAACAAATGGATTTGGGGATTGAACACAGATTTCCAAAAGGTGTTTGATCGGATTCTTAAGGTTGCAGTCAAGAACAACCTAACCGATGATCAGATGATCAAGCGGTTGTTTGTGTTCAGTGACATGGAGTTTGATGAAGCAGCAAGAAACAAGGAGAAATGGGAGACAGATTATGAGGTGGTTCAGAGGAAGTATAAGGAGAACGGTTTTCAGAATATTCCGGAGATAGTATTTTGGAACCTGAGGGACTCCTCGGCTACACCTGTGGTGGCTAAGCAGAAAGGAGTGGCTATGGTTAGTGGGTTTTCGAAGAATCTACTGACTCTGTTTCTTGAAGAAGGTGGGATCATGAATCCTGAAGATGTCATGTGGTTAGCCATCAAAGGTGAAGAGTATAAGAAGCTTTCTGTTTATGACTGAGATAAACATACACAAGTTTTAATGCTTATAACTAAGAAGATTTTTTTCTTTTTTTTTCTTAATTTTTTATGGAGTCATGTGAGTCCATGAATGAATCTTGTTCTACTTTTATTTTCGAATTACTATGTCTAAAATACAGCTAAGAAAACGACACGATCTAGAAGTAGTTAGAGGAGGCATCACTCTTTGTTTCCTCCTAACTTTGGAATCTTTCTTTTCTCCTTTTTGGTTTCTAATACAAGAAAGGGGCAAAAGCAAAACTATTATTCTCCAATCTCTCTCTCTCTTTCCTCGTTATTCCTTGTGGTGTCCTCTCACATCCTGTAGTTTTATAACGAATATGTTCTTGTACATTAGTCAAGTTGCTTTGATGATATGATGCGAGCAAATCCAAAAACATTGATACTATGACGAAGAAAGAATCGTTTTCCGCACTCTGAGTTACCCGTCGAAAGATCTTGACTTCAAACCATAACCTACTTGGATGGATTAAAGCATGTAAAGCTTAACAAAAGACATGAAAAAAATGTTTCTAAATTAGTTAGCATCTGATTATTACATGATGTAGTTGAAGTTAGAACAATGTAGGTAAGTCTGAACACATGGCTGTTGCTAAAAAGGTATGAAGAATATATTCTTAAACGCGGCTTTATAAAGCCCTTCTTCAATTTGACAATCACCGTTCTTTTCTCTCAAAGAGCATAAAAGAACATAAAAGCTCCAAACTTATTTTAATTTATTTCATATTGTCAATAGCTTCAGTTTAATATAAACCTTTTAGAGACTCTCTCGTCGTTGTTGTTTCCTCTCATTGTTGCTCTGTTTCTTGAGGGTTTATCAATGGATGCTGGTACTTTGAACTCGGTGATCAATAGGTTGCTTGAAGTTAGAGAGAAACCAGGAAAGACTGTTCAGTTGTCTGAAACAGAGATTAAACAGCTCTGTTTTGTCTCTAGAGATATCTTTATGAGACAGCCAAATCTCTTGGAACTCGAAGCTCCTGTCAAAATCTGCGGTAGGCTTCTCTTTATTTCTCTCCGGTTCTTCTCTGAGATTGCTTTGTTCTTATGTATTCTTTTGGCTAAACAAAAAAAACAGGGGACATTCATGGACAATATCCGGATCTCTTGAGACTATTCGAATACGGAGGATACCCTCCTCGTTCAAACTACTTGTTTCTTGGAGATTACGTAGACCGCGGCAAGCAAAGCCTCGAAACGATTTGTCTTTTACTCGCTTACAAGATCAAATTCCCTGAAAACTTCTTCCTTCTTAGAGGAAACCATGAAAGTGCCTCAATCAATCGCATTTACGGCTTTTACGACGAGTGTAAACGCAGATTCAGTGTCAAGATTTGGCGAATCTTCACCGATTGCTTCAATTGTCTTCCTGTCGCTGCACTCATCGATGACCGGATTCTCTGTATGCACGGCGGGCTCTCCCCGGAGCTTCTTAGCTTGAGACAGATTAGGGATCTTCGTCGTCCCACGGACATTCCTGATCGCGGTTTACTCTGTGATCTGTTGTGGTCTGATCCTGACAAGGATGTCAGAGGTTGGGGGCCTAATGATCGCGGAGTCTCTTACACTTTTGGATCGGATACAGTTTCGGGGTTTCTGAAAAGACTCGATCTTGACCTAATTTGTAGAGCTCACCAGGTTTGTTTAGTGTTCCTTGTGCCCAAAGAAACACTTTCTCTATGTGTTTGCTTTTGATTCAAGTAAGGATTTTGTGACAGGTTGTTGAAGACGGATTCGAGTTCTTTGCGAATAAGCAGCTTGTGACGATATTCTCCGCGCCGAATTACTGTGGGGAGTTCGACAATGCAGGTGCGATGATGAGTGTGGATGATGATTTGACCTGCTCATTTCAGATCTTAAAACCTAATGACAAAAAATCAAAGTTCAGTTTTGGAAGCAGAGGTGGCGTTAAAACTAGCTTCCCTTATCCTAAAGTCAAGGTATATATTTATCACATTAATCGCTTAAACATTGGATTAGTGTGTTGTCTTCGCCGAATTAAACCTAACGAAACGTAACACTATGGTATATATGGTGTTAACTTTATTCGGCCAAGTCAATATTAATTTTGAGGCTTTTTGGTTGCGTAACTTGGAGTTTTAATTTTTATGTTCTTTAAAAATGTTATATTTCTATTAAAATATGTTTAGGATGATTTAAACAGGTCTAAGTTTTGGATCTGCTTTCAATCCAATAAAAAAAAAGACAAAAAACTCTAGATCGGTTTGAACACCTTTTGTTGCTCACTTAATAGTAAGTTATAGTCATACATTAGTTGTTATTATCATTGTTACAAAACAAGCTCGAAATCTCTAACCGTTTGATCGAAACATGTGTATGTGCAGTCGATTCTGAGTTCACAGAGTTCGAAAGGATACAACTACAACTGATGACTCCATAACAGTCCGCATAATAACTGTTTGGCAACTATGCCAACGTTATTCGATGATAAGGGAGCACGAGGATTTTGAATTTCGGAATTTTTTTGAAGATGCTGTTTTTTTTTTTTCTTTTTTGTTATACCGTTGTGTGGCTACGTGTGTGTGTGTGTTTTTTTCTCTCTATTGTTTGTAAATTTGGATTGTATCTTTAAGTGTTGGTTTATGAAATCTTTATATAATAAAGTATGTTTTTCATATTTTTTTTGACAAGTATCATTCTATTCAATTTTAATATATAGAGTTTATTAATTTTATTAAGTTATTAAACTCACTAAAAATCTATTTTAGAGACATATAACAAATGATACAATATTAAATATAAATCCATTTTCATATTTTTAATCTTTTATTTATATTAATAGAATATTAGATATATGTAAAGAAGATGAAAAACGGCATGATGCCAACTTTATTTTTGCAAACAAATGAAAAAATATTTAATAAATTTATTTATCATTTATATAAATTATAAATAGAGTTATAAATTTTGTATTTGTAAAATAAGAAATGTTTTTTTTTTTTAACTTTTTTCTTAACTATACTTTTCAATTATTATTTTTAATAATTAAACAGTTTAGTAAAGTTCAATTATTTTGTGTTTTGACGTATACTAAATCACGTGTCTCATAATTTTTTTGGAATGTGTTATTCCATTCAATTTTAATATATAAAACGTATGGGTTTTATTAAATTATGCATTGAAACTCACTAAGAATCTATTGTAGAGACATAAAAAAAATTATATAATACTAAATATAAATTCATTTTTCATATTTACTAATCTTTTATTTACATTCATAGAGGAAGATAATATACTACTCTGTATAATATATTAGATGTTAAAGGAAGATGAAAATCCACATAATACTTGAGAAGTTGTATACCAAAAGACCTTTGTAAATTGTAATGAACTAACAAAATGTTAACTGATAATAAAAAATAGATAGTATGACATATAAAAGTCTATTATATTTATTATAAAAAGACATATGCAAAAATATTGTATTATGTTATGTTTATAGTTTACTAGATGAGGACCCGCCCGATGTACAGGTTTAAATTTTTATAAATTAAATTAAATTTAACAAAAATATATTAATTTTTTTACGTTATTTATACATTTTATTTTTGTTATAATACACTGATTTATATCTATTTACAAATATTTTATGTATGTTACTATTAAAAGTTTTTTTTTTAAAACCTAAATATATTCTATGTTACAAATATAGTCTTTATCACCTAGAAAATGTCTATATGAACACATTAAGCCAACTATTTTACTTTCACTTATGCATAATTTTTTAATTACGAAAATTGTTGGCTCAAAATAGATTTTGAATAAAAAATATATTACATAATATACTAATCAATGATGTACCATCACAATAATGTATGACCACCATGGAGAAAACCTCGGCTCCACCCTCATCCCTTATGGAGAGAACCTTGCGTCCAACCTCCTCCACCATGTAAAGAACCTTGGCTCCGCCTTCCTCCCTTCGGGAGATAACCTTGTGTGCAACCTTCTCCACTATAGAAAGAACCTCGGCTCTGCCCTCTTCCTCTGTGGAGAGAACATGTTCATGTCTTTTTGCTATCTCAAAATGGCTTGCTTCAATAACCAATGAAAGTAAGTAACTTTTTCTAACGTTACAAAATCTTTTGATAGTAACTAATGTTAAATTTTCCAATGTATTCGTGGAAGTGTCTTTGACACACCATGATGTAGCTCTGTCTCTGTAATGCCTCAACCGCCACCTTGCTTAGTGAGCCCATGTCCACTCTCAGTCCATAAGCCCACCTTCCTAAGTTGGCCCTACATCTATCCCTGGCCCGTGGATCTATTCATATTCGATGGCCGCTTTGTTACATCTGAGAGGCTTTAAACTTGTTTACCGAACCTACAAATCTACAAATGATATTTTCCTGTGTTTTTCCTCACTTGTACAGTTCCGACAATCACTTTGAGGAAGGTCACCCATCATAAAGTTCTCTCATGACCCTTGACCGAAAAAATAAGTGCATTTTGGTGACATATGTGGCCAATTCAATTCTTTTAAACCTTTCCGCACACCAGTGTGTCATAGTCTTTGAGCTCCTATGGATTTATCAACAACGATTTATGTTTTTCCAATCTATCTATCTATGTTTGTTGTAAGCTTGTGTTTGATTAGCCTATTTTATCCATCCATTAGGTTGATGAGCTTCTACTCGTTATCTCCCTTTGGGATTGAATGAATAATAGTAACAATATGTTTGCATAAAAAAGAAGGGTTTATGACCAACCAATCAAGGTTAAGAAATTATAAGAAACTTAATTTGACATAATTAAAGAAAAAGATTAACATTAGTTACTATCAAAAGATTTTGTGACGTTAGAAAAAGGTTTTTACTTTTATTGGTTGTCAGAGCAAGCCATTTTGAGATAGCAAAAAGACGTGAATATTTTCTCTCTACACTGGAGGAGGGCATAGCCGAGGTTCTCTCTATGGTGGAGAAGGTTGGACATAAGGTTATCTCCAAAGAGAGAAATGTGGAAGAGGTTGGACGCAAGGTTATCTCTCCAAGGGAGGAAGGCGGAGCGAAGGTTTTCTCCATGGTTGTCATACATTATTGTGATGATACATCATTGATTAGTATATTATCTAATATATTTTTAATTCAAAATATTTTTTGAGCTAACAATTTTCGTAATTAAAAAACTATGTAGAAATGAAAGTAAAATAGTTGGATTAATGTGTTCGTATAGATATTTTCTAGGTGTAACATAGAGTATACATATTTAAGTGTAAAAAAATACACTTTTAATAGTAACATACAGAAAAGAATTGTAAATGGATATAAATCAGGGTATTATAACAAAAATAAAATTTATAAATAACATACAACAAATTTTAACATATTTTGTTAAATTTTATTTAATTTATAAAACTTTAAATCCGCACATCGGGCGGGTCTTCATCTAGTGTTCATATAAAAGTGAGTATTTACAAAATTTTAGAATTAATAATTAACTGTATATTATCCTTAATCCTTTTATTTTTATTTTTTAGAATTAATAACTTAAAATTAAAATATTTAAATAATATTATAATTACAAATTTTATGATATATATATATATATATAATCTTCTTATTATTATATAAAAAACATTTGTATTTTTTTTATAAAGTTTGTAATTTTTGATAATTATCTTTTTATATTATTAATATTTTTTTAAAACAAAATATTTTATTTTTGTTGTAATCAAATTTCTCCTATTAAATATTAACTTTTACACATGTCAAAATTTTTGATTGATAACTTGACACATGTCAAAATATTTTTGTAATTTTTGATAATTATCTTTTTATAGTATTAATATTTTTTAAAACAAAATATTTTATTTTTGTTGTAATCAAATTTTTCCTATTAATTTGTTTTAATCAAATTTCTCCTATTAAATATTAACTTTTACACATGTCAAAATCTGAGATTGACTTTTACACATGTCAAAATCTGAGATTGATAACTTGACACATATCAAAATTTTGTTAATGGCTAACTTTCAAAACCCAATTTTATATAATAAGATGTATATTTTGCTTACTTTTTTTTTTGTTGTTGTTATTTTACCTTTTTCATATTAAAAAGGGAGAGTTACTAGAATATTACATAAAAGCTTCGTTATTACAAAAGTAGCACACAATAGTTCGTAATTACTAGAATAAACTCTGTACCCATACTACCCCTGAAACTAGTGTTAAGAAAAAACGTAATTACGGCTAATGCCATTAGTGGAAAAAAAATATTGGGAACTGGAAGAAAGTCTACCGATTCTTTGATGGTACATTTATATAGGTGACTGATTAAAGGTGTACGTCAGATATTTTTGGTACACTTAGTTGTAGTCTTGGTACACTTATCGGTCAACGTAGATGGTACACTTAGTTGTAGTGTTGGTACACTTATCGGTCCACGTAGATGAAATCGAAAGATATATGATTTCGGTAGATTAAGTTGCCCTTTGATGATAGACTTATGTTTTTAGTGGGTATAGCGATAAACGTAAAAGGGTGGGAAGATATTTATGGTAGACTAATGGCCTGTTGCGACAGATTTATGCGACAGCCTTCGCTCGTTACAGATATTTTTGGTATACTTTGTTTGTTTTTTGAAATAGTTTTCGTAGTGTATTGGTAGGCTTCTTGTCCGTGGTAGATTTAGTAAGCATTTTTGAAAGCTGTAAAGTCTTACCAGAATAATACGAATTTGTTTGAGTTGGCAAAGACAGTCTAGCAGATTAATGGTTTGTAGCAGATTCATCAATCGTGTTCTGTTTGTCGGCCGGAGCAAACGTCTTTTTCCTACTCAGTTTCGGAAATCTTTCCTCTGGGTTCATCCATGGAAGAGCAAGATATCGTTTCGGAAATCTATATAACTCACTTTTTATAGGTTTTTAATTTAGAAATCAAATGTTGAGACGAAAATCTATAATAGTTGAGTAAAAACCCCACAAGTGAAACCAAAAAAATAGACAGAAGTCGTGAAAAAATAAACCGAGGCAGCGGAAATTAGGGTTTTCAGTCGTATATTAGAGGTAGAAGACGAGGATATTATGGTAATTTCGGGTTCATTAAACCTAAAATCAAACGTGTACGTACATATAAACGTGTACGTACATATGAACTTATACATACATAATGTTCTTGAGATTAGTGTACGTACATAACGTTCTTTTGCTTAGTGTAGGTCCATAAATCCGTTTTAATGAACAATATTATTGTAATTTGGTAGTCATCTTCAACATATCTTCTTCTACAACCCTAGCTAATATTGTCGTTGTTGTTCACCGGAAATGGAACAAGTAAGAGATATTACTAGAAAAAGTAAGAGATTAACAACCTATGTAATTCGTAATTGTTTATTTATTTATTATATTTTCGAGAGGTAATGAACAATAACCACACAAAATTACGTTTTAACTATAGAGGGTAATAAACGAATTGTATAAGGAAGATAGTATAAGGTCTCGAATGTAAGGATCCTAAAGTTTGAGACCTTATACTATCTTCTTGGCAAGCTGGGCATTCGAGACATTGGGTCGTTAAACCTAATATATACTATTTTTTTCACATAAAACACTCTTTATAGTATAAGAAAGACTTAGTAAGTAATCACCTCAAATGAAGCAAAAGAGGTGAAACCCAAGTTTTTATGAACATTGTGTTATGAAAACCTTGTATATGCTAATTAATAGTGATAAATCTTGTGGCCAACTGCTAATTAATAATTTATATTATAGTCACAGTTGAACAAATAACCCCAAGTTTCATAAAGACAAAAATCTATCAATCTACTACTAGTATAAGTTAATGTATTTGCCTGTGAGGTCTTTGGTTTTCATCTGCAACAATATAAAACAAGGTGACTCCATTTAAAGCCCATGCCAAGCTAACAACTCTATCAACATCCAACCTCGGAACTAAAAGACCGGTTCTCAAATCCTTAATTTGGAGAAGGAAACGTTCAGCTCCCATGGGATCAACCGTGTACGCAAGATAGTTATGATCAGGTGAAACCCGACAAACCCCAATGTGAGCATAACCTGAAGAAGTAGTACACATAACACTTGCTTAATAATAATTTACAACTCTAAACTAACAAGATTTATACTAAAGTGTTGGGGGTGGATCCACACCCCAAACAAAAGGTCCAACCCAGGAAAAGCCCATAATAAACCCCCAAGGGAAGGGAGGGTATTATGGTCTTTTACATAGACGAACCGACACGACTCCCTATAAATGCAAGCGTACGGCCTGCGTAACCATTCTTTAAGAGAAGTAGTACAGCAAGTACAAGAGCCCCAGCTCGTCCAAACAGAAGTCAACGGTTTCAGAACCAATCGCTCGAAGAATCGACGAGATAACAACTCGTCTATTATCCTCATCCACGTTTGTACCTCGTTTACGTCGTGTTGTAGCCCGTCTTCTGTGTCTCGGCACCAATATAATAAAAGAGAACTTCGACCCTCCTTTGACCGAACTAAACATACTAATTGTGACTGATCCTATCATCAACATAAAGGAATAAACTTTACCGTACTGCTCTGCAATTTGATTCCAGTCAAGCACCACTTCTTCTACTTCTCCTCCACGAAGAAAACCAGAGAGCCAATTTGTTTCAACCTTTTCCAATGTCCTACACATAAGTGGATACTCTTTTCCTTTGGGTATGTATTGCCTATATAACCTACTCAATCAACAATTCAAAACCCCAATTCAATCAAAAGCTCACTACATTTTGACTCGAATCAAAAAACAAAAAAAGTTTCAAGATTATAGAGAGATAGAACCATGGTCCCCAACGCTCAGGAGATGTGTAAATCTCTTCCGGAATACGAGTTTTCATCTCGGAGACTAAATCACGCCTTAAGGCTTCTGTGTCAGCCATGAAAGCTTGAGCGTACGAGTTCTCACGCTGGAGGTAGTCCACGAAATCGGTATCGTCTGTATTCTTCATCCAACGGTAAGGATCTTGCCTTGTGATTCCATGGGTTGAGACCGTGAACAGGATCTTCTTTGGAACCGGAGGAACTTCCGTCGGAACAGAGAGTGATGCCGTTCGTCGAAGTTCGAACAAAACATTGCGTCGAGAAAGATGAAATCGCCAGAGACAAGATATATGATATCGTCGGCGACTTGGTACGCCGGAGAAGAGATGTTGTCGTCATTACAGTCACAGAGCTAAACTAATAAAACATCTCCAGCAACGAATACATATGTCACACAAGTTTCCATTTTTTGGTAATTTTGTATTCAAAGTTGTAAGCTTTTTTTTACTGCATAAAGAAAGTCTCGTCTTTTTTTTTTTTTTAATAAACTGCGGAATTCGAATGAATAA
Organism: Camelina sativa; assembly: GCF_030686135.1. Taxonomy (NCBI): domain Eukaryota; kingdom Viridiplantae; phylum Streptophyta; class Magnoliopsida; order Brassicales; family Brassicaceae; genus Camelina; species Camelina sativa. The sequence goes on along the minus strand of NC_141899.1, from coordinate 28,970,508 downwards.
AAATGTGTTCTTTTGCATCTTCGCTAAAGCAAAAGCTATACACTGATGATGAAACAGATCGATCATATACCATCCTCATTTACTTCCCCACGATTGGCTGTAACAAAACTAATATATTTCTATGCTTTTGCTGCATTTGTTTCTTTTTCTTCTTCAGCATCCTGCAAACACGTGAAGGAAGATTTTCATCTGTTCTAAAATACTAGCCAATGTTCTAAAATACGGCCTATGCGGCCGTATATACGGTGAGTATACAGTAAACGGTGACCCACTGTACCGTTTATAGACTAAGCGTTTTAATAGATACGGGTTGGTCGAATTCGGTTACTTATACGACGTATATACGGTGGATTATACGGTTATTGTATATACATCCGTATTTTGTTTTTTTAACCTTCAATCAAGCTATAAAACGAAACCTATAAATTGAAGAAACCCTAAGCTTTATTCGTTTTCTACTGCTGTGACACTTTTCTCAAACTTCATTCTCTATACAGAGAGTCTTCAGGTTTTCTTTACTCCTCTTCTCTTGATTATATGATCTTTCTTTTTTGGCTTTATCATCTATAGACTATCGTTGTTGTCTTATTGCTTACTAAAAGTCATCTCGTGCTACGCACGGATTTAGTTTACATTGTTGTTCAATTTTAGTTATTTGGAGATTATTAGCTTTTATTTGTTTACTCAGTAATGGTTATATTTGTGATTTTAAAAATATATTGATCATATTAATTTTTTTTGGGTTCATTTGTTTGATGTTACTTGAGTTTTCATTTTATATATAGTATTAGAGTATTTCAACACATGGAGAAACTTTTGATTACATAGTAGAGTGTTTATGGATTTTTCCCTTTAGATTTTTCATACAAATTATAGCATGTGTATTGGTGAGAAACCTATTGAGTTTCTCACCATATAATATTATTTTTTTAATGTAGAGAAATTTTGAAACATTTTTCTAATATGAGAATTTGTTAAAAATACCCTTTTTGAGATAATCCTTTTCAGGAAAAAACTTCTTTTTGAACAGTTTCATTTTTGCCCTCTTTTACACAAATTACAATATGTTAAATTAATTTAAATTTTTTTTAAAAGGTCTGGATTCTCTATTTTACATTTAGGATATAGTTTTGATGAGGTAGGGTTTAGTATTTGGAGTTTAGGGAAAAACCTATAACTTTTGGTCTAAAATATAGTTTTGATGAGGTAGGGTTTAGTATTTGGAGTTTAGGCATATTTTATGTAGGGAAAAAATTATAAGTTCAGTTATTATTAAAAAAAAATTATAAGTTCAAAAAAATTTAGAAGTTCAAATTTTATATAAGAAAACAGTGTATTATTCATGTAGATATATCCAATTTACGGATGAAATTTTATTAGGTTTATCTAAAAACCTATTTCATCTTTTGAATTGTTGGTGAATGAGCATTAGATTAGTGTTAATTAAACTTGTTGTTACTGAGATTTAAAGTAAAATTCAATTTAGGAAAACAAATATGTAAGTCTGATAAAAAAAGTTCATATTCGAAAGTTCTAAAAAAATAATGAGTTATTAGACAATATTATATTTATTTTCGTAGAAATGTTTAAATGAACATGAAAACATTGAAAACACAAAGAAAAATATGAGCAAGCAAAGCGAACTACAATATGGAAATAATTTTTACTGTATGACATCCAAAATTGTTGGACCGGCTCATGGAGAGTAGGAAAGACATACATAAACACTCTAATGAATAAATAAAATTTTCAAACATTTTCACATAATTTTTTTCTTCGTAGTAATATTGCGAACAACAAACATGATAACATGCAAAAAAAATTTTAAATTATTCAAGAATACCGATTAAAATTTGGAAAGATATATAAAAATAATATAATTTTTTATAGGAACCTAATGACTGAAATTATATAATAATGACTGAAAATTTGTGTTAAAAGGAGAGTAATTAGGCTCCCTACGAATGTAGGGATTAGGCTAATGGGTTGGCCTGTTGTGCCCCAATGGTTGACAAAAAAAAAAGGAGAGTAATTAGGGATTGAATTCTAATTTTATGGAAAACGGAATGAATTCTGCTTTTATGGAAAAAGAATTAGTAAGATCTAATGAGGAATAAATAAGTAAGCAATTATCAAATTACTTACAGAAAACATCTCACCATTAGATTATATAAAACTAAAATGCCAGAAACTAAGCAGGAATGGAAACCCAAAATTTAAAATTTGAGCCAAAAAATTATGAATTGATAAAAGAATTTTGAGAACACATAAACATCTCACAATCTAATATAATCTAGAATCTTTTCTTGCTCATAAATCATTATAAGACTGAAACCCAGAAACCAATTTTTTACATAATTTAGAATCTGTTCTTGCCCCTAAATTATACATAAGATTGAAACTCATATTTATCATTTCAAAATAAACTATCATCAATTTTTCCTAGGATGAAATCACAAACTGATAAATTGTGGTTTTAGATCAGCAGAAGCCTACAAATAGTTTTTACTGAAGAATGAAAAGAGGAAATGTTGAGAGTTTTTTTTTTTTTTTTTCTTTTTTTATGGGCCAGTAGTTACTTAGGTTCAAAGTACAAATGAATTTAGTTAATTAAGTCCAAATAACAACATAAGACAGGTGTTAGATAAATAACATGCCAAGTGTCATTTCCTTAGCAAAAGTTGAGAAAAACCTTCTCATATTATATAAGATAGAACTATAATACTTAACATCATTAAACTAGGTTTGAGTTTTGAATTTTGATAATGTAAAACTCTGTTTTGATATCATAAAAACAGAGTATTGATATAGTAAAACTCTGCTTGAAATCGTAAAACTCTGTTTTGAATTTTGATATCATCAAGCAGTGTTACGATGGAATCTCACTCTGCATATTTGTCTTTTGTAATTATTTTCAGAAATTATTCAAGTTGCCATATATTCTGGTTCGAATGAGGAAACTGTTGGAGCGTCGGATTCTACAGTTTTGAAGAGACACTCGAAAGATGTTGCTTGGGAATATGGAATGTTGTCTGATTCAAAGAATCTGGACAAAGTTAAATGCTAATTGTGTGGCAAAAAATTCTCAGGAGGTGCTTACAGGATAAAAGTACACATTGCCAAAATTCTTGGAAACGTTTCTGATTGTCCAAGATCATCAAAGGATGATCAAGAGAAGTGCAAGAATGCTATCGAGGAAGCAAAGAAGAAGAAGAAGAAGAAGAAGAAGAAGAAGAAGAAGAAGAAGAAGAAGAAGAAGAAGAAGGTAACTCTAGATGATGAGCTGCAGCAGACAGTTAATGTTCATGGCAGTGGAGATATGGATGATGTGATTGAACTTGAAGAAATGGGATCAAGAAAGAAGCAAAGGACACTTGGTCCAATGGATAAGTTTGCAACAAACATCAATCCAGAATCTAGACCTCTTCCAACTAGGCAACAAAATATCAATGATGCTATTTGGAAAGAGAAGCTACACAAGGTTCAGCAATATATTGCTAGGTGGGTGTATGCTTCAGGGGTTCCTTTCAATACTATCGCAAATGATGAGTTTAAGCTAATGGCTGAAGCTATAGGACAATTTGGTCCAGAAGTCACACCACCAAGTCAACACCAACTTCGAGAGCCTTTACTTAAGGAAGAGGTTGATAGACTTCATGGTTTGCTGAAACCACAAGAAGAAGAGTGGAAGAAGAATGGATGCACGGTTATGACAAATGCTTGGTCTGATCGAAAAAAGGAGAAGTATCATGAATATGTGTGTTAATTGCAAATGAGGTACAATGTTTCGCTCATGTAAAGATAGTTCAGATGAGGCTCATATAGGTGGATATATTTTTGAGTATGTCAAAGGCTGCATTGAGGAGATTGGTGAAGAGAATGTAGTTCAAGTGGTTACTGATAATGCCGCTAACAATATGGCTGCGGCAAAAATGATGAAAGAGATCAAGCCGAGTCTATTTTGGACATCATGTGTGACTCACTCTATCAATTTGATGCTTGAAAGCATATCGAAACTCACAAGGTTCAAAGGCACAATTCAGATGGCGAAAGAATTCACAATCTTCATATATGCTCATCATAAGACATTGGCGTTGATGAGAACATTCACAAATAGGACAGACATCGTGAGACCTGGATGTGTTACTAGATTTGCATCATCATTTCTTACTTTGCAAAGTCTCTTGGACAAGAGGGATCAACTATCAGCCATGTTTTCTAGCGGTGAGTGGAGAAATTGCAAATGGTCGAAACATTCCAAAGGAATGAAGGCATTTAACACAGTGATGAGTGTTAAATTTTGGAATGGGATGATAATGTGCTTGAAAGTTTTTGGACCATTGGTCAAACTGCTTCGACTTGTTGATGGAGATAAGAAGCTTACAATAGGATTTTTGCATGGAGAACTGATAGAAGCAAAGAATCAGATCAGTGATGGATTAAAACATGGAAAAAAAATGTGAAGCCGATATTGAGTATCATTGAAGAAAGGATTAAGGGTCGACTTGACAATCCTTTGCATCTGACAGGTTATTTGTTGAACCCATACTATTTCTATAAAGATTCAAGCCAAGCCTCCAGTGACGAGGTATCAAATGCAGTCTTTAAGTGTGTCTCTGCATTTTTCCCCAATGATGTTGATATGTTCAAATTAATCCCTAGAGATACTCTCTCAAATTAAGAGATCACTACAGTACTTAGGGGTCGAATTCCACAAGGACTCAAGTCTACACAATGGATTATAGAGTTTTTTTTTAATTATGCTAAACAGATTAATTTGAATTGAAAATAACAATGCAAAATATAAAATAGAAGCTTGTGAAAATTCAATATATCAAAAAGCTAGGCCTAGGGAATTTCTCAGGAAATTATGAAATATTAAATCAATCAATAATTAGGATTCAAGCAATTAAAGATCAGATCTAGAACTCTAAACACTTTCAGGGTTGGAAAAAATGGCGACTGCGAGTGCGAAAGGCGATTCTAGGGTTTTGAGTGGTGGTGATCAGGATGCGACGATGGAAGATATTGGAGAGAGATCTAAGCCACCTGGTGATCCACCGGATGTGCCGGGACTATGGGTTGCTAAGGTCACATGAGGAACGGTTGGGGGGCGTTTAGCTCCGGAGGCGGTGGTGGATGATGAGTTTGTTGATGCAAGAATGATGTTGGAGTTCCCGGATGGTGAGGATGGGGAGCCAGTGGTGACCATTGGAAAGGTGATTTTGGAGGCTATGAATGGACTGTGGAAGAACTGCATGGTTGTCAAGGTGTTAGGGCGAACCGTGCCAATCGCAGTGTTAGGTCGGAGATTGCGGGAACTATGGAAACCGAGTGGAGCGATGCATGTTATGGATCTCCCACGGCAGTTTTTCATAAGAGTATATGGCGGCTCTAACTGGTGGTCCATGGAGACTTTTTGGGAGCTACCTGTTGGTACAAGCCTGGTCGCCGGATTTCGATCCGCTAAGGGATGACATTACCACGACACCAGTCTGGGTGCGGTTGGCTAACCATCCTTTGAATTTCTATCATAGTCGGGTGTTGATGAGGATTGCTAAAGGTGTGGGAAACCCAATTAAAGTGGATGTTCATACTCTGAATTTTGAGAGAGCACGGTTTACTCGGGTGTGTGTGGAGGTCAACCTTAGCAGACCACTTAAGGGGACGATTATGATCAATGGTGAGAGATTTTTTTTTGCGTATGAAAGATTGAGTAACATTTGTTCTGGATGTGGTTTGTATGGACACCTAGTTAGCTCATGCCCGAAACGGGTGCAAACTCGGGACGTTTCTGGTGCAGTGGCTACAGAGGTGAATGCGGACATTTCGAGGAGTCCACCACAAGAAAATGATGGTTTTGTTCCGGTGAGGCACCGTGGTAGGCGGTCGGAGCCGCATCGGAAGAGTGGTCCGTCTATGGTAGCAAGTGGTCGTACGGCTACGGATGGAAAGTCTGGTGCATCGAATAAGGAAAGTGTTCTCGGCAATATTACACTCTCGAATGCTTTTGGAAGGTTGGGAGTTGATTTGGAAACTCCGGAGAAAAAGACAACTTGATTGGATTCGGGGAAGTATAAGGAAAATATTGATGTATCAAATCAGATACAGAGGGAAAACATTAATGTTTCGAATCAAGTTCAAAAGGTTAATTGTGCCATGGGGGGGAAGGAACCGGTTTTTGGGGCGAGTTGGAACGAAAAAGCGGTTGGGCCTCCTGATGGGCCTGGGAATAGAAAAGGAGTGTTTGTTACAGGGCCGGAGAAACATATGGGGAAGCCCAAACCTGTGCGATCGAATAAGCCCACTAAGGGTTTGGTGTTTGGACGAAAAAAGAGTGAAGTGGAATTGTCGGTGAATGGGAAGCGTCTTCGGACTGAGAAGGTAAGTCCGAGACGTGAGGGTGGTGAGTTTGATCATACGAATTTGAATGGAGGTGTGGTCGAGTTGGGTTCCTGTTCAGGCTCCGATCTGGGCTCAGATGCGACTACAGGCTCTCAATCGATGGATGTATCGAGTGGTACAGATTTGGTGGTGCGTCAGGAACCGTCGTCGGAGGGGATGGAGATCCATGCGCAATGATGGTCCGCCCCAGCTTTTCTTGTCGTGATTTATCTTGTAATGATTAACGCTTTATTATGGAATTTCCGGGGGGGGGGGGGGCAAATAAACCCAATTTCCGCCAGTCGGTAAGGTATTTACTGAAGAGGTTTTCTACTGATGTTTTGGCTGTGTTCGAGACACATGCTGGTGGAGATAGAGCAGGGCGCATATGTCGAGGGTTAGGTTTTGAAAATATGTTCCGAGTTGATGCGGTAGGTCAAAGTGGTGGACTTTGGTTACTATGGAGATCAAGTATTGGTAATGTTACGGTTGTAGAATCGTCTGATCAATTTATTCACGCACTCGTAGAAGATGGGATGGAGGTGTTGAATCTAATCGTTGTTTACGCTGCTCCCACTGTAAGTCGTAGAAGTGGGCTCTGGGATAAGTTATCTGAGGTGATTAGAAGAGTAACTGGACCAATGGTCATTGGTGGCGATTTTAACACGATTGTTCGACTTGATGAAAAAACTGGGGGAAATGGGTTGTTATCTCCTGACTCCTTAGCTTTTGGAGATTGGATTAATGAGGTGTCCCTTATAGATATGGGGTTTCGGGGAAATCAGTATACTTGGAAAAGGGATCGAGTGGAAAGTTCCTTTGTTGCTAAAAGGCTGGATCGCGTGCTATGTTGTGCACAGTCGCGTCTTAAATGGCAGGAAGCTGTGGTAACTCATTTGCCGTTCCTTGCCTCGGATCATGCTCCGTTGTATGTACAACTGACGCCGAAACCTATGGGAGATGCTAGTAGGAGGCCGTTTTGGTTTGAAGCGGCATGGTTACAGCATCCAGGGTTTAAAGATCTTTTAGTGTCTTCATGGGATAGAAACATTAATACTCGTGAGGCGCTGGAAAGGTTGAGAATGACTTTGAAGAAGTGGAAGAGAGAAGTTTTTGGTGATATCAATGCTCGCAAGCTTCAACTTGAGAATGACATAAGGATAATTCAGGCTCGCATTGACCAAAGTCAGACGACTGAGTTGTTGGTTGAGGAGGATGCGTTGTTGAAAGAATTTGATGTGGTATTGGAACAGGAAGAGATGCTTTGGTATCAAAAATCAAGAGCAAAGTGGTGGTCTCAAGGATATAGAAATACTAAGTTTTTTCATATGTCTACAATAATCAGACGGCGAAGGAACAAGGTGGATATGTTGAGGGATGATAGCGGGAGTTGGATCTCAGAGGGGAAAGATCTTGAGAAGTTGGCTGTGGAGTATTTCAGTCGCCTGTATTCGCTTGATGATGTAGATATGGAGTCTGTGGCATTGTCATGTGAGGGTTTCCTGAGGTTGACTCGTGGAGAAGTCTGCAGGCTGAATAGACCTTTTACTGCTTCGGAGGTGGAAGGGGCCATTCATAGTTTGGGGGGGTTTAAAGCCCCGGCACCAGATGGCTTCCAGCCAGTTTTCTATCAGCATTGTTGGGAGGTTGTGGGAGAGTCAGTGTTGCGACTTGTGCTGGAATTCTTTAACACTGGTTGTCTTCCTCCTAATACGAATGATGCGTTGGTGACACTGATCCCGAAGGTTGCTAAACCTGAGCGCATTACTCAGTTTAGACCGATAAGTTTATGTAATGTTCTTTTTAAGAAAATTACAAAGACAATGGTAGAAAGATTGAAGGAGGTTATATCTACTATTGTCGGTCCTGCACAATCTAGCTTCATACCAGGACGGTTGAGCACAGACAACATAGTGGTGGTCCAAGAAGCTATGCACTCCATGAAACGCAAGAAAGGTAAGAAAGGTTGGATGTTATTAAAGCTAGACTTGGAGAAAGCTTATGATCGCATCCGCTGGGACTTTTTAGAAGAAACACTAAGGGCAGTCTGATTGTCGGAGGTGTGGGTTGGTTGGATAATGCAATGTGTCTCTGGTCCGTCGATGACTCTGTTGTGGAATGGAGAAAGGACAGAGCCTTTTAAACCTTTGAGGGGTCTCCGACAGGGTGATCCTCTATAATCCTACTTGTTTGTTCTGTGCATGGAGAGGCTTTGTTACTTAATTGAAGGGGAGGTTGATAGTAAAGCTTGGAAGCCCATTACTTTATCCGTAGGTGGCTCTAAATTATCTCATATCTGCTTTGTAGATGATTTAATTTTGTTCGCTGAAGCTTCTGTTGCTCAAATACGAGTAGTGCGTAAGGTGTTGGAAAAGTTTTGTTTGGCGTCGGGACAGAAAGTGAGCCTAGAGAAGTAAAAAAATTTCTTCTCAGCTAACGTATCTCGTGACATGAGTAATCTGATAAGTGCTGAGAGTGGTATCAGATCAACGAGGTAGCTAGGGCATTATTTGGGAATGCCGCTGTTGCAAAAGAGAATCAACAAGGAGACTTTTAGTAGTGTTGTTGAGAAGGTCTCCTCTCGTTTAGCAGGCTGGAAGGGCAAATGCTTGAGTTTTGCGGGTAGGTTGACCCTTACGAAGTCAGTGTTGTCTTCGATACCAATTCATACGATGAGTACGATAAAGCTTCCTGCGAGTATTCTTAGTCGTTTAGACAGGATTTCTCGTGACTTTCTGTGGGGATCTACTACAGAGAAGAGGAAGATACATCTTGTTTCTTGGAAGAAAGTCTGTAGACCAAAGTGTGACGGTGGCTTAGGGATAAGAGTGTCGGGAGAGATGAATAAAGTTATGCTTGCAAAGATTGGTTGGAGATTACTTCATGATCAGACCAGTTTATGGGCAAGGGTAGTCAGAGCGAAATACAAAGTTGGTAGTGTTCATGACATGGGGTGGTTGCAGAGTAAGAGTCACTGGTCTTCAACATGGCGTAGTATTGGTGTTGGGTTGCGTGAGGTGATTCTAATGGGTCTTAGCTGGGTCGTTGGGGATGGAAGGACTGTGAAGTTCTGGACAGATCGTTGGTTGCTGAGTAGACCATTAGTGGATCTTGTTATACAACCTTTGCCTGTTGGGTATGAGATGGCTACAGTTCGTGATTATTGGCAGGATGGTTCGGGTTGGTTGTGGGATTATATTGGCCTTTATCTGGCGTTTGATCAGAGGTTGGAGTTGGCATCGGTGGTTCTAGATGTAGTGACTGGTACCAGAGATCGTTTGTCTTGGAGTGGAGAAATGGATGGGAACTTTACTGTTAGTTCGGCCTACTCTATGTTGATACGGGAAACCTTCTCAGCACAGAACATGGGTTCGTTCTATGATAGAGTGTGGAAAGTTAAGGCACCAGAAAGGGTGAGACTTTTCCTCTGGCAAGCGGCGAGACAAACCATTATGACGAACACAGAGAGGTGTCGTCGGCACTTGTGTGATGATGATATCTGTCAGGTCTGTAAAGGTGGTATAGAAACGATCATTCATGTTCTTAGAGATTGTCAGGCTATGGTGGGTGTCTGGCAGCGGCTTGTACCTCAAAGGAAGCATCCACTGTTCTTCTCCCAGTCCTTGTTGGAGTGGTTATACACGAATCTTAGCCAAGGGGGTGGTTCAGTTCGCAGTCCCTGGTCTGTTTTGTTTACGTTAACAGTATGGTGGGCTTGGAAATGGCGGTGTGGAAATGTGTTTGGTGATAAGTCTCCCTGGCGTGACAGAGTAAAACTTTTCTCAGAGACTTGGCAAAGGCGGTTGTGGCTGCGAATAAAGGGACGAAGGGACCCGTAGCAGAGAAGAGAGAGTGTTTAGTACATTGGGTGCCTTCATTGGTTGGGTGGTATAAGGTGAACACAGATGGAGCATCAAGGGGTAACCAAGGGCTAGCAACTGCGGGTGGTGTACTGCGGGATGAACCGGGGAGCTGGTGTGGGGGCTTTGCACTTAATATTGGTCGTTGTTCTGCACCATTAGCAGAGTTATGGGGTGTGTATTATGGTCTTCTCTTAGCTTGGGAGTGGCGGATTGCTAGAGTGGAGTTGGAGGTGGATTCTGAGTTGGTGGTTCGGTTTCTTACAACGGGGATTGGTGACTCTCACCCGTTGTCTTTCCTGGTGCGTCTGTGCCATGGCTTTATTTAACGGGACTGGATAGTTCGGGTTACTCATGTGTATAGAGAAGCTAACCGCCTCGCGGATGGTTTAGCTAACTATGCTTTTACTTTGCCATTAGGTTATCATGTTTTAGATACGGTTCCTTCTTTTGCTGAACCTTTGCTGGATGCAGACTTATCAGGACCTGCATGTCCTCGTCTTGTTCGAATGTAGTTTTGGTGTTTAAATAATAAAAGCTCGGAGGATTTCCTCCCGGTCCTTTACCAAAAAAAAAAAAAAAAAAGAACTCTAAACACTTTTGTAAAATAAATCAGTTATCACTACAAATATTATCTAAATTTAAAACCAGAAAATCCAAATCCCTTTGTAAAATTCAAGGTTAAAAACCAGCTTTAAAAACAAGTTTAGATTGTTCACAAAATTACTAAATCAAATCTCTTTGCAGAAAGTAATTTTGCTCATCAAAAGGTTTTATCAGGAAAATCAATTATATTCTCATATCTATTTATTTTCCTAGGTTATTAATTCTAGATGGCCAATCAAGGATTAATATGAAGAACAACCTAAGATGAAGATCTAGAAAGATAATGAATCCTAAATAAACAGATCTAATAATTCATAAAAACCCTGTGAAAAACCCTGAACCTAACAACAAACAAACTACTCAGACATATTCAATGAAACACAAATCATCATTCTGAATAACATGCAATAGATATTAAAAGAGTAAAGAAGGAGTTTAGAAATTCTTCTCTCTACAAAGGAGTTCAGATCTCTCTCTCCCAAAGCTCTCAAAATCTCTCAGGGTTGCAGAAAATAAAACTTGCTAGAAAATAACTTAAGGGTTTCTAAAACCTAAAAATACTATATATATATGTCCTAGAACACGTCACAGACTTGTGTTGCAATTATGGAAAACTTTGGGGCAGATTTGTAAAACTTCCAAAACTTGGGTCTTCTTGCGGCTAACAGGGGTGTCGATCGATGCTAAGGTAGTGTCGATCGACACCATCACTCTGAATCGATTCCAAGTTCTCTTCCTTAGCTGAATTGCTCCAAAATCCCTCTAACTGCACCATTTTGTTCCTTTCATGCCAAAATCCTATAAATCCCGAAAAGACTCAAAAATAACCTAGAAAACAAATCAAAAGATTCTAAAAGACTTCTTATATCATGGTTAAAAACCACAAAAACCATGATATATCAGATTTCATCACACAATATCAAGTTATCAATTTTGAACTGGCGATTTACAAAAACAAAGAAGGGAACTTTGGAAAACCATGGGCCATCCTAGGCTGCCAGAAGGAGGATTATGATCCAGGTATTTTTCAAACAAAGCACGATCATGTTTTTTTCAAACAGAGCATGGATTTGCATCATCGTTTCTTTGTATCATCATTTCATTGGTTAAAACATAGCACGATCATGTTTTTAAAAAACATAGCATGTGCAGGTTGTTTTCAAACAGAGCATGGATTTGCATCATCGTTTCTTTGTATCATCATTTCATTGGTTAAAACATAGCACGATCATGTTTTTAAAAAACATAGCATGTGCAGGTTGTTTTCAAACAGAGCATGGATTTGCATCATCGTTTCTTTGTATCATCGTTTCATTGGTTAAAACATAGCACGAGCATATTTTAAAAAACAGAGCACGAGCAGGTTTGTTGCAAACAGAGCACTTGCAAGTTTTTTTCAAACAGAACACGAGCACGTAGTTCTACTCCATCACGAGCATGACTCACTTATTTACTTAGATCATTTACATTGGTTTATATTTTAAAATTTTAATTTACTGGTGGGAAACATATATGGAAATGCTGTTCCTAATTTAACAAAAATGGCTAAGAGAATTTTGGCTTTAACTACAAGTTCATCCGGATGTGAAAGAAACTGGAGTACATTTGAAGGAGTTAGACTTTATTTTGCTCTAATTTTCAATTACCTTGATTTTTATGCATATAGTTTAATGGTTCAGTTAATTTATATTGCTCCCTAGTATTATATGTAGGTACATACAAAGAAACGAAACAGACTTGCTGTAAGTCGAATGAACAATCTTGTGTATGTCCAATTCAATTTAAGATTGATGAACCAAAGGAAGAGACAAAAAGAGAATAATATTGATATATTGGTTGCGAATCATGCTACTAATGCTCAATCATGGTTAGTTGATGGGATTTCCAATGATGGAGAGGACTCACAATGACCAGATTCTACAAGTTGACGGAGAAGAAGAACTTGAAGTTTAAAATTAGTTTATTTTTCTGTTTTCGTTTTGCTATTTCAATTATTGAGTTTTAGACTACTTGGGGTTACAATAAAAGGTTGATACTTTGACAATTTCATGAGTATTTTTGCTGAGATCTTAATATATATTTGTTTTTTATCATATATATTTAATTATTTATGTTTAATATATTTATAATTTATCATATCTATATATATTTTTGGTAAAATTTATTTACCGTATATATTCCGTATATATAGCAGCATATACAGCTATACGCTAAACGGTAGTGCACCACCCGGTTAGCGCCTAGCGTATTTTAGAACAATGATGATAACACACAAAAGTTAGAAATTACTTGTGAAAATTTTAAACTCTTTGTTTCTTTATGGGGAATTGTGAAAAACAAAAAGAAAAATAATGGGAAATGAAACTAATTTTACCGTCGGTGTGATGGCTAAAATTAATAGATTTGTATGGTATACTATAGGTTAATGGTAGATTTAAAAAATGTAGTATAGATATTGTTAGTTACGATAGACTAATCATATATATTTTAGTTACAATAAATTTATATATAGTGATGACAGATTTATGTAATGTTATTTAGTTATGGTAGACTAATGTATTGTTAGTTGCGAACTTGCGATGATTTAGGGGGAATTATTGGTTTAGGATTTAGAAAGAATTTTAATGACTTTAAAAGTTATGTAAAATATGTTGTTATTCAATCAAGACTTTTTAAAACTCTTTAAAAATTTGGTGTTATTGGTTGTGGATTTGTAAAAAGTTATCTAAAATCTTGATAAATTTAGTGTTATTGGATTAAGAGTCTTATAAAGTCATTAAAAGTTTTATGTTATTCAATTAAAACTAAAGAATCTTGGATTGTTAATGAATTTAAATTTTGTGTTATTGGTTTATGATTTTATATCATTTCCTTCATAACAAAAGTCATGAAAACTCTTTCATCAAATAGAAAGATTTTGAAAGATTTTATGAAAGATTTTACAAGATTAGGATACACAAATCAGCAAGATTTAAAATATCTTTCTAAACAATCTAATATAGAATCCTTCATTTTTACTTTCTAAATTTCTATGATTTTAAAAATCAGCAAGATTTTTAAAAACACAAAGTCATTAACTCTTTCTAAATCCTAAACTAATACCTCCCCTTAACTCTTACTATAATAACACATATTTGGTCAGACTTAGAAAAATAGAGTATATTAGAGCATTTCTACAGATTCTCTCACTGTTACTCTTATAATTGGACCTAAAAAAGAATAAAAAACTCAATATTCCGTCGATTAAGAAGAAAAACGTTTATCTGGGAAGAAATTTGAGTAACGTTGCTAATGCGAGGCGGCGTGTTTTTACACGTTGATGTATTTTTTTCTCCCATCTTCTTTTTTTTTTTCTTTCGCGATCATCTCCCTCTTTTCTCTCTCACGATCCAAAAGGCGAATCAATCGCCAATTCATCTGAAAACCGGAAAAATCAATCGAATCCTTTGATTTTTCCAACGTAAAATTGAGGGTTGTTGGTGTATGAAACCAATGGGTTTTCGGATCGGCTTTGATATCTTTTAAAAACTCAAACTTTAAAAGATTCAGATTAATACTTGGGAGAAAATCTTCAACTTTCACTAAGTAATCTTGATTTGGGGTTTATATAAATTCTGGGTTTACTTCGTTTTGTATTGATGAGAATTTTTTTTACACTAGTAGTATAGAGTATTATTGGAAACCGAAACGATGGATCATGTCATTGGGGGTAAGTTCAAGTTAGGTAGGAAGATTGGTAGTGGATCATTCCGTGAAATTTGTATTGGTATGTATCATTCATTCATCAATTTGATTGCTTTTTTTGGTTCTTTGGTTGTTTTTTTAGAGTAAATCAGATACTGCTTTGCTATCTCCTCTTAACTGGCCCATGACTCCAACAACACCTTCTTCTCACCGTAGAAGGTTGTCCAGAAGTAGCAGCAGATCGTCAAAGGTTTGTTACATCATGACCCATATTCTCAATTCTCTTTAATTGTGATAAAGCTTGCTACTTTTGGTTGATGAGGAATAAAAAGACTTGACCTTTTGTGGTTCATGGGTCTGTCCTGTCCTGCTTTCTATCTTCTCTGTTCTCCAGTATTGGATAAGTTCTTGTCCTCCTTTGCTAGATATGTGAATTGGCAATGTTATGAGGAGGATGATTTTGTTTAAGTTCGTCTAACCTTCTATAAGATTCTATAGTGGAAGGATGTATTGATTTTGTCTAACCTTCTATAGGGTTTTATTATTTTGAAGAATGATTTTGTTTAAGTTCTAAGTGAATTGCTTTGATTAGTTTAGTATTAAATATATGATTAGTTTAATTTTGAGCAACTTGATAGAGTTGCTGGAGTGGAGATGGTCTAGTTGTGATAGACTTAGTGAATAGATTGTTCTTGTAATCCTTTGTTTTAGTTTTTCAAAAAAAAAAAAAAAAAAAATTATAGCCATTCAATATTTTGAAAAAATAGTTTCCCTTAAAAATAAGAAATTTAAATTTTGAGAGTTTCTGAAGTAAAATTTTTGTTTTTTGTTTTTTTATTCATGCAAAATATAAAAACCAAAAATCTAAAAAGGGTACACAAACTGTGTACAATAAATATTTTGGGAAGGAAAAAAAATATTAAATATACAGTAAAACCTCTATAAATTAATAAAGTCGGGACAATAAAATTTTATTAACTTATAGAGGTTTATTAATTTATCGATAAATTAATAAAATATTAACTTATGAAGAGATTTTTTCATTTACATAATTTTGAAAATTTTCAATTACAAAATAAGATACTTTGTTATGATTCACATTTTTATAAAATTTTCTTGATCTATAATTTTGGTTATCGTAATAGGATTGATGCTAATAGTTTAATTAATTATCAAGGTGAAAATGATAAATGTTAGAAGTTTAGAGTTGAAATGACTGCACCCGCATTCCCAATCCTCACACAGGATCCACGGGAAATGATCTCACCGGAACCCCATAATTCTGACGAGACAACCGGCATAGAAATCGCTCCTTACAAAAACTCCCACAAATACACCAAACCCCACCTCATCTAGTTACTGAGTCGCACAACTAACCACCCCTAGCGACCGAGTAACAAGAGAAGTGGGCTGGAATATTTGATTCCATCCAGCCACGGACAACACTTCCCCACAAATACTCCAATTCACTATCAAATCCTCTAGTGTTGATCGACACCTCCATTTGGTGTCGATCGTCACCCAACACACCACTTGCGAACCAACACACATTGTGTCGATCAACACCTCCCAGTGTCGGTCGAACCTGACTCCCACGATATCACTTCCATTGACCGCATCTGTTCTCCTATAATCCAAACACACAACTACATGCTGGTGTCGCTCGACACCCCAACCTTACCACAAAACCGTCTGTACCAGACCACAATACAAACAATTATCTAAAACACAAACCAACCGTTCATTTCACAAACCCACTGCTGGATATGAAGCTTGTAGCACCACAAAGCCACCTACCAAATTTTAGCTAAATCGGACTCCGTTTCATCCTCCAAACGTTGTCCCGAAGTAGCCATCTCAGACCAGTCCACGCAGTCCATTTGCAGGTGTTGGTGTCGACCGACACTACAATGGTGTCGAACGACACCAACCCAGAAATCACGATCGAAGCTTTCTTTCAAGCTTCTTCTCGCTGCAAATCACTAATCCGCTACAATCATTGATTCTCTACTCAATCTACCACTAAAACAACACAACTTACCTGGATAACAGCCATGAGAAAGCCTCCTTGTCTCTCCCAATCCACCACCAAGCTCAAATCCTTCTCCTAACACATTAAAAGGGTGGATCTCCTTTCTCCTCCCTTTCAAGTGAAAGCACCACAACTCTCTCTCCTTCTCTCCTCTAGAACCACCCGTCGCCCCCCCCCCCCCCTCTCCTAAACAAGGGGCATCGAAATATAACTTAAATACTCGAGCCCTAGGGTTTCTCAAACCAAACCGAATCAAAGCGACAATTTTGAAACAACCGAACAACCACCAATTTAGTGGTGTCGACGGACACCCTCCTTAGTGTCGATCGAGACCCACAATAAATTTGGGTTCGGGATGTTACAAGAGTTTAGAAGAAATTGCGAGTACTATCTTTCATGGTAATGATGAAGTCAAATAAGATATTGCGATGTCTTTAGAACTAATTACATGTAAAGAAGCAATTATCACATTTAGGACTCTCCACAATTTTTGTATGCGATTTGAGAAGACAACACCAATATTTTTAATACAATAAAAAAGATTAGAGATGAGTTCTAACTAGAATGCAAATTCAAGAATACACAAACAGCAATAAAGTCATATTTCACTAAATTTTCTTAGATATATATATATATATATTAATTTACTTTATATTATTATTAATTTATGATATTGTTGGAACCATATTTTTACAAAAGATTTCCAAAAAATTATTATTTTATTATTTTATTATTTTATTATTTTATCGAATTGTATCATTTTTATACCGACCCAACTCGAAACCGGAAATATTTATTAATTTATAACGAATATTAATTTATAGAGATTCTACTGTAGTAAGAGGTACAACCATAAGAAGTATAAAAATGCTAAGTCAAAATGGATACAATGAGTAAACAATGTTAATTCACAATAGGGTAAAATGATATTCATTATATAAAAGTGTACATTGACATACAATTCTTGAGTACTATGAATATTGTTTAGAAATTTAGGTCGTGAATGTTTTGGTAATATATAGTTTAAATATATGTTTAAGAAAAATGATATGGGGCACACAAACTGCGTAATTAAATATTTTAGTGAAGCTGAAAAATATTTAATCTGGTAAGAAGTACAACCATATTATTTTTCATAATACAACGATGTTAATTTATAATGGGATATGGTGATAGTCAAGAATATATTGAATAAAAACTGTGTCTACACCATTTATTTACAGCGCTTATACGAGTATTCAAATATAAGAAGATGATGTACATATAAAACAATTATTTGAAAATGTCAACATCGTCGTGGATGGTCATTTCCGAACGCTTTGCCTATATATATATATATATTTTTTTTCGGAATGTAATGTTAAATTATATTCAAATAAAAAATACGTTGTTACAACTAGGGAAATTCATCTCTAGTGCTCCTATACCAGAAATTCATTTCTGCATTATTTCCACTTAATCTCACTACCTTTTTTTTAATGAAAGGACGAAACTACCCCTCTAATAATTTTTAAAGAATAGTTGTACCATATATCCCCTAGTTGCACCTTGCATAGTTGTACCATATATTCCCTAGTTGTACCAGTTGCACCATAGTTGTACCAGTTACACCTCACATAGTTGTACCATATATCCCCTAGTTGTACCAGTTGCACCCTAGTTGTACCAGTTGTACTGCGCATAGTGGGAGTTTAATTATATTTAACCTAAAACAATCTTCATTAAGGGTAATATTGTCCTTTTACCATTGAGGGAGTTTTGAGAATTTGTTTTGATAGAAAGGGTGTTATGAGATTTTAGCTCTACAACTAGTGCAGCGTTGATCTGAAAAGTTTTAAAACAAGCACAACACATTAAAACTTAATTGTGTGAGCAAAACCTAAGCTTGTAACCCTTGTCATAACGTCGATCACCCATAAGCCCAATGGCTAGCAGTTGGTCCCTCATGTGGATGAGCCGAGAGGCCGGTTGGGGAGTCTCACCATGCGTCCGCCCATTTCGCTCTTGCCAGATGCAGTAAACTGTGGTTTGCAGAACCAAGTGAGTCAAGAACCGCTGAACCCCAGTTGCTACATGCGGAAGAAAGTACCGAGTGCGAGGTGGTAGAATATTGAGCATTGCAAATGTTGAATGCAGAAGCTTTCCAGACCTCTGCACTAAAGCGGAAAGAAAAGAATAAATGGTCCCGTGTTTCAGTGGCACTATTACAAAAAATACACGCCCCTTAAGCACCCCTGCTCCATTGCACCAGTCTGTCTCCAGTAGAGAGTTTTTTTCGAATCGCTAATCACATACAGAAGGAAAACTTTGGCGTCGAGTGAGTGACCCAAACACTATTATGCCAAGATACCTCAACAACCGTTGAGCAAATTTGATTCCAAGTGTCCTTGGTGGAAAATTGGGACTTATACTTACCATTGTTACCTTTCCATAGCATTACATCAGCTATAGAGTTACTCATATCTTGCTTCAACCGCAGTTCAGCTTCCATTGAGTTAAAGCTGTCTTGTCGGTGCCGCCAGTGGTGACGTATTCCCCACGCCTCTGCAACAGTCATATGTTTATCAATCCTCATAGCAATAAAACCTCAATCACCCGCCACATCCACCAGCCGACCCATGCTGGAGCAATCATCGAACGAAAAGGAGGTGCAAAGCCCATTTTTTACTTCCATTTTACAAAACTGCTTTGCAAGATCTCTAAATTTGAGAACTTTCCTCCACATCCATGAACCTAGAGTAGTCGGTTTAATAGACCAGAAGTTCCCCCTCTTCATTAAAGTACTGCCAACCCATTTAACCCACAGGGACTCACCTCGAGATACAATTCGCCAGATCAGTTTTAAACAACACACATCATTTATTTCTTTTAGAGACCTTAAATACCAGGCCACCTTCCCTTCTAGGCTTACAAACATTCTCCCAAGCTATCTTTGCTTTATGAGGGTTTAAGTCCGGACCTGACCAGAGGAAAGCCGAACACAACCTATCGATCTCGAGTATACACTATCATGGCAAACGAAAAGCTGATAACCAAAAGCTGCAAATGCTCCATAACATCGAGTGTACCAAGTTAAGACGGCCTCCAAAAGAGAGAAACCGGGCTGTCCATGAGCCAATTCTCTTTTTAAGCTGCTCAAGTAACGACATATAGTCAGAGGAAGTAACTTTGCCTATATATTGGACTAAGCATTTTGTTTCAATTGTTAAATTTTTGATATTTTAAAAAAAATTGAGCATAATAAGATGATTTATAGGATTTTCTATAATTACAAATAAAAGTGTAATAGTCATTTTGGATTGTACTGTGTTTTAATTTAAATAATGCATTTTTAATCTATAAATTTGAGTCTTCCTTTGTGTTAGTTTGAACGCTTCTCGTGACCAAATTTCATCATTTAAATACATGTATACTAAGAGCTTTACAATTATGCATGAACGGTGTATACAAATTTAGTATGGTGTACTCTTTTATTATTAGGAGTAGACATATAAATTTGTAAGTGTTAAAGAAAAAAAAATTGAATTATACTTTTCTATTGGAGAAAAAAATTTGATACGAGACTAACCAACTATGGATTAATAGAGAATTACAAATGATCTTATAATCAGTCTCATTTTGAAAAGTAAAACACAGAGTCACTTAACTGGAATTAGTTTATAGATTCCAATGATCGAACGCAACCAGCAAGTGAAAAAAAGAACAAACGTGAAAAAAGATTTACAAGAAAAGAACAACCAGCAAGTCTTGCTTCAACTTCTACCAATTCTTCAGAACCCCTGCATACATTAAACAGATTTGGATGAGAAAATGCTAACATGAAATTTTGTGGAAACAAATATTGTTCCAGAAACAATTGCACTTATACAACCAAACATCGGCAAATAGTATCTCATTTAGCTTTCTCGCTTTGATTTTGATGAATCAGATTGGTAGTGCTGGCTACGTATTTAACACTCGTTTCCCTGCAGTCAAAGGAATCAACACATTAAAATAAACTATAACTAGAGCAACGTGAGGTAACATTTGGGTATCAGCATAGTAATTAAGAATGTCACTACCTTTATACATTTATATGATTAGAGAATTCTGGTGCACGGTCTGTTAGGAGCGCAAAAATCGAATTGAGAAAATATGCGAATTATATTTAAAATATTGAAATCAGAAACGAATTACAACATCATAATATAAAGCAGAAAATAAATTACAGAGGCGAGATATGATATATATTTTCTTAATTCAATAAATCGGCCGTAAATACTTTCGGACAATCGCGATTTATGAATCCCATGATACAATCGATCACAAACTATTACAGTAGCACACCAGTAATAGAACTCAAGCGAACAGATCTACGTTATACTCTCGAGACTACTAAGCTAAGAACTTATTTGGACTAAGCTAAGAACTTACTTGAACTAAGCAGGGGAGAGGGAGAGAGAGCTCTTCAGAGGAAGGAGGATTTATGTTTTTGAGTGTGAGAAATAATGAGACGTTGTGCCTCTATATATAGTGGAAGGAGGGAGTTCTCAAGAAAATATTCACTGAATATTCTTGGAGTACTGCCCAAGTTTGCTTGGAGTTCACACCAAGTCTTTCCAAAAAATTAAATGAGCCTCCAGCTGTCCCAAGAGCCTAAGAGCCCAAAAGCCCAAGAGCCCATGGCCCGTTTCCGATGAAGAACTTTTTCCCAAACATCCCATGTAGCTCACTTCACACTCTTATTTCTCATTCAAATCAACTCTGTTTTGGACGTATGAGTATACCATCTTGTATTACTCGTTACCAGCTTTCCATTGCACTATCGACCCGACAATTCCGAGCAGCCATTTGGCCGAAATTTTCCCAGAAAGTCACCGGAAAAACCACTGTCCAAAACCTGCAATTTTTCTGAAACTTGCTTCTGGAAAATTCAGTTCCAACAATCCTCCACATGAATAGAAATAAGTCTAAACATATGACGACATAACTAACCCTATAAACTAACACTACTAGCTAGACTAGACAGACTTTCGAGAGTATATGCAAAAACTAATTGTATCTGAGTTGGTGGCGTTTTTCAACCTTGAACCGATTCATTGTTATACCTGTCGAGTTTACTCAGCCAGATGGTGAACATGATGTCTTGAACCATCCGGATTTGTATGTAAACTTAGACAACATGCATAACACAACTTCGTTTTCTCGTAGAACGAGTTTCTCTATTGTGGTCTTGAACATGCCTGGTTAATCATGAGTGAACTTGGAGAGTATAGCCTCATATATTCTCCTAGAAACGGCCCCATTTCACACTCATAGGGTGATTTTTAATAGCTGCTTGTATTTGAAGAAATATCCTGTAATTATTTCAAATATTTTACAAAGCTACATTTCCAATCATTAAAAGCATATGCTTAACCTATAATATACATGAAGCACTTTACATCATTTTAGGAACTGGAAAAAGATGATAGTCTCTTAGTGCTTGTAGCAAATTCAGCTTGATTTAGTTGTCCCTTTGAACCTAGGTCATGGGGTCTCCAATCTGAGTAGGTGGGGTTACCATCAAACCTCCTCTTAAGTCGTAAGCTCTAAACCCATTCCTCTTGATGACTTTATAACTTGATCTTGCGCCAAACCTTTTGTAAATGGATCCGCTAGGTTTTCTTTCGTATGGATGTAATCGATCATAACTACACCAGTTGAGATAAGTTGTCTAACAGTTTTATGTCTCCGTCTGATGTGACGAGATTTTCCATTATAATGGGTATTCCTTGCTCTGCCCAAAGCCGATTTGCTATCACAGTGTACACGTATTGCAGGCACAGGGTTCCCCCACATTGGGATGTCTTCCAAGAAATTATGAAGTGATTTAGCTTCCGAGATAGCTATCTCCAAAGCTATGTATTCAGATTCCATAGTTGATTTAGCTGCCAGAGTTTGTTTGGAAGACTTCCAAGACACTACTGCACCTCCAAGTGTAAAAACGTATCCACTCGTGGATTTTGAGTTTCTCGAGTCTGCGATCAAGTTGGCATTACTGCAACCTTCCAAAACTCCAAGTTCTCTACCATAGTGCAAGTCATGATCTTTGGTATAACGTAGGTGATAACTCTCTAATTTACATGTTTTTAGCATCCTTTTTTGTCCATATTTTGCATTGTTTATACCCTTACCTTACCATTTTTAGGTCATTAACTGTAAGAATTCGCATTTAGGCCATTTAGGGTGTTGCATTCTTGCATTTGCATACTTTGGATGAAAATAGATGCTTTACAGCCTACTCGATGGGGAGAAACGAGGACAAATCCAAGCATGTACCCGAAGGAGCTATCGAGCTGGAAGACAGTCTGAACCCCAACACGATCGAGGAAGATTCAAGAGCAGGAAGAACAACCCGAAGACCTACCCGAGAAGTAATCCGACCTCATCCTCGTGCACCCCATCGAGTAAACCCTCGGGCAGGACTGGGAAGCTAGGTAAAAGGGGTTTCCATATATAAACCCCCCTCTTCTTCCTCTCGACTGAGCACGCCGCAAACCCTCAAACCAGAGAGCGAGAGCTTGTGAGAGAGATCTAGAGCGACTCAAACACTTTTCCACTTTTGTTAGGATTTATTTTACTTCTTTTTGCTATTCTTTTAGATTGCTACTCTGTACTCTTTTATTTCTATCTTATTTTCAATACAATGCAATTTTCATTTATCTATGCTTTCATGTTTTCTGCAACGAATTCTGAGTAGTGAAGTAAAGTTTCTAGGGATAGGAAAGACGATTTTGTGTTCTTGATCGGTTAGGATGTCTTAGTTTGATTGTTTATGTTTTATAAATTCTCTTCTAGATTGATGTTCTTAATGCTATCAACAAACCGAGAGGGTGAGATTAGATCTAGGGTGTTTTACCACCGAGAGGTGTAGATGAAATGCTTGAATCAATCAACGCTAGAGATTTACTCACTTAGCCTAAAAGATTAGATGAGTAAAGGGTTTATTGACAATAATGAATCGGTTCGTATTGCCTGCTTGGTCATGTTTCTCCAACGAGAGTTGGGTAGGGGAGTGATCAAGGTTGATTGTTTCTATCACGAGAGTGTTTTAACAAGGTTTTAGAGATTCATTGTCTAGAGAATATTTGCTTGAGGCATGTAAGACATCTGTATTGATCATGAACACTTAGGAGTCGATTAGCCCATCCTTAGAAGCTTTCGGATTTTAATTGTTTGCATTTTTATTCCTTACTCGATCCCTTATCCGAACAGGTACACGATCACCTGCTTCGAGTATACCTTCGAGCTGTTCATACTTTCCTTATTTACTCGATCACCCCACCTGATCCGTACTTGAATGCTTGCATCGAGTGCTTAGGTCGTGTGGTTCCTTGTTTATATTATTTCTTTTATTATTTTAGGATTGTTAGATAAAACCCCCTTTTATTGCTTGGCTTGACTTGCTTGCTTATGATTGCATCCTATCTGATAGCATAACAACCATTTGGATTGATAACCCTTCGTACTAGAACTGCATTGGGAATTTATACCCTGGGTGAAAATCCTGTTATCAATTTGGCGCCGTTGCCATTTGGTTGATTTTAATTTGCTACGTTTAGGATTTTAGCACTTGCTATATCAAGTTCTATTATCTACATTGGTTCGGCATCTGACTTGTTTGCTTTCGTGTTTGTTTGTTTTGCACTTCAGGTACAACCAAAGCACCCACCCGACCCGTCACTCGATCACCTGGATCGGTTTGACCTTTGTGTACTCACTTGGTCACCTACTTGTGCATTCAAACGCGATCCAAGGGTAGCCAAAACTTGAGTCCTTTCATCGACAACATCGACAGACCAAGGTTACTTCATCCACAACAAGTTCAACAACCACAACTAGAAACAATTGAGGAGACAATGAACAATCAGAATGGTCCACCAGCTCCCCAAGCAAGGACCAACATAGGAGCAGGGGATGCTCCATCTAGTCATACTCAAAGGAATGGCATTGTGGCACCTGCTGTCCATAACAACAATTTTGAGATCAAGAGTAGTCTCATCCAGATGATACAAAGCAAGAACTTTCATGGATTGCCAATGGAGGACCCATTGGATCATCTGGATGAATTTGATAGGCTCTGTAGCCTCACCAAGATAAATGGAGTTAGTGAAGATGGATTCAAACTCCGGCTGTTCCCATTTTCTTTGGGAGACAAAGCGCACCTCTGGGAGAAATCACTCCCCAAGGAGTCCATCACCACCTGGAAAGCATGCAAGAAGGCGTTTCTAGCCAAATTCTTCTCTAACTCCAGAACCGCAAGGCTGCGAAATGATATTTCCAGCTTTGTTTAGAAGAACAATGAGACGTTCAGTGAAGCTTGAGAACGTTTCAAGGGATACACAACCAGTTGTCCTCATCATGGCTTCAGCAATGCTTCATTGCTTAGTACACTATACCGAGGTGTACTCCCCAAAATACGGATGTTGCTGGATACCACAAGCAACGGAAACTTCCTCAACAAGGATGTCGATGAAGGTTAGGACCTAGTGGAGAACTTGGCTCAATCTGATGGGCTTTACAATGAAGAATATGATCACACTATGCGATCCACTAGAGAGGAAGATGCCAAGTACAAGAGGGACATGAAAGCCCTCAATGACAAGCTTGATAAGCTCCTCAACCAGCAACATCATGATCATGCAATCTCAGAGGAAGAACAATTTTTACAACAAGATGGGAAGAATGCCCAGCTAGAGGATGTGAACTACATCAACAACCAAGGAGGTTACAACAAAGGGTACAACAACTACAAGCCAAATCCGAATCTGTCATGCCGTAACCCGAATGTTGTCAATCCTCAAGACCAAATCTACCCATCAGCAGTTCAAGGGAACTAGGTCTAGCAAAAGCCTTTTGTCCAATACAACCAAGGCTATGCTCCTAAGCAGCAGTACTCTGGCAATTACCACCAGCCCATTGCACCACCTGGATTCCAACAACAATAATGCCCGTATAACCAATCCCAAGACGCTGACCTACGCGTCCTAATTCAGCAGATGATCCAAAATCAGGCATCGGCTGCTATGGACAACGCAAAACGGTTTGCGGAGATGCGCAACAAAATCGATTCTGGATATAGTGACTTGACTGCCAAGTATGATTCCCTCAACACCAAGCTGCGGTACCTAGAGGGCCACCACACCAACCAACCACCTCCAAAGATCAACCAGCTTCCAGGTAAAGCTGTTCAGAACCCAAAGGATTATGCCACTGCCCAAGCCATTTTCCTTGATGATGATTATGATGACTACCTCACTGAGGACATTGATGTTCAAGATGGGGAGGATATGGATCACTATGGGATAAATGAGGCCAAGTACTACATATCCGTGTACAAACCCGAGCCTTTACCCGAGGAGACTGATTGAGTTGATGATCGAGCACTGGTTCGAGAATCACAAATTGAAGAACCACCCGAGGAAGAACCCGATAACTCACCCGATGATGGTGATCGGATGATACACCGAGTAGATGTTCAGATGACAGATCAACCTCAACTGCCTGTAGCAGCAAAAGGGGAACTAGAGGAACGATTCAATGCTGCTCTTGACATCCAACTGGAGGCGCTTGCAGAGCGTATGGCCAAGCGAAAAGCTCCACCTCCTAAGCTCTTGCCACCACACGAACTTCAAGAGGAAATCACCAAGGAGGCAGCTCAGCTGGAGATTGAGGTTAAGGAAGCTGTCAAGGAGATTGGGTATGAAATTCTCAGGAGTGGAGTGTGCTTAGATCCTGAGCTGCGAATGGAGGAGAAATTGGAGGATCCTGGCTCTTTTACTTTGCCATGCTCGATAGGACTTCATATTTTCAAAAATTGCTTGTGCGATCTGGGAGCTTCATTCAGCATCATGCCACTGTTAGTTGCCAACAAGATGGGTTTCAGCAGTTTTAAACCAAGTAGTTCTTATTTGGTTTTAGCTGATAGAACAATCAGACATCCGATTAGGATCCTGGAAAATTTGCCTCTTAGGATTGAAAGAGTGGAAGTCCCTACTGATTTTATGATCCTTGATATGGATAAGGAACCAGACGATCCATTGATCCTAGGGAGACCATTCTTGGCAACAGTAGGAGCAGTGATTGAAGACCATTTTTAAGGATTTTACCGATGGCACCAATGATGAAGACCTACCAAAAGAAGGGGAGCAGATCAACCTCCGCCGCTGCTAGAACCGGAGGTGATGCCGTCGAACCTCAAGAATCCCAAGGAAGAGGAGACGTTCCGCATTCTCAACCGCTGGCTGGACGTTTCGCTTCTCCAACCCGATTCTCAACCCAAGCCGTCACCCGATCCGGTACTCGAGTAACCTTTTTTGTCCATATTTTGCATTGTTTATACCTTTACCTTAGTATTTTTAGGTCATTAACTGTAAGAATTCACATTTAGGCCATTTAGGGTGTTACATTCTTGCATTTGCATACTTTGGATGAAAACAGGTGCTTTAGAGCCTACTCGATGGGGAGAAACGAGGAAAAATCCAAGCATGTACCCGAAGGAGCTATCAAGCTGGAAGAACAGTCCGAACCCCAACACTATCGAGGAAGATCCAAGAGCAGGAAGAACAACCCGAAGACCTACTCGAGGAGTAACCCGGGGGCGTGATTCTTGGAGGACTTTAGTTCTCCTAGTACTGCCATATCCTGAGACTTTGTGGCTTGGGAGTATGGTTGGTATATCAACTTCGGATGACGATCCGGGGGCATGCTGTAGGGTGGCAACCCGAGAGACGAATATTGGACTTCCTTTTATATATATGGCATGTGGGCTTAGGCCCGATAAAGAGCCAACATTATGGCATGCAGACATAGGTCTGATGAGGAGCTAATAAAAACTCAAGGTTTAGGCCTATGAGTAAAGGAAAGTCCAAAAGTCGAGAGCAAATAATGCCTGGAGAGTGATTCTATCGCCTAGAGATGACTTTCCGTAGATCGGTCAGAGGAGTGCGGGCCATGGAGACGGTTTCACGGGAGTCCTTGGCTGATGATTCTTCGAGATTCGAGGACAAATCTAGATTGGTGGGGGAGAATTGTAACATCCGTGAACCAAAATCCCGGTTTAGGGAGTGCATCGATCGATGCATATAGTGCATCGGTCGATGCAGGTTCAGTTTTCTGCGTTTTGACAAGTTAAACGCTGCGTTTTGGGTTAGGAAAACCCTTAACTTGAGTTTTGTCTCATTAGCCGTGTTTTAGCCGCTTTTGAGAGAAAAAAAAAGAGAAAAGTTCCCTAAGTGTTATTGAGTGTTCTTGGTGATTTCTAGAGATTTGAGGCTGTTCCTGTAGAGATTTGTAGCTGGGATCGTTGTAGGAGCTTCCTAGGAGCGTTGTTTTAGTTGTTTAAGGTTCAAAATCATCTTGGCAAAGGTAAGTGCATGACCATGGCTTATCTAAGCTAGAGATCTCTCTGATTTGCTTGTTATGTGTTGTTAGGCTTGTAAGATCGTTATTTGGGATGTTAGGAAGCTTTCTTTTGGCTTGGGATCGAGTTTTGTGGTTGTAGGAACGAAGATCCGGCGAGAACCTTTGGGAAAACACAATGCTCGGCATTGCATCGGTCATGCACTTTGTGCGTTGGTTGATGCAAGTGCGAGGACAGCACGAAAAACCTGGGGTTTTCGTGTTATGTCGAGCATGCGTCAGTCGATGCAGTGCGAGTTTCGATCGATGCATGTGCATCTAGCATCGGTCGATGCAACCTTATGTTGGTCGATGCATCCCCATCTGGTGTCGGTCGATGCATGTTGGTGTCGGTCGATGCAGAGTCCTGGTTTGTTATTGTTGATTGATTGCTTGTTGGTTGATGGTTAGAGATGTCTCTATTGCTTGTGTGTATAGCCCAGCAGATGGGAGGATTGCCTTACTGAGTGTTTATAAAATACTCATGCATTGCAATTGTGTTTGTGGTGCAGGTAAAGGCAAAGTGTGATCGTGGAGTCAAGGCAATAAAGAGGAGGATGTTCTAGTGGTTCGCTTGGTTGTCTGACTTATGTTAGGTTGCTAGAGTTGAGTCCTAGAATATTGTTAGGATTGCTGGTTCTTTGATTTATGCTGTTTGGATCATTAGTTTATGATTGGAATTAATACTAGTTATTATTTTATTGGTTATTGAATTATTGGATATTTATTGGTATTGTTATTTTTGCTGTTGGTTGTGATTGTGGTTGGGTGGCTAGTGGGTATGGAACCACTAGTTGTAGTTTATTTATTTATTATTTAAAAAAAAAACGGGTCAGGTCGTTTTAGTTTGGTATCAGAGCCCTTACGGTTCTAGATTTGGGTTCACTAGGTTTCTGTTGTGATGTTTGGGATTGTATGTCTTGATTGATTATGTGAGTTAGTCAATTGTGTGTGGCATGGAGTAGGTTTCTCTTCTAGCCTACTGTGTGATTCCACGGTGAGTTTATGTTTCTTTGTTATAATATAAATTGTTTGCTTAGTCTTATGTTCATGGTAGTGCAGATGGCTAGAGATGGTGCTGTTGCTGGTCGTGGTCGTCGACGCGGACGTGGACGTTGACGCAGATGTGGTTGTGGTAGGGGCAGAGTCCCAGAGGTTAGTGAGACTGCAGACCAGAGTGTGACAGCTGAGGGTGTCGGCGAATCGCAGGGTGTCTAGGAGGATTCCATGAGTGTGGCTGGAGGGGGCGGTGTTGATGCTCCAGTGGCCGGTGATGCTAGGGTTCCGGGTGTGGGAGTCCCAGCGGGTGGAGTCCCTGGTGCTGACTTTACGGCTTTGCTAGCACAGTTGTTGGAGCGGTTGCCACCAGTGATACCGGCTCAGGCTCAGGTAGTGCCACTAGTGGTGGCGGAGGAGCAGCAGTCAGTGGCTGCAGATGCAGGAGCTCATGGACGTTATTTGTCCATGCTCAAGGAGATGAAGGGTCTCGTGACAGAGAGGTTTTCGGGTGGTATAGACCCTACTGCTGCGGATGCATGGAGGACGAGTGTGGAACGTAACTTCCATACTCTGAGATGTACTGAGGAGTTTTGGCTGGACATAGGGGTCCATCACTTGGTTGGTGATGCTCAGGTGTGGTGGAGATCAGTGGCTGCTAGGAGAGTGCAGAGGGAGATGACTTGGGCTGACTTCATGGGGGAGTTCAACCGCAAGTACTTTCTGAGAGAGGCATTGGACCGGTTGGAGGTGCAGTTTTTGCAGTTATCTCAGGGGACGCGGTCAGTGCGGGAGCTGGATTTGGAGTTCAGTCGACTTCTTTGTCATGGGGGTTGGGCTATGGAGCCTGAGGAGGCCCAGATCAAGAGGTCTATGAGGGCTCTTTGTGATGACTTGAGGGTCCATTGTAGCTATGCTACGCGTGCAGAGCTATGCTATGCTACGCGTGCAGAGCTAGTTGAGACTGCGGCAGAGATCGAGCAGGACATCCGGGCACAAACAGTGGCGGTTAGTCCAGCAGTTCAGCCTGGTAAGGCTCAGCATCATGGAGGTTCTAACAGGGGCGGCAAGCCTGCGCAGGGAACCAAGAGGAGGTGGGAGGCTACGCAGGCGCAGAGTGGTGCGGGTTGCTTCAAGTGTGGAAGCAAGGTTCACAAGTTTGCTAGCTGTCCCAAGAGGAGTGCTCCGACGGCAGTGGCTCGTGTATGCTATCATTGCAGGGAGCCAAGGCACATCAGGCCCTTGTGTCCTAAGTTGCGGCCGCTGGCAGTGGCAGCGTTGCAACAGGTGCAGCCTAGAGGGCATCAGGTGGCACAGATTGAGCAGGCGCCACGGGTTTACATAACTGCAGAGACTGGTGGAAATAATGCCGGGGCGATCACAGGTATAATTCTGGTACTTAACTTTGTGAATTTTAGTAGGTTCAGATTTTATGTTTTTCCTGTGATAAAGTGTTTGGTTCTCAACACATAAGGTTTGTGTAGGGACCTTGTTTGTGGGTGGGTTTAAGTCCCACGTTATATTTGATTCTGGAGCTTCTCATAGCTTCATTACTCTAGAGTGTGCAGAGAGTGCGGGAATCAGAGGGGATCCCGGGGAGCATACATGAGTTGTCAGAGTTGCGGGAGGCAAGTTCCTGAAGGTTATTGGATGAGCTAGAGGGGTTGATATTCAGATCGCAGGAGAGTCGTGGCCAGCGTATTTGCTTATCAGTCCAGTGGATTTGTATGATGTTATTCTTGGGATGGATTGGTTGTATCGGCATATGGTGCATTTGAATTGCCATCGAGGTAGAGTGGAGTTTGAGCGTCCACGAGGGAAGTTGGTTTTTCAGGGTATTAGACCGACTTTGGGGAGTCTCGTGATATCGGCCATTCAGGCTGGGAAGATGATCGAGAAGGGCCGTGAGGCTTATCTGGTTACTATATATATGCCAGAGTTAGTAGGGTAGTCTACGGTTAGCAGTATTCTGGTAGTGGAGGAGTTTGAGGATGTGTTTCAGTCATTGCAGAGATTACCACCATCTCGGTCTGATCCTTTCACTATTGAACTGGAACCGGGGACTACGCCGCTATCCAAGGCTCCTTACAGAATGGCTCCAACAGAGATGGCAGAGCTGAAGAAGCAGCTAGAAGATTTGTCGAGTAAGGGATTCATCCGTCCTAGTGTATCACCGTGGGGAGCGCCGGTGTTGTTTGTGAAGAAGAAGGATGGGAGTTTCTGGTTGTGTATTGATTATAAGGGTTTGAACTGGGTCACTGTGTGACAAGTACCCTCTGCCTAGGATCAATGAGTTGTTGGATCAGTTAAGGGGTGATACTTGGTTCTCCAAGGTAGATCTGGCGACGAGTTATCATCAGATACCAATTGATGAGGCAGATGTGAGGAAGACGGCTTTCAAGACGAGGTATGGGCATTATGAGTTTGTGGTGATGTCTTTCGGGTTGACTAACGCGCCAGCAGCGTTCATGAGATTGATGAACAGTGTGTTTCAGGAGTTTCTCGACGTGTCTGTCATCATTTTCATCAACGATATCCTGGTATATTCGAAGAGTCCTGAGGAGCATGCAACGCATTTGAGACCAGTTCTAGAGAAGCTGCGGGAGCAGAAGTTGTTTGCTAAGCTGAGCAAGTGCAGTTTTTGGCAGCGTGAGATGGGTTTTCTGGGTCATATCGTTTTTGCAGAGGGAGTTTCTGTAGATCCGGAGAATATTCATGCTATTAGAGATTGGCCTAGACTGCAGAATGCCACAGAGATCAGGAGTTTTTTTGGTTTGGCAGGTTACTACAAGAGGTTTGTTCAGGGTTTTGCAAGTAGGGCACACCCTATGACTAAGTTGACAGGGAAGAATGTTCCTTTTGTTTGGTCAAAGGAGTGTGAGGAGGGCTTTGAAAGCCTTAAGGAGATGTTGACTACTACGCCAGTGTTGGCTTTGCCTGAGCAGAGAGAACCCTATGTGGTTTATACTGATGCATCTAGAGTTGGTTTGGGGTGTGTGTTGATGCAGCATGGGAAAATGATTGCCTAGGCTTCGCGGCAGTTGCGGAAGCATGAGGGCAACTATCCTACTCATGATTTGGAGATGGCGGTGGATGGAGCTTGTGGCAGATTATGATTTGGAGATAGCTTATCACCCGGGTTAGGCTAACACGGTTGCAGATGCTCTGAGTCGGAAGAGGGTAGCTTTGGCTCAGGAGCAGGAGATGGAGTCTCTGGTAGGAGAGATCAATGCTTTGAGGTTGTGTGCTGTGTCACAGGAACCGTTGGGTTTGGAAGCAGTTGATAGAGCAGATCTTATGAGTAGGGTGTGGTTGGCTCTGGAGAAGGATTTGGGGCTGGTGATGGCCTCTAAGGATGTTGATTCAGAGTGTCAGGTCTCGGACAATGGTACTATCTTGGTGCACGGTCGAGTTTGTGTGCCCAAGGATGAGGAGTTGAGGCAGGATATTCTGAGAGAAGCTCATGCGAGCAAGTTCTCTATTCATCCAGGAGCGACTAAGATGTACCGTGATCTCTAGAGGTACTATCACTGGGTCGGTATGAAGAAGGATGTAGCTAGTTGGGTCGCGAGGTGCGATGTGTGTCAGCTAGTGAAGGCTGAGCATCAGGTCCCTGGCGGGTTACTGAAGAGTGTACCCATTCCTGAGTGGAAGTGGGATATGATCACTATGGATTTTGTGGTAGGACTGCTAGTGTCTTGGACTTTTGATGCTATCTGGGTCATTGTGGACCAGTTGACTAAGTCAGCACATTTTCTGGCCATTAAGAAGATTGATGGAGCAGCGGTCTTGGCTAAGAAGTATGTGAGGGAGATAGTCAGATTGTATGGGGTGCCAGCGAGCATTGTGTCTGACAGGGATTCCAAGTTCACTTCAGTGTTCTAGAAGACATTTCAGGCAGAGATGGGCGCTAAGGTGCATATGAGTACAGCTTATCATCCCTACACAGATGGACAGTCAGAAAGGACGATCCAGACGCTAGAGGATTTGCTGAGGATGTGTGTGTTGGATTGGGGTGGCCATTGGGCAGATCACAAGAACTTGGTAGAGTTTTCTTACAACAACAGTTATCTGGCGAGTATTAAGATGACTCCTTATTAGGCTTTGTATGGGAGACCATGTCGTACACCTTTATGCTGGACTCAGGTGAGGGAGAGGAGCATGTTTGGGGCAGATTTTGTTCAGGAGACCTAAGAGAAGATTCGCGTTCTCAAGATAAACATGAAGGAGGCTTAGGATAGGCAGAGGAGTTATGCAGATAAGAGGAGAAAAGATCTTGAGTTTCAGGTAGGAGACAGAGTGTACCTCAAGATGGCTATGTTGCGGGGTCGAACAGGTCATTGACAGAGACTAAGTTGAGTCCGAGGTTTATGGGTCCGTTCAGAGTGATTGAGCGGGTGGGACCGGTGGCATATAGGCTGGACTTGCCTGAGGTTATGCGTGCGTTCCATAAGGTTTTTCATGTGCCTATGTTGCGGAAGTGTCTTCGTGAGGGAGAGCGGGTGTTGGCTAAGATTTCTGAAGATCTTTAGCCTAACATGACTTTGGAGGCGAGAACAGTGAGAGTTCTCGGAAGGAGGATCAAGGAACTTTGGAAGAAGAAGATTCCTTTGATGAGAGTCCTTCGGGACTGTGATGGTGTTGAGGAGCAGACTTGGGAGCCTTAGGCGAAGATGAAGGCAAGGTTTAAGAAGTGGTATGAGAAGCAAGCTGCGACTTGAACTTGTCTAGCATGGTCCCAATTGTGATCCGTGGCTGGAGCGGGAATGGAGTATTCCAGCCCATCTCTCTTGTTTACTTGGTCGCTTGGGGTGGTTGGTTGTGCGACTCAGTAACAAGATGAGGTGGTGCTTGGGGTACAAAGTTACCGTGAGGCAAGGTTCGGAGGAAAGTTTTCTGAAATAGAAGTTTCCAAAAGTGGAAAGTTTCCAAATGTGGGAAGTGCTAAAAATGGAAAGTTTTGTGTGAGTTAGAATTTGTCCATTTTAGTGGTGGAGAGCCTTAGCGGCGGACTTTTAAGTCATTGTGCCATGTGAGGCAGTCTTTTGAGACATTGTGTGACTTTTGTGGCGGGCTGTTTAGCCAGTTGTGAGGCCTTTGTGGCAGGCTGTTTAGCCAGATGTGTGGCCTTTGTGGCGGGCTGTTTAGCCAGAGTGCCTTTTTAGGCGGTCCTTCGGGACAGATTGTCTTTGTGACGGTCATTCGGGACGAGTGGCCTTGGTGGCAAGTGGCCTTGGTGGCGGTCCTATTTAGGACAGATTGTTTGGCCTTGGTGGCGGTCCTGTTGAGGACATTTGTTTGGCCCTTGTGGCATGTATATGATCCTTGTGCGGTCATGAGGTAGTCCAGTGAGGGAATATGTGGTTGGTAGGACATTGTGTTGTCCTAAGCGAGCCACGGGAAGGAAACCTGGATAGGGATACGACTCAGACGTGTTCAGAATTGTTTGCTCGCGACTCTTGGGGGACTTTGGTTCTCCTAGTACTGCCATATTCTGAGACTTTGTGGCTTGGGAGTATGGTTGGTATATCGACTTCAGATGACGATCCGGGGGCGTGCTGTAGGGTGGCAACCCAAGAGACGAATATTGGACTTCCTTTTATATTTATGGCATGCAGCCTTAGGCCCGATGAGGAGTCAACATTATGGCATGCAGACTTAGGTCCGATGAGGAGCCAATAAAAACTCAAGGTTTAGGCCTATGAGTAAAGGAAAGTCCAAAAGTCGAGAGCAAATAATGCCTGGAGCGTGAGTCTATCGCCTAGAGGTGACTTTCCGTAGATTGGTCGGAGGAGTGCGGGCCGTGGAGACGGTTGCACGGGAGTCCTTGGCTGATGATTGTTCGAGATTCGAGGACAAATCTAGATTGGTGGGGGAGAATTGTAACATTCGTGAACCGAAATCCTAGTTTAGGGGATTGCATCGGTCAATGCATATAGTGCATCGGTCGATGCAGGTTCAGTTTTCTGCGTTTTGACTTAAGTTAAACGCTGCGTTTTGGGTTAGGAAAACCCTTAACTCGAGTTTTGTCTCATTAGTCGTGTATTAGCCGCTTTTGAGAGAAAACAAAAGAGAGAACAGTTCCCTAAGTGTTCTTGAGTTTTCTTGGTGATTTCTGGAGATTTAAGGCTGTTCCTGTAGAGATTTATAGCTGGGATAGTTGTAGGAGCTTCCTAGGAGCGTTGTTTTGCTTGTTTAAGGTTTAGAATCTTCTTGGCAAAGGTAAGTGCATGACCATGACTATCTAAGCTAGAGATCTCTCTGATTTGCTTGTTATGTGTTGTTAGGCTTGTTAGATCATTATTTGGGACGTTAGGAAGCTTTCTTGTGGCTTGGGATCAAGTTTTGTGGTTGTAGGAACGAAGATCCGGCGAGAAGCTTCGGGGAAACACGATGCTCGGCATTGCATCGGTTGATGCATTTTGTGCATCGGTCGATGCAAGTGCGAGGACGGCGCGTAAAACCTAGGATTTTCGTGTTATGTCGAGCATGCGTCGGTCAATACAGTGCGAGTTTTGATCGATACATGTGCATCTAGCATCGGGCGATGCAACCTTGTGTCGTTCGATGCATCCCCATCTAGTGTCGGTCGATGCATGTTGGTATCGGTCGATGCAGAGTCTTGGTTTGTTATTGTTGATTGATTGCTTGTTGGTTGATGGTTAGAGATGTCTCTATTGCTTGTGTGTATAGCCCAGTAGATGGGAGGATTGCCTTACTGAGTGTTTATAAAATACTCATGCATTGCAATTTGTGTTTGTGGTGTAGGTAAAGACAAAGTGTGATCATGGAATCAAGGCAATGAAGAGGAGGATGTTCTAGTGGTTCGCTTGGTTGTCTGACTTCTGTTAGGTTGATAGAGTTGAGTCCTAGAATATTGTTAGGATTGCTGGTTCTGATTTATGCTGTTTGGATCATTAGTTTATGATTGGAATTAATACTGGTTATTATTTTATTGGTTATTGGATTATTGGATATTTATTGGTATTGTTATTTTCGCTGTTGGTTATGATTGTGGTTGGGTGGCTAGTGGATATGAGACCACTAGTTGTAGTTTATTTATTTATTATTCTTATTTAAAAAAAAACGGGCCGGGTCGTTTCAATTCTCTTCTAGATTGGTGTTCTTAATGCTATCAACAAACCGAGAGGGTAAGATTAGATCTAGGGTGTTTTACCACCGAGAGGTGTAGATGAAATGCTTGAATCAATCAATGCTAGAGATTTACTCACTTAGCCTAAGAGATTAGATGAGTAAGGGGTTTATTGACAATAATGAATCGGTTCGTATTACCTGCTTGGTCAGGTTTCTCCAAAGAGAGTTGGGTAGGGGAGTGATCAAGGCTGATTGTTTCTAGGGAATATTTGCTTGAGGCATGTAAGACATCCGTATCGGTCAGGAACACTTAGGAGTCGATTACCCCATCCTTAGAAGCTTTCGCATTTTAATTGTTTGTATTTTTATTCCTTACTCGATCCCTTACCCGAACAGGTACACGATCACCTGCTTTGAGTATACCTTCGAGCTGTTCATACTTTCCTGTTTACTCGATCACCCCACCCGATCCTGTACTCGAATGCTTGCATCGAGTGCTTAGGTCGTGTGGTTCCTTGTTTATATTATTTCTTTTATTATTTTAGGATTGTTAGATAAAACCCCCTTTTATTGCTTGGCTTGAATTGCTTGCTTCTGATTGCATCCTATCTGCTAGCATAACAACCATTTGGATTGATAACCCTGGGTGAAAATCCTGTTATCAGTAGGTAGTCCAAAAATCTAGTTATAGCCATCCAATGCTTATGTCCTGGATTACTTGTGTAGCGACTAAGTACATTTACAGAGTGCGCTAAATCTGGTCTTGTACAGTTTCTCAAGTACATTAGACTGCCAATTACCCTTGCATACTCCACCTGTTGCACAGGTTCACCAGAATTTTTGGTCTAGTGAATTTGAGGATCCTATGGAGTTTTTGAAGTCCCATTTGAGTAATGCTTGAATCGATCAAGTACCTTTTCAGCATAGTGGGTTTGAGACAAGATAAGGCCCTCATCAGTTCTGATGATTTTTATCCCCAAAATTACATCTGCTAAACCCAAGTCCTCCTTCATGTCAAAATTTCTTTTGAGCATGTTTTTCGTTTGAGTTATGATGTCTTTGTTGCTTCCAATGATGCGCATATCATCTACATATAAGCATAACAAAATGTATCCTGATGGAGTAGTTTTGTAGTATATGAATTTGTCACATAAGTAGTACTCAAAGTATTTCACCATTAGACATCATCATACTGTCAAACTTCTCATGCCATTGCTTATGAGCCTGTTTGAGTCCATAATGACTTCACAAGTATACACATTTTGTGTTCTTGTCCTGGAATAACAAATCCCTCAGGTTGTTTCATATAGATTTCCTCCTCTAAATCTTCATGGAGAAAAACAGTTTTTACATCAATTTGATGGATTTCAAGATTTCTCAAGGCTGCAATGCCTGTGAGCATCCTGATCGAAGATAGTCTTGTTACCGGTGAATAGGCATCAAAGAAATCTATGCCTTCTTTTTGCCGAAATCCTTGCACTACAAACCTAGCCTTGTACCGCTCAATATCGCCATTGGGTTTTTGTTTTATCGTAACAATCCATTTACACTCCAACGGTTTAAATCCTTGTGGTAGATCTGCTATCTCGTAATTATGATGTTGCAAGATAGAGTCTATTTCAGTTTTGACTGCTTCCTTCCAATAAGGTGCATCAGGTGTAGAAATAGCTTATGTGTATGTTCTTGGTAGATTTTCAACTAGAAAGGCCATCATCAGAAAACGATTTACTTTTGCGAACTCGTTTACTTCGTCTAGGTTCCAGTTCTATTTCCACATAAGTAGTACTCAAAGTATTGCCAGCTTCCAAAGTCGCTGCATCTTGTTGTTCATGAGTCCCTTTTTGGGTTTTCCTACAAAGAAAAATGTCTTCAAAAAATGAAGCATTTCTTGATTCCATAACTGTATTCACATGGATATCTGGAATATCTGATTTATGAACCAGAAATCGATATGCACTACTGTTATGTGCATATCCGATGAAGATACAGTCTACGGTCTTAGTTCCAATTGTGACCTTTTTAGGAGGTGGTACAGCCACTTTTGCTAGGCACCCCACACTTTGAGGTATTTGTAAGAAGGTATTGTATCTTTCCAAAGCTCATATGGTGACTTGCCAGTCACCTTATGCGGTATCCTGTTGAGGATGTAATTTGTGGTAAGCAAAACTTCCCCCCACATGTTCTGGGCTAACCCAGATTTCTGCAACAACGCATTCATCATCTCTTTCAGAGTTTGATTCTTTCGTTCTGCTACTCCATTAGATTTTGGCGAGTAGGGAGCGGTTGTCTGATGTATAATACTTTTTTCTCTGCAAAATGCATTGAACAACTCATTATATTCTCCTCCTCTATCACTTCGAACTACTTTTATAGTTTTATGAAGCTGATTTTCATACCTCTCTCTTTGAATGTTTCCAGTGCTTCATCTTTGCTATGCAAGAGATATACATAGCAATATCTTGTGCAATCATCAGTGAAGGTAACAAAGTATTTTTTACCGCCTCTAGTTTGCACATACTTTAAATCACATAAGTCTGTGTGAATTAAACCTAGAGGTTCGGTTGTTCTTTCAATGCGTGGTGAGGGAGGTTTAGTGAGTTTGGCATGTACGCACACTTCACATTTCTCTTGGTTAGTTTTAAATTTTGGAATCAAATTCAAGTTTTGCATTTTTCGCATTTTTTTGTAATTGACATGTCATAAACGTTCATGCCAAGTAGTAAACGACTCAAACAAGTAAGCAATAGGGGTTTCTTTCATTTCAGCAACAGAAGCAGAAGCTACAATTTTCAGATGGACTGTCGTTACAGACATCTTGATCAGTCCACGCTTAACAAAACCCTTTCCCAAATACATCCCTTTTTTCTTAAGAACTAACTTATCAGCCTCAAAATTGATGGAAAAACTATGCTTGCTTAGCACTGTTCCAGAGATGAGTTTCTTCCGCATGTCAGGTACGTGCTTCACATTCCGCAAGGTGAGCTCACAATCAGAAGTTAGCTTCATAACTACTTTGCCCTTACCATCAATCTTGGACACCGCCGTGTTGCCCATAAAAAGCTGCTCATTTGACTTATTCTTCTCGTAGGTGGTGAACATGATCCTATCAGAGCATATATGTGTGGTAGCACCAGTGTCGTAGAACCACTCCACTGGATTGAAGATATCAACCAAGTTACATTCTGTAACCACCGCAACCATGTCTTCTTCAGTTAGGTTTGCTTGCAACTTGATATCTTTGGCTTTGCTTTTGCACACTTCAGCCTTGTGTCCAATCTTACCACAATGATGACACTTTCCTTTGAACTTCCTCTCAAGGTTACTCTTCCTGAAGTTTGGTCTAGATGACACCTTCAACGGTTTATGAGGAATAGAGATCCCTTTACCTTTGCCTTTCAGATTGACCTTTGCCCCTGGATTTGAGCATCCGAATGAGCTCCACAATTGTTGTCCTCAACTCTCAAACAACGGATGAGATCATCAAGAGACATTGTCTTACGCTTGAAGTTATGGTAATGCTTGAAATTCGACCAGCCTGGTGGTAGCTTCTCGATCAAGCAATTCATTTTGAAGACATTGCAGATCAACATCCCTTCCAAATCGATCTCCTGAAAGATGCGTTGAATAGCCTCTACTTGTTCCATAATTGGTTTGGAATCCACCATCTTGAAGTTCAGGAACTTTGTAATTGAGAATTTCTGCATCCCAGACTCATCAATCTTTTACTTGGTCTCCAAAACTAGCCACAATGCTTTTGAAGTCTTGTACATACTGTAGAGGTCATATAGATCATTGACCAAGCGGTTCAGAATCTGACCTTTGCAACAATAGTCTCCTTGAGCCCAACTATCCATACTTCCGACCATATACACATCTGTGTCACCTTGTGGAAGCGTTGGTGGATCCTCTGTGAGTTATCTTTCCATGTTCATGCTGGCCAAGTAGTAGCGCATCTTGTTTTGCCACGTTTTGAACCCAGCTTTGCCATCGAACTTATCTGACATCATCCCTTGGGAAGCCGCAGGTGGTATGGTATCCCCATGTGGGTTGATCCCTTACCGAACAGATTTCGGCGCATGTTTTCCAAACCAGAGTCAGTAAGCTTCGTGTTTGCAAATTCTTTAGCAAGACGTGAAGACAACTCTTCAGGAGTTTCAACAGGGGTCTCATTAGCTCTAGCACCATCAACGTTGTTGGTGTTGTTTTCCAGGCATTTTTTTTTCTGTTTCACAATAAATAGTGATCAGTATATTAATCAGACAATTCAAGTAATTAAATTATCCTGAATTAATTTTGCAAACTCGCTTAGAAGCGTTCGCAGAAACTTGTTTCACAAACTCACTCAATTAATAGCTTTTGTGGAAACCAGAGAGAGTAGAGAAGAAAGAGTTAAAGTAAAAGAGTTCTTCAAAAAAACTTTCCGCGTAAGCACTAAAAGATAAAAGCAGAAACAGTTTTTCAGAAGATTTTGAAATCGTTTTTAAAATAAAAATTCGAAAAATTCTCAATCCATTTAAAGCGATAAGTAGAAAGCAGATTTATTGAATTAAGACTCTTAGAAGCACAAAAATCGAATTGAGAAAATATGTGAATTATATTTAAAATAACGAAATCAAAAACGAATTACAACAACGAATTACAACAACATAATATAAAGCAGAAAATAAATCACGGAGGCGAGATATGATATCTATTTCCTTAATTCAATAAATCGGCCGTAATTGCTTTCGGCCAATCACGATTTATGAATCCCAGGATACAACCGATCACGAACTATTACAATAGCACACCAGTAATATAACTCAAACGAACAGAACTACGTTATACTCTCGAGACTACTAAGCTAAGAACTTACTTGGACTAAGCAAGGGAGAGGGAGAGAGAGATCTTCAGAGGAAGGAGGCTTTATGTTTTTGAGTGTGAGAAATAATGAGAGGTTGTGTCTCTATATGTTGTGGAAGGAGGGAGGTCTCAAGAAAATATTCACTGAATATTCTTGGAGTACTGCCCAAGTTTGCTTGGAGTTCACACCAAGTCTTTCTAAAAAATTAAATGAGCTTACAGCTGTCCCAAGAGCCCAAGAGCCCAAAAGCCCAAAATTCCAAGAGCCCACGGTCCGTTTCCGATGTAGGACTTTTTTCCAAACATCCCAAGTAGCTCATTTCACACTCTTATTTCTCCGTTTTAGAAGTATGAGTATATCATCTTGTAGTACTCATTACCAACTTTCCATTGCACTATCGACCCGACAATTCCAGCCAAATCATTCCAAGCAGCTATTTGGCCGGAATTTGGCCGGAAAGTTGCCGGAAAAACCACTGTCCAAAACTGATACGAGATATGGAATTACATATCATTGTAGAAAGCCTAACGCTTGAGGAGCTCTTATCTGTTGGTTATTTAAATTTCCTTTTCTTATCAAACTAAGGTTTTGGTAGTTTTACTTATTTGGTTTAACTTAAGTCGGTTGTAAGGGATCTATAAAAAGGAGTCCCAAAACCATTAATAAAATCATCTTCCAAACATTAACCTTATTCTCGAGAGAGACTAGGGTTAAGGGAAGCTTTAAGCTTATTCTTCTTGTTTCTAATTCACGACGGCAGAGGGTGTGCTAACAAGAGCTAAAGCTAAAGCTAGAAGAGACAATAACGGTTTCTCAATTTGAGAAATTACTCAAGGAGACAATCAAAGAGGTTGTGAATCCGCTGAAGGAGGCTATGGGAGAACTCCAAAACAAGGTAACCAGACAGGAGGAGGTTTTTGAGACGACGATGGCTGCACAACGAGAGGGACGCGAACAAACAAAGGCATTGGTGGAAGAGTTTCGTGAAACACAAGGGAAGTTTGAAGCAGCCCTAGCTGCTGCGAAGGAAGATAACTCCAACAAGTTTCAAGCTCTTTCTGCGGTTATAGGTGGGGATGAGATAGAGGAGAAAGGAACAACTTCCATGTCTAAAGAGAAGCAAAACAATGGTGCCGCTCTTAGCGACGGTAGCACCGGTGGTCCATGGACAAAACGTACAATGGGAAGGGATCGAGGCCATCGTTTGTCTGACGGAGGTGGAGAGTGGGCTGTGCGACATATTGGAGATGATGGGGCACATGAGACAGAAGAGAACTCTACGGGGGATGTACGAATGCAGAAAAAATTGGTCGGAAAAACAGTTTGATGGACGGAGGAGAAAGTAGTAGGAAAGAGACGGAGAAAGTTATAATACCACCGTCTAAGATGGAGTTCCCTCCCTATGATGGTACAACTAATGCGGTGGAATGGTTACAAAAATGTGAAGACTATTTTGAGGATCAAGGAGTATATCATGATGACGCAAAGGTTCGCCAAGCAACGTTCGTGTTGACAGGAGAAGCTCATAAGTGGAACAACAATCTGCGGAGATTGACAAGGCATAGGCTGGGGTGGGGAGAATTTAAGAGAGTTTGCAAAAGTAGGTTTGGTAGGGCAGATGCAGTTAACCCAGTGGGGGAATTAAGTAACTTAAGTATTGTGAGCAATTTGAAGACTGTTTGGGCAGACAAACACGGTTAACAGGAGAACAACAATTATGGCAATTCTGTGCAGGTCTAACCGATAGTCTGCGTAAAGAAGTTGAGTATTTGCGCCCATAAACCATCTTCGAAGCTATGGAATACGCAAGAGACAATGAGTATAAAATTGAAGGAGATCGTCGACTACGAACCTTTGGAGGGCACTTGGCTCCTTCGGTGCGGTATTCAGCTCCAACTGGATTTAGAGGAAGCCAAGGGGAAAAAAATGGTGAGCTTACACAAACACGACCTGGGGAGCGTAAGCTAAACACGCAAAAAAAAACCAAGGAAAAAATTAACAGAACATGAGATGGCGGAGAGGAGAAAAAAGGGTTTTGCTTCAATTGTGACGATGTGTATGCACCTGGTCACGTG
This sequence comes from Camelina sativa, assembly GCF_030686135.1. Lineage (NCBI taxonomy): Eukaryota > Viridiplantae > Streptophyta > Magnoliopsida > Brassicales > Brassicaceae > Camelina > Camelina sativa. The sequence continues at coordinate 28,927,512 of NC_141899.1, read as the reverse complement.
TGTAAGTCTGTTCTATTCTATATTTGTCCAATTGGAGAAGATGAAGACCATGAAGACGAACCATTAGAGGATGAATATTTGAGACTATCAGTAAATGCGTTGAAGGGTGAGCAAAATGAGAGTACTTTCCAAGTAAATGCAAAAATTGCCTATGGTAATGGGTGGATATTGTAAGACACGGGAAGTACACCCAATTTCATCAAAAGTAGTATCGCGGAGGAACTAGGGCTTCCGATACGACAGAGACCAGGGAGGGTCATTGCATTAGCTGATGGTGGGAAGTGTCCAGTTGACGGTTTGTGTAAGGGTCTTTCAATGGTAGTACAAGGCCATCATTTTGAGGCAGATTGTTTTGCAATCCCATTAAGTGGGTTTGATGTGGTTCTTGGGATTCGTTGGTTAAACGCACCTGGACGAGTTATGTGGGACAGACCGGCACGAACTATTGAGTTTGCTCACGGGGATGCAATGATTAAGTGGCAAGCAGAGGCAGAGGCACGAGACGAGAAAGGACCAGTCCTGAATGCCATTAGTAACAACGACAACCTTGAGAGATGGTTCGAGGAAGATGAAGAGATGTTTCGAGAAAAATCAAGAGAAATATCAACTAGAAACGAAACAAGGGGAAGTGATGAGATCTCTATTGACACAAGCACCGTCAAAGGCATTAAGTGACCTTTTACTTGAATTCAATGAATTGTTTGATACACCGACAGGACTACCTCCGAAGAGACCATGTGATCACTGAATAAACCTGCTGCAAGGGGAAAATCCGGTGGCAGTACGACCTTACCGGTATCCACATCTACTGAAAGATGAAATTGAGAGACAGTGTGCAGAGATGTTACGGAATGGGGTCATACGGCCAAGTTCTTCACCATTTTCTTCGCCAGTCTTGATGGTAAAGAAAACTGACCAGTCATGGCGGTTTTGTATTGATTTTAGAGAGCTCAACAAGGTTACGGTGAAAGATAAGTTTCCGATTCCTGTAGTAGATGAGCTGTTGGATGAATTACATGGAGCGCGTTACTTCACTAAGCTCGACCTCACAGCAGGGTACCATCAAGTGAGAATGTATGAAAGAGATATTGAGAAAACGGCATTTCGAACACATCATGGGCATTACGAGTTTTTGGTTATGCCATTCGGGCTCTCAAACGCTCCCTCCACATATCAGAGTCTTATGAATGGGGTGTTTCAAGAAGAACTTCAGAGATTTGTACTTGTTTTCTTTGATGTCATTCTTGTCTACAGTGCTACTTGGGAAGAGCGTATATGTCACATACGCAAGGTTCTAGAGCTTTTAAGAGTTCATAAGATGTTCTTGAAGCGTTCAAAGTGTTCATTTGGGAAGGAGGAAGTGGGATATTTGGGCCATGTTATTTCCTATTCAGGGGTTAAGGTTGACGAAGCAAAGATTACAACCATTAAAGAATGGCCAAAACCTATGACAACGCGAGCTGTTCGCGGATTTTTAGGATTATCCGGTTATTATCGAAAATTTATAAGAGATTATGGGACCATTGCAGCACCATTAACTAGTATTCTGCGAAAAACCGGATTTCTTTGGGGGGAGGAGGCAGATAAAGCATTTGTGACACTGAAGACGGCTTTGACAGAAGCCCCTGTGCAGCACTTCCAGATTTTTCGCAAGAGTTTGTTGTAGAATGTGATGCTTCGGGTCACGGTATTGGTGCTGTTCTTCACCAGAATGATCATCTGATTCCATTCTTTAGTCGCAAACTCGCAGATCGACATCATAAACTTGCTGCGTATGAGAGAGAGCTCATCGGACTCGCTAAGGCGGTGATACATTGGAGACCTTACTTATGGGGACGACGATTTTTTATTCGAACTGATCATTACAGTCTAAAGTTTATTTTGGAACAGAGACTCTCAACAACTCCACAGATTCACTGGATAAGTAAGTTGTTGGGTTTTGATTTTGGAGTGGAATTTTGATCGGGAAAAACAAATAAGGTGGCTGATGCATTGTCACGGAGAGGGGAGGAAGGGACTGAAGAACAATGTGTGGTGTGTGCCTTACGAGGGTCTGACACTGGAATTTTTCAGAAGTTACGAACTGAAGTTGAAACTCGAGCAAGTCTCGCAGAGATACGAGATAAGATAATTCGTGGTGAGTTGGCAAAGGAGTGGGAAGTTAAAGAAGGGTTGATCTTTTTCAAAGGACGTGCTTTTGTCGCAGCTGACTCAGAGTTGGTCCAAGAGGTGATATCCGGATTTCATAACTTTGGTCATGAAGGAGTACAGAAGACTATGGATCGGATCCGTCGCGATTTCTATTGGAAAGGCTGGAAGAAAGCAGTGCAGAGTTTTATTCGGGAATGTCAAATTTGCCAGAAGAATAAATGGGAAACATTGCAGCCTTGGAGGGTTACTTCAACCTCTTCCTGTTCCAACCCGAATTTGGTGCGACATCTCCATGGACTTCGTTGAAGCGCTACCTAAGGTTTTGGGGAAGACCGTAATTTTGGTTGTGGTTGATCGTTTTTCGAAATATGCTCATTTCATTGCTTTGAGCCATCCTTATACGGCAGGTACAGTAGCTCAAGCATTTTTCCAAGATATCGTACGGTTGCATGGCATTCCCGAGACCATCGTTATAGATCGTGATAAAATTTTCCAAAGTCAGTTTTGGAGAGAATTGTTCCGCTTGCTGGGAACCAATTTGTGTTTCACAACCGCGTACAGACCTCAGTCCGATGGTCAGACTGAAATTGTCAATCGGACATTGGAGATGTACCTTTGATGCTTGACGGGAGACACTCCTCCTAAGTGGCTTAGTTGGCTACCATGGGTGGAGTATTGTTATAATACCTCATTCCACACAGGTCTCAAAGCAACACCATTTCGTTTGGTGTATGGCAGAGAGCCACCTCGGCTCTTAGATTATGTGGTGGGTAGTACTAAAGTGGAGGCGGTCGATGTGGCGTTAGAGCAACGCGATGAATTTCTGCAAATGGCGAGGGAAAGACTGTTAGAAGCTCAACAACAGATGAAACTTGCTTATGATAGCCATCATCGGTTAGTCAAATTCTTTGTGGGAGATTGGGTGTGGCTTAGACTGCAGCCATATCGCCAGTTAACTGTATCTAAGAAGGCCTTCACAAAACTCTCACCAAAGTATTATGGTCCTTATGAGGTTGTAGCTCGCATTGAAATAGTGTCATACCGTTTGCAGCTACCAGAGGGGTCAAAGATACATGATGTGTTTCATGTTTCATTGCTTAAAGCACACAAGGGCTCACGTTATGAGAATAACCCAGTGTTACCACCGGTTCTCGATGGCAGGTTAGTTCCCGCCAAGCCGTTTAGTCTTTTAAAAGCAAGGATGCGTGGAGGTAATAGACAAGTCTTGGTGAAGTGGACTGTCAATGATGAAGATGACTCCTCATGGGAAGATGCTGAGAAACTCTTAGAAGCATATCCAGAGTTGGAACTTGAGGACAAGCTCCTAGTGGAGGAGGGGAGTAATGATACGAGATATGGAATTACATATCATCATAGAAAGCCTAAAGCTTGAGGAGCTCTTATCTGTTGGTTATTTAAATTTCCTTTTCTTATCAAACTAAGGTTTTGGTAGTTTTACTTATTTGGTTTAACTTAAGTCGGTTGTAAGGGATCTATAAAAAGGAGTCCCAAAACCATTAATAAAATCATCTTCCAAACATTAACCTTATTCTCGAGAGAGACTAGGGTTAAGGGAAGCTTTAAGCTTATTCTTCTTGTTTCTAATTCATGACGGCAGAGGGTGTGCTAACAAGAGCTAAAGCTAAAGCTTTGGCACATAACAAAAACCTGCAATTTTTTTTTTTAAACTTGCTTCTGAAAAATTCAGTTCCAACATTGTCGAGTTCCATTTCAGTAGCAGGGTAGCACCTTGTTATTCAAAAAAAAGAATCATTGGGTCGTCATGGAAGAATTTGAAACAGGACAAAATAAAGAAAAGTACAGAGGAATTTGAGATTACTTATAGAGCAAGAAGAGAGGTACGTATTCATATTTAATACTCTATACCTAATTTATATGTCTTTAAAATAGATTTTTGGTGACTTTTTAAATTAACGAGGACTCAGACCCCTGTGATGTTGCGGGAAAGTATTTCAAAAAAAAAGTATTAAATTTTAAATTTAGAATTATATATTTGAAAGTAATACCATAGTTTGAAAATCTATGCTAAGAATAAAATTAAAAATTATCTCAAAAGAAGAAAAGTAATCAATATAACTAAAACTATATAAATATTAAACATATATAACTGTGAGTAAAACAACAGCAAGTATCAAAATGAAAACTTATATTAAAAAAAAATATTATGATAAAAAGACTCAACTCTAAGTTAGAGGCAACCATGTAAATTCTTTTGTATTTATTATATGTATAGAATATGTTATGATAAATTATATTAAATAATAACATGCATCATAACATTTATTGATATTTATGTAACATCCGCCAACCAACTTCTGCAGTTTGGGATGGCTGTCGATCAATACCAAGGAGGGTGTAGTGACCCTCACTACAGAATAAAATTTTCCTGAATAATTGATCTGGAAGGGTATCAAAAGGAAAGAAGTCTCGGGAGATGAGAAAAAACCCCCTAAAATAATATTTTATTAAGTGGAGTTAGTGGAATGGAAGAAAATAATTAAATAATCATAGTGGAGGAGCCACTAGGGAATTATTTAATTAGTGGAGAGTTAGTGGAGAGGAATATTCCCTCCCACTCGATTTTTGTTTCTTGAAAAAGTGAAGGATTATTTTAATCACTCAAGAGTGTGAGTGGAGAAGAATATTCCTAGATGCCATCGAAAATGTGTGAGTGGAGAAGCATATTCCTAGATGCCATCAAAAATGTGTGAGTGGAGGAGAATATACTTTGATACCATGCAACTTGGATGAATGTCAGCTTGACACATCGCCCCCTGAGGTGTCATCACCACACGCCTAAGAAGGAGAAGGCGTCACCTCACCTCTTTTGCATGTCTCCACTACTTCACTTAAGACTCTATAAACAGCCTCATTCTTTCTCATTTGGAGAAGAGAAAAAAAGAGGAGTGCCAAGGGCTGGCGAGAGTGAGAGAGAAGAGAAGAGAGCGAAGCTCTGGAGAATTGTTGTGAGGAATTTTCACCGATCAGCGGTTGCATCTGCAAAGTGGAGGTCGAAGCTAGCAAAAGATTCAGCGGATTTCTCTTGGGTTCTTCGAAAATTTGTGAGTCCAAGGAGCATAGATCTGAACTAGATTTGAGTGGCGACTCAATCTAGTGTCACTTTGCATGTGCATATAGTTGTATTTCTGCTTGATTTTCCTGGGTGAATTTCTTGAGTTTTGCATGCACCTTGAGTGGTTGCATAGATCTGAACTAGATTTGAGTGGCGACTGAATCTAGTGTCAGTTTGCATGTGCATATAGTTGCATTTATGCTTGATTTTCTTGGGTGAATTTCTTGTGTCTTGCATGCACTTTGAGTTGGTTGCTCAGTGTAGGTTGTACTCCATGGTAGATCTTATGCATGATTGCGGATCTGCATTGAAGATCTATTGCATGTGAGGTTAAGTGGTGGTATTTTGTGTTTTATAAGTTCTTTAAGGCTTATAAACTTGAATACGCACTTTTGGTGAGGTTTTGGGGTGTTATAAGTTTTTTAAGGCTTATGAACACAAGTTCCCATAAGGATATGGAAGGTCTTAGTGTGTGGCGAGTGACAGGGGGTCCAGCGGCCATAAGCACACTAAGACAGAGATGTGTCTGACCTTCGCCCAGTTAGTTACGACATGCAATAGACAAGGGTGTGGTGTTGCATGTCGAATGCTCGGAGAGACTTGGCTAGTTACCATGGCCGGAGCTCTACACGATGGTGTAGTTTATGTGAAGTCCGATTGCATGCCTAGGGAGGATGCAATGCGGCGAAAATGGGTGAATGGCGAGAGGCAGAACATCTGGGCCCTAGTAAACTTGTTTAAAAATATTTTCTTTTTATTCAAGTTTGCATGTTGTAGATTGCTTGCATTTTGGTGGCTTTTTAGCTTTTGCATGCATTCTTTGCTTGATTGGTTGTTAGAGGGCGTGTTGGACGATAGGAGCCCGAAAAGTAGATTTTGTGCCTTTGTGTAAAGAAAAAGTATGTTATATTTTATAAGGAAAATCTGTATAATCTTTTTGGCAATAGGTCTGGCCATAAACGCTATAATTATTTGGTTAAGACTTGTGAAATATTTTATTTAATAAAGAATCGGTTTTATATTCGAATACGAGTAACGGCTCATAGATCCTTGTCCGGGACTGTGCAACACTTGGGCATTGCAAAGGTATAAAAGCCTAAGTGGTGTCTAAAGTGGTGGAAACCTCACTCATGGGTCGGTCAAGGCCTAAAAAAGGGTTTTAGCTACCTTGGTCGGAACGTTGGTGGTCATTTCCAAGTGGCGTCTCAAGGCCGTTTTGGGTATTCCGCCTTAGGACGGTTCGGGGGCGTTACAACGGTAGTATCAGAGCGCAAATATGATGCTTCCTTACTCGTATATATTTTTAATTTTATTTCCTTGAGTCAAGAGTCGCATAAGGGCACTTAGGAATTTCGGTTCGTTCAACACTTTAGGTAGATGGGATTAAGTACCTTGCTATCGATGGCTGCAGATGTCTGGTCGAGGTTCGGGAGGAACTGGATCGAGAGACTCTTCGCCAGAGCAAGAAAGGATGGGGACAGCCTTTCGGTCAGGAGGAGAGTTGGGGTCAACCGTTTGGGGCTGAGGAATTGGGTCCATATTTTGGTGATGAGTCAGATTATGATGTACATGTTCATCGCACACCTAATGCCAGTGACATGTTTGGTTGGGATAGTCCCGGGGATACGTCGACGTATTCTCCGTAGGGATCAGTGCGGTATGAGACACCGGAGTATGCGTATCCATGAACTCGGCAATACACACCTGTTGAGCTGTTCCCTGCATATCCAAATGCAACAATGCCGAGAGAAGGGCGAGTGAACCCAGAAGGAGATGCTGGAGGACAGACATCTGAGACACAGCAAACTCTTGCGATGATCCAAACCTTGCTAACGCACATGATACAACAGCAACAGCAACGACCACAAAGTCGAGGAGATCCACTAACAGAGAAGCCAATGGGTCAATTTGTGAGGTTAGTAAAAATGATGAACGACCTGGGTATTCAGAATTTCAAGGGGGAGGCGAACACGGTGCAGGCGGACAGATGGTTACAGAACCTAGAGATGCATTTTGATACGTCTGAATGCCCAACTGAATACCGAAGGTGAATTGTAGTCAACCTTTTTGGAGGAAGATGCATGAGCCTGGTGGGAGACGGTGGCTTCTCGCTACCTTTATGTGTCGGTGACTTGGGAGATATTCAAGAAAGAGTTCGAGCTTAAGTATTTCCCTCCTGAATCATGTGATCGATTGGAGGAACAGTTTATAAGCTTAGAGCAAGGTGATAAGAGTGTTAGGGCATATGGCCAAATCTTTGCAAGACTTCGGAAACACTTGTACAATGGAAATGATGATGAAGCTTCAATGGTTCGAAGGTTCCTAAAGGGACTTTGACCCGAGATCTCAAGCCGGCTTCGAGCCGTTACTTATGCGAGTGTCTCTGAGCTCGAGGAGAGAGCTGTTAATGTGGAAGAAGGGATTGAGTTAGAGAGACTCAAGATGCTTCGAGAGAAGAGCAAGGATGGTGGACCACCAGGGAAGGTGGCAAATTTTCGGAAGAATAACCAAGAGATCAACCGAAATAAGAATAGTAACCTCGGCAAGGGCGGTATGATTGTGAATCAAGGTGGACGCACATCGATAAACATGGATCTGAGGGATGTTACATGTGCGGAGAGGTCAGACATTTTGCCGGATCTTGTCCAACAGTTGTGGAAACCAAGTCCCCCAAACTTGCGTTAGTCACATGTTTCTTTTGCGGATAAACTGGCCATTACGCGACCTCATGTCCTCTGAAGCCAGTGAAACCAAACGCCCAACTTCCCGACCGAGCTGCGTCAGTGACGGCAGTTAAGGAACCCCCATCGAAGAAGCAAGCAACCCCTACTAATGTGTATGCCTTAGGAATAGAACCAGCCAAACCCTCTGGACCCCAGAAAGGTCCCATAACAGGTTAGTTTGGATTCTAACTCCTTTTGTGTTATTGTGTGATTGTTTGTTTGGGTGTTGCATTTTTGGTTTGCATGCATATTTATTTATTCATGCGTTAGGAACATTACTGGTGGGTGGTAACCCCACGCATGTATTGTTCGATTTGGGAGCAACCAACAGTTTCGTAAGTCCCGAAGTGGTCGGGCAGTTTGAGAATGGGTTTAAGAAGGAAGTGAACGTGATTTTTCACACAGCCGGGAATCAGTCGCCACCAAGGACCCGGAGGATGCTGAGAGCAGTATCAGTGATTGTTCAGGATGTGAATATTCCTGCAAATTTGCTTGTGATGCCTTTAGGAAGTCATACTGGGTATGGACTGGCTGTCAGGATACGAGGCTAATCTTGACTGTAGTAAAAGCAGAGTGATTTTGGAAAGGAGAGGGAGGACACCTCTGGTTTTCCATGGGATCAACCCTAGTAAAGGAGCTTATTTTGCATCAGCGATGAGAGTGGGGAACTCTATTGAAGAAGAGAGGGTGTATCTAGTCACTCTAACTGTTGTTGGAGGGGACGATGGTGAAGACCTGAAAGTTGAAGATATCGCTATAGTCAGGGACTATGAGGATGTGTTCAGGTCATTGGAAGGATTACCTCCGCTGAGAAGTCATCCTTTTACCATTAATTTGGAACCGGGAGCTACCCCAATTGCTAAGGCACCATATCGAATGGCTCCAGCTGAGTTAGTGGAACTCAAGGCGCAATTGGAGGATTTACTTGAGAAGGGATTTATTCGATCAAGTTTATCGCCATGGGGAGCCCGAGTGTTGTTTGTCAAAAAGAAGGATGGTAGTATGCGGTTGTGCATAGACTACCGTGGGATTAAAAATATCACTATCAAGGACAAGTACCCACTACCGCGGATAGATGAGTTGTTGGATTAACTCAGGGGAGTGAGTTGGTTTTCAAAGATTGATCTAGTCTCAGGCTATCATCAGATTTCAATCTCCAAACCAGACGTGACGAAGACTGCCTTTAGGACAAGGTACGGTCAGTATGAGTTTGTAGTGATGCCATTTGGACTCACTAATGCACTGGCGGCATTCATGCGCCTAATGAATGAGGTGTTTCACGACTACTTGGATAAGTTCGTGATAATATTCATTGATGACATTCTCATCTACTCTCGGAGTGCTGAGGAGCATCAAGAGCAAAAGTTGTTTGCAAAGTTTAGTAAGTGCAAGTTTTGGCAAAGAGAAATTGGTTTTCTTGGCAATCGAGTTTCAGAGAGAGGAGTATAACCAGATCCTGAAAAGATTGCTGCGATTCAACAATGGCTGAAGCCTACAACCGTGATGGAAGTGCGGAGTTTCTTAGGACTTACTGGTTATTACTGGAAGTTCGTGAATGGATTTTCTTCGATAGCAAAACTCTTGACACGACTTACATGGAGGTGCAAGAAGCATTCGAAAAGTTGAAGGAGGCTTTGACGATAGCCCCACTGTTAGCTCTACCAGAGTCTAACCAACCGTATTCAGTTTATACAGACGCCTCGAGAGTTGGTGTGGGAGGAGTGTTAATGCAAGGAGACAAAGTGATTGCATATGCGTCAAGAAAACTCCGGAACATGAAGAGAATTATCCTACGCACGATTTGGAAATGGCTGTTGTGGTGTTTGTGTTGAGAATATGGAGGTCCTACCTATATGGGGAGATAGTCCAGGTATTTACTGATCATCAAAGTCTTAAATATTTGTTCACAAAGCCAGATCTCAATTTGAGACAAAGGAGATGGATGGAGTTTATTTCCGACTATGATATGAAGATTCAGTATCATCCGGGAAAGGCTAATGTAGTAGCAGATGCCTTGAGCCGTCGAAGAGTCGACATAGATATGGAAAAAGACATGGAAGCATTGTCTGAAGAATTTAAGAAAGTAAGACTACTCTCCTTGGAGGGAGAGTATAGTGAACCTTAGGACTGCAAGCCATGACGCAGGCTAGTCTTTTACGATGAATCCGTGAGGAGCAACCAATGGATGAGAATCTTAATAAGATTGTTGAAGAGTTGAGGAGTTTGGATGGGCCAAACGCAAGTGGCTACCATTTGGCAGATGATGGTACGCTACTACTCAATGGGAGAATCATAGTTCCAAACCAGAGTTGACTGCGACAGGAAATCTTAAGAGCAGCACACACTTCTGCCTTAAGTATTCATCCGGGAAGCACCAAGATGTACCGAGATGTTCGAAGGTACTATCAGTGGCCTGTGATGAAACGAGAGATAGCAACATGGGTTAGCCAGTGTGACTCATGCCAAAGAGTAAAAGTGGAGCACCAGGTACCGGGTGGATTGCTACGCAATTTACCTATACCTTCGTGGAAATGGGAGTCGATCTTGATGGATTTCATCACGGGATTACCCACAAGGCCGGGAAGGGCCAATGATGCAGTTTGGGTGGTGGTGGATCGTTTAACCAAAGTCGCTCACTTGGTTGCAGTCAAGAGTACTGATCAAGCCGCAGACTTGGCGGAGAAGTACATCCATAAAATTTTGAGACTTCATGGTGTACCAGCCAATATAGTATCGGATCACGACCCAAAGTTCATATTATTCTGGCAAGATTTTCAGCGAGCATTCGGAACGGATGTTCACATGAGTACCTCTATACATCTAGCAACGGATGGGCAGACAGAGAGGACAATTCGGAATATAGAAGATTTGATTTGACTATGTGCACTCAATTGGTCTGCTGATTGGAAAGGTAACTTACCTCTGATTGAATTCTCCTATAACAATAATTATCACTCGAGTATCGGCATGCCTCTGTTCGAAGCTATGTACGGGAGACCATGCAGAACCCCTCTTTGTTGGACAGAGATGGGAGAGAGGTCGAGTTTTGATCATGAGATGATCGATGAGACGATGGAGAAGATCCGATCAGAAGAGGCGTGAGGTGGAGTTTGATGTTGGAGACTGGGTGTACCTGAAGGTCACAGCCCAGAAAGGAAAGAGTAGATTTGGAAAGGTTGGAAAGATGGCGGTAAGATTCATACATCATTACCAGTTGAGCAGAGAGTTGGAGAAGTGGCTTATCGCTTAGCCATGCCGGAAGAAATGCGGTTGCATAAGGTCTTCCATGTGTCTCAACTCCGAAACCATGTTCTAGATCCTAATACGATCGTGGAAGAGCAAACAAACCTAACATACCCGGAGGGACCAATGAGTATTGGTGAACGGCGGACTCAGAAATGGAAGAGGAGAGAAATTCCGCAGATTTAAGTGTTTTCGGGGAAAAAGAACCGAAGGGTTGCAACTTGAGAGGACGAAGGAAAATTCCGAGCCAAGTATCCTCAATTCTTCACCGAGGAAGAAGATGAGACAGGGCCATCAGAACCTTATAGAATTCGGGACGAATTCTAATAAGGGGGGAGAATGTAGTGACCCTCACTATAGAATAAAATTTTCCTGAAGAATTGACCTGGAAAGGTATCAAAAGGGAAGAAGTCCCGGGAGATGAGAAGAAACCCGCTAAAATAATATTTTACTAAGCGGAGTTAGTGGAGTGGAAGAAAATAATTAAATAATCATAGTGGAGGAGGCACTAGGAAATTATTTAATTAGTGGAGAGTTAGTGGAGAGGAATATTCCCTCCCACTCGATTTTTGTTTCTTGAAGAAGTGAAGGATTATTTTAATCACTCAAGAGTGTAAGTGGAGAAAAATATTCCTAGATGCCATCGAAAATTTGTGAGTGGAGAAGCATATTCCTAGATGCCATCAAAAATGTTTGAGTGGAGGAGAATATACTTTGATGCCATGCAACTTAGATGAATGTTAGCTTGACACATCGCCCCCTGATGTGTCATTACCACACGCCTAAGAAGGGGAAGACAACACCTCACCTCTTTTGCATGTCTCCACTATTTCACTCAAGACTCTACAAATAGCCTCATTATTTCTCATTTGGAGAAGAGAAAAAAAAGAGGAGTGCCAAGGGCTGGCGAGAGTGAGAGAGAAGAGAAGAGAGCGAAGCTCTCGAGAATTGTTGTGAGGAATTTTTGCCGACCAGTGGTTGCATATGCGAAGTGGAGGTCGAAGCTAGCAAGAGATTCAGCGGATTTCTCTTGGGTTCTTCGAAAATCAGTGAGTTCAAGGAGCATAGATCTGAACTAGATTTAAGTGGCGACTCAATCTAGTCAGTTTGCATGTGCATATATTTGCATTCCTGCTTGATTTTCTTGGGTGAATTTCTTGAGTTTTGCATGCACCTTGAGTGGTTGCATAGATTTGAACTAGATTTGAGTGGCGACTCAATCTAGTGTCAGTTTGCATGTCCATATAGTTGCAATTCTGCTTGATTTTCTTGGGTGAATTTCTTGAGTCTTGCATGCACTTTGAGTTGGTTACTCAGTGTGGGTTTTACTCCATGGTAGATCTTATGCATGATTGTAGATCTGCATTGAAGATCTATTGCATGTGAGGTTAAATGGTGGTATTTAGTGTTTTATAAGTTCATTAAGGCTTATAAACTTGAATACGCACTTTTGGTGAGGTTTTGGGGTGTTATAAGTTCTTTAAGGCTTATGAACACAAGTTCTCATAAGGATATGGAAGGTCTTAGTGTGTGGCGAGTGACAGGGGGTCCAGCGGCCATAAGCACACTAAGACAGAGATGTGTCTGACCTTTGCCCAGTTGGTTATGACATGCAACAGACAAGGGTGTGGTGTTGCATGTCGAATGCTCGGAGAGACTTGGCTAGCTACCATGGCCGGAGCTCTACACAACGGTGTAGTTTATGTGAAGTCCAATTGCATACCTAGGGAGGATGTAATGCGACGAAAATGGGTGAATGGCGAGAGGCAGAACATCTGGGCCCTAGTAAACTTGTTTAAAAATATTTTCTTTTTATTCAAGTTTGCATGTTGTAGATTGCTTGCATTTTGGTGGCTTTTTAGCTTTTGCATGCATTCTTTGCATGATTGGTTGTTGTGTGTGATTGCTTGTTGTGTGTTGCATGATTGATTCCTTATGATTTGAGGTTGGGGTGGGAATCTAATCTTCTGAAGGGACCCCTGAAACTCACTAAATAATCTTAGATTACTTGTGATAGTGTTTGTCCTGCAGGCAACCAATATAGGGTGTTAGAGGGCTTGTTGGACGATAGGAGCCCGAAAAGTAGATTTTGTGCCTTTGTGTAAAGAAAAAGTATTGGCCTGGCCATAAACGCTATAATTATTTTGTTAAGACTTGTGAAATATTTTATTTAATAAAGAATCGGTTTTATATTCGTATACGAGTAACGGCTCATAGATCCTTGTCCGGGACTGTACAACACTTGGGCATTGCAAAGGTATAAAAGCCTAAGTGGTGTCTAAAGTGGTGGAAACCTCACTCATGGGTTGGTCAAGGCCTAAAAAAGGGTTTTAGATACCTTGGTCGGAACGTTGGTGGTCATTTCCAAGTGGCGTCTCAAGGCCGTTTTGGGTATTCCGCCTTAGGACGGTTCGGGGGCGTTACAACGGTGGTATCAGAGCACGAATATGATGCTTCCTTACTCGTATATTTTTTATTTTTATTTCTTTGAGTCAAGAGTCGCATAAGGGCACTTAGGAATTTCGGTTCGTTCAACACTTTAGCTAGATTGATTAAGTACCTTGCTATCGATGGCTGCAGATGTTTGGTCGAAGTTCGGGAGGAACTGGATCGAGAGACTCTTCGCCAGAGCAAGAGGAAGGATGGAGACAGCCTTTCGGTCAGGAGGAGAGTTGGGGTCAACCGTTTAAGGCTGAGGAATGGGGTCCGTATTTTGGTGATGAGTCAGATTATGATGTACATGTTCATCGCACACCTAATGCGAGTGACATGTTTGGTTGGGATAGTCCCGGGGATACATCGAGGTATTCTCCGTGGGGATTAGTGCGCTATGAGACACCAGAGTATGCGTATCCATGAATTCGGCAATACACACCTGTTGAGCTATTCCCTGCATATCCAAATGCAGCAATGCCGAGAGAAGGGCGAGTGAACCAAGAAGGAGATGCTGGAGGACAGACGTCTGAGACACAGCAAACTCTTGCAATGATCCAAACCTTGCTAACGCACATGATACAACAGCAACAGCAACGACCACAAAGTCGAGGAGATCCACTAACAGAGAAGCCAATGGGTCAATTTGTGAGGTTAGTAAAAATGATGAACGACCTGCGTGTTCGGAATTTCATGGGGGAGGCGAACACGGTGCAGACGGACAGATGGTTACGGAACCTGGAGATGCATTTTGATACGTCTGAATGCCCAACTGAATACCGAAGGTGAATTGCAGTCAACCCTTTTGGAGGAATATGCAGGAGCCTGGTGGGAGACGGTGGATTCTTGCTACCGTTATGTGTCGGTGTCTTGGGAGACATTCAAGAAGGAGTTCGAGCACAAGTATTTCCCTCCTGAATCACGTGATCGATTGGAGGAACAGTTTATAAGCTTAGAGCAAGGTGATAAGAGTGTGAGGGCATATGGCCAAATCTTTGCAAGACTTTGGAAACACTTGTACAATGGAAATGATGATGAAGCTTCGATGGTTCGAAGGTTCCTAAAGGGACTTCGACCCGAGATCTCAAGCCGGCTTTGAGCCGTTACTTATGCGAGTGTCTCTGAGCTCGAGGAGAGAGCTGTTAATGTGGAAGAAGGGATTGAGTTAGAGAGACTCAAGATGCTTCGAGAGAAGAGCAAGGATGGTGGACCACCAGGGAAGGTGGCAAATTTTCGGAAGAATAACCAAGAGATCAACCGAAATAAGAATAGTAACCACGGCAAGGGCGGTATGATTGTGAATCAAGGTGGACGCACATTGGTAAACATGGATCCGAGGGATGTTCCATGTGCGGAGAGTTCAGACATTTTGCCCGATCTTGTCCAACAGTTGTGGAAACCAAGTCCCTCAAACTTGCGTTAGTCACATGTTTCTTTTGCGGATAAACTGGCCATTACGCGACCTCATGTCCTCTGAAGCCAGTTAAACCAAATGCCCAACTTCCCGACCGAGCTGTGTCAGTGACGGCAGTTAAGGAACCCCCATCGAAGAAGCAAGCAACCCCTACTAATGTGTATGCCTTAGGAATAGAACCAGCCAAACTCTCTGGACCCCAGAAAAGTCCCATAACAGGTTAGTTTGGATTCTAACTCCTTTGTGTGTTATTGTGTGATTGTGTGTTTGGGTGTTGCATTTTTGGTTTGCATGCATAGTTATTTATTCATGCGTTAGGAACATTACTGGTGGGTGGTAACCCCACGCATGTATTGTCCGATTCGGGAGCAACCAACAGTTTCGTACGTCCCGAAGTGGTCGGGCAGTTTGAGAATGGGTTTGAGAATGAAGTGAACGTGATTTTTCACACAGCCGGGAATCAGTCGCCACCGAGGACACGGAGGATGCTGAGAGAAGTATCAGTGATTGTTCAGGATGTGAATCTTCCTGCAAATTTGCTTGTGATGCCTTTAGGAAGGTTTGAAGTCATACTGGGTATGGACTGGCTGTCAGGATACGAGCCTAATCTTGACTGTAGTAAAAGCAGAGTGATTTTGGAAAGGAGAGGGAGGACACCTCTAGTTTTCCTTGGGATCAGCCCTTGTAAAGGAGCTTATTTCGCATCAGCGATGAGAGTGGGGAACTCTATTGAAGAAGAGAGTGTGTATCTAGTCACTCTAACTGTTGTTGGAGGGGACGATGGTGAAGACCTGAAAGTTGAAGATATCGCTATAGTCAGGGACTATGAGGATGTGTTCAGGTCATTGGAAGGATTACCTCCGCTGAGAAGTCATCCTTTTACAATTAATTTGGAACCGGGAGCTACCCCAATTGCTAAGGCACCATATCGAATGGCTCCAGCTGAGTTAGCGGAATTCAAGGTGCAATTGGAGGATTTACTTGAGAAGGGATTTATTCGATCAAGTTTATCGCCATGGGGAGCCCCAGTGTTGTTTGTCAAAAAGAAGGATGGTAGTATGCGGTTGTGCATAGTCTACCGTGGGATTAACAATGTCACTATCAAGGACAAGTACCCTCTACCACGGATAGATGAGTTGTTGGATTAACTCAGGGGAGTGAGTTGGTTTTCAAAGATTGATCTAGTCTCAGGCTATCATCAGATTTCAGTCTCCAAACCAGACGTGATGAAGACTGCCTTTAGGACAAGGTACGGTCAATATGAGTTTGTAGTGATGCCATTTGGACTCACTAATGCACCGGCGGCATTCATGCGCCTAAAGAATGAGGTGTTTCACGACTACTTGGATAAGTTCGTGATAATATTCATTGATGACATTTTCATCTACTCTCGAAGTGCTGAGGAGCATCAAGAGAACTTGAAGAAGGTCTTGGAGAGACTAAGAGAGCAAAAGTTGTTTGCAAAGTTTAGTAAGTGCAAGTTTGGTAAAGAGAAATTGGTTTTCTTGGCCATCGAGTTTCGGAGAAAGGAGTATCAGCAGATCCTGAAAAGATTGATGTGATTCAAGAATGGCCGAAGCCTACATCCGTGATGGAAGTGCGGTGTTTCTTAGGACTTACTGGTTATTACCGGAAGTTCGTGAAGGGATTTTCTTTGACCGTGTGCTGAGGAGGACTCGACCGAGTGGAGGATGCACGAGAGAAGCCAGCTCGACCTGCCACTCGACCGAGCGCAGGTCGAGTTGACCGAGCCGTTGACTATTTTGTCTTTTAGTATTTTTAGGGCTTCCACTCCCTCTCCTATATAAAGCCTTGTACCTGCAGCCACAAAAGGGTCCAGCTTTTTAGATATTCTCTAAACCTAGTTTTTACCCTTTTGGGAATTATTCCTTTTGCACTTTTATTTTTCTTAGATCTTGTACTTGTTTTTAAGGAGAAAAGACTAAATTCTTCAATATTGTTGGTTTCATAACTTTCTTAATATTGAGAATTCGAGTTTGATTCTTTCTCCAATATTGTAGATCTTTGTTTCATCTTTCTAATGATGCAAGTTTTGTATTTTTCTGGGTTTTTAACTTTGTTCATCATGTGTTCTTGTGAGTAGTTCTCAAGGATCTTGAGGATGGGTTAGGCTGGATTGACCTTGTGGTTTGTTTGATTTGGTCAAGCTTGATTGTTGTAGATCTCTTCTAGGCTAGATGTTCTTAATGCTGATCCTATATCTGAGAAGGTAGGGTTTGATTTCAAGCATCTTAGCATCACACCAATGTTTAAGAAGCATAGATAAGGCTAGATCTAGAGCTTACCATTAGGCTTGCTAAGAGATTAAAGGTCTTGTTTGGTTTGAGATGTATTGCTTAATGCCTGCTTGTGTAGATTCTTTACTTTGTGAGAACAAGTCTAGAGATGCATAGGTTTGATTGTTTCTTGCCATGAGAGTGGATGAAACTTGTCTTAGAATAATATGTCTAGAGATTAGCTCAAGTTGTTTGAGGTTTGTTGACCAAGTTAGATAACCACAATGATTAGTTCAGCCCATGAATCCCTCCTCAGGGCCTTATTTGTTTATTGATTTTTAAGTCTTAATCATGTTGCTTGCTTGTTGTTTGATTCGTTTTTGCATTGCTCTGTTTTTATTGTGTTGCTCTGTTTTTGCGTTTAGTCCAGCTCGACCCTGCGCTCGATCTACACTCGATCGAGTGCTTGCTCGAGTTCTTCCCCAGAACTTTGGTTTATGATTTGTAGTTGTCCTGTCTTATCTCTAGTCTCATTCTATTTGCATTTCTGTTGCATTTACTTATTGTCCTGTTCATTATTGTCTTGCATTGGTTCATTATTGTAGTTTCTATTTCTGTTCTAGCTTCATATTAGTCATAGTCATTCTGTTCCATTTACATTTAGCATCTAGTTCTTATAGTTTTACTTTCTGCATTTTACATTTTCATCATAGGATTGTTAGTGACAAACATCCTTTACATTTGGCTTGACTTAGTCTCATATGCATGTCTTAATTGTTCACAAACACTCATTTAGGATTGACACCTCTTATACTGCAACTGCATAAGGGGAATTGAAACACCTTACCATCCATTCATTCATATCTCAACATTGCATACATTCATCATCATTCACCACAAACATAAAAAGTTTGTTTCAATTTGGCGCCGTTGCCCATTTAAGTGTGTTTTTGTGACAATTAGGTTTAATAGAAGTCTAAGATTAAGTTCGTTTATCCACTTGTTCACTACTGATCTTGTTTCTTCTACTGCTTGTCTGTGATTGAGTTTCAGGTACCAGCTTGACCATCAACTCGACCACCACTCGACCGAGTGCTTGATCGAGCACTTGATCGAGCTAGAAGCCGGATTCAAATAGACTTCTCATCTCAGTCGACTCGACCTTCAACTCGAGCCTGTACTCGACCGAGTCTCTGTTCGAGTCAGTAATCATGTTTCAAAGCAGTATGTTCCATTATGTACCCATGCAACACCAACCAGGGTTCCAGGCTCAATGGTGTCACCCTCCAATGTTTCAGACCTCACAAGCCCAAGAACCTGACTTAAGAGCTATGATGCAACAGTTTTTTCTTGGGCAAGCAACTGGGCAGATTGAGATAGCAAAGCAGTTTGATGAGCTGAACCAAACATTGAATTCCTATTCTATTGAACTAAACTCTAAGGTCAAGTACATGGAGAGCTCCATTGCTTATCTTTCAGCTCCTAAGCCACACCAACTTCCTGAAGAAGCTATTCAAAACCCAAGGGAGTTTACAGCTAAAGCTATTAATCTCTATGAAGAAGAAGTCACTGAGGACAGTGAAATTCAAGCTGGGGAGGATTGATTATTTCTTGAAGCTCAGAGTGAAGATTGTGCAAAGCATACTGAATCCGATATTGCACTCGACCAGGTGCTCGAGCCAACACTCGACCGAGTGCCTGATCGAGTGGTCGATCGAGCTGAAGATTCTGAAGCTGTCAAACCTATTAAGTACATTCCTCCTGCTTACAAACCGCCTCTACCATTCCCAGGACGTTTCAAGGCACAGAAGCTGAAGGAACTAAGGGAAATCATTGAGAAAAGAGAAATGATGGCTTCTCAACAAGAGGAAGTGATGGCTTTGAAGGAAAAGACTGTCATTGAAAGCAAGGAAGTGATGGCCATTCAACAAGAGGTTGTCATTGAGGAGAAGGAGGAAGATAGAGGACCTCCTTTGGAAAAATATGCTCACCATCTTGCACTCAAGGACATGCTTCTTGAATTATCCAAGCAGAAGGCTCAAGACCAAGACATGAAAGATTTGAAAGAGATTGGGAAAGCTGTTATCCCAACCAAGCTTAAGGATCCAGGCTCATTCAACCTACCTTGCTCCATCAGCTACATGCACTTCAACAAGTGCCTATGTGATTTAGGAGCTTCAATGAGTTTAATGCCATACTCAGTGGCTGAGAAGTTGGGATATGAATATTTTAAGCCTTGCAATCTCTATATTGGCCTAGCAGATGGATCCAAGAGGGATGTGCTTGGAGTGATTGAAGATTTCCCAGTAAAGATTGCGAAGGCTAGAATCCCAACTGACTTTGTGATCATGAACATGGACCAAGAGCCAGAAGATCCTCTCATCTTGGGAAGACCATTCTTAGCCACAGCTGGGGCTGTAATTTATGTTAAGATGGGAACCATCAAGCTCCATCTTGCTAAAGACTTCACTATGAAGTTTGACATCAAGAATACAACACATCAACCTACTATTGAAGGTCAGCACTTTGTGGTAGAGGAAAAAGCTAGTTGTGAAGTTTTTGAGGATGGAGAGGACCCTAGGATTAAAGGTTCAGCCCAAGCCAATACTGTCCAAGAAATAAAGGGTTCAGTTCAAGTGCTAGCTGGTTTAGTGAAGGAACTTCAAGCTCAGCTCAACAAGAGGTCTTTGAAGAAGGCAAGACCAAGACTCAAGTTTAAGAAGAAACATGGTTCAAGTGTTAAGGAAGTAGTGATCAAGAAGGAACACCAAGGTTATCAAGTAGAACCAGGGGGTTTCATCACCTCCTTGGTCACCAAACCAAGCTTGAAGAGCTATAGAAGTCAAGCTTAGTGACTCTAAACAAGCTCACTAGGGAGGAAGTCCCTAAGGTATCTTTGTATATATTGGTTAGGATTTTGGTATTTTGACTTTTGTTTTGGCGTTTTCATGGTCAGGGAAGCAAGGGAGTCTAAACAGAAGAAGAGAGGAAGACACGCAGTCCAACTCGACCACCCCACTCGAGCACGTACTCGACCGAGTCCAGGTCGATTGCCGTCGTCGAGCTGCTCCAAACTCCACCTCCAAGTGATCAACAAGACCCCAACTACACCTTTGACAGCATGCAAGAGGATGTGGACAACTTCTTCTCCAATCCTTGAGGTACCACTATCACCTTCACTTGTAAATATCATTGCATTTCATATTTTCTTTAGTTTTTTTAGTCATGAATCCTCAATCAAATTTCTTTCACACATGGGACTGTGTGATTTAAGTTTAGGGGAAGATTTGAGATAGGATTTGACATTGTGTTTTGTGATCTTATTTCAACTTTTTAGCATCAACATGTTAGTATTTGCATAAGCATCTAAGGCATAGAAAAACCCTAAAAATTTGAAAATTTTTGAAAAAAATCTTTATAAAAAAGAGTGTTCATGTAGTTTGCATTGCATATTAGGATCTTGTTTAGCATTTTTCATGTAGGATTGTATAATATTTGCATTAGGGTCTATGATGAGTTTTTCCTTGTTAGCTTGCTTATTCACTAGACTAGGATCAATGCCCAAGTTAATAGTACTTTGATGCTAGTTGAGTGGTTAGAAGCATAAGATTGAACCAAGCTTTGAATTCCTGCATTGTATTTGGTCTATATTGAAGCATGTTGTGATTTGACACCATTTCCTATTTATAAGAACCTAATATTGAATCTCAATTATCAATGTGTGCATTGCTTTAAACTCATGGATACCATATACATATTTGGATCATCTTTCTCCTTTTTACCACTCTTGTTGATCCAAGTAGCTGATTAAACCATTGAAATCAGTTTCTCTACCCCTTAACCAACCCTTCTTTCAAGCCATGTTTATTCTTGTGTGTGTGAGGCCTATTTTTGGGATTGAGCTTGGTAGAAAGTGTTAGGTTTGAACTGACAAGAGTAAAACCTTGTGTAGTTCTAGTTTGCATTTTTCAAACTAGATAGGACTAGGTGGTTCACTTGTTGGGTTTGGGACTTGGTTGTTTTGAAAGGAAAAGAGGAAAAAGAGAAAGAAAAAGGGTAGAGTCTTTAAGAGGAGAATGTGTTTAAGCAAAGTCTAGTGAAAGGATGGGAAGTAAAAATTGTTGAAGATGGTTCTAGTTAAAGAAAAGAAAAGAAAGAAAAGAAAAGTCTAGCAAAAAGCTTGTATGTCTTAAGAATAAGAATAAAAGAGAACCATAGCAAATAAGTAAGAATCCCCCATCCCACTAGAAAGATCATATAAGAAACCTCTCCTAAGACTTGAAAACCAAAAGAGAAAAGGGTGAAAGAGAAAAGAAGAAGTTAAAAGGTAGCACTAGGATCATTTGGGTTTAGATTGATAGGATAAACACTTTGGGTACCTTTGGGTAGACAAGGTTTTGTTCTTGTATGTGTCTAAGTGTTCTTACCTTTAGCATTCTTCTAAAGCTCAATCCATTTTATGAGAGAACCATGATATTGACAAGCCCCACTCTAAAAAGAGACCATCATTGTCTCAAAACCCTTACCTCCAAGCCAAATGAGTTTAAGCATTGCATAGAATTGATTCATGTTCTTGATTAATGAATGTTAAAGGAAATGGTTGATTTGAATGCATGTGGATATCCTAGACTCAAATCAGTAAAGGTTGTGATATGCTTGTCTAAAGTCTTTAAGTACAGCTCATTCAACTTGCATCATAGTACTAGTAACTTGGACATTGATTCTAGATGGTCTATTTGCAAGGTTTAGGAGCTGAGATCCCACTTTCAAACCTCACCTACCTTCTTATGTCTTGTTTATTTGCTTGAAGGCAAGCAAAGACTAAGTTTGGGGGTGTTGATGTTCATATATTTTACCATGTTTTCCCTTAGTATATTCACATCTTTTGCATCTTTTGCTAGCCATTTTCACCATAATTGCATAGCTTTAGGACTAATGATGCATTAGAGTTTAGTTGCATTGCATTTGCATCTTTTCATGCATAATCAGGTGATTTTGGAGCTTAAGGAGCATGGAAGCAATGCTGAGGAGAAGTGAAGCAATCATGAAGGAAAAGCAAGAGAGTTAAGGCTGAAGAACCAAGGTCCGAAGTCCAACTCGACCGCACACTCGACTAGACACTCGACCGTGTGCTGAGGAGGACTCGACCGAGTGGAGGATGCACGAGAGAAGCCAGCTCGACCTGCCACTCGACCGAGCACAGGTCGAGTTGACCGAGCCGTTGACTATTTTGTCTTTTAGTATTTTTAGGGCTTCCACTCCCTCTCCTATATAAAGCCTTGTACCTGCAGCCACCAAAAAGGTCCAGCTTTTTAGATATTCTCTAATGATGTAAGTTTCGTATTTTACTGGATTTTAGACTTTGTTCATCATGTGTTCTTGTGAGTAGTCCTCTAGGATCTTGAGGATGGGTTAGGCTGGATTGACCTTGTGGTTTGTTTGATTTGGTCAAGCTTGATTGTTGTAGATACCTTCTAGGCTAGATGTTCTTAATGCTGATCCTATATCTGAGAAGGTAGGGTTTGATTTCAAGCATCTTAGCATCACACCAATGTTTAAGAAGCATAGATAAGGCTAGATCTAGAGCTTACCATTAGGCTTGCTAAGAGATTAGAGGTCTTGTTTTGTTTGAGATCTATTGCTTAATGCCTGCTTGTGTAGATTCTTTACTTTGAGAGAACAAGTCTAGAGATGCATAGGTTTGATTGTTTCTTGCCATGAGAGTGGATGAAACTTGTCTTAGAATAATATGTGTAGAGATTAGCTCAAGTTGTTTGAGGTTTGTTGACCAAGTTAGATAACCACAATGATTAGTTCAGCCCATGAATCCCTCCTCAGGACCTTCTTTGTTTATTAATTTTTAAGTCTTAATCCTGTTGCTTGCTTGTTGTTTGATTCGTTTTTTCGTTGCTCTGTTTTTATTGTGTTGCTCTGTTTTTGCGTTTAGTCCAGCTCGACCCTGCGCTCGATCTACACTCGATCGAGTGCTTGCTCGAGTTCTTCCCTAGAACTTTGGTTTATGATTTGTAGTTGTCCTGTTTTATCTCTAGTCTCATTCTATTTGCATTTATGTTGCATTTACTTATTGTCCTGTTCATTATTGTCTTGCATTGGTTCATTATTGTAGTTTCTATTTCTGTTCTAGCTTCATATTAGTCATAGTCATTTTGTTCCATCTACATTTAGCATCTAGTTCTTATAGTTTTACTTTCTGCATTTTGCATTTTCATCATAGGATTGTTAGTGACATACATCCTTTACATTTGGCTTGACTTAGTCTCATATGCATGTCTTAATTGTTCACAAACACTCATTTAGGATTGACACCTCTTATACTGCAACTGCATAAGGGGAATTGAAAGACCTTACCATCCATTCATTCATATCTCACCATTGCATACATTCATCATCATTCACCACCAACATAAAAGTTTGTTTCACTTCTTGACATGAATGTTCAAATCTTCAAACTTTCCATTAAGATCAGTGTATACATTGTCAAGTTTCCCATTGAAAGTCACTGTCATTTGCTCCTTACCTTGCAAAAGCTGCTCAAGCATAACTTCCATCTTACTACTTTCAGCTGTTTTTGGAGGAGAAGACTGATATGAATTGTTGCCATAAGTCCTTGTGTACCCAGTGCCCTGTTGCTGCTGCTGATACTTTGGCTTGGAAGTGTAGCCTGAAAAGTTCCCACTGTAAGACCCGTTGCCTTGCTGATTACTGAACCTCTGACCCTGATTTCCATAGACAAAGTTGACATCAGCTTCTTCATTCCTTGTCTCAGGTTGTGGCTCAAATGTCTCAACTTCAGCAGCAAAGTGAACTGACTTCTTGCCCACAAGGAGATTATGCACTGAATCCAGCTTAGCATTAACAGAAGCTAACTGGTTTGAATCATATCCTCCATGTAATCTCTTCCTTTCAGCATCTGCTCTCTTAGTACTATTGCTAGCAGCTAAGTTCTCAATCAAACATTCAGCATCTTCTGGAAGTCTTGTCTTGAAATTCCCATGACTTGCAGCATCTAAAGCCAACTGATACTCCCAGTCACATCCTCTGAAGAAGATACTTAGCAATTGAACCTTTGAGAAACCATGGTGTGGACAGTCTCTTTGGTAAGCCTTGAATCTCACCCAAGCTGCATTGAAAGATTCATCTGGTCTTTGCAAAAAAGAAGACAGCTTTATTCTCAACTCATCTTACATTGCATCATCATAGAAGTAGTTTAGGAAAGCCACCTTGACATCACGCCAACTTGTCGATGATCCAGCTGGCAGCTGTTTCAACCACTGAGATGCCTCTCCTGCAAGTGAGTAAGGGAAGAGTTTGCAGAAGATGTAGTCCTCAGTCACCCCATTAGCCTTGATACTAGTCACCAGATCCTCAAAATGCTCAATGTGGTCCAAGGGCTTCTCATTGGGCAAAGCAGAGAAAGGTCTCTGCCCAACTTGTTGAAAGTACGCAGGTTTCAACTCAAAATCGTTCCTCTGGAATGGAGAAGGAACAATACCGGACCAGTTATTATACACCAGATCAGCCCGGTTGTAGTCAGCAATGGTCCTGATCAAGTCTCGGTTGTGCTCCTGTCGTCGAACCGGGGTTTGGACGTGGTTGGCAGCTCCATGTCCGTCTGCTGCAGGTGGGTGTCAATCGATGCCACCTGGTTGGTGTCGATCGACACCAAGATTCGGATCATCAACGACACCAGCTTGCTGGTTCACGACAGCCTGCTTGTTGACAACAGGTTCAGCAATCACATTGCCTTCAGCATCAATCTTTTGGCCTAGCTCATCGCGCAAGTGGCCCTCTTGATCCCTCAAAACACCAGCCTCATCACGCATCAGAATGATCGGATTAACCATCTTCAGAGATTTGGCTGCTTTTCTGTTCTCACGCTCAAGTTTTCCCAACTCTTGGTTTGAAAGATTCAGAATTGGACCAGTCTTGTTGCTCCTTGTGTTAGGCTTATTAGGCATACACCTGAAACACACAAGAGAAAAGAAAACAAAAGCGTGTTAGTTTGAAAATAAAAAGAAAAAAAAATTTAGACAAAATCAAAAACTCAAATCTAATGGTAGATCAAAGCGTCCCCGGCAACGGCGCCAAAATTTGATATACTCAAATTTAACCCTGAGCTACTCTCTCAAATTAAGAGATCACTATAATACTTAGGGGTCGAATTCCACAATGACTCAAGTCTACACAATAAATTATAGAGTTTTATAATTATGCTAAACAGATTAAATTGAATTAAAATAAAAGCAATGCAAAATATTAAATAAAAGTTGTTGTAAATTCAGAAGATCAAAAAGCTAGGCCTAAGGAATTTCTCAGGAAATTATGAAATATTAAATCAATCAATAAATTAGGATTAAAGCAATTAAGAACAGATCTAGAACTCTAAACACTTTTGTAAATTAAATCAGTTCTCACTGCAAATAATATCTAAATTTAAAACCAGAAAATCCAAATCTCTTTGTAAAATTCTAGGTTAAAAATCAGCAATAAAATCAGGTTTAGATTGTTCACAAAATTATTAAATCAAATCTCTTTGCAAGAAATAATTTTGCTCATCAAAAGATTTTATCAGGAAAATCAATTATATTCTCATATCAATTTATTTTCCTAAAGTATTAATTCTAGATGGCCAATCAAGGATTAATATGAAGAACAACCTAAGATGAAGATCTAGATAGATAATGAATCCTAAATAATCAGATCTAATAATTCATAAAATCCCTGTGAAAAACTCAAAACCTAACAAGCAAACTACTCAGACATAATCAATGAAGAACAAAACATCTTTCTGAATAACATGCAAATAGAGATTAAAAGAGTAAAGAGAGTTCAAGAAATTTTTCTCTACAAAGCAGATCTGATCTCTCTCTCTCCAAAAAGCTCTCAAAAATATCTCAGGGTTGCAGGAAAAAATAAAACTTGATAAAATAAAATTTAAGGGTTTTAAAAACCTAAAAACTATATATATATATATATATATATATATATATATATGTTCTAAAACACGTCAGAGACTTATGTTGCAATTTTGGAAGACTTTGGGGCAGAATTGTAAAACTTCCAATTCTGTGATTCTTCATCGGCTGAAGAGGGTGTCGATCGATGCTCCCAATCTTGGTGTCGATCGATGCCCTTGTTTTGCCTCGAGTCCAAATTGATTCTTCGAGATTTTTGCTCCAAAACATCTAAATTGCTCCGCTCCTTTCATGCTAAAAACCTGTAAAGACTCAAAAACAATCTAGAAACAAATGAAAAGACACTAAAAGACTCCTTATATCATGGTTAAAAACCATAAAAACCATGATATATCATAGACTTTTGTCTTTCATTTTGTGTGACCATGTGAAAACATCATCTATTGATGGCATAGGCTTGAACATCAAGATACGCCTCTTTGTTGGTTGACAAGCTTCATTCAACCCCATGAGAAACTTTGTGACCCTACTCCATTGCTATAACTTTACCCGAAAATTGCAGCATTGCACTCGCATATATACCACGAAGAGGAAGCTCAACATGTTACTATACTCCACCCATCGAGTCACCAATGCTGTGTAATATGTAGTCACATCCATTGAACCTTGATGCAAAGAACTTAAACATTGTTCTATCTCAAAGACTCTAGGTGAATCGTCTTGCTTAAAGCGAGACATAATATTTGTCCACATTGTAGCAGCCGTAGACATATACAACAAACTCTAGGCTATTTGCTTTGAGACTGAGCTCATTAACTAAGTTATGACCATGTCATTACACCTAGACCAAGAACCTGCATCAGGATGATCACTAGGAGGTTGAGGAATTGTACCATCAATAAGAAGAAATGAAGAACAAGGAAATGAAAGATTCGAGTGAAAGAAGATCAATCACAGCAAGATAAAGGTGAAAAACAAAATTGAAGATCAGTACAGTAAATCGAACACTCATAGCTGAAGAATAAGGCGATGAAAAGACAAAGGAATGAGAATCCATGGCGGAAGCTTTCTTCTTTTTTGTGCATTGATACCATATCACGATTAGGCTAGCGATAACAAAGTAAAAGTATTATTTTCCTTAATTAGTAAAAGTATACAATTTGTGTTAATATACATGAATAATCTAAACCGAATCTTAACCGGTTATAACAACCCATGTTATATCAAACTACCTAAAACATAAATATATTTAACCGCACTCGCGCGCGAACGCAACCAGAATGAGATAAATTGGTTGGTGTTAGCTGTTTTACAATCCTTTTCTAGGATAAAATAATTTTAATTAGTGGATCATTACTTCACTATTGTCACATTCCTCTTGCTTGCAGTTTGGGGATGTTTAACTGCTGGACTTAGCTGTTGGTGGACATATTGTATTTTTAGTTAGTAGTAAATTATTGTCTTAATTAAAATCCATAAACTACATCCATTGTCAAATTAACATATTAAATAGTAATATGAACATACATAGTTGAAAGTTGTGACCCTCTTGTTTAACAAATTAAACATATAAGTATGTTTGGTCAACAGAAAACGTGGATTTATCTATTGGGCGATAGAGAGTTTTTCTTATCTCAATCGAAGCTAGTAGTCCTAATTAAGAACATTAATTTATTTCCAAAAATTTCCAATAGAAGATTAAATTGTTTAGGTATGTGTATGTCTTATAAATGATCATATAAGAAAATACGTTTCATGAAATTATGTTTAGTTTAGACATTCTAACATTTGCAAGTGGCTTGGAGACGAATCGTATCCATTTCATTATGTATATAGAATTTATGTTTTTGTAATCATTTTGTATCACCCAACTTACAAATATACAATTAAAGCAAGCAAAACAAATTTTATATAATTCTACATACTAAGAGTATGTATTTCAAACATAGAATAAAAAGATTATGTATTCACTGGTCGTAGTAAACGACTGAAGCGCGAATTAAATGAATTTATATTCATCATACTATGTAGTTTCATTATCATTACGTATTATTGAGGTTCTTATTATAATACAATTTATAAAACACAACCAAGATGAGAGCATATGCTCTTTAGATCCCGATTTATAGAGTTACGTACGTTGACTTTGAGTTATAACTTTGGTCTATAAGTAGCACATACATTTCTAACTTTTGAGATATCTTTAGTCATAAATCAAAGTTAAACACATAACTTTCTTCAGTCGTTTAACTTTATTTATATCTTGGATTCCAACAACCAAAAAGCTTCAGTATAAGCTTAAAGGTTAGTTAACTTAGTTGATTTCATTGTTGGTCTTGTTTGAATCTACGTTAATATTTATTTTACGTTTCTAACTGCGACAATCCATCTAAATTATTGTGGATTCTTATGCAAACAATGCTTAGTCCTTTGTCTTCTAAAGAAACATGAATAATGAAATGATGAAAATAAAATGTTAGTAGATAGAAAAAAAAAATCCAGTCCTAAATTATTGGTTATTGTCTTTGTAGCAATGGCGGAAGATCAACAGTTAGGAGTTCTCAAAGCATTAGATGTGGCCAAAACACAACTTTACCATTTTACAGCGATTGTTATCGCCGGAATGGGTTTCTTCACTGATGCCTACGATCTTTTTTGTATCTCATTGGTTACCAAGCTCCTAGGCCGCATCTACTACCACAAGGCTGGTGCCGAAAAGCCGGGAACACTCCCTCCAGAAGTAGCGGCCGCAGTCAATGGTGTCGCTCTTTGTGGGACACTTGCCGGTCAGCTCTTCTTTGGGTGGCTTGGAGACAAACTAGGCCGGAAAAAGGTGTATGGGATCACTTTGATCATGATGGTTCTCTGTTCCGTGGCTTCCGGTCTCTCCTTTGGGAACAGTCCAAAAGGAGTTATGACCACTCTTTGTTTCTTCAGGTACTTTATCAAATAAACTTTGTTTTTATAACCAAAGAATTCACTTTATTTTTACAATTATATATATCACACACAGCCTGAGTTTTTTTGGATTTATTTTGATACACGAATTAAATTTCAAAATAAAATATTGATATTTCTTTTATAAAATAAATATATTAATAATACTGAATGATATTGAATGAATAAATGGATATATTAATTATTATCATAATTTATTAAGACGTACAAATTATATAGAAAAATATATTTATAGTTGTAAATAAAGAAGATTAGCGACTCTAATACGAAAAGGAATATTTAGTTATCTAATGGCTGCAAATGGATGCAAAAAATTGAAAAAATGGGAATATTCAGTCATTTGTTAATCGATGTCCATTATATAATTTTGGTAAAAAAAGGTTTTGGCTTGGAGTTGGTATCGGTGGTGACTACCCACTGTCAGCGACGATCATGTCGGAGTATGCAAACAAGAAAACACGTGGTGCCTTCATCGCAGCTGTGTTCGCTATGCAAGGGTTTGGGATCATGGCTGGGGGTATTGTTGCGCTCATATTTTCAAGTATTTTCGATCACCAATTTCCATCACCGATCTATAGTGTAGACCCCGTTGCCTCGACTGTACCTCAAGCTGATTACTTGTGGCGTATCATCCTTATGGTGGGTGCTCTCCCAGCC
The DNA here is from genome assembly GCF_030686135.1 of Camelina sativa. NCBI lineage: Eukaryota > Viridiplantae > Streptophyta > Magnoliopsida > Brassicales > Brassicaceae > Camelina > Camelina sativa. The sequence goes on along the minus strand of NC_141899.1, from coordinate 28,897,666 downwards.
GCTATGACATATTATTGGCGTATGAAAATGCCCGAAACGGCTCGTTACACAGCTTTAGTCGCCAAAAACCTTAAAAAAGCCACGCAAGACATGTCTAAAGTCTTGCAAGTGGATCTTGAAACTGAGGAAGAATGCGCTGAAAAGATTGTAAGAGATCCTAAGCTCAACTACGGATTGTTCTCGAGGGAGTTCCTTAAACGCCATGGACTTCCTCTCCTCGGAACTACCTCTACTTGGTTTTTGCTTGACATCGCGTTTTACAGCCAAAACTTATTTCAAAAAGATATATTTTCCGCAATCGGATGGATCCCACGTGCGGCTACAATGAATGCCATCCATGAGGTTTACAAGATTGGTAGGGCTCAGACTCTCATCGCGCTCTGCAGTACGGTTCCAGGTTACTGGTTCACAGTTGCCTTTATTGATACTATGGGAAGATTTGCAATCCAGCTAATGGGATTTTTCTTCATGACAGTCTTTATGTTTGCTATAGCCTTCCCTTACGATCACTGGATTAAACCAGACAACCGTATCGGTTTCGTCATTATTTATTCCCTAACTTTCTTCTTTGCAAACTTTGGTCCAAATGCAACGACATTTGTGGTTCCTGCCGAGATCTTCCCGGCCAGGCTAAGATCCACTTGTCATGGAATATCAGCCGCGGCAGGAAAGGCGGGTGCCATCGTGGGTGCGTTTGGATTCTTATACGCAGCTCAGTCAAAGGATAAAACCAAGACTGACGCAGGATATCCACCGGGTATTGGTGTCAAGAACTCGTTGATCATGCTTGGTGTTATCAACTTTGTTGGTATGATCATGACGTTTTTAGTGCCTGAATCTAAAGGGAAGTCACTTGAGGAGCTTTCAGGCGAGAATGTGTGTGATGATACGGCCCCGTCCGCGATCGCTACCTCTGGAAGAAACTAAACTTTTGCCTTTACCAGAACTTTGTAGATTATATGTAGTTATATCGTCCATCCAATATTTTGTAATAATTGTTGTTTATATTCTGCTGTGGACAAATCATATAATGTATTAAAATGTTGGTTTATTTTCCTCTCTATTGCGTTTTTGGAAATAAAAATTCAAATTCTCACGTGAAATAATTTCTCAAGTTGGTGCTCTTATATTTTAAGAAAATACTAAATTTGAGTTTAACAATAATCAATCAATCAATCAACAAAATATACACATAAACTGGGAATATCGGTAAGCCAGTTAGTTGTTCACAGGTCCTAACAGTTTTATATTTATTAGGTTGTTTGTCTTTTAAAATTATTCTACATATTTGAAAATACAACAATAAAAATACAGTAAAATCTCTATAAATTGATATTCTCAATAAATTAATATATTGTTCCAGTCTCAACTTAAACCGGTGTAAAAAGAAGACAATTTGATAAAATAATAAGATAAATGTTATAAAAATAGAGAAACTAGAGGTTGTATTCTCTTGTGTTTTTATTAATTCAATCGAATAAGAGTACATATATAGTAGTACACAAAGCCCTAAACATATTAGAAATCCTAAACCGACTATGAATAAGAGAAGGTGGCTGATGGGCTTTATGGACTTGGACATGTGTGGGCCGATTATGCAGATCCATCCTTAATGATTTACAACACTCCCCCTTGGATGACATAACCGTGCAGATGCTAAGAGATCACCATAATACGCTTGGGGATGCTGTCTCATTAAAACCTTACCATGAAAACTCAGTGGGACAAAACCATGGTGAAGGAAAAAGAGTACAACACGTATTACTCCCCGGTTCTAAGCATCACTAAAAGTCTTTGAGTCTCCGCATTCCAATCTGGTGCGTGAGCTTCTTGAATGTTGATGTCGGTAATGACTTTGGTGAAGAGATCAGCTGAATTGTTGCAAGATGGAACTTACACCACTTGAACTTCTCCGGCCTTTTGTAATTCATGTGTGAAGAAAAACTTAGGCAAAATGTGCTTCGTCCGATCGATGCCCAACAGGGCTAGCTTGGGGTCCATTGGGACGGCTAGCGGGGGGCTAGCAGGGTCCATGGACGGTCCATTGGGGCTTAGCGGGGGCTATGGGTTATTACAATAAAAATCAATTTTTATGTGACAACCCATCCCGTGGACCCCACTAGCCCCCCGCTAGCTTGCCCCCATAGGCCCCAAGCTGGCCCTGCAGGACATCGATCCTAACCCCTCACTGTGGAAAGGAACTATTCTCAATTGGTGACCGCTTGTTCTGTGGGAAGGTTGTTAAAGGATGGGGACCAGGGTTTGAGGAACGCGTGGCGCACCAATAACCTACTGGTGGATTTGGATATCCATAGTGATGGGTTAGGATTGATGCCCTACAGGGCCAGCCTGGGGTTCGTTGGGACGGCTAGCGGGGGGCTAGCAGGGTCCACGGACGGTCCGTTGGGGCAGCTAGCGGGGGGCTAGTGGGGTCCACGGGACGGGTTGTTACAAGTGCATTCTAATATAGACGTGTGTTCATGATCCTCATTTATTTCAAGTGCTACCTTGTATGCAAATATTTCATCAGTGTCGACATCTTTTCGGTTCCATTGAATTCCAGACATGATATAATGTATTGAGATCTCATTATTATCAATACCTTCAGGACATTGAGGTTCAGCGTCCCAAACCTCATTGATCGGTTCATTAGGGTCTGCCGCCGCCATGTCTATGGTTTCTTTCGGTTTGAATTGCACATTTCTTTGATTTCTGTGGATTCTTATCTTTGGAACCTATTGGTCTACCATGTTTCAAACGTGCCTTAGACTCTGTAGCAACTTGATTGTGTCTCTTTTGAACATCAATACGTACTGGTGCATTACAAGCTGGCATGTACGATTTTGTAACTTTCTTCGGGTCAGCAAATGAATCTAGCAATTGATTAGCTAGCTTTTGTAAATGTATAATCTTTTGGACCTCTGCCTCACATGCTAGAGTCCGAGGATCTTGCCAATTCAAGGATGTTTGATTCCATGATATCTCTTTGACCAGCTTGTTTGTCTCTCCACCTAATGTAGGAAATTTGGATTCAGCAAACTGACAATCCGCGTATCTAGCCTTAAATAGATCACCCGTGGTTGGCTCTAGATACTCAATAATGGTGGGAGAATCATATCCAACATATATTCCTATCCTCCTTTGAGGTCCCCTATTTGTTCTCTGTGGTGGTGCAATCGGTACATAAACGGCACACCCGAATGTCTTTAGATGGGATATGTCTGGCTCATGACCCGTTAATAATTGGGATGGCGAATATTTATGCTCACTAGATGGCCTGATGCGTATAAGTTCTGCTGCATGTAATACTGCGTGTCCCCAAGCCAACACATGAAGCTTCGACCTCATGAGTAATGGTCGAGCAATTAATTGAATTTTTTAATGAAGTATTCAGCTAATCCATTCTGTGTATGTACATGTGCCACGGGATGTTCCACACTTACCCCCATGGACATACAATAATCATTAAGCGCTTGGGATGTAAATTCACCAGCATTATCAAGACATATAGTCTTAAGTGGAAAATCTGGAAAGTGTGCTCTCAGTCTTATGATCTGGGCTAACAATCTAGCAAATGCTAGGTTTCTAGTGGACAATAGACAAACATGCGACCATCTGGTCGATGCATCAATAAGAACCATAAAATATCTAAACGTCCTACAAGGTGGGTGTATTGGTCCACACATATCTCCTTGTATCATTTCCAGAAAATTTTAAGTCTCTTTAGTTACTTTGACTGGTGATGGCCTTATAATGAGTTTCCCTTGTGCACATGCTACACACGTGAGATTCTTAGGGATAGCTCGTCTCTCTTTTAGAGTGTGTCCATTTGGATTCAAGATTAGCTTATGCATCATGTTAGAACCGGGATGGCCAAGCCGGTCATGCCATAAAGTGAATTGTTCATTAAACCTTCTTAGTTTAATATAAGCATTTTATCTTTTAGATAATGCATGTAATCTCTAAGATACTTTTCTTGTCTTGGGTAATACTTATGATTATCGGACCACTGTTTTTTTGGTGAATATAATTTAACATTCATACAAAAAAAAAAATACTTATGATTTCAAAGTATTTTTTTTGCTTATTGTCTCAACATGATTACGCTTCAAGTCCTCAAGATTTGCTCTTTCATATGAGTGATTAAACTCATTTTGGGTATGAACATAATCTTCTATCTGTTCCATCACCTCTATATGTGGGATTCATTAAATTCTCCCCCTTGAGATGATGACGCTTCATGTCTATCAATCTCGATTTATATGTGGGATTCATTAAATTCTCCCCCTTGAGATGATGACGCTTCATGTCTATCAATCTCGATTTGAATCCCACTCTGTAATCAATCAAATTCTCAAATTGGGTCATGTATTATATCTTACACTCTTTTGACTTTGAGACTAATTGGGAGACTATAACCCATAGACAATAGTATATATACTCTTCAAGAGCTTTCAATACTTTTTCTACTACTCAATCTCGTAGTAGACTAGTGGAAATTGTCTCACACTAGCTTCTTTCATAATAGTATCTATTGTACTTATTATTCACTTCTAGTGGAGATACTAGTCGACTTAATTGCGATATTATATATATCATATCCACATTCATTGCTACTATTCTAGCAACTTTCGCATTATTGATGTGGCTTTTTTTTCTCTTTTATTGCATAAAGTCATATTCACTTCAAGGAATAGACCAAGCCAATAGAATGTGTTTCATGATTATCATGAACATCTCATAATTTTACTAAGTCACAAACAAGTTTATAATATTTTAAAAATATATATATATATTTTTACTATATCATGTCTATATGACATCAATATTTTTTTGTGACTAATAAAGTATATATTTTCTAATATCTTTCCATGAATAATATTATGTTCATTATATAGTCTTGGTAATAAGTGGAATCAAGTTGATTTGTATATATTCTCTTATAAACTTTTTAGTCATTTGCTTTTTTTAAATTGTACCAAAGATTTAATGATTTTTTTTTATGGTCAAATACTTGGTCTTAAAACTCTTCATAGAAGTGATGCCAAGAAAATATGATTAATAATCATTATTTAGTAATTTGTGACTAAATTTTCAATTTAGTCACCAAACAAGGTTGAATGACATGATTTAAAAATATTTCATCATAATAAAATATCTAATTTTGATTAGATTTAAATTTGTGATTAAAATTCACAAACATTATAAACAGTCATATAAATGAGTGTTAAATAAGTAATAAGCATCATTTATATATGTATATATATATATATATATATTATAATTTATTTATTTTTTTAATAACTTTTTTTTTGTAAAACAATTAAAAAATAATTTCATTATAAAAACTTTGAAGTTTCTACAAAATCATCTCAATTTGTGATTTTCGTGAATGACATTAACACTTAATAAAATATGTGTCAATTTGTTATATATTAAACTAAAGCATGTTACGATTGATCACATATTTAAATCATATTTTGGTATTCTAATGAAATTTTAGTTTCATCTATCAAACTTAATTTATGGATGAAACAATCCTAGATAAAATTATGATCTAGTATGAATAAGGAAATATGCAAGCAATTTAGGGTTTTAGGGTTTTCCTTTTTGTTTATTAAGTTTTCCTATTTTTTTTTCTTTGAATAGAATTATGATTTCTTAGGGTTCCGATTTTAAGGTTTGTTTTTAAGGTTTCATGCAGTCAATTTTCAAACAAGCAGTTAATAAAAATCGGATTTAAACATGGAACAATCAGTTTAATAGCAATTAGTCTATCCTAAGCAATCCTAAACCTTAAGCAATCAGATTTTAAAGTTTTAGGATTTAGGGTTTCAAAATCGGGATTTAGAGCTTAGGGTATCTAGGATTTAAAGCTTTAGGATTTTGTTTGTTGATTGTGTAATTGTAGATTTTAGGGTTCTAATATATTTAGATTTCAAGTTCAATACATGTGTCTGATGGGTTTGATTTATTTACCTTCCACCGATTGGGGTTGAATGGATTGATCCGGGAGCTAAAGACCTCGGATATAACTAGCTTGATCACGAGCTGGTAACAAACCTCGGACTGGTCACAAACACGAACTGATCACGAACAGGAGCTGACCACGAACACGGATTGATCACGAACTTTGAACCGATCGCCGAGCTTGAACGGACAAGGACTTGATTTTCGACGGTTTAGGGTTAGGGGATTTTCTCAGTGGAGTTTAGAACAAACTCGTGCTGATAACGTGTTATGAAAGTAGAGAAACTAGAGGTTGTATTCTCTTGTGTTTTTATTGATTCAATCGAATAAGAGTACATATATATAACAGTACACAAAGCCCTAAACATATTAAGAATCCTAAACCGACTATGAATAAGAGAAGGTGGCCGATGGACCTTATGGACTTGGACATGTGTGGGCCAGTTACGGAGATCTATCCTTAATGATTTACAACAATATTTTTTTTTTGGAAATTCTATGTCAACATATGGTCCCATAAGCAAACAAAAAAATAAAAAATTTAAAAACCAGATTTCTCACTCAGGCCCAAATATCGAGAAACTATCAACCGATTACTGCTCCGACGCCGGCAAAGCTCCAGCTTGCCGGTGTCGGGTTCCTGGTTTCTTCCCCGTTGTCGTTTGCTTGCCCTACTCCTTTCTATTCCTTTGTTGGTGCATATCTCAACCACTTCAAATCGCTCAGAATCATCCTCAAACCATCTCTCCCCCATTGAAAAGCTTTAATTTCCAATCCTCTTCCAGAATTAGATGACAAGGGAGTTCTCTGTCGACCCTCATCCCGATTCAAGCCCTCTTCCCAAATCCTCTGATGAGTGTTGTAAACCTGATGCCTCTCCAAATGCACAGATCTAAACAAATTCTCGCGTTGCCTGAATCTCTCTGTCCGGTGTGTAAGACGACGATGCACGGTGTTGTCGCTCTTTGGATAAGAAGTTCATGTCTGCGAGAAGCTGAGATGACGAGGTTACCTTTGCTCCTCTTAAAACCCTTTTCCACTACAAAGGCTTGGTACTCCAGACCTTCGCCGACCCTGTCCCCACCGGTGTCTAGTGGCTCCAGTCGGAATGTCTACTCGCCATTGTGCCGCCACTCCATCGCCACCTCCTGCTCAGCTGGTGAGATTCTAGGGTTCTTGCTAATGGACCTGTATCCATTGTTAGGACCAGTAGCCACCCTTCGGCCCACTACCAAAAACAATGATCAATGTTCTCATCTTTTGAGGCCCAATTTGTGTACTCAACCTCCTTACTGTAAGAATTACGAACATATGAGAATGAGAAGAATATAGAATGAGATAGAATGATCAAGAGAGAAGGAGAGGAAGAGAGAGCGGCTAGGTTAGAATAGAGGAGATGGAGAGATTCTCATTCCTTAACAAATATTGACCTAGTTACAATCTATTTATATGGATACAAAGAGATCAACAAAAGGAAACTTCTTAAACTATATAAAACGACATATAAACATATATGACTAAGGATTGGCGTGTTCATCTTAATACTCCCCCTCAAGCTTAACCGTATGAAAGCAGTTGAGCTTGGAACTATGAACACCCACCTCATTAAAAACCTTGGTGTATAAAACCCATTTGGGACAAAAACACACTAAGGGAAAAAGAGTATGGGGTCAGTAGTTTAGGGTCTTAGCTTGTGACCTAGTTAGGTCCATGAGCCCGAGTTTGGAGTGTATATACTCGCAAACCTTTGAACTTGCTGTTTTGGTGAAGATGTCTGCCAATTGTTCAGAACTCTCGGTGTGGCATGGTAAGATCACTCCAAGTTGAACTTGCTCCCTGACTTTGTGACAGTCCACCTCTATGTGTTTCGTTCTTTCATGAAATACTGAGTTGGTTACAATGTGAATAACAGCTTCATTATCACAGTGCATTGTGATCGGTTTTGAAGTGTTGATGCCTAGGTCCTTTAAGAGGGCTTTGAGCCACATTAGTTCGGTTGTGAGCTTCCTCATTGCCTTGTATTCTGATTCAGCACTTGAGAGAGAGACCACCTTTTTGTTTTTACTCTTCCAAGTGACAAGGTTTCCTCCCTCAAATGTGCAATAACCCGTTGTTGAGCATCTATCTTCACGATCTCCAGCATAATCTGCATCACTTTATTCTACAAGCTCCATATCTTTATTACATCCTATCCAAATGCCTTGTCCAGGAGCTCCTTTGAGATACTTGAGTATGCGGCTCACCATCTCCCAATGATGTGTTGTTGGCTTTTTCATATGTTGGCTTACCTGGTTCACAACAAAGCATATATCAGGTCGAGTTATGGTGAGATAAATCAGCTTACCTACCAACCTTCGATACTGTTTTACATCTTCAAATGGAGCTTCTTCAGGCTCCCTCTTACGGTTTGATATGTAGTTTTCTTCGAGTGGTGTTTCAACTGGTCGTGATCCAAGCTTGCCTACATCTTTTAAAAGATCAAGTGTGTACTTTCTTTGTGATAGGAAGAGTCCTTCTTCAGAACGACACACTTCTATCCCAAGAAAGTACTTTAGTTCTCCAAGATCTTTAATATCAAATACAGATTTAAGGTACTGTTTGGTATCTTGAATGCCAACTTTTCATTCCCAAAAATGATAATATCATCAACATATATGAGAATGACTATAATACCTCTTTGGCTTGAATACGTGAACAATGTGTGATCAGCTTCTGATCTTCTAAATCCTTTATCAATAAGTGTTGAGCTAAGTTTGTGATACCAGGCCCTTGGAGATTGTTTTAAACCGTAGATGGCTTTCTTGAGTTTGAACACCTTTCCAGGTCCAATAGTGTCTTCAAGACCTGGTGGTGGTCTCATATACACCTCATCCTCTAGTTCTCCTTGTAGGAACGCATTCTTCACATCCATCTGCCACAATTCCCAAGAGAGGTTAACAGCTAGTGAAAGAACTACTCTTACCGTATGAAGTTTGGCTACTGGTGCGAATGTCTCGAGATAGTCTTCTCCATAGGTTTGGGTGAATCCTCTAGCTACAACCCTGGCTTTATATCGTTCTATCCCCCCATCACTCTTGTACTTTATAGTAAATATCCACCGAGATGTCACAACTTTCGTTCCCTTTGGTAAATCAGCTTCATCCCATGTATGATTCTTGACCATTGCGTCAGTTTCATCTCCCACAGCATCCCTCCAAACTTTGTGTTCTTTAGCTTCCTCATAACTTTGTGGAATCCAATGTTGGTCGATTTGAGTAAGAAAGACTTGATGTTCGACAGGAAGGTGTGCAAGAGTGCAGACTTCTTGTATAGGATGAGCCACAGCCTGAGTATTGTAGTAAACACGAGTATTTTTCCTGAGACATTCACTTCTGCGTAGTGGGATAATATCGGTTGCCACCACTTGATGTGGATCCTCTTCTGTTTCAGCTTCTTCTCCTTCTGAGGTAAGGTCATCATCTGATGTATGATCCTCACTGTTATTATTACCAAGTGAGTTTAGATTTTCCTCACGGTTATTGTTAATTCCATCCTCTTCTTGATGTTTTCGAGCAGGTTCTGCTGGTGAACTTCTCACATCTTCAGTTGTTGATTCAGGATGATGTAGCTCAATCAGTTTGTTGTCAGAGGCACTCGGCGATTTACTGATGATAGGTGACGGTTGGGGCTGGTTATCTGCAACTCCAAGCCTCTCTAGAAGGATTCAAAGGTTATTTGCTCTGTCAGTTTGAGAACAGGAGAGATCTTTCAAGTCTTCCCAGTTCTTTTCATCATAGAACCCCTTGGATTCTAAGAATTTTACATTCCTTGAGACCAAGACTCTTCTAGCTTCTGGTTCATAGCATTTATATCCCTTTTGTGTAGTTGAATATCCAATAAACATGCTCTTGACACTCTTAGCATCGAGTTTGTCACGTTGTTCACCTGGTTTTAGGACATAACATACACAGCCAAATACACGTAAGTGATTAATAGATGGTTTAATCTTGTTAAGCACTTCAAATGGAGAGATATCACCCAATATTTTTGTTGGGGTTCGATTGATCAGATAGCATGCTGTGACGACTGCATCTCCCCAGAACTTCTTTGGTACATTTGAGTGAAACATCATGGACCGGGCAACCTCCATAAGATGTTTATTCTTCCTTTTAGCTACACCATTTTGTTGAGGCGTATAGGGGCAACTTGTTTGGTGTACAATCCCATGTTTGGCCAGATGTTGTTTAAACAGATGACTTGTGTACTCCCCACCATTATCTGATCTAAAAATCTTTATCTTAGCATCAAATTGGTTAGTCACATAATTCTGAAAGTTTAGAAAAGCTTCAAGAACTCGATCCTTAGATGGAAGCAAAGTTAACCAAGTGTATTTCGATTTTTCATCAATAAAAGTGACAAAACATTTCTAATTTTCACGAGACAAGCATGGTGAAGTCCAAACATCATAATGAATTAAATCAAAACAATGCTCATACATAGTAGAAGAGTTGGGAAAAACTGTTTTGCAATGTTTACCAAGGATGCAAGCTTCACAATCATTATTTTTAAAAGAAAAACTAGGTAAAACTAGTTGCAGTGCACGAAAATGAGGATGACCAAGTCTAGCATGCCAAGTTGAACAATTTGTCTCATCGATTATTGACTTAAAGCAAGAAGATAAATCAGTGGTGAGATTCGAATCCTCAAGCACATAAAGTTCATCTTTAGTGCTTCCTTTGCCAAGAACTTTACTTGTTTCAATATCCTGAAAATACACATCATTAGGACCAAAGATTGCATAAGAATTAAGATCATTAGTCACCTTCTTAACAGATAACAAATTCGAAGTGAAGCTAGGCATGTAAAACGCTTTAGAGGTTCTATCAAACAGATTTAAATTTTCAATTCCCTTAATCGGTATCTTATCTCCATTTGCTATGATCCCATTCCCTAAAGTTGGTTTGATATCACTAATTAGCTTAGAGTCACTAATCATATGGTGATAAGCTCCAGATTCCACAATAAGAGGTTCATAGCATTAAGAGTGAGATACGCGTTACCAGAAGACTCTTTTAGAGCCTTGATGAGAGCATCAAGATCGGACCTCCTCAGCAGCTCCGAGGAGGCTGCTATTGCTACTCCATTACCTCCAGTGGTTTGAGTCGTCACATGAGCTTGACCTTCACCATATCCACATGTTTGGTTTGCCTTTGGATTAACACTTCTTGGTCGGAGGTGAGGATGAAGATTCCAACATTTATCCTTGAAATGACCCGGTTTCTTACAATGGTCACATATGACACGGTTTTTCCCATCATTTTTGTAGTAAACCTTGTTCGCTGCAGCAACCTCTCCTTTGTTCGCGGTGATAAGATCTCCTTTAGCTCCAAACAGACCAATCGAGCCATGCTCTTTTTCAATTTGATTACACACATCTTCCAGACTTGGAAGTTTATCTGAAGGGAGTATATGTTTGATGAGATCATTGTAAGATGAGTTTAACTTCAAGAGAAGACCAAACACTTTATCTTGCTCACGACGTTTGTTTAGGATCACTTGATCCACCAAGTTAGGTCTTAACATCTCTAACTCTGCCCAAAGAGATATCTCCCAAAATGTTTGGTGAACTCCATCTCTTCTTGATTAAGATTGTTGATGGCTCTCTTTACCTTAAATACACGGCTGAGGTTTGAGACATTCCAAACACATTTTTCAAGGTATCCCAAAGATCCTTAGCCGTCTCGCAGTAAGAATACGACTCGAGGATTGGAGCATCCAAGGAGTTTTGGATAAAAGCCAAAACACTTTGATTCTCTTGGAACCATTTGTCACCATCACAAGCCACGATCTCCTTGTAGCTTCATTCTTGTGTAGTCTTTATCTCCTTTGTAGCTTCATTCTTCTCAATGTGCTTCCAAAGTCCACGACCACACAGCACTGTATTTGTAGTCCTTGCCTATAGCAAGTAGTTTCCACCCTTGAGTGTAACCGGAATGATTAACATTTTGCTGAGATCCATGAGAGATTTTCAAATTGAATTTGGTGCGGAATAAAATGAAAACAAACTAAGATTTTGTATAAAACGAGAGTTACTGCTCTGATACCATGTAAGAATTACGAACAGATGAGAATGAGAAGAATAGAGAATAAGATAGAATGATCAAGAGAGAAGGAGAGGAAGAGAGAGCGGCTAGGTTAGAATAGAGGAGAAGGAGAGATTCTCATTCCTTAACAAATATTGAGCTAGTTACAATCTATTTATATGGATACAAAGAGATCAACAAAAGGAAACTTCTTAAACTATATAAAACGACATATAAACATATATGACTAAGGATTGGCGTGTTCATCTTAATACTTACCAATGTTATCCCTTTGGATACATCCGTTCAAATATCTTGAATTCCTGCTGTCGAATTCTGCTTGGTCATTGCTTTATGAGTGTGTGAATTTGCTGGTCCACTTTCGACAATGTATATCTAGCGTTAGAACTTCTCTACCTAGATCTGTTACTGAGAGTTTTAAGTCAAGTTCAACTTATTTAGTACCGGTTATCCCTGCTTGGTCAAGTCGAGGAATCCTCGGTAGCAGAACATTAGTGTCTTCAGAGTTGCTTGATAGATATGTTTGTCGAAGCCAGTTTATTAGCTCTGTTCGGATGCCTGCTTTGTGTAACCATAACTATGAATCTGATCCGACAGCTTGCTTGAATCCTATTCTTAAACCCTTTGATCCCTTGTATCATCTACTGCCATTGGATCGAAAGCTTGGGTCTGTTGATATTTTCTAGGACCAAACTGACTACAAGTTTTGTGTGGAATCCATTTACCTCCATGGCCATGAGCTACATGTGAGGGATGATCCACCTGCTTTGTTACGATTGGACACCCATTCCCTGCGAATCCCAGTTATAGCTTCACCTAGAATCATGAGGTATGTTCCTAAAAGCGTAAAGTTCTTTGATCCCATGCTCTTGAACCCTCTCATGTTGGCGAAAAACCCCTCAAGTGTTCCCCCCCCCCATGGAACATCCTTTTACAAGCTCAAATGCGTCATCCGCTAAAGCCGCTTATGACCATCCGTTGGTCGAGGATTTCGTGAAGCCTGACTTCGAATACAAATCCACTTTGGTTCCAATAGACTTCTCAAATATTGTAAAACTTTTCAAGTTGAAAATCCCTTTGTTAAGCTCATGGAGCCCTTATCTTTAGCTTTCTATGTCTATCTTGAATCATCTTGCAAGAACTCACCTCTTATTGAGGTTTAGATTGAATGAAAGTTCATGTTTGTCAAAAAAAAAAAAAACATATGGTCCCATTAGTATCATAAATTAATAATAATATAAACTAAAAAATATATGTATATTTCTAAGAAAATTTAGTGAAATTTGATTTTAGTGTTATTTGTCTATTCTTGAATGTATTTTTGTTAGACCTCATCTCTATTTTTCTCGTTGAATCAAAAATTTCTAATGTTGTCTTCTAAAATCGCATCCAAAAATTGTGAAACTATATTAAAAAAAAGAAAATTTTATTATTGGAGTTCATCTCTACTCTAATCTTTCTCAATATAAAAGAAATTTTTAAAATTATGAAAATAAAAAAATCTTTTCATAAATTAATATTTTATTAATTTATCGATAAATTAATCTTTATAAATGTAAGAATTTCATGGTCCTAGTTTTATTAATTTATAGAGGTTTTACTATATAGATATCGAATAATTACGAACTACTAGGTTACAACCGTGGACTTAATCAATAGAGTAGTATTCTTGTGTTCACTTGACATTAAATTGGGTTTTTTATTCCCGACTTTAGCATGTTAACGAAATATTAGTCATGAGATGTAAATAAAATAAACTAAGTACAATTAGTGCTGATAAAATTAAACACTAAAAGAAATTCGTGGAAGTTTTAACGAAACATGCAAATGGTACCAAAAATGAAACTTTATAAAGATTAGAGTACAAAGCATGGATTACAAGATTTGCACTCAGGCAGTAAGATTGAAGTATTCCACATCACAAACTTTCTTCCTTAGTGCATCACGCGAAGGGAAATACAAAGTATTGAAAAGAAAAGAAAAAAATCAAACAAACCACAAACGAACGTGACATTTATCACTTTTCAACCTCAGCTTCACCGGAGAGTTCTTCAAGGGACTTGCCCTTTGGCTCAGGGACAAGGAACGTGAAGAGCATACCAATAAAGTTGATAACACCAAGCACGATCAATGAATTCTTAACTCCAATACCCGGTGGGTATCCTGCGTCTGTCTTGGCTGGATCCTGTGATTGAGCCGCATATAAGAACCCGAAGGCTCCAACAATGGCTCCAGCCTTACCTGTCGCAGCAGATATTCCGTGGCATGTGGACCTTAGTCTAGCTGGGAAGATCTCAGCAGGAACAATGAAAGTGGTTGCATTTGGTCCAAAGTTGGCGAAGAAAAAGGTGAGGGAGTACATAATCACGAATCCGATACGGTTGTCTGGCTTGATCCAGTGGTTGTAAGGGAAGGCAATGGCAAACATAAACACCGTCATGAAGAAGAATCCCATAAGTTGGATTGCAAACCTTCCCATGATATCAATAAATGCGACAGTGAACCAGTACCCTGGGACAGTACTGCAAAGCGCGATAAGAGTCTGTGCCCTAGCGATCTTGAAAACCTCATGAATGGCATTCATGGTGCCTGCCTTTGGAATCCATCCAATGGCCGAAAAAATATCTTTTTGAAACAAATTTTGGCTGTAGAAAGCAATGTCAAGCAAGAACCAAGTTGAGGTACACCCAAGGAGTGGAAGCCCATGGCGTCTTAGGAATTCCTTGGAGAACAATCCATAGTTCAGTTTTGGGTCCTCTGCCCTTTCTTCAACTTCAAGCTCTACTTGTAAGACCTTGGACATGTCTTTTGTGGCTTGTTTAATGTCCTTGGCAACTAAAGCAGTGTAACGTGCGGTTTCAGGCATCTTCATACGCCAATAGAAGGTCATGGCCGCAGGTATAGCGCCAAACATGACAATGATACGCCAAATGTAATCAGCCTCCGGAGGCGTTGAGAGAACCCTGTCTTGGTCATAGGTCGGTGATGGAAACTGTTTGTCGAAAATGGAAGAGACTGCAAGAGCCACAAAACCACCAGCCAAGATACCGATACCTTGCATAGCAAAGACGGCAGCTATGAAAGCCCCACGAGTCTTCTTGTTAGCATATTCAGACATGATGGTGGCTGAAAGAGGGTAGTCACCTCCAATGCCAAATCCGAGCCAAAACCTATACATAACCGTTCAAATGTTAATATTTATATTTTATTTGTTTTTGGAGGTTTCAATATCATGTGCATGATCTCATTTTCATGGATAAAATAGTTTTGACCGTGATAGTTGTACCTGAAAAAGCACAGAGTGGTCATGACACCCTTGGCTTGGTTTCCAAAGGAGAGACCGGAAGCAATAGAACACACGATCATCATGATCAAAGTGAGACCGTAGACCTTTTTCCTTCCTAGCTTGTCACCAAGCCATCCGAAGAAGAGCTGACCAGCAAGAGTCCCACAGAGGGCCACACCATTGACTGCTGCTGCAACATGAGGGGGAAGGGAACCAGGCTTTGCTGACTCCGGATTGAAGTAGTAGAGGCGTCCTAGGAGCTTCGTCACCAAGGACACACAAAAAAGATCATAGGCATCCGTAAAGAAACCCATACCGGCAATGACAATCGCCGTGAAATGATAAAGTTGCGTCTTCGCAACATCGAGTGCTTTTAGCACTCCTAGTTGCTGGTCGGCCATCTGAGTCTATTTTGTCTCTCCTGTTTTCATGCAGTAAAAGTAAAAAGTTACGTATTAAATTTCTTTTTGTAATACAATTTCTTTTTTCAAATTTAAAATTTAATCTAATTATAACAGAAGAGCTTTTGTCGTTATACATATAATGATATAAATAATCAAATCATTTAAACAAGTGCAAATTTATATTTGAATGAAGATCATATTATAAATTTGTACGTAATCTTACCCTCACGTTTTGTTGATTGGTGTTGGAGGACGAGGCAAGAGAGAGAACTATCGAGATTGAAAGAGAGAGATATAGAGGTGGTGAGGGTTATGATTGTGGTGGCTGAGACGGTCGACATTTATAGAGAAGATCGGAGTAGCATAGTCTCCGGCATCTTAAGGGTATATCCACATTTTAATTAAATTTTAATGTGTTTAGCCATCACTTTCGTTACATATCTATCATGCTCTTCTGGGTAATTTGTATGGTCTGCACATAGTGTATCTTCTCTTTAATAATCTATTATTAGTATAGATGACTTCTCTATGAGATTTCTAATCATGGAAGCATTCCATGGTCCAACTTCTTTGATCAATTCTTCCTCTTAATAAATAGCTGTTATCTCAAGGGGACAGTTACGTAATAAGTATGTACGTACCCGTAAATGTCAATCCTATATATTACTCTTTCTCTTTCACAAAAAATGTCATTTTTACACATTTCACAAAAAAAGTAAAAAAACTTAAATTATACATGTTTTTCCCTATTTAATATTTCTTCAGTATTACAAAAGATGATTTTTTAGGAATTATTTTTACATCACAAATATTGATTTTCTGTAATTTTATTAATCAACTAATGCTAAGAAATTGTAGATTTCAAGATTCATTAATTGAGAATTTAAAATTTTGATGAATTATTATTGGTTAATAGTTATAAGAAATATTTTTTATGAATAAATAATGTATTTATAGCTAAACATTAAATGTTTTTTTAATTTATGTAAAAATCATATAATCATCCTTTGTGATAGAGAGGAAGTAAATGGTTATTGATTTAAATTCAATGAAATGAGTGATATGCTCAAATTAAACCCTAGAGCTACTCTCTCAAATTAAGAGGACAATGTAGTACTTAGGGGTCGAATTCTACAAAGAATCTAAATTACACAATAAATTATAGAGTTTTATGATTAAGCTAAACAGATTAATTTTAATTGAAATAACAATGCAAAATATTAAATAAAACTGTTGTAAATTCAGAAAATCAAAAAGGTAGGCCTAGGGAATTTCTCAAGAAATTATGAAATATTAATTTAATCAATAAATTAGGATTCAAGCAATTAAGATCAGATCTAGAACTCTAAACACTTCTGTAAAATAAATCAGTTCTCACTGTAAATATTATCTAAATTTAAAACCAAAAAATCCAAATCTCTTTGCAAAATTCTAGGTAATAAATCAGCTTTGAAAACAGTTTTAGATTGTTCACAAAATTATTAAATCAAATCTCTTTGCAAAAAGTAATTTTGTTCATCAAAAGTTTTTATCAGGAAAATCAATTATATTCTCATATCAATTTATTTTCCTAAGGTATTAATTCTAGATGGCCAATCAAAGATTAATATGAAGAACAACCTATGATGAAGACCTAGAAAGATAAAGAATCCTAAATAAACAGATCTAATAATTCATAAAATCCCTGTGAAAAACCCTGAACCTAACAAGCAAACTACTCAGACATGCTTAATGAAGAACAAATCATCATTCCGAATAATAAGCAATTGAAATTAAAAAGAGTAAAAGGGAGTTCAAGAATTTCTTTTCTACAAAGCATATCTCCCTCTCCAAAGCTCTCAAAATCTCACAGGGTTGCAGAAAAATAAAAACTTGGTAGAATAAAACTTAAAGGTTTGTAAAACCTAAAAATACTATTAATATGTCCTAAAACACGTCAGGGACTTGTGTTGCAATTATGGAAAACTTTGGGTAAATTTGTAAAACTTCCAAATTTGTGATTCTTCATCGGCTGAACATGGTGTCGATCGATGCTAAGGTAGTGTCGATCGATACTCCCTCTCTGTTTTGACTCCAAGTTCGTTTCTTCGGGATTAATGCTCCAAAATGATCGAAATTGCTCCACTATACTCCATCCATGCTAAAATCCAAGAAAACCTGTAAAGACTGAAAAACATCCTAGAAAACAAATCAAAAGACTCTAAAAGACTCTTTATATCATAGTTAAAAACCACAAAAACCATAATATATCAATGAGCTTTGAGTTTAGGAGTAAATTAGAAAATAAGCTTAGATATATCAACTCCCCCAGACTTAGCCTTTGCTTGCCCTCAAGCAAAACATAAGCTTAGACATATGAAAGAGGTTTGAAAACAGGAAACTCACTCAATTGCATGATGATTTTTATTCGCACTCTTCATTTACCTGACTCAAGAACTTACTTCTTATACTCAACCATGATAAGCATCAACATTCCTTACTCAAATCCCATAATCCTTTGGAATCTCTGAAATCGCCATTGTCATCTCATTACATAAATTAAAGCAAGTACAGGTGAGTTATTACCTTGGGTGTATTCATCAGTGGCATATGGACTCTCTTCAAGCCAAGAAATTCTTCATACATCTCCTTTCCTCTCCCTTTTATCACTTCCAAGGAGTAGATTTCTCCCAAATTTTTTTTTCTTTTTCTTTTTTTATCAAAGGTGTAAGCGAATACCGAGGTCATCGGTAATTTACCTACCCCTCGCTTCCAAGCTTTGTGTGATCATTTGACTCAAGAGTAGAATACTGAGGTCACAGGTAATTTACCTACCTCTCTAAGCTGATCAAAATCATCTCATCTTTTTATTCTCTTTTTTTTTGAACACTGAAGGGAAGAGAGAGGGGAGACATACTTTGAAAAATTTGCACAGTCTTGTATGGCCCGAAGAAGAAGTCTAGTCCACTGATTTCCAACCCCAAAGTAAGTGATTAAGTCCGGTTAAAATCCTGATAAAAGTTGAGACAATTTTAGATCAATCAGATATCCATTGAATAATGGCTCTCAGGATTGTTGATAAGGATCATAGTCTTTCTAAGCTTCAGTTCTGAGATCAAGCATAGTAAAATAATCATTAGAGTGTTAGCCAAGTAAGAGAAATCATTAATCAAGATCATAATTCCCAAAGGCAAAAAGAAAATTTTGAAAAATTTGACTCAAACTTTATGGTTTTGACTAACACAACTGAAACTCAAAAACTAAAACATAGTTAGTAACTAACCTCCCCCCAGACTTAAACAACACTGTCCCCAGTGTTATCAAGCCTAAGATTGGCAAAATAAAGATAAATGAAAATCAAAAGAAAAAGAAAAACCTACCAGTGGGTTGCCTCCCACTAAGCGCTTGTTTTTAGTCATTAGCTTGACTTGGCTGGAACTCAGGCATTCGATGAATCAGAACGTGGCATTGAATGCTTCTGAGAGAATGTCCTCTTCATCCAAGGTGGTGTATAAGCTTTAGGTGCATGAGGTCTGCTAAGGATGTGAGGAACAGGACCAGGGCGGGATTTAGGGATGGGTTTGCTTCTCTTATGTCCTGCAAAATCATCAACAGAAGAAACAAGCGCTCTACAATAATCTTATGGCTTAGTTAACTGCAAAACAGTTTTTGTATCCTTGAAGATCTTATTGATGATAAGAGGAGTTTTGGGTAAAGAATATGCATACCTTTGCCTTACCTGAGGACCTTGGAGTGTGGAGTGGGGGGCTTTCTGTCTGGGGACAGCTTTCTGACTTGAAGCATCAGTTGTGGACAAGTTCAGTCTCGGATGTGGAGGAGTGTCGACCGATGCTGATGGTGTGTCAATCGACACTGAGCCTGTTGCTCGTGTGGCAGAAATTTTTTCAACAGAAAAAGTCTGTCCATCAATAGTAGGAGCCCTCCTCAGCTTATCCATCTTAAAGTTCATACTCAAACCATCCACATTTAGTGCTATGTGCCCCTTCTTCACATCAATGATGGCACCAGCTGTAGCCAAGAAAGATCTTCTCAAGATGAGAGGATCGTTAGGTTCTTTATCATACTGCAGCACCACAAAGTCAGTGGGAATCATGAAGTTCCCAACCTTAACTGAAATATCCTCTAAAACACCTTCAAGAATTCTTCGAAAGCGATCAGCCAAGATAAGAGAAATCTGAGTTGGCTTGAATTATGTCATCCCAAGTCTCACAGCAACAGAATGTGGCATCGAGTTGATACTGGAGCCAAGATCACAAAGTGAGTGAGAAAATCTTCCTGCTGAGATTGAGCAATCAAGTACAAAGCTTCTAGGATCTGGTAACTTCTTAGCAGTCCTACACTGAATCATTGCACTCATTTTCTCAGAGACAACCACTTCATGCTTTCTCTCCTTCTTCCTTTGAATAGGCTGGTTCAACAGAATTGCACTAACATCCTTAGTTAGCAAAGCTCCTTCTTCAGGGCTCAAACCATTGGATACCATTCTCTTAACATAGCGCTTAATCCCAGGAGAAAATTTGACTGCATCAACCAAAGGTATCTCTATCATCACCTTGTCCATCATTGCCTTGCATCTAGCTTCCTCCATCTCCTGCTTGGACTTTCTTGGCTTAGGAAAATGAATTTTAGGTTGGTACAGCCTCTCAACTACTGGAACCTGAGATTTTGCAGTTCCTGGTTCCGTCTGAGATGAGTGTCGACCGACACCATCATCTGGGTTCGACAGATTTATCGAATTCTCTCCCTGTTCTGCAGAAGCACATTCACCATCATCTTCATCTCTCACTGATATGGCAGTGTAAGCATGCTTAGGGTTTGACTCAGTTCTTCCAGGAAGAAAACCCTCTTGTCGTTTGACAGACTCATCAGTCTGAATAACTTGATTCTCTAACTTCTTGACATAAATGTTCAATGCTTCTATCTTCCCATTCAGCTCAGTGTAGACATTGTCAATCTTTCCATTGAATGTCACTGTCAACTGCTCCTGACCCTGCAAAAGTTGCTCTAGCATAGCTTCCATTCTACTCTCAGAAGAAGTCTGTGGAGGAGGAGACTGATAAGATGAGTTCTCATAGGTTCTAGTATAACCATTGTTCTGTTGCTGCTTCTGGTAATCCGGTTTGGGAGTATAACCTGAAAAGTTCCCACTGTAAGGCTTGTTGCTTTGCTGATTACCGAATCTCTGACACTGATTCCCATATACAAAGTTGACATCTGCTTCTTCATTCCTAGTCTCAGGTTGTGGCTCAAATGATTCAACTTCAGCAGCAAAGTGAACTGATTTCTTACCAACTAGGAGATTGTGAACTGAATCAACCTTAGCATTAATAGAAGCTAGCTGGTTTGAATCAAATCCTCCATGCAATCTCTTCCTTTCAGTATATGCTCTCTTAGAGCTATTGCTGGAAGCCAAATTCTCAATCAAAGCTTCAACATCTTCTGGAAATCTTGTCTTGAAGTTTCCATGGCTTGCAGCATCCAAAGCTAGCTGATATTCCCAGTCAATTCCTCTGAAAAAGATACTCAACAGCTGCACCCTTGAAAAACCATGGTGTGAACAGTCCCTCTGATAGGCTTTGAATCTCACCTAAGCTGCCTTGAAAGCCTTATCTGGTCTCTGTTTGTAAGAGGACAGCTTGACTCTTAGCTCATCTGACATTGCATCATCATAAAAGTAGTTGAGAAAAGCCACTTTAGCTTGTTGCCAAGATGTCAAAGATCCAGCTGGCAACTATTTCAACCATTGGGATGCTTCTCCTGCAAGTGAATATGGGAAAAGCTTGCAGTAGATGTAGTCTTCAGTCACTCTATTGGCTTTGATACTAGTCACCAGGTCTTCAAAGTGTTCAATATGATCCAGAGCCTTCTCATTTGGCAAGTTAGAGAAGGGTCTTTGTCCAACTAGCTGGAAGTATGCAGACTTCAGCTTAAAGTCATTCCTTGGAAATGGAGGTGGAACAATTGCAAAGCGATTTTCATACATCAAATCAGCTCTGTTGAAGTCTGCAATAGTCCTGATCAGATCCCGGTTTTGATCCTGTCTTCGAACTGGGTTCTGGACGTGGTTGGCAGCTCCACGTATGTCTACTGCAGGTGGGTGTCTATCGATACCCTCTTGTTGGTGTCGATCGACACCAAGATTCGGCTCAGCTTGCTGGTTTATGACAGCCTGCTCGTTGACAACAGGTTCAGCAATCACATTGCCTTCTGCATCAAGCTTTTGGCCCTGCTCATTGCGCAAGTGGCCCTCTTGATCCCTCAAAGCACCATTCTCATCACGCATCAGAATGATTGGGTTAACCATCTTCAAAGATTTGACTGCTTTTCTGTTCTCACGCTCAAGTTTTCCAAACTCTTGGTTTGAAAGATTCACAGTAGGACCAGTCTTGTTGCTCCTTGTGTGAGGTCTAGGAGGCATGCACCTGAAACACCAAAGAGAAGAAAAACCAAAACGTGTAAGTAGAAAATAAAAAGAAAAATTTAGACGAAATTAAAAACTCAAATCTAATGGTAGATCAAAGAGTCTCCGGCAACGGTGCCAAAATTTGATATGCTCAAATTAAACCCTAGAGCTACTCTCTCAAATTAAGAGGTCAATGTAGTACTTAAGGGTCGAATTCCACAAGGACTCTAGATTACACAATAAATTATAGAGTTTTATGATTAAGCTAAACAAATTAATTTCAATTGAAATAACAATGCAAAACATTAAATAAAACTGTTGTAAATTCAGAAAATCAAAAAGCTAGGCCTAGGGGATTTTTTAGGAAATTATGAAATATTAAATCAATCAATAAATTAGGATTCAAGCAATTAAGATCAGATCTAGAACTCTAAACACTTCTGTAAAATAAATCAGTTCTCACTGCAAATATTATCTAAATATAAAACCAAAAAATCCAAATCTCTTTGTAAAATTCTAGGTAATAAATCATCTTTGAAAACAGGTTTAGATTGTTCACAAAATTATTACATCAAATCTCTTTGCAGAAAATAATTTTGCTCATCAAAAGGTTTTATCAGGAAAATCAATTATATTCTCATATCAATTTATTTTTCCAAGGTATAAATTCTAGATGGCCAATCAAGGATTAATATGAAGAACAACCTATGATGAAGATCTAGAAAGATAAATAATCCTAAATAAACAGATCTAATATTTCATAAAATCCCTGTAAAGTACCATAAACCTAACAAGCAAACTACTCAGATATGTTTAATGAAGAACAAATCATCATTCTGAATAATAAGCAATTGAAATTAAAAAGAGTAAAAGGGAGTTCAAGAAATTCTTCTCTACAAAGCAGATCTCTCTCTCCAAAGCTCTCAAAATCTCACAGGGTTGCAGAAAAATAAAAACTTGGTAGAATAAAACTTAAGGATTTGTAAAACCTAAAAAATACTACTTATATGTCCTAAAACACGTCAGGGACTTGTGTTGCAATTATGAAAAACTTTGGGTAAATTTGTAAAACTTCCAAATTTGTGATTCTTCATCGGCTGAACATGGTGTCGATCGATGCTAAGGCAGTGTCGATCGACACTCCCTCTCTGTTCTGACTCCAAGTTCGTTTCTTCGGAATTAATGCTCCAAAATGATCCAAATTGCTCCACTATACTCTATCAATGCTAAAATCCTAGAAAACCTGTAAAGACTGAAAAACATCATAGAAAACAAATCAAAAGACTCTAAAAGACTTCTTATATCATGGTTAAAAACCACAAAAACCATAATATATCAATGAGCTTTGAGTTTAGGAGTAAATTAGAAAATTTAACATTTAAATCACTCTGGAAATGTAGAATGACACTCTTTTTGAAACAAATTTTTTCCCCTAAAATAATACTTTTTGTGAAACGGAAGAATTAATTGACAATAAAATTTGAAAATAAAATTTAATTTCTAATATGAGTTAGATTTATTAATAACTATCTATATCTACACATCTATTAATAAATCTCTATATATGTGCATATATATGATATATTTAATGTTAAACTTTTGATTTGTTGAAATTTATTTGGTCCAATGGTTGATCAGTTTAATCAATATTTTTCAACCAATAGGTCTGGGTTTTGAATCACATATATTACGATTTATTAATAAATTACAAGTTAATGGAAGCAAGTTCATAAGAAAATTTTCAGCTTTTTGTAATTATAACTGTTGGCTGTAATTTCACGCATTTATATGAAAATTTTAAGGAAAATTTTAATAGGGCGGAATAAATTAAAGAAAAAAAAAACTTTGATTTTCATTTTGAGAAACCTATCCCGGTAATGATTTTACAGGTGTTCAACCTTCAACGGTAATAAACTCTCCTTGTACTTGTTGTAAAAAGGTTGAAATTTCGAAAAGATGGTATTGCAAAGTGTTTATTACCATTAATACTGTTTCCTTAATATTATTATTACCATTAATAAATTTTGATGCATATCATCCACTTCTTTTGGTGCAGAAAGAAAAATAAAAAACCATCCACTTCTTTTGGTCAAAAGATTTCGCCGTATTTTTTCAGAGAAATTATTAATTTATTAGAAAACCTTTAAAAAATATAGTCGTTGTATTTTATTCATCTGCCATGGAATGTCGAAAAATTGGTTGTTTTGGCAGTTCTTTAATAACTTTTTATAGTCCTGATTTTTTTTTGTCAGTATTTTGATTGCTATTGTTGTCGACAAAACGTATTTCATTTTGATTCTCGGAGTTACTGGTTTGACTTTAGGCAAACGTAATCGATATGTTCATGTGAGTTTTCATGTTACAAGTTTCTTTTATTTAATTACCTCATAATTTATTGCAAACCATCTAACAAGTTATCTTATATATATGACAAATCACGTATCTCAATACTCTGGTCCACTCTAGTTGCAACTTAGATTAATTAAAACATCATTGTCCATAAAAAGTCAACCCTTTTCGTAAAAGGAAAAAATAAGACCACAAAACTTTAGTCTGTGTGAAACAAAAGTGAATTATGTTAAATGTTATTTTAGAAACTATGTCCAAATTAAACAATTTTAGAGCTAGATATTTGTGGGTCAAAACTAATTCAAGTATCAAGTAACAAGGCTCCCACTAAAAAAAGCTGAGCTATGTATTCATACGTAGTTTACAATTTTATTTTATGCATCATGGTATATACTCCATATCAATACTATATAATGCAGTTTTACAGTTAATGCAAAACCTATACGTGCATTATTTTAATAGCTGTAGCAATCACAACAAATCATCTTTGTTAATTACTACTAGTATAGTAGTATACAGTTGCTGCAAAAGTCAGCGTCGTATTGCTGTATCAATTTGTTATTTGTCGATCAATGAGACAACCGGGTAAAGTCAGACAAAACGATATTTTTAGGCTGTGAAAAAAAAATAAAAACTTTTTGCCGAACCGACCTGGAATTCGTAATTTTGTTTGGGCTAGTTTTTTTAAAGACCGAACCCCGAACGATCGTGTTTTGATTTAGTTAAAAGGTGGCACATCGTAAGCTTTTAATGACAGATTTAATACTTTGTTGAAAAGTCATCACAATATTTTTGCAAGAGTTTTTTTTTTTTTGTTTTGTTTTTTAATAGGAAACAATTCTTTGGAGATTAGAAATCCAAATCAGATTTCGACAACATCCAGCAATACTTTTAAATGCTATAACTCAAGTGTACAAACAAATAGAATAGAATTAGATAATTGACTTGATGCAATTGACGGAAAAAAAAAGACTGTTATTTTTAATGAAAATATATATATATATATATATATATATATATATATATTATATATATAAATTAATAATATAGAAAAATATATATACTATTTTGAATAAAGTTATGGAAAGTATAATAAAAAATGCAGTTGCCTTAAGCTCGTATGGCGTATAGTATCAGGTTCGGATTCACTTTGGGTCGCCTGAATATCGAGTACGTTTCTTAAAAACAATACCTTCCGGACAATAAAGGAGAATACAAGTGCAGGATCATTGACGTGGAGAAAACTCTTGAAATATAGATATATAGCAAAACAATTTCAGAAGGTGGAAGTGCATAATGGAAGTTCATTCTGGTATGACAATTGGTCGAGCATGGGAAAGCTTGCATGAGGTCACAGGCAGCAGAGGTTTTATTGATATGGGAATTCCGTCTACAGCCACAGTTGAGGAAGCAAAAAGATTACAATAGACAACATTATCGCACTGACAATCTGAGACAAATAGATCAAATGCTGAGTAATGATATCTCATTATGGAGAACCTTGAATGATATGAAGATAAAAGAAGAACTTTGATAAACTTTGATTCTTTATTACAATTTCAGGACACCTTACAATCTTGAGTCACATTGTCTTATATAGAGACTTAGAGAACAATCTAGAACTAGATGACTCATGATTACAGTTGTGTTTTGGCTAGTCATCATCCTTATCTTGCAGAGCACCAAACGGTTATGGAGAAGAGGATCTGCATCAGGTACAATCAACTTTGTCTTAACTTGGGAGTGTTGACTAGACTTCTTATTTGGGCTTCTTTCTTGTTGGACTGTTTTCTGGCCCATCTTACATATCTCACATATATTCCCCCTCAAACACATGGTGGATGAAGCACCAACACCGAGTTTGCTTCTGAGATCATCGAACTCTCTTTTTGGTAAGGAATTAGTAAATTTGTCGGCCAACTGAAGTTGTGCTGGAACATGCTTTGTCTAAATGTGCCCCAATGCTACTTGTTTCATGAGGTAGTGAAAATCAGTGTCAAAGTGCTTAGACCGTTTATGAAGAGCTGGAATAGCACTTAAGTACACCGCAGAGAGATCGTCGCATTGGAGCAAGGTAGGAAACTGTTGTGAGATTCTCCGATCACGGAGAAGAAAGGAGAGCCAGATAATCCAGATAATCCAGTCCTTCCTCTTGATCAAAACCCTTGGCAACAAGACGAGCTTTAAGTTTGTCTACGCACCCATTAGGTTTGTGTTTGGTTTTAAAAACTCACTTACAGCCCAAAACGTTCATATCCTCTATAGGTTCCACCAAATCCCAAGTGTGTAACATGTGAATCGTTCTTATTTCATCATGGGCAACATCATTCCAGCCAGGATGTTTTAGAGCAGCAGTAATATTTTTTGGTTCTTCAGGAGCTAACCTTGAAGTAAGAAGAACATACCTAGTGTTAGGCTTATGAATTCCTGCTTTAGCTCTAATAGTCATAGGATGAATGTTTATTTTTGTTGCTCTTTTTGCTATTCTTCATGTGCTTCTTCATCTGCAACAGAACTTTCAGTCTCTTCATTCGAAGAATTGTCAGTCTCACCAAGAATCTTAATATTCTCATCTTCTTCTATGTTAATAGGAACATGTTCAGGATCCTGAACTGGTGTTGATTTCTTCATTTGACTTGGATAAACTGGTGAGGATGCTGACTGATCTGATGCAGGAACTGGTTGTGAAGATGCTGAAGCAGCTTACCAAGCTTGGAGAAGCGGCGTTTGATATGCAGGAATCAGCCATTTGTATTGTTGCTGAAATGGGAAGCAACTTTCATCAAATACAACATGTCTTGAGATGTAGACCTTGCTCGTTGGAGTATAGAGACACCGATAGCCTTTATATTGAGTATGATATCCAAAAAATACATTGGAGAGATCTTGGATCAAATTTGTGGCTTGCCATAGGTCTGAGATAGAGATAACAAGCAGAACCAAAAACCCTCAGCATTGAATAATTTGATTTTTGACTGAACATAACTTCATATGGACTGCAGTTATTCAGAGTTGCAGAAGGAAGCAGATTTGTGATGAAGCTTGCTGTGAAGAAAGCTTCTACCCAGTGATGAAGAGGAGTACGACTGTGAAATATCATTGACATACCAAGTTCGACTATATGTCTATATTTTCTTTCAGCAATCCCATTTTGTTTTGGTGTATAAGGACAAGAGATTCTGTGAATGATACCATTTTCTGACAAATGATGTTTAAGAGCATTGCTTGTTAACTCTCCTCCTCCACCACTCTAAAATACTTTGAATATAGAAATAAATTCAGACTTTGCACCCATAGGATAAAACCAAGTGAATCTTGAGAAATCATCCACGAAAACATCATAGTATTTAAATCCTTGATTAGATACAACTGGTGATGGTCCCCAAAGATCACAATGTATCTGATCCAGGGGACACAATACTCGAGAATTCGAAGAAAATAACTGAAATCTACTATTCTTCCCCATCTACTCTTATTCAAACTGATTTCCTTGCAGTTCTTAAGTTGTTGGAGAACTTAAGAATTTGAATGCCCAAGCCTATGATCAGTGCCGACCTAGGGATCTAGAGGCATAAGGCAAAATATTGAAGCGTGCGAGTATTATTATTATTTTTGGTATAAGAAAAAGATGTATCTAAGCTTTAAACTTGAAAAGCAAGACTTTAAAAAGCATTGAAAATAGAAAAAGTCTCTAATAAATGAATAAGTATTAGTATTCGTAGAATATAGCCTTGGAATATTATTAACCACTAAAAAGGTAAAATAGTGTGGAATACTAAGATAGTTTCTATAAAATGTGGCCCATAAATTTGTTATATTTAGTGTGGCCTAAGGCACTTGCCTTTTTCTATAAGGATAGGCACAACCCTGCCTATGATGCCAAGTGTCTTTAGAAGCTGCACACTGATGATTATCGAAGAGAGCTACAAATTCTTGATTCTCCAGCATATATAACCCACTATTTCGAGGACCATTTGCCACCACCTTCTGATTGGTCAAGTCAACAACAAAAAATTTATTAACATCAAACCAAACTCCACAAGGCAGATCATAACACCGTTTAGAGATAGAAATAAAAGACTTTTCCATATATGGAAAGACCAAAACGTAATATAATGAGAGTTTACCTGCAGAAGAAGCAATGGTGGTGGATCCAACATGGGTTATCGGAAGGTATGTTCCATCTCCAACCAAAACAGTATCATTCCCATTGTATGTTGTTGCAGACTGCAAATTAGCAGTGGAGGGAGTGGCATGAGTTGTAGCACCAGAGTTTGTGACATAGTCATTACCATTAGAGACTTGCAGAGAGGTGAACACTTGAGCAACATCAGGATGCTAGTAGTTGTGATAAAACCAATTCCAACAGTCACATGCAAGATGACCAACACGCCCTCAAAACTAACAGACAGATCGTTCTCCAGATGCTTGAGGATTGGATTGATGTTGAGAAAACCCTGCCACATGAAGAGTAACCACCACGTCCTCTATTCTGTCCTCAAGATCTTCCCTTCCACGGTAGCCTCCCCTGGATTAGTTGCCATATCCAGTTTGTTGAGCTTGAAACGCTAGATGTCGAGTAATAGAGTCAGGAACACTATATGAACTAAGCTTGGTGTCAAAGCTTTTGACTTCAGAAACAACATCACCAAAGCTTGGAGGAGAGACCTTGCTTAGAGATGTTTGAATAACAGTCGTGATTGGATCATATTCACGACCCAACCCATTTAAAAACCCAAATATCTTTAGGGACTCATCAATGGGTTTACCAATAGAACTCAAGGCTTCACAAATAGCTATAAATTCACGACAATAAGCCGCAAAAGACATGTCTTTTTTTTCTCCAGAACCCACAAACTGTGGCGAAGAGTAAATTCCCTAGCAATGCTACTCTTATTGAAGTTCTCAGATAAGGAAATCTAGACATCTCTAGAGGTAGTAATGTTGTGAACAAACCCGAGTACTTCTTCAAACAGAGGGCCAAATAGCCAAGAAAAAATGAGCTGATCTGTGCAGAACTAGGCATCATACTGCGGATTAGGAACCTCTGTGACAATGTTTCCGTTTGTTGTTGAGGTAGCACGAGGTGGAGCTGTGACAATTCATGAATCCTATCTGCTTTTGACAAGACAAGAGAGACTCAAACTGAGTTTTCATAGAAGGTAGTTGGTGTTGTTTAGCTTGATAGTAACAGTACTTGTGACATGAATGTTGTCAGGAAAAGGATACAAAGTAGCCATTGAAGCACCTGTGAAGGTTTACAATGGCTCTGATACAGTGAAGATCAAAGAAGAACTTTGATAAACTTTGATTCTTTATTATAATTTTAGGACACCTTACAATCTTGAGTCACATTGTCTTATATAGAGACTTAGAGAATAATCTAGAACTAGGTGACTGATGATTACAGCTGTGTTTAGGCTAGTCATCATCTTTATCTTGTAGTGCACCAAATCGATAATGGAGAAGAGACTCCGCATTAGGTACAGTCAACTTTGTTTTGACTTGGGAGTGTTGACTAGGCTTTTTATTTGGGCTTCATTTTTGTTGAGACTGTTTTCTGGCCCATCTTACATATTTCACCTATATGATAAGTATAGGCTTTGTTAAGTTCAGCACGAAGCTCACTCAAGCTCTGATTGAACAGTACGGCCACTGAAAGATTGGTACAAAGGCGTACGGTTAATGCATGAGACGCCTAAGTACTCTTTTCTTCACTTGGTTGGCTATCAGTAACCAGCTCTCCACTGGAGTTAGAATCAGACAGTGTCACCCTGACCAATGCACTGATTGTATTTTCTGTGGAGCCATTGATGAAACTCGTGACCATTTGTTCTTCTTATGCAACTATTTAGCTGAAGTCTGGACTTCGTTGATGGGCGGTTTCTTGGCAACTGACTTCTCCACCTCTTGGTATCACTTGATCACCCTGGTCACGAGCTCAAACTACAGCCGAACAAAACTCTTCACTATACGATACGCATTCCAAGCAACTCTATATCACGTCTGGCGTGAAAGAAACAATAGACGGTACGGAGAAACTCACGCATCACCGGCTGTCTAGTTTCACTCATCGACAAGACTAATAGAAACAGATTCAGCTCCATCCGGAATAAGGGCAACCATGCTTACGACGAAGAGCTCTGCAAATGCTTTGAGCATCGTTTCCCATAGTTCTCATCATAATTACAGTCTCTTTGAACTTATCTGCTCAGTTTTCTAACTCAATTGTTTCAGCATTATAGTAACATTCATTTTAAAACAGTTTTTTTGGGTTTTAAATAAATTTACATTCAATTCAAAAAAAAGAAGAAATATAAAATTATTAAAATAAAAATATTTTCATTTATATTACATGTGCCGTTGTTAAGAGGCGAAGACTTGTTTTACCGTACAAAACATAACATGAATTTGCTTCTTAGTAGTTCTTTGAAAACGGGTCAATGGTTACACTTACATACTAAGAAAAATCAAAAAGCAAACGTAGAGGTGCACAATATCATATCACAAA
Source organism: Camelina sativa (assembly GCF_030686135.1). NCBI lineage: Eukaryota > Viridiplantae > Streptophyta > Magnoliopsida > Brassicales > Brassicaceae > Camelina > Camelina sativa. Next base: position 28,866,660 of record NC_141899.1, on the reverse strand, counting down.
AAAAAAAAAAAATGAAAAATCAAAATGACAAAACGAATAACAAATATATATTAACAATATGACGGCGTAATCATTTCTCAACCTCAGCTTCACCGGAGAGTTCTTCAAGGGACTTGCCCTTTGGCTCAGGGACAAGGAACGTGAAGAGCATACCAATAAAGTTGATAACACCAAGCACGATCAATGAATTCTTAACTCCAATACCCGGTGGGTATCCTGCGTCTGTCTTGGCTGGATCCTGTGATTGAGCCGCATATAAGAACCCGAAGGCTCCAACAATGGCTCCAGCCTTACCTGTCGCAGCAGATATTCCGTGGCATGTGGACCTTAGTCTAGCTGGGAAGATCTCAGCAGGAACAATGAAAGTGGTTGCATTTGGTCCAAAGTTGGCGAAGAAAAAGGTGAGGGAGTACATAATCACGAATCCGATACGGTTGTCTGGCTTGATCCAGTGGTTGTAAGGGAAGGCAATGGCAAACATAAACACCGTCATGAAGAAGAATCCCATAAGTTGGATTGCAAACCTTCCCATGATATCAATAAATGCGACAGTGAACCAGTACCCTGGGACAGTACTGCAAAGCGCGATAAGAGTCTGTGCCCTAGCGATCTTGAAAACCTCATGAATGGCATTCATGGTGCCTGCCTTTGGAATCCATCCAATGGCCGAAAAAATATCTTTTTGAAACAAATTTTGGCTGTAGAAAGCAATGTCAAGCAAGAACCAAGTTGAGGTACACCCAAGGAGTGGAAGCCCATGGCGTCTTAGGAATTCCTTGGAGAACAATCCATAGTTCAGTTTTGGGTCCTCTGCCCTTTCTTCAACTTCAAGCTCTACTTGTAAGACCTTGGACATGTCTTTTGTGGCTTGTTTAATGTCCTTGGCAACTAAAGCAGTGTAACGTGCGGTTTCAGGCATCTTCATACGCCAATAGAAGGTCATGGCCGCAGGTATAGCGCCAAACATGACAATGATACGCCAAATGTAATCAGCCTCCGGAGGCGTTGAGAGAACCCTGTCTTGGTCATAGGTCGGTGATGGAAACTGTTTGTCGAAAATGGAAGAGACTGCAAGAGCCACAAAACCACCAGCCAAGATACCGATACCTTGCATAGCAAAGACGGCAGCTATGAAAGCCCCACGAGTCTTCTTGTTAGCATATTCAGACATGATGGTGGCTGAAAGAGGGTAGTCACCTCCAATGCCAAATCCGAGCCAAAACCTATACATAACCGTTCAAATGTTAATATTTATATTTTCTTTGTTTTTGGAGGTTTCAATATCATGTGCATGATCTCATTTTCATGGATAAAATAGTTTTGACCGTGATAGTTGTACCTGAAAAAGCACAGAGTGGTCATGACACCCTTGGCTTGGTTTCCAAAGGAGAGACCGGAAGCAATAGAACACACGATCATCATGATCAAAGTGAGACCGTAGACCTTTTTCCTTCCTAGCTTGTCACCAAGCCATCCGAAGAAGAGCTGACCAGCAAGAGTCCCACAGAGGGCCACACCATTGACTGCTGCTGCAACATGAGGGGGAAGGGAGCCAGGCTTTGCTGAATCCGGATTGAAGTAGTAGAGGCGTCCTAGGAGCTTCGTCACCAAGGACACACAAAAAAGATCATAGGCATCCGTAAAGAAACCCATACCGGCAATGACAATCGCCGTGAAATGATAAAGTTGCGTCTTCGCAACATCGAGTGCTTTTAGCACTCCTAGTTGCTGGTCGGCCATCTGAGTCTCTTTTGTCTCTCCTGTTTTCATGCAGTAAAAGTAAAAAGTTACGTAAATTTCTTTTTGTAATACAATTTCTTTTTTCAAATTTAAAATTTAATCTAATTATAACAGAAGAGCTTTTGTCGTTATACATATAATGATATAAATAATCAAATCATTTAAACAAGTGCAAATTTATATTTGAATGAAGATCATATTATAAATTTGTACGTAATCTTACCCTCACGTTTTGTTGATTGGTGTTGGAGGACGAGGCAAGAGAGAGAACTATCGAGATTGAAAGAGAGAGAGAGAGAGAGAGAGAGAGAGAGGTGGTGAGGGTTGTGATTGTGGTGGCTGAGACGATCGACATTTATAGAGAAGATCAGAGAAGCATAGTCTCCGGCATCTTAAGGGTATATCCACATTTTAATTCAATTTTAATATTTTTTTTGCCAGCAATTTCGTCACTTATCTATCTTGCTCTTCTGGGTAATTGTATGGTCTGCACATAGTGTACCTTCCTTTTAATAATCGTTTATTAGTGTAGATGACTTCTCCATGGTCCAACTTATTTAATCAAGTCTTGCTCTTAACAAATAGGCAAATAGCTGTTATCTGAAGGGGATAAGTTCAGGTAACAAGTACGTACGTACCCGTACAAGTTGACAATAAAAGTTGAGATGAGTTAGAATTATTATTAAATCTCGACAAAACGTAGTCCATTTTGATTCTCGAAATTACTGGGTTGACTTTAATTGTTTATATGAGTTTTCAAGTTACAAGTTTCTTTTATTTAATTACCTCTTATTTTATTGCAAACCATCTAACAAGTTATCTTATATATATGAGTATATGACATATCACGTATCTCCGTACTTAGAATAAATAAAAAATCACTGTCCATAAAAGTCAGCCTTTTTCTTAGAAGGCAAAAAAGGCTGACTTTAGTCTGTGAAATGAAAGTGAATTATGTTAAAAGTTATTTTCGACACCATGTCCAAACAATTTTAGAGCTAGATATTTGTGGGTCAAAAGTCAAAACTAACTCAAGTAACAAGGCTCCCACTAAAAAACAGCTGATCTGTTGTATTCATCATATCATACGTAGTTTACAATTTTATTTTATGCATCATCGTATATACTCCATATCAAAACTATTTAATGCAATTCTACAGTTATTGCAAAACTTATACAGTTGCCGCAAATAAATAGCTGTAGCAATCAAAAAAATATCTTATATATACACAGTTGCTGCAAAAGTCAGCGCGGTATCATTGTTGTATCGTTTTGTCGATTAATTCAACAACTGGATAAAGTCAGACAAAGCAATATTTTGAGGTTAGAGCCGAGTTGAATATGATAGTAGACTCGGGACAGTAGATAAATGTGTCCAAAGACACACCAACCGATAATTGTGATTGATGATTATTATGATTAACATTGTACAATATATATACAGGACGGTTGGATATGAACTTCACCTCCAACCTTCTAGAAAGCCCAAACAGAAGATTCTTAAGAGTTTTAGGGCCTGAAATAATGAATCTGGCCCATTTAGCTGCAGGGATAAATCGTCATTTGTGGAAAAATAGGAGGGACCCTAGGTCAATGGCCCACTATAAATACCAAATGTCGTTGTCAGGGCTATGGATCCGAAATCTTGGCAATCAGAGAGAAAATGGCTATTATTCTCGTATTAACTGTGCTTAGAACTTTGATTGCATTTTCTATAAACCAACACTTCAATTCTACGTTAATAAAAAAGACCAGCTCCGATTTTTTCCCACTAATATTTCTATTACTTTTATTGTCGATTCCTTACATCAACAATTTGGCACCCAACGTGGGGCTGAACGGAATCCTTTCTTTTGACGAATAGAATTTGAAGGCAAAAGCGTTTCTGGAAAACCAGAAGCATGTCTCAAACCGATCTCTCAAGTAACAAAGGCGTCGACTCTTCCGCGCCACGCTCTTCCGCAGCCCACGTCGTGTCTCCTAGGCCTACCATATGGGGGTGCACCCGTGCGAGGACGAACCAGCTCCAAGGCGTTAACATGACCGAAGCAGCTACGGTCGAGGACGCGACACTCACTGACCGCATAGCCGTTGGTGCTACGCGCGTCGCTCCAACCAATGGTGTAGCCGTAGGCGCTACGCCCCCTGTTCGTGTAGCCGTTGGCGTCAATCCAACCGACTGTGAAGCCGTAGGCGCTACGCGCGTCGCTCCGACCAATGGCGTAGTCAACGGTGCTATCCCTCCTGATCGTGTAGCTGCTGGCGATACTCCGACCAACCGCGAAGCTATAGGCACTACGCACGTCACTCAACCTCATCACACATCCGCACGTGTTACTATCAATCAAGCCGCGCTCGAAGAAGTCGTACGAAGGGTCCTGGACCGAAGGAGCGGCCAAGCAGCGCAAATGGCGTCTCAAGGGCAAACCAACCATGCAAGGTGCCACAGGCGACGATCCGAAGCTCGACATGAACGGGATGAAGAAACGCTGGCAGCGCACACACCGCGCGCTGAACACCACGTCAACGGAAGGCCCCGACTCTTGTCAGTCATCGTTGGACCTAACGGCGAACAGCCAAGGGTACGTTTCGTGACAACCCAAAACTTGACGGATCAATGCACCGAACCGAATCAGTTTGAGGACACCGAGAAGTGCGCTTTACAGCGAGACCTTCAGCAGATGCAAGTTCAGCTGAAGAAGATTACATCTCAAATGTACCGTGCAACAAGCGTGGCACTAGAGCTGGAAACCGTGTTAGCAGAGGCGCGACGTTCGCGGTTCACAAAAAGAGTCTCGGGAGTTAGAGTCAGGCACAACCCAGACAATAACAAGAACAAACCAATTCCGTATGATGGGAAGGGAGAGCCCACAGTCTTTCTAATATCGATGGCCATCCACATCAATCGGTCATATTTCTCACCTGAGGAAGAAGACTCGGGAAGCTGTCAATTATTCGTCGAGAGTCTATCTGGCGAGGCGCTGAATTGGTTTTCAAGACTTGAAACCAACTCAATCGATCGATACGAAGTGTTGATGAGCGCATCCATCCAGCATCACCAGTGTTTCATGCACGTGCCTACGTCGAATACCGACCTGTGAAGAATGTATCGGAAGCCTAACGAATCATTACGGACTTTCATGGAAAGGTTTAAAGGTGTCGTCTCCCAGCTCGCCATAAGCGACGGCGCCGCCATCGGTGCATTGAAAAACACGCTCGCTCATGGAACCAGATTCAAGGAAGACCTAACAATCCTGCCCGTCACGAGTTTGGGTGAAGTGCTCGCACGTTCAAACTGATACATCCAAGTCGAGGAGGATGTTAGAAACCCGGACCAACCAAATGTGGCGGAAAAGGCGCCCAAAAATTCCCAAGCTCATAAAGCAAAGTTGTAGATAAGTACTACGAGCCACGCCAGCATAACAATAGGGAATACGCCAGGGACGAGAAAGGAAGGAAAGCGACGATGTTCGCTATCGATGGAAAAGAGCAACAGCAGAGTAAGCCCTGAAATAAGTTCTATCGTGAATCCGACGGTCCTAGCTACAAAGGCAAGCGCGACTACTGTGAATTCAACAAATTTGGCGGACATTCCACTGAAGAGTGCAAAACAATTCAAATGCTACTCCTTCACAAGTACCAGCGAGGTGACATCGATGTAGAGCGAGAGCGGCAAAGGGTTAACACACACAAGGATAACCCGAACTGCTTGGCAGATGAGCAGCAACATGACAGGGAGCACATACCTCGTCTTCCAAAACGAACTCATGACACAGGAGACCGTGACGACGCTCCATTCCCTCGCCGAAGGATCAACATAATCATAGGCGGATTATCTACATGCCGTGATTCCCTTCGATCAATCCAGGCTTACTGTCCCAAGGAAGAAACGAAGCGCAACTGGCCCTCAAATAGCAGCACTGCCAAGAAGCCTTCTGACCCTATAATCTTCACCGACGAGGACGCAGGCAACGCAAGCCCAAACAACAATCCGCTGGTCATGGAGATGGTGATTGGAGAAAGTTTGGTGACAAGGATCCTTATTGATATCGGAAGCTCGGTGAATGTGAAATTCAAGGACATGCAAATCCAGATGGACATCGATCTCCGCAACACAGTCGCTGATACGCAGCCTATGACAGGATTCGACGGCAATACCATCATGACTGTTGGAACCATAATTCTCCTGATCTACATCGGTGCCACGATGCAATGCTTCAACTTCGCAATTGTGTATAAACCCATTGTCTACAACGTCATTCTGGGAACACCATGGCTCCATAAGATGCGTGCTGTCGCTTCAACTTATCATCAATGCGTTAAGTTTCCAAACACGTACGGTATCTACACATTGCGCGGAGATCCATTGATGGCGCGAACGTGCTTCATCATTGAGAAGAAGATGGGAAATGCAAGGGCGTTTGTGACTGCTGAATCAGCACCGCTGCGAGATCCACGCAGACCACCTCCGGGAGAATCTGTGATCCAAGTGAACATCGATTTTTCCGATCCCAATTGCTGTGTAATCATTGGCGCCGAGCTACCATTAGCACTGAGGGACGAGCTTGTCCAGTTCGCGTGGACGATAGATCAGATGAATGGAATCGACCATAGCATAACTATTCACGAGCTCAACGTAGATCCAACTTACAAACCTGTGAAGCAAAAGCGTCGAAAGCTCGGTGTGGAACGCACAACTGCGGTCAATGACGAGGTATGGAAGCTACTTGATGTGGGATCAATCACTGAAGTTTGCTATCCGGATTGGCTTAGTAATCCAGTTGTGGTTAAGAAGAAGAACAGAACGTGGAGAGTGTGTGTCGACTTCACCGACCTCAACAAAGCCTGTCCAAAAGACAGTTTTCCTCTTCCGCGCATTGACCAACTTCTCGAGGCCACGGCCGGAAACAAACTGCTGTCTTTCATGGATGCGTTCTTCGGCTACCACCAGCTAATGATGCACAAAGATGACCGTGAGAAGACCGTGTTTATTACTGAACAAGGCACTTTCTGCTACAGAGTCATGCCTTTTCTGTTAAAAAATGCGGGAGCAACGTATCAAAGACTTGTGAACCGGATGTTTGCAAGCCAACTTGGTTGGACCATGGAAGTCTACATTGACGACATGCTTGTCAAGTCAGCTCGAGCATCTGACTATGTCACACACTTGAAGCAGTGTTTTGAGATACTCAACAAGTACAACATGAAGCTTAACCCGGCTAAGTGCACATTTGGTGTAACTTCCGGAGAATTCCTGGGGTACTTCGTTACAAAACGCGGTATTGAAGCTAATCCAAAACAGATTTCAGCAATTATCAATCTTCCTTCCCCAAGGAATACCCACGAGTTGCAACGTCTTATTGGACGAATTGCCGCGTTAAACCGCTTCATCTCCCGTTCAACAGACAAATGCTTACCGTTTTATCAGCTCCTTCGCACAAACAAACGTTTTGAGTGGGACGAGAAATGCGAATCGGCATTCAAAGAAGTAAAGGACTATCTCTCATCTCCACCAGTACTCGCCAAACCATAACAGGGAGAGACGTTGTATCTTTACATCGCAATATCTTGTTCGGCCGTAAGTGGCGTGCTTGTAAGAGAAGATGGTGGCGAGCAAAATCCTATCTTCTACGTGAGCAAGACTCTCGATGGCGCCAAACTTCGATATCTGACTCTTGAGAAGCTTGCATATGCGGTCGTAATATCAGCTTGCAAGCTCCGCCCCTACTTCCAATCTCACACTGTCGAAGTCTTGACGAATCAGCCTCTACGAACAATTCTCCATAGCCCAAGCCAGTCAGAACGCCTAGCGAAATGGGCAGTTAAGTTAAGCGAGTACGATATAGAATACAAGAACCGCACCATTGCCAAGTCACAAGTTCTCGCAGATTTCCTCGTTGAACTCTCTCCCAAACTCGAAGATGACTCCCCTCAACCTGAAATATGGACACTTCACGTGGACGGCACATCATCGAAGTTGGGCTCAGGAGTGGGTGTACGCCTAACCTCTCCAACAAGAAAAATCTTGGAGCAGTCGTTCTGTCTTGCATTCTCCGCTTCAAACAACGACGCTGAGTATGAAGCATTAATCGTTGGATTGCGTCTCGCGCACGGAATCAGAGTAAAAAAGATCCAAGCTTACTGCGATTCTCAGCTGGTCTTGCATCATTTTAGTGGAGATTATGCAGCTAGACACGAGCGCATGGATGTCTACCTCAAGGTCGTTCGCGACTTGTCCCAAAAGTTCGAGTTCTTTGAGCTCGTCAAGATCCCCCGAAGCAACAATGCTCCGGCTGATGCACTCGCGATGCTTGCTTCTACATCAGATCCTGATCTCCACCGAGTAATACCTATAGAGAACATTGATCACCCAAGTATTGACGTCAACTTGTTGCCCCCCGCTCCAGCCAAGTTTCTTGAAGTTGCGCCCTCAGCGGACACACCAGCAAACCCGAGCAACGTCTTAGCAATTACCTCAGCAGTCACAAGACCAGCCCCAGCGGCCACAAATGCACCCACCCAAGCTATGCCCTTTGCAGCTCCTGATATCTCCGCAAATGATGACTGGCAAACTGAAATCATTAGGTTCATCGCAGATGGAATAATCCCAACAGACAAGTGGGAAGCAAGGCATATGCGGGTTAAGAGCGCACACTACACGACGTTGGACGGCAACTTGTTTCGTTGGGATGCAGCCGGCGCTCTTCTCATCTGCGTCAGCAAGAAGGACGTCAACGATATCATGCGAGAAGTTCAAGAAGAAGCTGGCGGAAACCACTCTGGCGGCCGCGCTTTGGCACTCCGAAATTCACCGCAATGGTCACTTCTGGCCAACCATGGTTGCCGATTGTTCCGCATTCGCAGCCAAGTACGAAAAATGTCAGCGTCACGCACCGTTCATCCATTCTCCGACCAAACTTTTGCGAACAAGGTCACCACCCTACCCGTTCATGGGATGGGCGATGGATATTGTCGGTCCTCTAATACCATCTAACCAAAAGAAGTATCTCTTGATCATGACGGACTATTTCACCAAGTGGGTCGAAGGAGAATCGTATGTCTCGCCCAAAACGAATGAAGTCCAGAACTTTGTTTGGACGAACATCATATGCTGGCATGGACTCCCATACGAGATCATATACGACAAGATCCACAATTCATCTCCCTAAGCTTTGAAGGATTCTGCCCTAGCTGACGGATACGCCTGAGCATGTTGATTTTCATATATTTTACCCTGTTTTCCCTTAGTATATTCACATTTTTTGCATCTTTTGCTATCCATTTTGGCCATTATTGCATAGCTTTAGGACTAATCATGCATTAGAGTATAGTTGTATTGCATTTGCATCTTTTCATGCATAATCAGATGATTTTGGAGCTTAAGGAGCATGGAAGCAATGCTGAGGAGAAGTGAAGCAGTCATGAGGGGAAAGCAAGATAGTTAAGGCTGAAGAACCAAGGTCCGGAGTCCCACTCGACCGCCCACTCGACCAGACACTCGACCGTGTGCAGAGTGGGACTCGACCGAGTGGAAGGAGCACAAGAGGAGCCAACTCGACAGGTCACTCGACCGAGCACCGGGTTGAGTTGGCCGAGCCGCCTAGCTATTTTGTCTTTTAGCATTTTTAGGCGTTCCACTACTATATAAGGGCTTGTACCCTGCAGCTACCAGAGAGCCCAGCTTTTTAGATAGTCAAAAACCTAGTGTTTACTCTTTTGGGAATTATTACTTTTGCACTTTTATTTTCTTAGATCGTGTACCTTCTTTTGAAGGAGAAAACATAAGATTCTTGGATTTTGTTAGTTCCATAACTTTCAAGATATTAAGAATTCGTGTTTGATTCCTTCTTCAATATTGTAGATCTTTGCTTTATATTTCTATTGATGCAAGTTTCAGTATTTTTTGGGTTTATGACTTTGATGTTCATCATGAGTTCTTGTGAGTAGTTGCTTAGGATCTTGAGGATGGGTTAGGCTGGCTTGTGTTTGAGGTTTGTTTGATTTGGTCAAGCTTGATTGTAGTAGATCTCTTCTAGGCTAGATGTTCTTAATGCTGATCCTATAACTGAGAGGGTAGGGTTTGATTTCAAGCATCTTAGCATCACACCAATGTGTAAGGAGCATAGATAAGGCTAGATCTAGAGTTTATCATTAGGCTTGCTAAGAGATTAGAGGTCTTGTTTGGTATTTGACATATTGCTTAATGTCTGCTTGTGTAGATTCTTTACTTTGTGAGAACAATTCTAGAGATGCATGAGTTTGATCGAGAGTGGATTAAACATGTCTTAGAAAATATTGTCTAGAGATTAGCTCAAGTTGTTTGAGATTTGTTGACCAAGTTAGATGACCTCAATCATTAGTCCAGCCCATGAATCCCTCCTCAAGACCTTCCTTGTTTATTGATTTCTTAGTCTTAATCCTGCTGCTTGCTTGTTGTTTGATTCGCTTTCATATTGCTCTGTTTTTCTTGTATTGCTCTGTTTTTCGTGTTTGTCCAGCTCGACCCTGCACTCGATCTACACTCGATCGAGTGCTTGCTCGAGTTCATCCCCAGAACTTTCGTTTATTCTTTCACTACAAGAAAATAATTTTATTAAGATGAAATATTTAGTCACAATACAAAGTATTTAGTCACAATATAAACATTGTTACGAATTTGTGACGATTTTTGAATGGTTGCAATACAATGGTCACAAATTTTTATTTGTAACAAAAACGTTAAAGAGTTGCAACGAATATATTAGTAACCATTTTGTCATCAATAACTACGACACCAAAAAGTAACAAAACTGTCTTAATTACAGACTAACAAAACGTCTTTAAATCATCACAATTCGTGTTTAAAATAACGTTTTAATTATGTATCTTATTGTTACGAAACTATAGTCTCAAATGGTCACAAATGATAGTTAGAAATTTGTCGCAAAATTTTAACAAATACTCAAAAATAATGATATTTTGTGACTATCATAATGTCCAATTTTATCATTAGAAGTTATTTTCAAATGGTGTTATTAATAAAAATTCATTGCATATGATAAAAATTATAACTAAAAAATCAATCTCAAAACAATATTATTTTTTAAATTTATTATCATACAAATTTTTTATAATCATAAACATTAGATATACATTATAAGCTATCTTTATTCTTACAAAAAAAAAAAAATCACAAATTCGTCCAGATGAACATATTCGATGATAACTTCCATGTTATAACTCCTATGGAAACGATTTCAGGCTTTCTGGAAAGGTAAGACTCAGATCTTTCCAACGGTTGGTAGATCAGCTTCTGGTTAAATTTGTAGCAGTGGAAAACGATTTCACAAGATGACTGATGTTAATTCGCGGATCTGCGCAGAATAGGTTTGAGAAAACATGTATAACTTTTAATCTACAAAAGGGGTTACAAAATCCTTTAGGGAAAACTTACATCTATGGGTTGGGAAATTGCTCACCAAACTTCATCCATAAAAGAGTCCGTTTACCCCTTATTTTCCACACTCTCCTAGAGCATGTAAGATCTGTCCTTAATCTCAATTGTGGGTCCTTGTTCTCTTTCTCTCAAATGGTTCACTCTCTCTCTCTCTAGGTTATGGAGGCACGAAATTATAAAGAATAAAACCCTAATCATCTCTTAAATAAGTCTTATTAAATTAGGGTTAGAGACTTGACTTAATGGGCTTTGTATAAATGATATAACAATTTATACTATTTTATGACTAATGTTTACTCATTTTTATGTCACAAACTGTGACTTGCATATCTTTTATAAGTTCATAACTAATTTGCAACAACATATTGGTCATAATGTAGTCATAAGAGTGACAATTAATATTATCGTAGCATATTCGTCACTAATTGTGACAAACTTTTGTTACTGAGTTTTTTCGTCATAATATAGTGACGAATATACTATGAATTTGTTACAAATAAACTTAGTCATAATATCGTATTTAAAGTGTCACAAATTTGTGACGGAAATTTTTTGTCTCAAAAATACGTCTCAATAAACTTATTTTCTTGTAGTGTTTGTAGTTTTCCTGTCTTATCTCTTGTCTCATTCTAGTTGCATTTCAGTAGCATTCACTTAGTTTCCTGTTCATTATGTGCCTTGCATTAGTTCATTACTTGCATTACCATTCTATTTTTGTTCTAGCTTCATAATTGTCATAATCATTCTGTTCCATTTACATTTAGCATCTAGTTCTAGTAGCTTTTACATTCTGCATTTTACATTTCATCATAGGATTGTTAGTGACAAACATCCTTCATATTTGGCTTCACTTAGACATATATGCACATCCTGATTGCTTGCAAACACTCAGGTTGGATTGGCACCTCTTATACTACAACTGCATAAGGGGAATTGAAACACTCTGCCATCCATTCATTCATATCTCACCATTCCATACATTCATCATATCACACCCACAAACATTTGTGTTTCACAAGTCAACTCCGAGATACCCAGGGCAACAGACAAGCAGAGGCAACCAATAAGACCATACTCGCTGGAATTAAAAAACGCCTTGACGCAAAAAGGGGCTCTGGGTAGACGAACTCGACGTCGTCTTGTGGTCTCACCGAACTTCCTCGCGAACATCCACCGGACGAACCCCGTTCTCCCTTGCATACGGTATGGAAGCACTCGCACCAGCCAAAGTTGGGATCCCGACGCTCCGACGGTCTATGCTTATTCACAATCCAGAGTTGAACAAAAAAAAGATGTGTGATAGACTCCTTTTAATCGAAGAAGAGCGTGACCAGGCGCTACTACGCATTCAAAACTATCAGCAAGCCGCTGCAAAATTATACAACAAAAAAGTCAAGTCTCGTCACTTTTCCGAGGGCGACCTCGTCCTCCACAAAGTGTATGAAAACATGGCCGAAAAGAACGCGGGAAAGCTCGGCGCGCATTGGGAAGGCCCTTATTTAGTTTCCAAGATTGTCAAGCCAGTCGTCCATCAGCTACGCGAGATGGACGGCACGCCAGTCCCGAGATCATGGAAATCCGCCAACCTCAAGCACTACTTCCATTAGTCCGCTAACCACCAAAAAAAAAAAACAGCTCCCACCGAGCATTTACATGTAATATCAACTACAAATTGTTTGAACCCTTTTGAGGGTACGTAGGCAGCCTTTCACGAGGCGCAACTATAACATCAATAAAAATATATATTTTGAGCAATCAATTGATTTCTACACTGACGTCCTGGCCTGGCGCACAGTTCTACGTTCCGCATGAATGTAATGGTGAAATAATCCATACTTTACTTTGGTAAAGAGTAAAAGCCGAGTCCATACTCACAAGCGCTCCGCATGGGTGCAGTGGTGAAATAATCCATATCCTCACTTTGGTAAGGATTTATAAGTCGAGCCCAGACTCGCAAAAAGCTAGCAGAGAGCAGAGCGAATAAGCCGAAGACCCCGACTCGCACACTCGCAACTCTTGCAGCATCTACAGCGTAAGCCGGTCACGCTGACCGCACCTAACTAGTACGACAAGTCCGTCTTGTCTACTCTCAGTGTTATGGGGAATAACATATCCATGGTAAGCTAGGAGACGTCCTGCACCACAAAATATGCCCTACAACGACAAAAACATAAAAATTCAAAAGCAACTTCATCATAATGTAGAAAACAAAAATCGGCAATAATCAACTTTTGCGCAAAAATCACCAAGTTCATAAAGCAAAAGCAATCGAGTTCGCAATGACAGAAAGAAAAATCCAAAAGCAAGAACAAACAAGCAATAACATGAGGACATATTACTCGTTAGCGGCATCATCCGCGCCTCCATCAGCAGCTTCCGGGAATGGCTCCAGATCATCGTCAGGAAGCGGTGGCACCACAACCCCGTCCACCTTCGCCTGATACTCTTCCTAGCTGGCTGCAAGGCGTGTCATCCTATCCTTGGGAATTGAGACGCCCCTGTTAATCAACGTCTGAAGACACTACCTAATCCTAATCACTTGCCTAAGAGTGAGTAAGTGGGGCTGTCTTTCGCGCGTTGCAATCACTTGCGTCCTCAAACGGTGATGAGATAATGGCCAGCTCAACCAAACCACACGGACCTGAGGAGCAGCTTGAACCTGAGGAAGCATTGGAGGAGCAGCTTGTACCGGAGGAAGCATCGGAGGAAGCGTTGATCGTTCCGGCGGGTCCTCTAACAAGGTAAAAATCCAGGAGGTTTAATCAAGCCATCAATGGTCTACTTAGGGAGCTGTACAAGAAGCAAGAATACATGGCTCAAGCCATCCTAATGATGATCACAGCCTAGGGTGTTCGATGAAGGGTTAAGTGTTGCTTATGCACTCTTATTTCCTTGTCAAGTTTTGTCCCATTGGGTTTTCTTGACAAGGTTTTTAATGAGGCTTAAGTGACACTTTCAAGCCCCCTTTATCACCTCATTTCGTGGTCCAAGGCCCATCTCTTTTCTTTGGCCCATTTTCTATTTTCTTTGTTCAAACTTTGCATTTATTGCTTTTGTATTTTTGTAGACATTGTGCATGAGCTTGACCTTGTTAATGCTCTTACATAATTTTCTCTTCTCTCATCTTCTCCTTCGTCCACCCTTCTCTATTTAAACTCTTTATATTTCTCATTTGCTTCTCATCAAACAATTTAATCAAAAACTTTCTTTTTACTTGTTTGATCAGAGAAGTGTGTAGTATCTCCTCAACTTGTTTACTTATTAGTGTGTCATATCTAAGTTGTAATCAAGCCTCTAGTCTAAGAGATCTCCATCTCTCTTAGAAGTACTCTTCAATCCCCTTTAAATCCGCTGCAATTCCAGCTCTTCACCTTCTCTGCCGTTCATTTATCCATTCCGCTGCATCTTCCACCCATTCATCTTCATCATTTCGTTCATCTCTCTTCAAGACCTTGCAAAATGTGTCCTTGGGCATAGATCCTCATCCAGGAGTCTATCATGTGGTATCAGAACCACTTTGCTATCAGGTTTTGAACTTCCAATCGCCACTCTCTGTTTTTCTCAGATTTTTTGTTCATCTTGCAAACATTTTATAAAATGTTTTACTCTTTCAAAAATTACGAACTCAATTGCATTTAGATCATCTTTGAGTCTATTATTTTTGAAAATTGATTTCAGAATTTTTTGAACCGTTTTTATATTTTTCCAGATCGGTTTTTGGAACTATTTACTTGTTGGATTTTTGTCCTTTGTTTTTCAGGTACCATGATGACATCCAAAGAGGAAGATTCATCCACTTCTAGCTTGGAAAGGAGAATTACGAAATCAATCACAGCTGCTATGGCAACAATGCTCGACAAAAAGCTTGGTGCTCTAAATCAAAGGCAACGCCAAGATCTTAAACCCAAACCACCATACGACATATCTAGATCAACCCGGAGCAGCCAACATAAAATCTCTCACACTCCCAAATCTAAATCTGTGAATTATTATAAATTTCCACTTGCTCATAAACTCTATAAATTTCCAGGAAAAGGAGACTATCTTGAGTGGGAGAAAAATATGGATGATTGGTTCTACAACAAGGAAATCCCAAGAAAGGAGAGATTAGCTTTTGCACTGACCCAACTCACAAATGGTGGTTGCAAGAAGTTGATGATCCTTGGCAGTGTCGTGCCCAGGTTTATCGGGGCTTAAGGCGGACTTATATTGGAGATCATTTAAACATTTATTTAAAAAGTAAATAAATATTAAAATTCAAAATTATAATAAAATAAATATTAAAAATTTAAAATTATAGTAGTAATTTTTCAAAAAAAAAAAAATAATCTAAAAAACTTAAACATAATCGCTCTTCCTTCTATTTCAATAAACTCTTTCACCAACTTCTCATAATCTTATTTCTTTTTGTTTCACGATCTTGCTCGATTCATTCATAATTTAGAGTATTATTTTCCTTTTTGTATATTTTTAAAACATATGTATATATATATATTCAAAGGAGTCGTTCATGGATTGTTTAGAAAATAATAATACTCTCAAAACCATAATAATACAGCATATTTTTCAGGATTGAGGGTTAAAAAAAACTATATATTGTGGGGGCCTGAGGCAAATGCCTTTTTTCTTACCCATAGGCACGGCCCTGATCCTTGGTATTACAAGGAGCCATATATCACATTTTTGAGAGATCTTAAGAAGATTCTAAGGAATAAGTATGCTCCACAAGCGCTGGAATGTGTTCCCCAAGCCAATGGCACAATCCAACCAGTTCCTGAAAAGAAACGAGCCTTATTCCCAGATCAAAAGAAAACCCCAATATCCGTGGAGGCTAAGACACAATCAGATCTTTTTGAAGCGTGATAACTCTCTAATTTACATGTTTTAGACACCTTTTCTTGTCCATATTCTGCATTACATATACCCTAACATTAGCATTTTTGGGTCATTAACTGTAGGAATTTGCATTTAGGCCATTTGGGGTGCTGCATTCTTGCATTTATTTGTTTTTGATGAAAACAGGTGCTTTAGAGTCTAAAATGGGGGAAAACAAGGTGAAACCCGAGCATGTACCCGAAGGAGTTATTGTGCAAGAAGAACAGTCCGAACCTCAACCCGATCAAAGAGGATCTAAGAGCAGGAAGAACAACCCGAAGACCTACCCGAGGAACACCATCGTGCAAGACTGAGCAGTTAGGTTAAAAGGGTTTCCATATATAAACCCCCCTCTTCTTCCCCACGCCCTAGCACGCCGCAGACACTCAAAACAGAGAGCGAGAGCTTTTGAGAGAGAGACTGAGCGATTCAAAAACAAAATTTTCACTTGTTAGAATTCATTTTTATTTCTTTTGCATTTCTTCTTAGATTTTGATTCTGTACTCTTCTACTTTTAATTTATTTTCAATACAATGCAATTTTCGTTCATTTGTGTTTTTATACTTTCTACTATGAGATCTGAGTAGTAAATTAAAGTGTCTAGGGATGGGATAGATAAATAGGTGTTCTTGATCGGTTGATTAGTTAGGATGTCTTAGCTTGAATGTTTACTTAATATAAATTCCTTTCTAGATTGATGTTCTTAATGCTATTTTCATACCGAGAGGTTGAGACTAGATCTAGAGTGTTTTGCCATCGAGAGATGTTGTTGAAATGCTTGAATCAATCAATGCTAGAGATTTACTCACTTAGCCTAAGAGATTAGATGTGTAAGGAGTTTATTGACAATAATGAATCGGTTTGTAATGCCTGCTTGGTCATGTTTCTCCAACGAGAGTTGGGTAGGGGAGGGACCAAGGTTGATTGTTTCTATCACGAGAGTGTTTTAGCAAGATTTAAGAGATTCATTGTCTAGGGAATATTTGCTTGAGGCATGTAGGACATCCCACATTGGTCAGGAACACTTATGAGTCGATTACCCCATCCTTAGGAGCTTTCTTATCTTGACTATTTAGCTTTATTTAATAACTCGACCCCTTACTCGAACTGGTACTCGATTACCAGTTTCGTGTATACCTTCGAGCTGTTCATCCTTGACTTCTTGATCCGATCACTCCACCCGATCACAACAAGAAAACCTGCGTTTAGCGACTACCAATTGTGACTCTTAATTCAGTTGCAAAAAATAGCAACCACTTAGCGATTCATTTACGACTGTTTCCCGACGAAATTTACAGAAGAAGCAAAACAGTCGCACTTTTACGACGGAAACATTATAGTCGCAACACAATCGCAATTTGAGACTGTTTAGTGACAGTAATTTATAAAAAACAAAGAGTCACAAATTAGCATCGATTTTGCAACTTATACTCCGGTCACAAGTTTATTTATCGATAACTTGCTAACTCCTATTTTTTGCGATGAAGGTGCTACGACATGTGCGACTTATTTGCAACCACTTTTGCGACTGTTTAGCGTCTAACACCTGAATTAGATACTGGTTTGCGACTCCTAAGCAACTCTCGATTTGTTGAATTTGAAATTTCACATTAGAGAAATGTTAACATGTTTCTATACACATTTCCACTTTAAATTGGTCAATATCAGTCATATAAACTTTGTCAAAGCTTTCCATTTTAGTATTTAGACACAAAAATTTCATAATATCTAAATCATTGTAAAGAGTATATATGTTATTTCATAAGAAGGTTTGTAATTTTATGAAAATTGCAAAACAAAGATATGAAAACAATATTTAAAGATCATAAACTATTCCATATACTCTACAAGACAATCATGAGTCCATATTGTTGATTGATATCAATAGAATTGTGCAAAAATGATAGATTCCAATAATTTGTATTATGACTAAAGTCGGAGAGTCACAATAGAGTAACAAGTTGCGACTAACTTGTTACTCTATTTGCGACTCTTGTTTTTTGCGACTATCTTGCTACTAATTTTGCGACGATGTCGCTACCCTTCTGTGACCATTGTGTTACTCTACTTGACCACTTTATTATTTTTTGCCAAGTTTTAGGCGCATAATTCCCCCTTTTTTTTAGTATGTGTCTCTTTTGCGACCACTTTGCGACTCCTCTTCGTTAATTACTAGGCAAAGAACACAATAAGCTCTCTTCTTTCTCTCTTTCTATTTTCACTAAGTGTCGAAAACCTTTCAACTCTCTCTTCTTTCTCCTCTCGAATCTCTCCTCTTGTCCTCTCAATCGATCAAATCTCTCCTCTTCTTCTCTCAAATCTCTCCTCTTTCTCAACTCTCTCTAATGGCTGGTAGGGGTCGCAGAGGCAAATCCGCTGGAGGTGTTAGGGGTCGCGGAGGCAGATCCGCTGGAGGTGTTAGGGTTTACAATGGTGCGAGGGAACCTAGTTCTGCTGCAGTTAATCAGGCCTCCAATGGTGCGAGGGAACCCAGTTCTGCCACGGTTAATCACGCCTCGAATGGTGCGACTTCACGCGGAGGTCGAAGTGGTGTCGGAACGTTGTCTCACTCCTCGAATCCATCAGGCTCTCAGTCCGTGACTAATTCATATAGAACTATGTCGTCCCAGTTTCCGCCGGGGACACAACAATCGCCTCCTGCTTCTCAACCACTGCGGGTTGCTTCTCCACCACTGCGGATTGGTTCTCCCCCACCGCGGGTTGGTTCTCAACCACCGCGGGTTGGTTCTCAACCACCGTGGGTTGGTTCTCAAGTACCAGTTCTTGCTCCTCAACCACCGCCTCCTGTTCCTCCAATCATACAAGAACTACCAGACCTAAACATGGAAGATGATTACGAAGAAGAAAACCCTAATCCCAATCCTGCCGAAGAAGAAAACCCTATTCCTAATCCGGCCGAACAAGACTACCAAGCTTTGTTAGATGTTCTGCTAGCTCTTCCAGGCCGACAACATCTCCCAGTCCTGTCTGTCGATCCCATCCCCGGCGTTGAGACTCTATGGTAATTTCTTATTGCTCTTGGAGTTAGGTTGAGACTTTGTTTTTGTTTAATTAAGTTTAATGAAAGACTGCTTTGTTTGATTAAGTTAGAGGTTGTGTTTTATTGTTTGGTAGGTTGCGATTGACTGTTTGTTTTGAGATTGAGATTGTTTGTTTTGTTGATTAAGTTGAGATTGATTGTTTTGTTTGATTAAGTTAGAGGTTGTGTTTTATTGTTTGGTAGGTTGCGATTGATTGTTTTGTTTTGAGATTGTTTGTTTTGTTGATTAAGTTGAGATTGAGATTGAGATTGTTTGTTTTGTTTTGTGATTGAGATTGAGATTGTTCTCTTTGCTCTTAGTGGAAGGTTGAGATTGATTGTTTTGTTGATTAAGTTAGAGGTTGTGTTTGATTGTTTCGATAAGACTGATTGTGTTACTTTGTATTGGTTAAGACTGATTGTGTTTGTTTTGTGACAGGTTTAATAGACACAAAGGAAAAATTTCTCGGGTGATCTCTAGAATATTTAGAAGGAAATTCGATGGTCCTTACTACAGCTGGAAGGTTACTCCTAGACCCATTCAAGAGAGATATTTCAGGATATTTGCGGTAATGTCTTATAGCTTTCAAAGTTTTATTATCTCTCATAACTGACTTAGTATCATCACTAACTTAACTCAATTGTAATATGTAGCGGAAGTTCTATTGGGATACTGGGATTACTGAGCTTGTTTGAGAGGGGTTCTTAAAGATAGCCAAGAAGCGAATGAAAGGCATTGTTAGTCAAGCTAAAAGCAGTGGTAAACAACCTGTTTGGATCACCAGTGCAGAACTGTGGGATGAGATGTGTGATCATTGGAACGAACCTGATGTAATGGAGAGGAGCTCAAATGCCTCGCAGTGCAGAAACTCCGATCGTGGTGGTCTTAGAGTCCCCAAACACCTTGCCGGTCAGAAATCATATGTGCAAGTTCATCAAGAAATGGTAATTTAACATTGCTTCCATGATTTTAACACCCTAAACACCTTGCTTCCATGATTATAACACTCTTAACACCTTGTTTCCATGATTTTAACATTTCACAATTTCTTTGTAGGAAGAAGAATTGGGCCGTCCGGTATCATTTGCTGAAGTGTTCATGAAGACGCATACTCGAGCTGACGGATCGTTTGTTGATCAAAAAGCTAAACAAGTAGCTGAGACTTATGAGAAAACATTAGAGGAGAGACTGTGTGAAGTGGACGATGATGGTCCAGAAAATTCAGGGAATTCTTCTGAACGTTCAACTCATCGTACTCTCAGCATTGATGAAAAGAATGATATATTTCTTAAGGTAACTCTTAGTTTCTTTATTTTGATGTGTGTGTATGATTATTCTTAATGGTAACTTTCTTTATTTTGATGAAAAGAATGAGTATTTTCCTTTCTTAATCCATATTTTAGTTTTCTTAATCCGCATGGTTTCTTTATTTGCTGAGCATTTTGATTTCTTAAGACTTGTTTCTAACCTTGATGTTTTTCTTTGTTTTAGTGTACTCAAACAGATGAGAAGGGAAACCTTTTTGGTCTTGGATCTCTTGTTGAGACACTAAGGAAAGGGAAAAGGAAGGAGAGCTATGCAGAATCTTCTCCACCATCACTTCATGAGCTTCATGAACAACTTCGCAAGAAGATAGCTCATCTAGATGCTGAGAATGCCCGACGTGAGCAGGAGCATCAAGAGCTTCTCATCTACGTGAAAGAGAAAGATCCAGCATATGATACTATTATTGCTTCCTTGCAACCAAGAGTACCAGCAACAACACCAGCAACCACACCTGAAGACAACATACCACCAGCCACCGTGTCAGGTACTCACCAGCCACCGTGTCAGGTACTCACCAGCCACCGAGTTAGACACAACACCAGCCACCACATCCCCTTTCTCCACTTACTAAGTTCTAAACATTGTCTTTGCTAAAAAAACATGAATTGCTTGTTTGAGACTTTTTACTTGTTTTTGCTTTAGGATGATCTTTTTGGTTAATACAATGATTATGCTAATCTTTATGTTTAATGAATGATTATGATATCTTTTGTGGTAATTTGGTTTTCAATTTTAATTTATTGTGATTCATTCCAAATTTGATAGATAAAACAGGTTTATTATATGCTAAAATGTCACCAAATTGCGACCAAAATTATTTCTATGAAATTATCAGACTAGTGGCAAAATGGTTACTAATGAACGAGGACTATTTTGCGACGACAGAAAGGAGTCTGAAAATGGTCACACAATTTAATCACTAACTTGCGACTGACTTGTAACTACCTTTACGACCGAAGCTTCCTAAAATAAAGAGTCTGTAAAGAGTCGCTTATTAGCGACTATATAAGAGCAGTCATAATTCCGTCGTAAAATTGCGACCATTTTAAGACACCTAAATTTTGCAACCATTTTTTAGCGACTATCTGAAGTAGTCGCATAGTAGTCGCAAAGTAGGTTTTTGCGACGGTTTAGCGACGATTGTTGGAGTTGCTAAACGTTTGTTTTCTTGTAGTGGATCTTGTACTCGAATGCTTGCATCGAGTGCCTAGGTTGTGTGGTCCTTGCCTTTTTATTTAACTTCGCTTATTTTAGGACTGTTAGATAAAACCCCAATTATTGCTTGGCTTGACTTTCTTGTTTCTGATCATATCTTATCTGCTAGCATAACAACCATTTGGATTGATAACCTTTTGTACTACAATTGCATAGGGAATTGATACCCTGGGTGAAAATCCTGTTATCAAAGCGTTAACCGAGTACATTAAAATCAAGAAGATGAAGGCTAAGTCAACATCTCAACCAAAGAAGGTCCCTGAACAGATTGTCGTTCATGAGCAAAGTCTAAAGTCAACACTCGAACCAAGTGGAGAACCAAGGCAATGTAATTCTTCAACACTTTCAAAATCCAAGGAAGTAATTGATCAAGGTTTAGAAAATTCCATTTCTTGTATGATGCACTTGTCTTTTCCCAAAAGTGTTGAGATAGGTACAGATTCTAATGGAGGACAATGGAAGCAAGCAGAACAAGAAAAGGAGAATAAGGAGTTTGAAAGAAATATCAGCTCGGACCCAAGGAGGAACAGCTCAGAGACGGACCGAGGAGAAACAGCTTGGAGAAGAAGCCAAGGAGAGACAGTTCATTGCTGAGGATGATGTTGTTATACCAACTGGACCTATGACTCTATCTCAAGCTAAGTGTGATCTTTCTTTTATCCAATATGATTTTTTGCTTGAAAACCTAACCTATTTGGAACCGGAGCAACCGAGTAGCATTATTTCCTTTTTACAGGTTCAGGAAGAAGAATCACTAGAAATAACACATATCAGTTTTCCATTGATTATTGATTTGGAGCAGATCAACATTGTGCCAAAACCAGTCCCTATACCATATCTTTGTGACTATCCAAGAAAGCACTGTAAGGAAATTCATTTGGTTAGGACAGATCCTAATTCAACTCTTCTTTGAGAGTTTCTTTGTGTAGCATTGCAATGGAACCGTTTAGAACTAAAACTGAACATGTAATGGTTAAACCTTTTTCTGAAATGAGACATTTGCTTGAAAAAGAGTTGTGTGAGTTTAAACTGTTCATTGAGCTTTGCAAACCAACTGTGAAAGATCATGTTTTTGATTTCTCTATTTCAAGTATGATGCACTTGTTCTTTCCCATGATTGCTAAGAAAGGATCAGGTTACATGAAGAATCAAAATAACTTTGGAGAGAAAACATGTTCTGTTTAAATCAAGGAGAAACCACCAGATATATGCCAATAAGTGATTTATCATTTGGGAGTTAGAAGCTGGAAGTATCTCAGGAAAACAACTTCGATTGCCCAAGGATGCTCCAATCTAAAACTCTATTTTGATAACAACTACATGAATATCTGTTTAATCTTTTCCTATGTGCCGAATCTGTTTCCTTTTGATGTAGGAGATCTTGTGAAGCATGGAGAAGTAGTCAAAGTTTTCTCAATGCTCTAAGATGAACCACCCGATGCAATACTTGTGCTCATATCTAACAATCATAAGATAAGTATTTTTATTCTCAAGGATTCTCTTATCCAAGATCACACAGATATGATTCGCTTGTCTTTTTCAAAAGAGCCAATTGCAGATTTTAGAGCAGTCATGAAGCGGATAAAAAAAAAAACTGAAAAGAAAGTGGGAGACAAATGATTTAAGCCACCTGATTTGGATCAAGGTGAGCACCAAGATGTCAGCAGCTTCATACTGATCTAAGAAGAACCCCAGATCCACTTCCATTAACCATGATGAGCATCAATAATACACAAGGCACTATCCAGCTAAGTAATTCCTTAACCCAATTTGTTTCTCATGATTCTAGAGCTTTGATTATCAGTTTTTTACATTCAGAAAATCTTGGAAAAATGTTAGGTTTATTGAAAGAAAATTCAGAACATAACAAGGATAGTGATTTGTACCAAGCTCATATTGTACCATGACTATAATGACGCACTTGATATTTGCCAAATGTATTGACAACTTTGCAGGTACAAAAGAGAAGCCCCCAGATTTAGCAATTCTTTCGTCCAAAATCTTTACGACAACCGGACTGGAGATTTTTTGATGCATAATCTTCAATCCAATGATTGTTTTAGGATGATCTTTGAGGTTGAAGAACAACTAATGGTACACTTGAGGAGTAAACAATTTCCAGCTGAAAAGAAGTCGAAACTAATCGATGGACCATTCAAAGTGCTCAAAAGGATCAACAACAATGCTTACCAACTCGACCTCCAAGATAAGTACAAAGTGAATGGCAGTTTCAATGTTACTGATCTTCTTCCATATTTTGCAGATAATTCGGATTTGAGGTCAAATCCTTTTCAAGTGCGAGAGGATGATGAGATCATGGCCTGATCTACCAAACCACACGGACCTGAGGAGAAGCTTGAACCTGAGGAAGCATTGGAGGAGCAGCTTGTACTAGAGGAAGCATCGGAGGAAGCGTTGATCGTTCCGGCGGGTCCTCTAACAAGGTCAAAATCCAGGAGGTTCAACCAAGCCATCAATGGTCTACTTAGGGAGCTGGACAAGAAGCAAGAATACATGGCTCAAACCATCCTAATGATGATCACAGCCCAGGGTGTTCGATGAAGGGTTAAGTGTTGCTTATGCACTCTTTTTTTCTTGTCAAGTTTTGTCCCATTGGGTTTTATTGACAAGGTTTTTAATGAGGCTTAAGTGACACTTTCAAGCCCTCTTTGCCACCTCATTTCGTGGTCCAAGGCCCATCTCTTTTCCTTGGCCCATTTTCTATTTTCTTTGTTCAAACTTTGCATTTTCCGTAAACTTTGCATATATTAATAGAAGAACATCTTGACAAAAAAGCTGAGGTGTCAGCATTATAGATATATACTACATAATCAAATTTGAAATATTTCAATTACCCATAAATATACTAGATTTTGTAAATAAAAATTACAGCAAAAACATTAAATAATTATTTTATACCGCACTATGTGCGGGTTGTTACCTAATTGCTTTTGTATTTTCCTAGACATTGTGCATGAGCTTGACCTTGTTAATGCTCTTGCATAATTTTCCCTTCTCTCCTCTTCTCCTTCGTCCTCCCTTCTCTATTTAAACTCTTTATATTTCTCATTTGCTTCTCATCAAACATTATAATTAAAAACTTTCTTTTTACTTGTTTGATCAGAGAAGTGTGTAGTATCTTCTCAACTTGTTTATTTCTTAGTATGTCATATCTAAGTTGTAACCAAGCCTCTAGTCTAAGAGATCTCCATCTCTCTTAGAAGTACACTTCAATCCCCTTTTAATCCGCTGCAATTCCACCTCTTCACCATCTCCGCCGTTCATTTATCCATTCCGCTGCATCTTCCACCCATTTATCTTCATGATTTCGTTCATCTCTCTTCAAGACCTTGCAAAGTGTGTCTAACAAACGGTCAATATGCTCCTGATGCGTCCCAATCATGACAGCAGCCTTTGCGCGCTCCTACTCTCCGCGCTCATCCCTCGCTTTCCTAAGTCGCTCTATCTCGGAAGTGAGCTTTCGTTGGGACTGTTTAAGAGAAGTCGTTAGCTCCTTGACGAGCGCCACATTCTCCTTGCTCGATTGCTCAGCCTGAACAAACGCATCCTAAACAAGCACGGTCTCCCTCCTAGCAGCACGCACCTTGTCTTCATATTCGCCAACAAGACGGTTCGTCCAACTCATTGCTTAAAAGATCAAGGAAGACAATTGGATTATGGCTAAGTAACATGCAAAGCAAAGCAAACCGAAGAATCAGACTCTAACATGAAACTACCAACGAACGCAATCCTCATACGCGGTTGGACAAGCCAAATCACAAGGAGCAGGAAACGGAACGAAGTCACCATGGTATTTGTTGGCGAGGTCCGCGCAAGCCCTTGAATCACCAGAAAACGCATGATCTTTTGCGTCATAGCAAAAGGAAAACGAGTGATCGACGCCCACACGACCATCCTCCGCATAATGGGAACGCCTAGAGCTTCCTCCAACTTCACTCCGAGGACTGGAGCGTGACGACCTCTTCCGGGAACGATCGCCGCCTACAGCTGCAGGAGCACTCCCACGGGGAGCCGAAAAAGGCTTTTTCGCAGCACGAGCCGCACCAACCTCAACAGAACGAGTTCTACGCCTAGCTTCATCCTCGGGAATAGGCATCTCACCATCCACGATCTCTGCGACGACAACCTCAACTTCAGTATTGGGCGCAACAACTTCAGTATTGGGTGCAACAATCTCCGTCGCAACAGCTGGCGCATCCTCGGCATCGTACAAATCAGCATAGCACTTCATCGGGCAGTCTCCCATTTGCAGACCGGTTCCCAAACCTGCGGAATAAACAGAAATGTAAGATGCAAGAGTATATACAAGTATCGAAACAGAAACGAACGAAAATTCCAAACTCACAAGTTGTGAAATGTGAGAGGACGCATGGCCACCGCAGAGCTCCATGCTACACTAGAGTACCAACTTTGTCAAGAAGATTGGTACCGTTAGCAGCTGAAGTCCGAGGAGTACCTGCAAATACGAAGCGAAAACCATCATCAAACATAAGTAACAGACGAAAACACGAACCAAGCACATAATACCAGCACTCAAAGTCCAGGTAGGAGAACAAGTCGTGGTCGGATCCTTGACCAAAAGACTGTTTATCTCTACGAAGAAAAATCTCCTCCGCCAACTGTGCACGTTACTCTTCTGGTCGTACAAGATCTCGAAGCCAGGTCTAGCGCGAGTAGTACAAAATCTGGTGCTGTCAATCGAGAAAGCCTTAACGAGCTCAAAATGATTGGGATCAATCTTGATGCCATCCCGGGCTCCCTTGATCACGATCGCGACCGCGTTCCGGATAAAAGAAATTGACAGTTGCAAAAATGCAATCTCTCGGTTCGCGCAGTAACTCTTCAAAAACTCAGGGATGGGAAACCACAGCCCGCACTCAGTGAAGAAGACCTCGTAAACATAGAGATGGCCCTCCGGGCAGTTCCATGGACGCTCATCAGGGCTCGGTAGCGCGAGCTGCAAATTGTGGGGCATTTTAAAGAGGTCGTAAAAGTGAGCTATGGACCTGCTATTACTAGGGTACTTTCGACAACATGGAAGACGCACTCGCCATTGCCGTCCTAGCAGCTCTAGCGCGATCTTTGCGACGTATCAGAACTCTGTTACCTACAGCTAAGCCGGCAACTAGAGACCTAGGAGCGTGTTCCACGTCAACGCATTCCTTGTATGCAAGAACTTTCCCGCGGCGCTGACCTGAAGGATGGGGAATCACACTAAGGTTCAGAGAATCCGTAGGAAACATATCTTCAAGGTTCCGGACATCCTCCTCCGTAAGATCCATTAAGACACCTCCCCCCTCCGTTGGAGATCACCACGAAGGACAGCCCGCTCCAAATTCGTCGAAACCTCATGGTTTTTGTGGTTTTTAACCATGATATAAGAAGTCTTTTAGAGTCTTTTGATTTGTTTTCTAGATTGTTTTTGAGTCTTTACAGGTTTTTAGCATGGAAGGAGCAAAATGGAGCAATTTGGATGTTTTGGAGCATAAATCTTGAAGAATCAATTTGGTCTCGGATGAAAGCAGGAGCATCGACCGACACCAAGATAGGAGGCATCGATCGACACTCATCTCTGCCGACTCAAGACCCAAGTTTTGGAAAATTTACAAATCTGCCCCAAAGTTTTCCATATTTGCAACATAAGTCCCTGACGTGTTTTAGGACATATATATATAGTTTTTAGGTTTTCCAAACCCTTAAGTTTTATTCTATCAAGTTCTATTTTTCCTGCAACCCTGAGAGATTTTTGAGAGCTATTGGAGAGAGATCTGCTTTGTAGAAAAGAATTTCTAAACTCCTTCTTACTCTTTTTAATCTCTATTGCTTATTATTCAGAATCATGTCTTGTTCTTCATTAAACATGTCTGAGTAGTTTGCTTGTTAGGTTTAGGGTTTTTCACAGGGATTTTATGAATTATTAGATCTGATTATTTAGGATTCTTTATCTTGCTAGATCTTCATCTTAGGTTGTTCTTCATATTAATCCTTGATTGGCCATTTAGAATTAATACCTTAGGAAAATAAATTGATATGAGAATATAATTGTTTTCCTGATAAAACCTTTTGATGAGCAAAATTATTTTCTGGAAAGAGATTTGATTTAATAATTTTGTGAACAATATAAACCTGATTTTATTGCTGATTTTTAACCTAGAATTTTACAAAGAGATTTGGATTTTCTGGTTTTAAATTTAGATATTATTTGCAGTGAGAACTGATTTAATTTACAAAAGTGTTTAGAGTTCTAGATCTGTTCTTAATTGTTTGAATCCTAATTTATTGATTGATTTAATATTTCATAATTTCCTGAGAAATTCCCTAGGCCTAGCTTTTTGATCTCCTGAATTTACAACAGTCTTTAATATTAATATTTTGCATTGCTTTTGTTTTAATTTAATTTAATATGTTTAGCATAATTGAAAAACTCTATAATCCATTGTGTGTGATCTTGAGTCTCTGTGGAATTCGACCCCTAAGTACTGCAGTGATCTCTTAATTTGAGAGAGTAGCTCTAGGGTAAATTTGAGCATATCAAATTTTGGCGCCGTTGCCGGGGACTCTCTGATCTACCATTAGATTTGAGTTTTTGATTTTGTCTAAATTTTTCTTTTTATTTTTTTCTACTTACACGTTTTTGTTTTTTTTTTCTTCTCTTTGGTGTTTCAGGTGCATGCCTCCTAGACCTCACACAAGAAGCAACAAGTCTGGTCCTACTGTGAATTTGTCAAACCAAGAGTTAGGAAAACTTGAGCGTGAGAACAGAAAGGCAGCCAAATCTCTAAAGATGGTTAATACTATCATTCTGATGCGAGATGAGGATGGTGCTTTGAGGGATCAAGAGGGCCACTTGCGCAATGAGCAGGGCCAAAAGATTGATGTTGAGGGCGATGTGATTGCTGAAATTGCTGTTGTCGACGAACCAGCTGATGGTGTCGACGGTGTCGATCGACACCAACAAGAGGGTATCGATCGACACCCCCTTCCTGCAGACGGACGTGGAGCTGCCAACCACGTACAGAACCCAGTTCGACGACAGGAGCAAAACCGGGACTTGATCAGGACCATTGCTGACTACAACCGGGCTGATCTGGTGTATGAGAACCATTCTGCAATTGTTCCTCCACCATTCCAGAGGAATCTTTGAGCTGAAGCATGCTTACTTTCAACTAGTTGGGCAGAGACCTTTCTCTGCTTTGCCCAATGAGAAGCCCTTGGACCATATTGAGCATTTTGAGGATCTGGTGGCTAGCATCAAGGCTAATGGAGTGACTGAGGACTTCATATTCTGCAAGCTCTTCCCATACTCACTTGCAGGAGAGGCATCTCAGTGGTTGAAGCAGTTGCCAGCTGGATCTTTGACATCTTGGCAACAAGTCAAAGTGGCTTTCCTCAACCATTTCTATGATGATGCAATGTCAGATGAGTTGAGAGTCAAGATATCCACTTTCAAGCAAAGACCAGATGAAGCTTTCAAGGCAGCTTGGGTGAGATTCAAAGCTTATCAGAGGGACTGTCCACACCATGGTTTTTCAAGGGTACAACTGTTGAGTATCTTCTTCAGAGGGTGTGACTGGAAGTATCAGTTAGCTTTGGATGCTGCAAGTCATGGGAATTTCAAGACAAGAATGCCAGAAGATGCTGAAGTTTTGATTGAGAATTTGGCTTCTAGCAATAGCACTAAGGGAGCAGATGCTGAAAGAAAGAGATTGCATGGAGGATTTGATTCAAACCAGTTAGCTTTTGTTAATGCTAAGCTGGATTCAGTGCATAATCTCCTTATGGGTAAGAAATCTGTTCATTTTGCTGCTGAAGTTGAGACATATGAGCCAGAACCTGATCAAGGACACCAAGAGGAAGATGTGAACTATGTGTATGGGAATCAGGGACAGCGGTTTGGAAATCAGCAAGGCAATAGGCCTTACAGTGGGAACTCTTCAGGCTACACTTCCAAGCCAGAGTATCAGCAGCAACAACAGAACAATGGCTATACAAGGACATATGGGAACTCATCTTATCAGTCTCCACCTCCTAAGACTTCTTCTGATAGTAGAATGGAGGCCATGCTTGAGCAGCTTCTGCAAGGACAAGAGAATCTGACAGTGACATTCAATAGAAAGATTGACAATGTCTACACTGAGCTGAATGGGAAGATAGAAGCATTAAATGTTCATGTTAAGAAGCTGGAAGTTCAAGTTGCACAGACTGCTGGGTCTGTAAAAAGGCAAGAGAATTATCTTCCAGCAAGAACTGAGTCAAACCCCAGACATGCTTGCAATGCCATATCAGTGATAGATGAAGATGATGGTGAAATTTTTTCTGCAGAACAAGGAGAAAAATTGGCCAATCTGTCGGATCCAGATGATGGCATCGATCGACACCACCTGGGTGTCGATCGACACTCTTCTCAGACGGAACCAGAAGCTGCAAAATCTCAGGTTCCAACAGTTGAGAGGATCTACAAGCCAAAGGTTCCTTTTCCCAAGCCAAGAAAGTCTAAGCAAGAGATGGAGGAAGCTAGATGCAAGGCAATGATGGACAAGGTGATGATTGAGATGCCATTGATTGATGCAGTAAAGCTTTCACCACCACTCAAGCGCTATGTAAAGAGAATGGTATCCAATGGTTTGAGCCCTGAAGAAGGAGCACTGCTTACTAAGGATGTCAGTGCAATTCTGTTGAACCAGCCTGTTCAGAGGAAAAAGGAGAGAAAGCAGGAAGTGGTTGTCTCTAAGGAAGTGAGTGCAATCATTCAATGTAAGACTGCTAAGAAGTTACCAGATCCTGGAAGCTTTGTTCTTGATTGCTCTATCTCTACAGGAAGGTTTTCTCACTCACTTTGTGACCTTGGTTCTAGCATCAACTTGATGCCACATTCTGTTGCTGTGAGACTTGGGATGACAGAATTCAAGCCAACTCAGATTTCTCTAATCCTAGCTGATCGCTCCAGAAGAACTCCTGAAGGTGTTTTAGAGGACATTCCATTTAAGGTTGGAAACTTCATGATTCCCACTGACTTTGTGGTGCTGAAGTATGGTATAGAGCCTAAAGATCCTCTCATCTTAGGAAGATCTTTCTTGGCTACAGCTGGTGCAGTCATTGATGTGCAGAAGGGACACATATCACTGAATGTGGATGGATTGAGTATGAATTTTGAGATGGATAAGCCGAGGAGGGCTCCTACTATTGATGGACAGACTTTTTCTGTTGAAAAAGTTTCTGCAACACGAGCATCAGGCTCAGTGTCGATCGATGCCACCAAGAGGGTATCGATCGACACCCCTCCACGACCGAGACAAAGCTTGTCCAAAGTTGAAGCTCCAAGACAGAAACCTGTTCCCAAACAGAAGAGTCATCAATCCACACTCCAAAGCCCTCAGGTAAGGCAAAGGTACACCTCTCCTTCTCCTAAAATTCCTCCTATCATCAATAAGAATTTCAAAGAGACAAAAACTGTTTTGCAGTTAACCAAGCCACGAGATTATCGTAGAGCGCTTGTTTCTTCTGTTGATGATTTTGCAGGACATAAGAGAAGCAAAACCATCCCTAAATCCTGCCCTGGTCCTGTTCCTCACATCCTTGGCAGACCTCATGCACCTAAAGCTTATACACCACCTTGGATGAAGAGGACTTCACTGCCACGTTCTGATTCACCGGATGCCTGAGCTCCAACACAGTCAAGCTAATGACTGAAAACAAGCGCTTAGTGGGAGGCAACCCACTGGTAGGTTTTTCTTTTTCTTTTGCTTTTGATTTTTATTTATTTTATTTTATTTTTGCTTTCCTCTTACTTGATAACACTGGGGACAGTGTTGTTTAAGTCTGGGGGAGGTTAGTTACTAACTATGTTTTCTGTTTTTGAGTTTCAGTTATGTCAGTCAAAACCATAAAGTTTGAGTCAAATTTTTCAAAATTTTTCTTTTTATCTTTGGGAATTATGATCTTGACTAATGATTTCTCTTATTTGGCTAACACTCTAATGATTATTTGTTTATGCTTGATCTCAGAACTGAAGCTTAGAAAGCCTATGAGCCTTATCAACAATCCTGAAAACCCTTATTCAATGGATATCTGATTGATCTAACGTTGTCTCAACTTTTATCAGGATTTTAACCGGACTTAATCTCTTACTTTGGGGTTGGAAATCAGTGGACTAGACTTCTTCTTCAGGCCATATAAGACAGTGCAATTTTTCAAAGTATGTCTCCCCTCTCTCTTCCCTTCAGTGCTTTAAAAAAAAAAATCAGAAAAAGAGAATAAAATATGAGATGATTTTGATCAGTTTAGAGAGGTAGGTAAATTACCAGTGACCTCATTATTCTACTCTTGAGTCAAATGATCACACAAAGCTTGGAAGTGAGGGGTAGGTAAATTACCGATGACCCCGGTATTCGCTTACACCTTTGATTAGAAAAAAAAATAAGAAAAGAGAGAAAAGAAAAAAAATGGAAGTGAGAAAAGGGAGAGGAAAGGAGATGTAAGAAGAATGTCTTGGCCTGAAGAGAGTCCATATGTCACTGATCAATACACCCAAGGTAAGAATTCACCTTATTTGTGCTTTAATATTGACTAATGAGATGACAATGGAGATTTCAGATATTCCAAAGGATTGTGGGATTTGAGTAAGGAATGTTGATGCTTATCATGGTTAAGTATAAGTAGTAAGTTCTTGAGTTAGGTAAATGAAAAGTGTGAATAAGAATCATCATGCAGTTGAGTGAGTTCCCTGTTTTCAAACCTCTTTCATATGTCTAAGCTTATGTTTTGCTTGAGGGCAAGCAAAGGCTAAGTCTGGGGGAGTTGATATATCATGGTTTTTGTGGTTTTTAACCATGATATAAGAAGTCTTTTAGAGTCTTTTGATTTGTTTTCTAGATTGTTTTTGAGTCTTTACAGGTTTTTAGCATGGAAGGAGCAAAATGGAGCAATTTGGATGTTTTGGAGCATAAATCTTGAAGAATCAATTTGGTCTCGGATGAAAGCAGGAGCATCGACCGACACCAAGATAGGAGGCATCGATCGACACTCATCTCTGCCGACTCAAGACCCAAGTTTTGGAAAATTTACAAATCTGCCCCAAAGTTTTCCATATTTGCAACATAAGTCCCTGACGTGTTTTAGGACATATATATATAGTTTTTAGGTTTTCCAAACCCTTAAGTTTTATTCTATCAAGTTCTATTTTTCCTGCAACCCTGAGAGATTTTTGAGAGCTATTGGAGAGAGATCTGCTTTGTATAGAAGAATTTCTAAACTCCTTCTTACTCTTTTTAATCTCTATTTCTTATTATTCAGAATCATGTCTTGTTCTTCATTAAACATGTCTGAGTAGTTTGCTTGTTAGGTTTAGGGTTTTTCACAGGGATTTTATGAATTATTAGATCTGATTATTTAGGATTCTTTATCTTGCTAGATCTTCATCTTAGGTTGTTCTTCATATTAATCCTTGATTGGCCATCTAGAATTAATACCTTAGGAAAATAAATTGCAAAACCTTTTGATGAGCAAAATTATTTTCTGGAAAGAGATTTGATTTAATAATTTTGTGAACAATATAAACCTGATTTTATTGCTGATTTTTAACCTAGAATTTTACAAAGAGATTTGGATTTTCTGGTTTTAAATTTAGATATTATTTGCAGTGAGAACTGATTTAATTTACAAAAGTGTTTAGAGTTCTAGATCTGTTCTTAATTGTTTGAATCCTAATTTATTGATTGATTTAATATTTCATAATTTCCTGAGAAATTCCCTAGACCTAGCTTTTTGATCTCCTGAATTTACAACAGTCTTTAATATTAATATTTTGCATTTCTTTTGTTTTAATTTAATTTAATCTGTTTAGCATAATTGAAAAACTCTATAATCCATTGTGTGTGATCTTGAGTCTCTGTGGAATTCGACCCCTAAGTACTGCAGTGATCTCTTAATTTGAGAGAGTAGCTCTAGGGTAAATTTGAGCATATCAACCTCTCTCACGCGCACGATAATGATCATCTCCGAGCTCCTCTGGAACATCGCCAAAGACATAATCTCCTGAAGCCATGGCGTGCGACCGTGTGACCTTGCAAAACCAACCAAACAATCGTCAGTAATGAAACATCAAAACGCATCGAAAACGCCATGCTTCTACAGACAGATCGACCGCGTACCGATCATCGCACGGCACGAACAACATATTGCGATCAATCATATTTATATCCTCGTATCCTCCATGACCGTACGCAAGCAATCGCACACGACCGCAAGCTCACATACATCATCATATATCCAGTGACAACGACCTCGCTGTCGTATCGAGTGACGGCGATCTTGACAACGTGTCCAGTAACGTTGACCTCACTAATGTATCCCGTAGCGATGACCTTGCCAACGCATCAGCACGCCAAGTCTCGACCTCGCCACTATCTTGAGATCGCCAACTCTTGGACTCGCCCTTATCTTAAACTCACAACTCTCGAGCTCGCCAATCTCAGGCCCATAGCTCTCGATCCCGTCAATCTCAACCCCGTAACTCTAGAGTTCGTCACTCTCTAGCTTGGCAGTTCTTGAGCTTGCCGCTCTTGAGTTCACCGGTTCTCGAGTAAGCTTGAGTAAGCCTCAAATACGCCTTCACACCTCCGCACAAACCGATACATCAGAACAAGTCTCGAGCACGCCAGGACCATGAACGAGGACGTTGGAGCAAATCGTCCATACACCATTTAAACGATTATCGCAATCTCATCCATGTCATGCCAATGTTTCGCCAGCACACCAATAGCCTCCACGAGCTCCCACTCCAGTACTCGCCAACCTTGAAGGTGTAGGCGCCAACTTTCACGCCGTGACCCATTATCGTCTGCTACGGCGCCATCAGCGGCGACGAACATGGAAACGCAACATAGATCCACAAGCACCCAGACTTCCGCACCAAGCATACCTCCATACCAGCACCAAGAACATCTCGTGAGAAGCCTGTGACCTAGAGGAACAGCGCACCATAACCTAAGTGAGGCAAAGCTCGGCTCTGTGGGACATCGATGTGGCAAGTGGCGTATGGACCGATATGCCTAACGGTCTCGGTCAGATCTGGCGAAAAGGAGCCATAACGCGATGAGGAACTGGAGGAAAGATAGGAGCTGATGGTAGCGCAAGTCAGACTGGCCATGACTGACGGAGAAGTTACAAAGCTGGAGGGCGTGTCCGGAGAAGAAGCGGCGGAGCCGGCGGGCGCGCTCAGCGAGACCATAGACCACACAAGCAAAAATTGACAAGTAAAGAGATAAGGGAGAGATAAATTACCTTTTGGGAAGAGTAGAAAGTTAGAAGTAAAAAATAAGTCAAGGAAACATATTTATATTGGAGGACCAACGCGTTGACCGAGGTAAAATGGAAAACCCTAGTTTTTAGGCTATCTACTCTTCTTGCGTCTTGGGAAACGTGCAGAACACACAAAGTCCTCGTTTAAGGCCCGTGATGTCTCGAAAAACATGCGTAACACACTATTCATCCTGGAACTCTCCGGATGTCTCGAAAAATGTGTGAAATGTACTATTCATCCTGGAACTCTCAAGATGTCTTGAAAAACGTGTGCAACGCACTATTCACCCCAGAACCATCCGGAAGGTCCTTAAGCTCCTGAAATCTTCTGTTCATCTTGCAAGACGGACCGAGAGAAACAGGACTGTTCCTGACAAGCTCAAGCAAGCCATCGCTCATTGGACTTGGGGGGACCATTGTTGGATATGGGCTTCACCCCCAAAATTCTAGGAGGCCCAAACAGAAGATTCTTAAGAGTTTTAGGGCCTAAAGTAATGGATCTGGCCCATTTTGCCATAGGGACAAAATCGTCATTTACAGAAGAGACAGGAGAGACCCTAGGTCAATGACCCACTATAAATACCAGATGTCGTTGTCAAGGCTATGGATCCGAAATCTTGGCAATCAGAGAGAAAAGGGCAATTTTTCTCGTATTAACTGTGCTTGGAACTTTGATTGCATTTTTTGTAAACTCTCACTTCAATTCTACGTTAATAAAAAGGACCAGCTCCGATTTATCCACATTAATATTCGTATTACTTTTATTGTCGATTCCTTACATCAACAAGGACTAAAGACTTGCTGATCAAGTGTACTACATAATTACAGGATATACAGTTTACATATTTAGATGATATGATTTGATCCTCTACATCTCCCTCAAGATGGTGGGGCTCTTGACACACCAATCTTGGATGTCACTGAGTTGAAAGGAGCATGAATCAGGGGCTTTGTTAATGCATCCGCTAATTGATCATTGGTGGAGACATGGAGATTGCCAGCGGTGATTTGATTACGGATGAAATGGTAGTCTAACGCCAAATGTTTCATCCATGAGTGAAACATGGGATTAGCACACAGATATATCGCGCCAACGTTTTCGTAGTATATCACAGGTGGAGATTTGAGGTGGAACCCAAGTTCTATAAGTAAGGAACATATCCAACGGACCTCCGCGGATGTGTTAGCCACAAAGCAATGCTCTGCCTTAGTGGATGATCGAGAAACACTTTGTTTTCTTCTGGGATGACCATGAGACGAGATTCTTACCAATGTAGACTATGTGAGTGTGAGTGGAGACGTAGTCATCACGATTACCAGCCCTATCAGCGTCAGAAAAGGCATGAACTAAAGGGATGTTGCGACGATAAAAGAAGATGCCATGACTTGCGGTTCCTTCCAGATAGCGAAGTAGTCTCTTGGTGGATTGCCATTGATCAGAGATGGTTTATGCATGAATTGCGATAATCGGTTGACAGCATAGGAGATATATGGCCGGGTGAGGGACATATGTTGTAAGCTGCCAACAACTGTGCGATACTCAGATGAATTAGAGAGAGTTGTACAAGAGTATAGAGACAGTTTTGGTGATGTTGCCATTAGAGTGGTGATCGGTTTTTCATTGATCATGTTGTGACGAGTGAGAAGATCAAGAATGTATCAACGTTGAGTTAAATGAAGACCATGTGGGATTCGTCATGCTTCTAGACCGAGAAAGTAATGTATATCCTTGGGGTCTTTGATGCTGAAATGTTGTGCGAGGGATTGAAGAGTCTGTAGGAGGAGAGTGTTGTTGTTGCTAGTGACGATTATGTCGTCAACGTAGACTAGAATGTAAAGTAGCCCAGTTCCACAATGGAGAATCAAAAGAGAATCAACCGCCAAGGAGGTTTGAAACCTGCATAGAGGAGAAAATGTTTGAGTTCCTTATCCCAAGCTCTCGGAGCATGTTTGAGGCCATATAGTGCCTTATGGAGCCGACGAACGTGATTTGGGTGAGTGACATCGACAAAGCCTTGCAGTTGCTTGACATAGACCTCCTCTGTTAATGACCCTTAAAGAAAGGCGTTGTTAACATCAAGCTGTTTGATTGGCCAATCAAAGGTGATAGCGGTTTGAAGAACAATACGTTGAGTAGTGGCCTTAATCACTAGACTAAAAGTCCCAGTCTAGTCGATGCCCTTCAGCCGGAAAATCCATTTCATATCGATGACGTTTTGATCCGGAGATGGAGAAACCAGAGACCAGGTAAAGTAACGGATCTGGGAGTTGAACTCGTCAAACATGGCAGCTCACCATTTGTCATCGGCAAGGGCTTGTGTCACTGTGCATGGTTCGACAGCAAGTTGGGAGATGAAAAAAGCCTATTTGGAATTGGGTTTGAAAATCCCTTTCTTGGCTCTAGGTTCCATGGCATGATGATTTTCGTGTGGTGGTGGTGGACGAACCGCTACCGGAAGAGATATAGTGTGGGAGGCAGATCGATGAAGGAAAAGGGTTGTTCGGTGGACTTGATGGTGTTGT
Source organism: Camelina sativa (assembly GCF_030686135.1). NCBI lineage: Eukaryota > Viridiplantae > Streptophyta > Magnoliopsida > Brassicales > Brassicaceae > Camelina > Camelina sativa. The sequence continues at coordinate 28,829,184 of NC_141899.1, read as the reverse complement.
TGGGCTTTGTCATAATGGGTCGGATTGAGATGGTGGGTCTGTCTTAGCAGGGATCAGCGAGAGAGCGTCATGGAGTGATGGTGTGGAGGTTGTCGGCGATGGTAAGTGATCTGAGCCCATGGTTAGTGAAGGAGGCAGCAGGACATCTACGAGCGGTGCTGCAGTGAGCAGAACTTCCATCAATAGAGGAATCCAGTCGACGATTGGCTTAGAGATAGTGGGCATCACAGAAAAGGTATGGAATGGAAAACGGTTTTCAACAAATTGGACATGGCGAGAAACATATTAGCGTTAACTTGAGGGATCTAGATATAAGAAGAAGCTTTGGGTGAGAGAGTAACCGAGAAAGAAACATGGAGTATATCATATTTCGAGTTTGTGTGAGAGATATGGTCTAAGCCATGGAAACTAGAGGGCAGTCAAATTTTTTTAGTTGGAATAGTTAGGTGGTGTGCTAAAGAGACGGTGAAACGGAGATGATAGAGAGAGGAGTGAAGTGGGAAGACTGTTTATGAGATAGCAGTGGCAAAGACGTAAGACCAGTAGGTCGTTGGAATGTTTGCTTTGTGGAGGAGGGAAATACCAGTTTCAACGATGTGGCAATGGTGTCTTTCAGCGAGACCATTATGTTCGGGTGTGTGTGGAGCAGACATGAAATCATGTAGAGCATTTAATTCTCCATTGTTGTGTGAGAAGGGAGTACCAATTTTTGTTTGAAAGCGGTTTTCGTGAGAGCTTTGAATCTTATGAAGGTTTCTTTGACAAGTGATTTCAGTTTTAGTTGATAGAACCAGGTATATCGAGTGAAGTGGTCAACAACAATTAGATATTTTTTGAAGCAGTCAATGGAGAGAATTGTAGAAGTCCATAGGTCAGTAAAGAGAAATTGCAGAAGTCGTCTGGGGAGATGGAGGTTTGAGAAAAGGCTAGTTTATGACTTTTATTTGAAAAGCAATCAACGCATCACAAAGGTTTGGATAAAGAATCAAAGAATGGTAAAGAAAAATTTGAAACAACAGTTTTAAGAATGGGAAGAGAAGGATGCCCAAGTCTGGAGTGCCAATCGGAGACTGAAGTCTTTAATGTGGGAGTCGTAAAGTAGGATGATGCAGCTGCTTTCGGAATTGGCCACTCGTAGAGTTCATGCTTAGTCCTTTCCTGTAGTATTTGGGTCCCCGGGCTGCGTTCCTTTGCCTGAAAGGAAGCCAGGAAAATTTTAACAAACACGTTATTGGCATTGCATAAGTGATAAACCGAGATCAAATTCTTATGGTTATTTGGCACATGAAGTACATTGGTAAGAGAGAGTGAACATGTTGAATAAGGAAGAGAAATGGAATCCATATTGAATATGGGAATACCAGTTCCATCACCGATGAGATCTTCATCGCCCCTATTGTACTGCTAGTTAAGAGACAAGTTGGCTAGATCAGAGGTGATGTGGTGAGTGGAGCCTAACATTACTTTCAACAAACTCAAGATTCTTGTATATCCTTGTTTTTAACATCAAAAAATTTATATCACTCTCTTGTCTATTATACTCTACATGCGACCTCCACACTTAAAACGCATGATGGCTTTCTCGCACATTATATCCTGCCAAACTAATCCAAAGAAAATAAATAAATTAATAATACTTCTACTTTTACTCGTTGTACTACATTTATCAGTATTAACAGTTTTACTAGTATTCCCAGTTTCACCAGTTTTACCTTATCGCGATAACTCAAAATCGAGTCGAATCTGGGAGCTCGTTCTAATCTCTACAATTCACTGCAATTCAACCGTAAAATCCATTTTTATCAACTAATAGCTCAGTCGACCCATAAACCATGGTAAAACAACCAATTTCCTAAGCATCTCAAGCAAAATCCAATTTAAATTTTAAAATTCCAAATCCTAATCCAATTCAATTATTCTTATTTTTTTTTGAAGAATGCACCTGCATTATGAAGGAGAGCTTGATACAACTCAAAAATGTGAAGATTCGGCACAATGGAGAGCTCCGACGAAGAATCGCCAGCGGCGGAATCAACGACGACGAGTAGAGCAGCGAGCTCGATTGTTTTATTTTTCCTTTTTCATGTTTTTAACTTTTTTTTTTGTTAATATCAAATGTTAATAATGGGGAAAATGAATTGAGGGGTAAAATCAGGATATCACATTAGCTTAAATGAAATAGAGGTTCGAAGAATAGAGAAGGAGATAGGAGATTATAATCTTTACCTAGGGGACTTCTGAAATGATTGCTCTTTGAGATGATGACTCAACTATATAATGAAAACATGAAATTTACATGAGTCTATAATGAGTGCAGAAAGAGATTTTCAAATTTACTAACACCTGCACACAAATTTCTTTTAAAGAGAACCAAGTCGTGTGGTCCTTATAAATTTTATAAGTGATTTGATTTGTGAGTATGGCAAAAGTTGATCATTTCATTTTAGGATGAAATGTTAGAAAGGATGAAGAGTTATTTCTAACATATAATTTTTTTTTCACTACAAAAATTAGTAGAAACGGTGTATTCCTCCAACCTACAACACCTGATCCGTCAGACCTTAAGCATGATAAACGAATATCTGTTAAATTTTTGTTGGATAGCTTGAACGAATCTGTATGTGGAAATCGTGGCTTGAGAGTGGGAACAATTTAGAGACCAATAATACCCAATTTCTTTTTTTTTTTTTGCATATCAATAGGAGAAGAAATAATTGCATCTATAAAATCTATTTGGTAGATTCTTATTGATTAGGTGACTTGTGAGTTATAAGATACATGATACATTTGAATTTTGTGTTATATTTTCAATGAAATTTCAGGTATATACTTTGGAAACTGATGGATTTTGTTTTGAGTATATATAGTAAATGACTTTAGATTTGAAAATAATTAACAAAATCACTATGAGTCACTGGATGATTATTTGTTTCTCGAGTTTGCCCTAGCCGCTTCTCTCTCTGGCACAATCCCCAATGCGTCGTTCCCCAGCAGCATGAAATCCGATCGGTGCCGTTGGGACTTTGGTTCCTCACTCTCGTCTCCTCCTCTTTTTCTCTCGATTGTGTTGTTTGCTGTTCTGGTTATGGATCTGTTTGAATTCACCGGAGGTTCATCAATTTCTCAATTTGCTACTATGGCAATACTCCAGCTTCATCCTCCTCGCCCCTCCTATCTCAACCGATGGGTCTTCTCGGTGAGCTGCTTCTCTCGAGTCCCCTGCCCGTTGATGTCAAATTTGAGATCTATGAAGCCCTTTTAGCTTTGTCATTAGTCGATCATACTACTTTACTTCGAAGTCAGATTCTACACCTCCTCAATCCTCGGATATCCATCCACTCACCAAGTGTTTTGCTTGGATGCGTTTGGACGAGAGCTCTATGTTGACATTGGAGCTGAGCAAGATTCGAACGAAGGATTGCGACCCCGGTAGTTCTCTTCATCAGCTCAGGTCTGGTACAAAACTCATTTTATCCACACGTAGCTTATCATTGTGTCGATCCTTGGAACCAATTGTCTAAGGACTGCATTGGGAAAAGAACCAACCGTTATTGCTTTGTTGTTATAAAATAATTTTGTGAACCCTATGTTTAGAACTACATAGTTTTACCCATCAGGAATGCCAACGTTTGAAGAAACTTGACATTATCACCTCAGTTCATTGTAATTATGGTTACTGATGCTTCTCGATTCTGCTCTATTCGTCTCATCTAGTAATTGAATCACATTTTTTGCTCCCTTGAAACTTTCGGCTAGTTACCCGAAGCTTGAAGAAGACCAGCATTATGATCTCCTCTCCAAGGAGATGTGATTACCGAAGCTTCCTCAGCTTTTTTTCCATATCTCCCATGTGTATTGAACCTTGTCAATTACTTTGTATCAAAACCAGGGACCGACTCTTTTAGCATCAGCTCCTATCCAGTTGATGTACATATATTTCACCCTGTTTAGGCATGATTTTCATCTCTTTTGCATAGTCTAGTAGCTAGTTTTGTCATTTTTAGTAGTTTAGCCAATGTTTGTGCATTAGAGTAGTTTCTGCATTGCATTTGCATTTTTACAGGCATAAATAGGTGAATTGGATCTTATGGAGCATGGCAGTGAGCTGAGGAAGAAGAGGATACACCTAGTGGAGCAGATCAAGGTTGGAATGGAAGAAAGATAAGGTTTTGAGGCCACTCTACCAGCCCACTCGACCAGACACTCGACCGTGTGCAGAGATGGACTTGACCAAGTTGGAAACAAGAGAAAAAAGCCACTTGACCATGCACTCGACCAAGCACATGGTCGAGCACCTCCAGCCGCCTTAGTATTTTGTCTGTTAGCTAAATCAGGGCTTCCTTCCCTTCCTATAAATATCCCTTGTACTCTATGGCCGCCCCCAAGTCTGAAAATATCTAGAGCCTAGTGAGTCATCAAGTAAATCTAGTTTTTGCTCTTTTTGGTATCAAGTACATTTTTGCATCATCTTCTATTTTTTCCAGATTTTCAGACTCTTGTAAACCTTATAACTTTTGATCTGTTAAGAATCTGAGTTTGCTTCTTTGTATTAAGTTGTAGATCTCTCTCTTATCTTTCTAATCATGCTTGTTTCATCATTTTCTGAGTTTGAGTTCATCATCATCATGATTTGTTCATCTGAGTAGTGAGCTAGGGTTCTAGAGATGGATTAGGCTGGTTTAAAGTTATGGTTGCTTAGACTGATCAAGCTTTGTTTGTTTACAGATCTCTTCCAGATTAGAGTTAGGTTGGTAGATAAGACTTTTGCTGGAGATTATTGTGCCTAGCCTAAGAGATTAGTTGTCTAGGGTGGTTTTTGACAAATAATGATATGGATCTTTAATGCTTGTTTATCCATGTCTTAGCTAGTGAGAACTAGGTCTAAGAGTATTTAAACCTGATTACTATTGTCATGAGAGTGGATTAGTAAGTTTATGAGGTCATTGTCTAGAGATAACTCATGTTGATTGAGGTTTGTTGATCAGTTTAGGTAGTCATAGCTTGAGACTAGCCCATGAATCTATCTCTAGGAGCCTACTTTGTTTATTGATTGTCTGTTATTGCATCTTATCATGTTTAATTACATTATGATCTGTGTAAGTTGTTGAAATTTCTGTTGTTCTTCGTATCAAGTCACTCGACCTAGCAAACGGTCGAGTGCTTGTTCGCGCACCATCTGGGTTGCTTGTTTTACATTCTGTTCATGCAGTGCATCTCTATAGTTTCATTTCATAGCTCTTGTCTAGTTCTTGTTCTTCTACTAGCCTGGTACAAGTGTCCGTTGGAAACCTTGTTATTAGAGTCACCTAGGAAAGATCCCTTTGAAAGAGTTGAAATAGAGGAACCCGCCATTATGATCCTGCCCCTATGGAGCGGTGATTACCGGTGTCCCATCAGATTGCTCCCTTCATCTCTCATGTTTACTGAGCCCTTTAGATCTCCCCTTATCAACTTCTTGAAGTCCCCTCATATATGTTTGATGAATTGTGGCATTATGATCTCAACTCCAAGGAGTAGCGGTTACCTCAAATTCTTCAAACAAAGGCCAACGATCCACAAAATAATGCAGCCAGCCCTCTAGTTGCAGATAAGAAGAGCCCTTTCAACCTTGTTCGAACCATTGGCAAAGCCTTACTTTGTGTAGACTTTCTCACTCCAATGAGATTTCCAGCTTTGGCCTTTCCAATGCTGCTCCGTCTTTGAGTCAAGAAAGTGGCCTTCTCTTCATCCATTGACTTGCTCTTGGAAAATGTGTCAATACTTCTTGACCTCACAAGTTCCAAAATGATAGATAGTATTTGGTTCATAGCTCTCAAGACCCTACTATCGATTGCTACTATCTATCTTTGTATCCTTGTTGTTTTTAGCTTTGGGGAATCTCCCTCTCTGTTATTGTTTAAACAATTCTCCTTGTTTGTATGTGTAACACCCGTGAACTAGAATCCCGATTTAGGGGGTGCATCGATCGATGCAGGCTATGCATCGGTCGATGCAAGGTTTGGTTTGTGCGGAACGATTAAGTGAAATGCTTGTTTTGCGTCTTTTTGGGTTTGGAAACCCTGAGGCCGAGTATTTAAGCCAAAGACTCGACGACACTTACTCCTTTAGCCACCTTTGTCGTTTTCTAAGAAGGAGAAAGAGGAGAAAAGTTCTGAAAAGGTTTCCTTTGAGGTTTTGTGATTTTTTGGTGTCGTTGTTTAGTGTTTTATTTTGTGGGAGTGAAGATCTGTGATTGAGGATGTGTTGGGGGCTTGCTGTGGTGTGTTTTCGTGTTTGTAGAGTCAGATCTGTTATTTGCAAGGTGAGTGCATGACCATGGCTTATTTGAATATGAGATCTCTAAGTTATTTGCGTTTCTCTGTGATTTAGGGATTGCTTTCCTTGTTTGTTCTGATTTTTGTGTGTCCCCGTGACTTGTTTGGTTGTGGATGTGTTCATGGGTTAATTGTGGTGATGGAGAACGAATCTTGACGAAGACGGCGTTTCGTAATTGACGCTAGGGCAACTGCATTGATCAATGCAAAGAGTGCATCGGTCGACGCAGTCGCGAGGATTCACGAACAATCGTTACGATGCATCAGTCGATGCAAGGAGTTCATCGGTCGATGCAGCTAGGGATTTGGAGGAATTGCATCGGTCGTGGAAAGGTGTACATCAGGCGACGCGAGGAGCGATGCATCATTCGATGCAAGGTGTACATTAGTCGATGCTGGGGAAGTTACATCGGTCGACACAAGGCGTGTGTCGGTCGATGTAGTCCTCAACCGACGACGGTTATGTGTGCTTTGTGGTTTGGTTGATTATGATTTATTTTTGAGTGTTGTTTGTGCTTGGATTTCTTATTTCTTGTGTGTATACCTCAGTAGATGGGAGGATTGCCTCACTAAGTATTTCTTATAATACTTACGCCTCTCTTTTGTGTTGTGGCGCAGGAAAAGGCAAAGTGTTATCGTGCAATCATGACAATGAAGAGAAGGATGTTCTAGAGGCTTGATTGATTGTGGTCTAGCTATTGTTAGGTTGCTAGAGTTAAGTCACTAGAGCATTGTAGGATGCCGGTGATTGCTTCATGACATTGTTGGTTTTGGTTTATTAGAGATTGAATTATATGATTTAATAATTAAATTATTTGTTTGATTATTTGGTATTGTTTATGTTATATGCTGATATTGAGTGTTGCTAGGTTGTTAGTGGATATGGGACCACTAGAGATTTATAAATAATGATAATAAAAAATGGGATGGGTTGTTTCAGTATGTTGCCTTTTATTCTAATAGAATGAAAACACATGTTTGTCCAAAAAAAAAACTATGAGTCATTGTAGCATTCTCTGTTCTCAATGACAATTACAAATATACCCTAATATCTTATTCCCCTTTGAATCATCTCATTTCAACTTTTTACAGAACCAAATGTAGCTCTTTGCACTTCCGATTTCTCCCTCTCTGACATCAAAAATATATTTTTTCCAATGAAACTCTCTCATCCTATATCATTGGATCTCAGACTTGATGTTTCTCCCATTAGCTGGTGATGTCTCCCTATTTTACACCTTTTAAGGCATCTTTTTAGTCACGTTTTGCATTGTATAGAGTCCAACCTTAGCATTTTTAGGTCTTTAACCTTAGATATTTGCATTTTGGTTGTTTAGGGTGTTGCATTGTTGCATTTTGGATGAAAACCGGTGCTTTAGAGCCTTAAAAGAGCAAGAATGAGGAGTAACCCAAGCATGTACTCGATGGTGTGATCGTGCAAGAAGAACAATCTAAGGCCTTAACCCGATCAAGCAGATCTAAGCTCAAAAGGAACTACCCGAAACCCAGCCTGAGGAGTTGCTGGACCCTAGCCACATGTCTTCAGATGATGGCTGTGTGGCTAGGTCAAAGGATTTCCATATATAAATCCTTTCCAACTTTCTCTTAGTATAACGGGCCATACACGACAAAGAGAGTGAGAGCTACACAGAGAGATTGAGAGCCGATTTTAGTTTATTACAAGCTTACTTAGGATTTCTTATACTCTATTTTTACAACTCTTTTACATTGGTTCTGTATTACGTTTTGTTCCTTTTCAGTACATCATCTATTTTCATTCGATGCAATTCTTATTTGTTTATGTTTTCATATCGATTATGATGAGATCTGAGTAGTGAACTAAAGTTTCTAGGGATGGGATAAGCTATTACGTATTCTTAATCGGTTAGGATGTTTTAGCTTGATTGATTCTATAAAAATTCCCTTCTGGATTGGTGTTCTTAGTGCTAGTTTCAAACCGAGAGGTTGAGATTAAATCCTAGGCGTTTCCGCACCGAGAGGTGTAAGATTAAATGCCTGAATTAACTAATGGCAGAGATTTATTCACTTAGCCTAAGAGATTAGATGAGTAAGTAATTTATTGACAATAGTGAATCGGATTGTAATGCCTGCTTAGTCATGTTTTTCTAACGAGAGTTTGGTAAGAAAGTGATTATGGTTGATTGTTTCTGCCATGAGAGTGGATTAGCAAGCTTTAGAAATTCATTGTCTAGGGAATAGTTTGCTTGAGGCCTGTAAAACAATCTAGATTGATTAGGAATACTTATGAACCGATTACCCCATCCTTAGAAGCTTTCGTATATGGATTGTTAAGCTTTTATCCCTAACTCGACCACCAACCCGATCTGGTACTTGATCATCAACATCGTGTGGTGCCTCGAGTTAGTCATCATTTTGTTCTTATTTTCTTGTCACCCGATCACCTACTTGGTCTGGTACTCGATTGCTTACATCGTGTATCTCGGTCGTGTAGTTCTTTGTTTTTTTTTTTTTCTGTTCATTCTAGGTTGTTAGACAAAACCTCTTTTATTGTTTGGCCTGACTTGCATAGTTCTGATTGCATTCTATATACTAGCATCCAACCATTTGGATTGATAACCATTTGTACTCCAACTGCATAGGGAATGGATACCTTGGATGAAAATCCTACTATCAGCTGGCATAAAATTCGGTGAGAGTAGATCTCAATATTAAAAAACACATGTATTTTAAAGCTAAAACATGTTATTAAAACGGGTAGATTTACATAATACATATATTTATCAATATTGCATGTTATTCAACAAACTTACATGACTTTTTGAAATAACTTAACACATCATTTCAATATTTCATGCTATTAATAATCATAATCTATATTTTAAATATATTTATCACTAAATCATGTTATTTGACATAATCACATTAATATTTCAAAATGAATCAACATTTTTATCAACATTTCATGCTTTTTATACAAATACCACCACCATCGACAACATATCTCACCACGCCAAAAATATCAATACTGAATCTCACTAAATCCAGCCATTGTCTTATCAACACCAACCTCAGAAACTTCAATCTACTACCATCACGTCTTATCAATACCAACCTCACAACCTTCGATCTATCACCATCACCATCAACACTGAATCTCACTACTCTAATCCATCACCACCACCATCACCAGATTTATAATCTTCCATTACTATCACTAGATCTTTTTCTCCACATTTCTCTCTCTTTGAATTGCAAGCTGAGAATTCAAAAAGGATAATTTGGTCATAAATCTCTTTTTTACTTGTCTGTCCATAGTCATTTTCCAACAAAAATAAATTCATAATTATTATCTTAACATAGTCTTCTACTAATATTGCCCTTTTTCCTTTTAATAATATAGACTGTTTGTAATGACGCGTAACCAGAAGTACCTACCAGACGGAGAAGATGTGTCTGAAGGACGTAAAATGCCCCGGGAAGACGGAGGAAAGAAAATCTCGAACAACGAACGAGTGACTTGCAGAAGAAGTTACCGAGTCTTGAGATGATCCAAGAAGAAATTGGCCGTGAAAAAAGGGTCAAGGAGACGTAAAAAGACCATGGGAATGGAATGTTCGCGTACCAGCCGAATGGTCGAGATGCCACAAGTCATGGACGAGGGGTTCGGAGACGGACGAGGAAGTCCAAAGTCATGGATGAGAGGTCCGGGGACGGACAAGAGAAGCGGAAGTCACGGTCGGAGGGACCGGGGGTGGAAGAGGAGATAAGCCGCAAATGTACGGTTTTGAATTTGCGGACAAGCGCGGGAGCTTGGGATGCAAGAGAGACGCAGAAGGACAAGGAAGTAGAAAGGTCTCTCTGCATGCGAGAGAAGTGCCACGTGTCGCGCGATTAAGTGGTCTCCGCCAAGGAGTGAGATGCACGAGCGAGTGAGTGAGAGTGGGGAAGGATTACATGCAGAATTCTTGCCATTTGTCAAGCCAAAATCGCCACCTGCCCAGCGAGAGAGTTGAGTGAGAGGGCTTATAAATAACCCTCATTCCTCTCATTTTCGACACAAAAACTCTCTCAACACCCAAAATCTACCAAATTTTTCTCTCAAACCTTTGAAGAGAAAATCTGTTGATTTTCGACCGAGGAGAAGGAAGAAGGAAGAGATCTAGAAGAAGGTTGAAGCTTGAGAGCTAGTGGAGGTGCTGTCAGATCGGCATGGTGTGATGTGGTGTGGTGAAGCTTAATCGGCCAAGATCTACAAGCTAAGGTGAGTTGAGGCTTTGGTTGTAGATGTGTTGTGAGGTATTTGTGATTTTTTTGTGAAGAGCAAGTTGGGGATCTTGCTTAAGGAGGTGCATTAGCTCTCTAGCTCATGCATCGGCCTTGTCGAGTGGTTGATTTTCCTTTTTGTATGTAGATCTAGAAGATTGCATGTAGACAAGAGAGATTTTTGGGGTTTTTATGCAATCTTGGGGTAGATGTGCATTTTTCTCAAACTAGATGCAAGTGTGAAATGCCTCGCGTGCTAGATTTCAAGGGTTTTATGCATTCTTGGGGGAGAATGACATTTTTAAAACTAGCTGCAAGTGAGAAATTCCTTGCATGCCTAATTTTTGGGGTTTAAGAATTTTTAAAATGGAGGAAATTAATTTTAAAAACTAACTGCAAGTGTGAAATGCCTCGCATGTTGGGTTTGGGGTTAAAGAAGAGTCATGAATAATTAAAATTAATTACTTTAATTTTTGCATGAGTGGTTGAGGTGGTTAATGCCTCGTAGACTGGGTGAGAAATCGATTCATCAGAGGGAGTATTTTGGTAAGGCCATGTGAAAATCTCCGGGATGGAAAGAGCCGTATAAAAGCCCCAAAATTGAGTGTAGTTCCTCATGAGTTTGGATGTGAGACCAGTCTACGGGATGGGCTGTTTTGGTGAGGCCATGCGAGAATCTCCGGGATGGAAAGAGCCGCATGAGGGCCCCAAAACTTGAGAAAAATATTCCCATGGACTTGATGTGAGATCGGTCATGGTGAATTATTTTTGTGAGTCATGCGAGAATCTCCAGGAAGGAAAGAGCCGCATGCATGTGTGAAAGTGGAAAGAAGTATTAAATTAAAATGTGGAGAAGTTAATCAAAATTTAATTTGGGGTTGGCTGCATGTTAGGATTGCATGCATGTGTAGTTATCTTAAGTTGCATGTGTATTTATTTCGTTGCATCTTAAGTTTTGTGTGATTGCGTGATTGATTGATTGTTGTTGCTTGCTTGACTACTTGCTTGTGTGCTTGTTTTCTTTCTTGCTTTGTGTGTTGTGTGTGCTTAATTCTTTGTGTGGTTAGACATATAATTGAAGCAAGTTCTAGCTAGTGCTTGAGTCGGAGTCTCAGTTCGTAGCTAGAATTTGATCTCTGGTCCCATCATGTGTTGAGATTGTCCGGTGAGCTAATCCAGAGGGATCTCATGGCAGGACAATATTCGGTGTCTAGCTAGCTTCTAGCCCGAACCGCATGACGATGCGGCTTGTGTGAGTCTGGTTGGTTACCTTTGTGGTTTCAACTCGGAGTGTGTGAATGGGATGGGACAGAGGATAGAGGAGCCCTAGGATATGTTCCTAGGAAGTGATTTCCTTAGGATGTGAGTTACTCCATGATAGACCTCAAGCGTTGATGTGGATATCCGTGTTATGGTTCTAGGACATGTGAGGATGGTTCATGGTAGGAATCAAGCATTGATGTGGATATCTGTTTGATGTTTCTATTTCATGAGAAGTCTAGGGTGGTCAAGTTATCTTGATGCACCGCTAGCAGTTTTGATGTTCATATATTTTACCCTGTTTTCCCTTAGTATATTCACATCTTTTACATCTTTTGCAATCCATTTTGATCATTATTGCATAGCTTTAGGACTGTTCTTGCATTAGAGTATAGTTGCATTGCATTTGCATATTTTCATTCATAAACATTTGATTTTGGAGTCTAAGGAGCATGGGACCAATGCTAAAGAAGAGTGAAGCTATCAAGAGGAGAAAGCAAGGGAGTTAGGGCTGAAGAAACAAGGTCCGGAGTTCCACTCGACCGCCCACTCGACCAGACACTCGACCGTGTGCGGAGATGGACTCGACCGAGTGGAAGATGCACAAGAGAAGCCAACTCGACCGGTCACTCGACCGAGCACCAGGTCGAGCTGACCGAGCCGCCTGGCTATTTTGTCTTTTAGCATTTTTAGGGCTTCCACTACTTTTTCCTATATAAGGACTTGTACCCTGCAGCCACCAAGGAGTCCAACTTTTTAGATATTCTCAAACCTAGTATTTTACCCTTTTGGGAATTATTTCTTTTTGCACTTTTATTTTCTTAGATCTTATACCTCCTTGAAGGAGAAAAACAAGAGATTCCTCGTATTTGTTGGTTTCATAACTTTCAAAATATTGAGAATTCGAGTTTGATTCCTTCTTCAATATTGTAGTTCTTTGCTTTATCTTTCTATTGATGCAAGTTTCGGTATTTTCTGGGTTTATAGCTTTATTGTTCATCATGTGTGATTGTGAGTAGTTTCCTTAGCTCTTAGGGATGGTTTAGGCTGGATGGATGTTGTGGTTATTTGATTTGGTCTACATTGATTGTTGTAGATCTCTTCTAGGGTAGATATTCTTAATGCTGATCCTATAAACCGAGAGGGTAGGGTTTGATCTCAAGCCTCTTAGCATCACACCAATGTCTAAGGTGCATAGATAAGGCTAGATCTAGAGACTATCATTAGACTTGCTAAGAGATTAGAAGTCTTGTTTGATTTTTGACATATTGCTTAATGCTTGCTTGTATAGGTTCTTTACTTTGTGAGAACAAGTCTAGAAATATATTAGCTTGATTGTTTTTGCCATGAGAGTGGATTAACATGTTCTTGGAGATTATTGTCTAGAGATTAGCTCATATTGATTGAGGTTTGTTGATCAAGTTAGATAACCGCAATAAAAAGTCAAGCCCATGAATCCATCAGTAAGACCTTCCTTGTTTATTGATTTCCTAGCTTAAATTCTGCTGTTTGATCGTTGTTTGATTCGCCTTTGTATTGCTCTGTTTTATTGTCATTGCTCTGTTTCTCGCGTTTGTCCAGCTCGACCATGTACTCGATCTACACTCGATCGAGTGCTTGCTCGAGCTCATCCCCAGAATTCTGGTTTATGCTTTGTATTTGTCCTGTCTCAATTCCTGTTTCATTTAAGTTGCATTTCTGTTGCATTCACTTAGTATCCTGTTTATTACTTGCCTTGCATTAGTTCATTACTTGCATTACTATAGTTTCTATTTCTGTTCTTGCTTCATCATAGCTTTGATAAGTCTGTTCTCTTTACATTTAGCATCTATCTTAGTAGCTTGTACTTTCTGCATTTTACATTTCATCAATAGGTTGTTAGTGACAAACATCCTGCGTACTTGGCTTGACTTAGACATTTATGCACATCCTGATTGCTTGCAAACACTCAGATTAGATTGACACCTCTTATACTGCAACATCATAAAGGGAATTGAAACACCCTGCACTCCATTCATTCATCATCATACCATATCTCATTCCATCATACCACCCATCACCAATCAAAATATGTGTTTCAATTTAGCGCTATTGCCCATTTGAGTGTGTTTTGTGACAATTAGGATCAATAGAAGTCTAATATTAAGTTCGTTTATACACTTGTTCGCTACTGATCTCGCTTCTTCTCCTGCTCGTCTGTGATTGAGTTTCAAGTACCAGCTCGACCATCAACTCGACTACCACTCGACCGAGTGTGTGATCGAGTACCCGATCGAGTCAGAAGCCGGATACAAATAGACATCACTTCCCAGTTGACTCGACCACCCACTCGAGCCTGTTCTCGATCGAGTGCCTGTCCGAGTCTGTACTCGCGCCAGTTGATGCAAACAAGGTCCAAGGGTCATCACAATCTTCAGAGACTCCTTGATCACATCAACAGACCACCAAGGGACCTAAGACAGCATAGAACAAGGATCTGTCAGGAACAAAAACAACAAGTGCTAATGGAGCAACAAGATCAACAAGCTCCAAGGGCAAGAAACATTGGTGCTAGAGATGCACCAAACACACATAACCAGAGAGCTGGTATTGGGCCTCCTACAGTAGCAAACAATAATTATGAGATCAAAAGTGGACTGATCTCCATGATTCATGCCAACAAGTTCCATGGGTTGCCAATGGAAGATCCCCTAGACCACCTTGATGAGTTTGATAGGATATGTGATCTCACAAAGATTAATGGAGTGAGTGAAGATGAATTCAAGTTAAGGTTGTTCCCCTTCTCACTTGGAGACAAGGCTCACCTGTGGGAGAAGACACTTCCAACTGGAGCAATAACCACATGGGATGCTTGCAAGAAAGCTTTCTTGGCAAAGTTCTTCTCCAATGCAAGGACTGCTAGATTGAGGAATGAAATTTCTGGATTTGCTCAAAGAAACAATGACAGCTTTTGTGAAGCTTGGGAGAGGTTTAAAGGATTCCAGACTCAGTGTCCTCACCATGGCTTCAACAATGAGTCCCTTCTAAGTACTTTGTATAGAGGAGTGCTTCCCAAGATCAGAATGCTTCTTGATACAGCCTCTAATGGCAACTTCGCAACAAGAATGTGGAAGAAGGATGGGAATTGGTTGAAAATCTTGCTCAGTCAGATGGCAATTACAATGAGGACTATGACAGAACTATAAGGTCCACCTCCACTGATTAAGAGGACAATTACAAGAAGGATTTGAAGATGGTCAATGAGAACAAAAGTCCATTAACTTCATTGGCGAAGAAGAGGTTCAAGTTCAAGAGGGGGAGAGGAAATTTGCTGAGCTCTGTTATATGCAAAACCAGGGTGAATTCAAAGGCTACAACCAAGGAGGAGGGTTCAAGAACAACAAACTCTCCTATAGAAGCACCAATGTGGTAAATCCACAAGATCAAGTCTATCCACCTCAACAGCCTCAACAGCAAAAAAACTATGCACCCAAGCAGCAGCATCAAGTGTTCCAGCCCTAATTGTGTCCCCCACCAGGGTTTCAGACTAAGCACGGCCAGGAACAAGACTTAAGAGCCATGATGCAACAGCTGTTGATTGGGCAAACCAATGGAAAGATTGAGGCAGCAAATAGATTTTCTGAACTCAACAGGAGGATAGCAGATATTTACCGTGAACTCCATGCCAAGTTTGACACACTGACTTCCAGGATTGTGACTATGGAGAATCAACTAGCTTATGCCCCAATGCAAGACCACAACAAAGGCAAGGCTATTATGCACTCTATAGAATCTGCTAATGCTATCAATCTACGCAGTGGAAGGGTTCTACCAACAAGACAGGGAGCATTACCAGACACTGAGGACAGTGGTGTTCAAGAAGGGGAGGGTTTACAAGGTATAAGCCTCAGTAAGATTGTTGAGGGAGCATTACCAGACACTGAGGACAGTGGTGTTCAACTAGCTTGCTCCATAGGCCCCTTAACCTTCAGAAGATGCCTTTGTGATTTGGGAGCCTCAGTAAGCCTAATGCCTCTATCAGTTGCTAAGCGCCTAGGGTTTACAAGGTATAAGCCATGCAATATATCCCTGATCTTAGTTGATAGGTCAATAAGGCTACCACATGGTGTTTTGGAGGATCTACCGGTTAGAGTTGGAGCAGTGGAAGTCCCAACAGACTTTGTAGTCTTGGAAATGGATGAAGAACCAAAAGATCCTTTGATTTTGGGGAGACCTTTTCTAGCTACAGCAGGAGCAACAATTGATGTGAGACAAGGGAAGATAGATCTCAACTTGGGAGAGGACCTCAAAATGACATTTGACATTGTAGAGGCTATGAAGAAACCAACAATTGGAGGACAAGTCTTTTGGGTTGAAGAGTTGGACAAATTATCAGGAGAATTGATGGAAGAACTAGCAGAACAAGATCACCTTAAAACTGCTTTGACCAAAAGTGGGGAGGAAGGGTTCATCCATAAAGAAACCAAGGCCTATGAGGAGATATTGAACACCTGTAGAGAATCAGACCATCCAGAGGTTTTTGAGGGGTTACCAGCATTAAGAGAGGAAGTCTAGTCAGTTCAAATAGCAAATACGGATAGCTCGACCACCTACTCGAGCATACACTCGACCGAGCGCCAAAACCACTCGACCGAGTGCACTGCCGACTCCTCCACAGATGACTGGTCTGAACTGAAAGCACCAAAATTAGAGCTAAAACCTCTCCCATCTGGGCTAAGGTACGTTTTTCTAGGTGAGAACTCTACTTACCCTGTGATAGTAAATGCTAAATTGAGTAAGAAAGAACTTGATTTGCTAGTTGTTGAGTTAAGGAAGTATAGAAAAGCTATTGGTTATACTTTGGATGACATTCAAGGACTTTCACCTAGTCTCTGCATGCATAGAATCCATCTTGAAAATGAATCTTACTCCAGCATTGAACCTCAAAGAAGGTTAAACCCCAGCCTAAAAGAAGTAGTCAAAAAGGAGATTCTTAAGTTGCTTGATGCTGGTGTAATCTATCCTATTTCTGATAGTACTTGGGTTTCACCCAGTTCATTGTGTCCCAAAAAAGGGAGGAATTACTGTAATAAAGAATGATCATGATGAGTTAATTCTCACTAGAACCATAACAGGACATAGAATGTGTATTGATTATAGAAAGCTTAATTCAGCTACTAGAAAATATCATTTTCCTCTTCCTTTCATTGATCAAATGTTGGAAAGATTAGCTAATCACACCCACTACTGTTTCTTGGATAGATACTCTGGATTTTTCCAAATTCTTATTCATCTTAATGATCAAGAGAAGACAACATTCACATGTCCATATGGGCTTTTGCCTATAGAAGGATGCCATTTGGATTATGTAATGCTCCAGCAACTTTTCAAAGATGCATGATGTCTATCTTCTCTGATCTTATTGAGGATGTTGTTGAAGTTTTTATGGATGACTTCTCTGTCTATGGAGACTCCTTTTCTTCTTGTCTTGCTAATCTGTGCAAGGTTTTAAAGAGATGTGAGGAGACAAATCTAGTTTTGAACTGGGAAAAGTGCACTTCATGGTTGAAGAAGGGATAGTTCTTGGACACAAGATTTCAGAAAAGGGTATTGAAGTTGACAAGGCAAAGATTGAAGTCATGGTTCAACTTCAACCACCAAAAACAGTCAAGAACATAAGATGCTTTTTTGGTCATGCTCGGTTTTATAGAAGATTCATCAAAGACTTCTCAAAGATTGCTAGGCCATTGACAAGGTTGCTTTGTAAGGAGACTGAGTTCAACTTTGATGAAGATTGCTTGAAGGCTTTCAAGGAGATCAAGGCTGCTTTGATTTCAGCTCCAATAGTCCAAGCTCCAAACTGGGATCTTCCATTTGAGATTATGTGTGATGCTTCAGACTTTGCAGTAGGAGCAGTTCTAGGACAGAAAAAAGATAAGAGGCTGCATGTGATTCACTATGCAAGTAGAACCTTGGATGAAATTCAAGGAAGATATTCAACAACAGAAAAAGAGCTCCTAGCAGTGGTATTTGCCTTTGAAAAATTCAGAAGCTACTTAGTAGGATCCAAGGTAATTGTGTACACTGATCATGCTGCTTTGAGGCACATCTACTCAAAGAAAGACACAAAACCAAGGTTGTTGAGATGGATTTTGCTTCTCCAAGAGTTTGACATGGAAATAGTGGATAAAAAGGGGATAGAGAATGGAGTAGCTGATCATTTGTCCAGAATGAGGATAGAGGAGGGGATTCCAATCGATGATTCAATGCCTGAGGAGAAACTGATGCTAATTGGGACAACTCGGCCCACAACTCGAACAGGCACTCGGCCGAGTATGTTCGGGTACTCGGTCGAGCAGGATGAGATGGAGGAGTGGATGGCACTTGAAACTGAAGATCTACCTTAGTATGCTGACATAGTCAATTACAAGGTGTGTGAAGAAATCCCAGCAGACATGGACCCTTATAAGAAGAAGAAGCTCCTCAAGGACATCAATGGATACTATTGGGATGAACCTTACTTATAGAAGAAGGGATCAGATGGACTGTTTAGAAGGTGCATAGCAGAGAATGAAGTTGAAGGAGTGTTAGGACATTGTCATGGCTCTACTTATGGAGGACATTTTGCAACTTTCAAGACAGCCCAAAAATTCTTACAAGCTGGTTTATGGTGGCCTACTTTGTTCAAAGACACTCACAAGTTCATTACAAAGTGTGATGCTTGCCAAAGAATGGGGAATATCACAAGAAAGAATGAGATGCCTCAAAATCCAATTCTTGAAGTTGAGATATTTGATGTGTGGGGAATTGATTTCATGGGACCTTTTAATCCCCCTTCAAATGGGAATGTCTACATACTAGTAGCAGTGGACTATGTCTCCAAGTGGGTGGAAGCCATTGATAGCCCCACTAATGATCACAAAGTGGTTCTTAAACTCTTCAAGACCATAATCTTCCCAAGGTATGGAATCCCAAGGGCTGTGATAAGTGATGGAGGAACACACTTCATCAAAAAGATCTTTGAAGGAATCCTAAGGAAGTATGGAGTTAAGCACAAGGTGTCTACAGCCTATCACCCTCAAACAAGTGGGCAAGTTGAAGTATCGAACAAACAGAGCAAGGCCATTCTGTCAAGAATAGTAGGAGCAACAAGAAAGGATTGGTCTAGTAAACTTGATGAAACACTTTGGGCCTATATAACAGCTTTCAAAACACCTATAGGAAGAACCCCATTCCAGCTTGTCTATGGAAAGTCTTGCCATCTCCCAGTTGAAGTTGAGTACAAAGCTCTATGGGCAATCAAACTTTTGAACTTGGATCTAGAGACAGCACAAGCTAAGAGAAGCCTTGATTTGCATGAGCTTGAGGAGATTAGATTGGAAGCTTATGAAAACTTAAAAATCTACAAGGAAAGAACTAAAACCTTCCATGATAAGAAGATTCTCATCAAGGACCTAAAGGCTGGAGACCAAGCCTTGCTTTACAATTCAAGACTCAAGTTATTCCCTGGGAAGTTGAAAAGTAGATGGGGAGGTCCTTTTGAAATAAAAGAGATTTTACCATTTGGAGCTGTCACACTTCTCAACAAAGATGGTAGTGAGTTTACAGTTAATGGTCAGAGAGTTAAGAAGTATTTGGGAGAGAAAGTGACACATGAGAAGTGCACAATGCTTCTCAAGGATGCTCCTCAAGCTTGAAAAGCTAGAAGAAGTCAAGCTTAGTGACTCTAAACAAGCTCACTAGGGAGGAAGTCCCTTAGGTATCTTTGTCTTTATTTCTTAGGAGTTTTTGGTATTTTGATTTTTGTTTTGGTGTTTTCGTGGTCAGGGAAGCAAGGGAGTCTAGATAGAAGAAGGAAAGAAGACTCGTAGACCAGCTCGACCCCCCCCCCCCCCCACTCGACCAGGCACTCGACCGAGTGCCAATCAATTGCTATAGTCGAGCTGCCCCAGTCACCTTCTCCAAGTCATCAACAAGACCCCAACAACACATTTGACAGCAGAATGAGGATGTGGACAGCTTCTTCCACAATCCTTGAGGTACCATTATCACCTTCCCTTGTAAATAGCATTGCATTTCATATTGTGTTTTGTTTTAAGTCTTGAATCCTCTTACAAATTTCTTTCAAACAGAGGACTGTGTGATTTGAATTTGGGGGAGGTTTTGAGATAGCATTTGACATTGTGTTTTGTTTTCTTATTTCAAATTTTTAGCATAATCATGTTAGTATTTGCATAGCATCTAAGGCATAGAAAAACCCTAAAAATTTGAAAAATTTTGCAAAAATCTTTATAAAAAAAAGAGTGTTCATGTAGTTTGCATTGCATATTAGGATCTTGTTTAGCATGTTTCACGTAGGATTGTTAAATATTTGCATTAGGGATCTATGATGAGTTTTGCCTTGTTAGCTTGCTTAATTCACTAAACTAGGATCAATGCCCAAGTTAATAGTACTTTGATGCTAGTTAAGTAGTTAGAAGAATAAGATTGAACCAAGCCTTAAATTCCTGCATTGCATTTGGTCTAAATTGAAGCATGTTGTGATTTGATGCCATTTCCTACTTATAAGAACCTAATATTGACTTTCAATTATCAATGTGTGCATTGCTTTAAACTCATGGATACCATATACATATTTAGATCATCTTTCTCCTTTTTACCACTCTTGTTGATCCAAGTAGCTGATTAAACCATTAAAATCAGTTTTCCTACCCCTTAACCAACCCTTCTTTCAAGCCATGTTTATTCTTGTGTGTGTGAGGCCTATTTTTGGGATTGAGCTTCGTAGAAAGTGTTAGGTTTGAACTGACAAGAGTAAAGCCTTGTGTATTTCTAGTTTGCATTTTTAAACTAGATCGGACTAGGTGGTTCACTTGTTGAGTTTGGGACTTGACTGTTTTGAAAAGAAAAGAGGAAAAAGAGAAAGAAAAATGGTAGAGTTTTTAAGAGGAGAATGTGTTTAAGTAAAGCTCTAGTGAAAGGATGGGAAGTAAAAAAATTGTTGAAGATGGTTCTAGTTAAAGAAAAGAAAAGAAAGAAAAGAAAAGTATAGCAAAATGCTTGTATGTCTTAAGAATAAGAAGAAAAGAGAACCATAGCAAATAAGTAAGAATTCCCCATTCCACTAGAAAGATCAAATAAGAAACCTCTCCTTAGACTTTAAAATGAAAAGAGAAAAGCGTGAAAGAGAAGTGAAGAAGTTAAAGGGTTGAACTAGGATCATTTGGGTTTAGATTGATAGGATAAACACTTTGGGTGCCTTTGGGTAGACAAGGTTTTGTTCTTGTATGTGCCTAAGTGTTCTCACCTTTAGCATTCTTCAAAAGCTCAATCCATTTTTTATGAGAGAACCTTGATATTGATAAGCCTCACTCTAAAAAGAGACCACCATTGTCTCAAAACCTTTATCTCCAAGCCAAATGAGTTTAAGCATTGCATAGAATTGATTCATGTTCTTGATTAATGAATGTTAAAGGAAATGGTTGATTTGAATGCATATGGACATCTAAGGCTCAAATCAGTAAAGGTTGTGATAGGCTTGTCTAAAATCTTTAAGTACAGCTCATTCAACTTGCATCAGAGTACTAGTAACTTGAACATTGATTCTAGCTGGTTTATTGGCAAGCTTTAGGAACTGAGATCCCACTTTTAAACCTCACTTACCTTCTTATGTCTTGTTTATTTGCTTGAGGGCAAGCAAAGACTAAGTTTGGTGGTGTTGATGTTCATATATTTTATCCTGTTTTCTCTTAGTATATTCACATCTTTTTGCTATCCATTTTGGACATTAATTCTAGCTGGTTTATTGGCAAGCTTTAGGAAATGAGATCCCACTTTTAAACCTCACTTACCTTCTTATGTCTTGTTTATTTGCTTGAGTGCAAGCAAAGACTAAGTTTTGGAGTGTTGATGTTTATATATTTTACCCTGTTTTATCTTAGTATATTCACATCTTTTGCTATCGGAGATGGACTCGACCGAGTGGAAGATGCACAAGAGAAGCCAACTCGATCGGCACTCGACCGAGCACCAGGTCGAGCTGACCGAGCCACCTGGCTATTTTGTCTTTTAGCATTTTTAGGGCTTCCACTACTTTTTCCTATATAAGGCCTTGTACCCTGCAGCCACCAAGGAGTCCAGCTTTTTAGATATTCTACCTAGTATTTTACCCTTTTGGAAATTATTTCTTTTTGCACTTTTATTTTCTTAGATCTTGTACCTCCTTGAAGGAGAAAAACAAGAGATTCCTCATATTTGTTGGTTTCATAACTTTCAAAATATTGAGAATTCGAGTTTGATTCCTTCTTCAATATTGTAGATCTTTGCTTTATCTTTCTATTTATGCAAGTTCCGGTATTTTCTGGGTTTATAACTTTATTGTTCATCATGTGTGATTGTGAGTAGTTTCCTTAGCTCTTAGGGATGGTTTAGGCTGGATGGATGTTGTGGTTATTTGATTTGGTCAAGATTGATTGTTGTAGATCTTTTCTAGGGTAGATATTCTTAATGCTGATCCTATAAACGAGAGGGTAGGGTTTGATCTCAAGCCTCTTAGCATCACAAAAATGTCTAAGGTGCATAGATAAGGCTAGATCTAGAGACTATCATTAGGCTTGCTAAGAGATTAGAAGTCTTGTTTGATTTTTGATTGTTTTTGCCATGAGAGTGGATTAACATGTTCTTGGAGATTATTGTCTAGAGATTAGCTCATATTGATTGAGGTTTGTTGATCAAGTTAGATAACCACAATATAAAGTCCAGCCTATGAATCCATCCCTAAGACCTTCCTTGTTTATTGATTTCCTAGCTTAAATCCTGCTGTTTGATCGTTGTTTGATTCGCTTTTGTATTGCTCTGTTTTATTGTCATTGCTCTGTATCTCGCGTTTGTCCAGCTCGACCATGTACTCGATCTACACTCGATCGAGTGCTTGCTCGAGCTCATCCCCAGAATTCTTGTTTATGCTTTGTGTTTGTCCTGTCTCAATTCCTGTTTCATTTAAGTTGCATTTCTGTTGCATTCACTTAGTATCCTGTTCATTACTTGCCTTGCATTAGTTCATTACTTGCATTACTATAGTTTCTATTTCTGTTTTTGCTTCATCATAGCTTTGATTAGTCTGTTCTCTTTACATTTAGCATCTATCTTAGTAGCTTGTACTTTCTGCATTTTACATTTCATCAATAGGTTGTTAGTGACAAACATCCTTCATACTTGGCTTGGCTTAGACATTTATGCACATCCTGATTGCTTGCAAACACTCAGATTAGATTGACACCTCTTATACTGCAACATCATAAGGGGAACTGAAACACCCTGCACTCCATTCATTCATCATCATACCATATCTCATTCCATCATACCACCCATCACCAATCAAAATATGTGTTTCAAGTTTCCACCTGCCAGTGATTGCGAGTGAAGTGGCGTGAAGGCTTTCGAGGGAAATATAAAAAATTCAAGTGTCTTGATTGTTTCTAGGTTGTTTGTTTAATTGCTTGTTTTCTTGTTGATTGATTGCTTGCTTGTTGATTTCTTGCTTGCTTGTTGATTGTTTGCTTGCTTTCTTGTTGATTGATTGCTTGCTTGTTGATTGCTTGCTTGCTTGTTGATTGTTTGCTTGCTTGTTGCGCTTCCGCATTGGATGCTTTGTTTGGGGTGTTTGGGGTAGTTGGATGAGATGTGATAGCATGTTAGTGGAGATGGCATGTTAGATAGTTGCCCAGCTCACTGAGTAATCCTAGATTACTCATTTCCATCCTCCATTGTTTTTCTTGTAGGGAAAGTAAGTGGGTAGACTTGGATTTAAGAAACCGGATAGGGTGTTTTCTTGATGTGTTGCAAATCTGTGTTTCATAATTTTTGCTGTATATTTCGGATGGATCCAACTGCTTTCTTGAATGATTTCGTTGAATGTGAACTTTGCTTATATATATATATGTATGAATCGAGATATTTTCATATATTCGAACAAGTGGTAATGTTACGATCTAGTCCGGACCAGCACAACGCCGCATGCGTACCAAGGGTTACAAAGCCTAAGGGACGTACGCAGTGGATAGGCGGCTGCCGGCGGTCCGGCTGGGGGTCCTAATTCGTTGGTGGAGCCTCAGCTGGGTTGCGGGTGGTTGTCCTCTGTGATGCCCACCGGGGCTGCTCCGCGGTTTGTCTGGCCGAGTGACAGAAGCGGTTCGGGGGCGTTACATTGTTGATGTGTGTGATTTTTCACTCCAAATCTTTTACCTAAAAAGACCACACGACGAATGAAAGCCCACAGTTAATCAATGTAGTATTTTAGAATCAATCCCACAGAGAGTAATAGGTAACACAAATTGAATTAAAAGAGAAAGAACTATGGATAAGACTAAATAAGAGATTGGCGTTTTGGTTTTCCTAATAACTATTGCAAATAAAGAAAGCGTAAATAAAAACGGTTTAAAACTATAAGACTAAGGAGTTGGGCGTTTGGGAGTCATCTAAGGGTTTTCATGGTTCTAAGCAATATTAAGTGTCAAGATCTAACAAGTAACTACTAATTTTGGTCTAGGTTCTCAATTATGAAACACTATTGAACTAACAAGCTATTTTCATATAATGAAAGTCTAAAGTCTTCATACTCCGTTACTCAACTTACACAGGCAACGACGTATGTCAACTAGCTAGTAAAACAAGTTCGATACATTCACCAAACTCCGCAACTCAACTTCCGCAGGTTACGACGCGAGGTTTCGGTATAACACTAGTTCAGAGAAGTAGGATAACGCGGTTCACGCTCCCATTCTCTAAATCAGTACTTGGTGATCAATCCAAGTACATGCATTAAGATAAAGATGTCCCAAAAGAACTCTAATATAGAACCAAAAATAAGATCTAACAGCCTAATTGAAGCGAACCATGAATTCCCCTTGAATCACCCCATGAAACCCAACAAAGTAAATTACTCGCTCATGATGCAAAGAAAGAAAATTGATATTATAAAGTATAACACAAAAATGAATCAAATAACAAAAAGGGTTCAAAGGAAACTTCTCTAGTTGTCACAAAATTAACTTGATTCCCAAAAAGCAATGAAAGTATGAAAAAACTAGAAAGGGTAGAAAGAGAGATGGTGGATCTTCAAGCTTCAAAGGAGCGGCGAGCAGGAGAGCTTCTCTGGTCGTCTAGGATCGCAAGGCAGGGGCGGTTTAAGTGGCAGTGAAGAGCACACTCTGAAACCCTAGGTCTTGAAGAGTATCTATAGGGTTTTGTTTAAGATTAGGGTTTGTAAGGGTAAAAGTGTATTTTCTTCTTAAATGCAGGACAAAGGGCGGCAAAAGGGTCTTCTAAATCATGGTGAATGCTTGGACTGGGCCGCCGTGATGGTTGCTGGTCAGGCCTTCCCATCGGCTGGATGGTTTTCTTTACGTTGGTCTATAACACGTCTCTATAAGACGAGCATATCTTCTGGATGGCTGAACGGATTGATTTAATTCTACTTTGAGGAGAACGATGACTCTCTCAGCTTTCCATAGACACCAAGCACGTTAAAATTTAAGTTCTGGAAGTTCT
The DNA here is from genome assembly GCF_030686135.1 of Camelina sativa. Classification (NCBI taxonomy): domain Eukaryota; kingdom Viridiplantae; phylum Streptophyta; class Magnoliopsida; order Brassicales; family Brassicaceae; genus Camelina; species Camelina sativa. The sequence continues at coordinate 28,803,838 of NC_141899.1, read as the reverse complement.
TCAAAATTGGCCCGTACTACAGAGCTCTGAATCTGTCCTGAAACATGTTTTTCTTGTCTTTTGGTCCATTTTGCTATAAATCCTATAAAACCTTGTTGAAACCTGAAATACTTGATAATAGACCTTTTATACTTGAAATCTTATCAAACTCTTCCTAAATGCATATGAAAACTATAGCTAATATGGGTAAAATAATGATATTATCAACTTCCCCAGACTTAGACTTTGCTTGTCCTCAAGGAAACAATCAAAGTAAATTATGGAAAAGAGGTTTTGAAAATCATGGGAATTCACTTATCTTTGGGGATATCTTCTTTGCACTCTTCATCGCCTTGACCTTAGGAACTTACATTTGTAATCATCCATGAGAATCATCAACGCTCCTTAATCCCACAATTCTTCGGAGTTTCCAGAAACTCAATTGTCATCTCTTTACATAAATAAAGCAATAATAAAAAGTGAAATCTTACCAAGGGAAGATCGAAACAAAGGCTTGTCGACTCTTTTCAAGCCAAGACTTTCTTCATATGATTCTTTTCCTCTCCCTTTTCTCACACTTCGAAGGAATCTATTTCTCCCTAATTTTCTAGGGTATCATTTTATTTTATTTATAGATCCCTTGCTCTTTTTCTTTGGACAGGCTTCCATGAAATCCAAAGTATGCACGGGTTTATGCGACATCCCTTGGCTCACTTGTTTGCTACCTACATCCTTATTCATTTCCTTTTTTTTCTTTTTTTTTTCTTTTTCTTTTTTCTTTTAGAGTTTTGAAGGGAGGAGAGAGGGAAACATACTTTTGAAGAAGTGAAATGTCGTGTGTGGCTTGAATGTAGAGATATAGTCCATTGTATACCAAATCCCATGGATTAAGTCCGGTTTAGGTCCTATAAAAATTTAGAGACAACGTTAGATCATCCGAATATCCATCGAATAGGGACTTTGGGGATTGTTGAGTCGGCTTACAGTCTTTCCAAACTCCGGTTCTATTGTCAAGCATAATGAAGAGTCATAAGAGTGTTAATCCAAATCAAATAAACCGTTAGAATAAGATCATAATCCCCTACTAGTTTTGAATCAATAAAAAAAAAATGTGACTCGATAAAATCGTCAAAATTATTGATGTAAAAAATGGAAAAAAGTCTCAAGTCAAGAAAATAGAAAGTAGCATTAGTATAGGATGGAACATCCTTCCCTCCAGACTTAAATCACATCATCCTCGGTGGGAAAAAAGAAAGAGTTGAGAATTAAAAATCATAAAGAAAAGTGTAGGGTTTAAGAACAATGTCACCTTGATGGAATGATGTTGTGTCGACTCTTAATTAGACGTTTTCAGGTTGCCCAAAAACTGTCTAGAGGTCGGCTTTGAAATGAAAATGTGGTGACTAACCGTTTGTACTTCCTTTGGTTGCTTGACATCTAATATGAACTAGGCTAAGTTCATTCGAATTCTATTTGGTATATCTCTAAATGCATCATCCTTGAAACAAAAACCTAAAACAATCAATAATAAAGATAAAATAAAAATAAGAAAAACATACCTAAGTGAAAGAATGGTGCTGGTTGGTTGTAGGATGGTAGTGGGTTCGGAGTTGTCTAGCAGTACACGGATGAAAGCTCATGGACATAGCAGATGGTACGGTGGTGGTACGCGGTACCTTTGGACATGGTACATGGTACATGGGACAGAGGACATGGCATTGGCTACGGTTGGTATGGCTGGTAGGGACTCTTTGGCTTGCTTCGGACATGTTGAACATGGCCGGGTTAGTAGGTGGTATTTGCTTCTAGACATAGTGTATTGCCAATCCATGTAGTCTTTCTTCTTCCTTTTTTTTTTGTTTTTTTTTTGTTTTTCTATTTTCTATTATTATTATTATTTTATTTATTTTTTATAAAAACCTGAAACTAAAATGTAAAAAATATTAAAAATAAAAGAAAATAAATCCTAAAAATAAAAACTTACTAGACATGGGTTGCCTCCCAAGAAGCGTGCTTGTTTAGTTGGCTCGACCTTAGCGGCCAAGTTAGGCTTGAGAAGAGTTAGCTTCGCGAGTAAATGCTCCTTAGGTGCCGGCTGTTTGATACTTGTGGATGCTCCTTGGTCAAATTGCTTCAGCTTGTCGATGTTAGGATCCATCGGTTCTTCATGTAATGAATTCGCTAGCCATGGTTTCGGCTTGGAGATAGTTGGATATGACTTCTTCTTGTTGATGTTAGCAAAGGTTGTTCTCTTTGACTTGTGGTCGATTATAACATCCGCGAACCAAATTGGGGATTTTAGGAGTGGCTGTCAATTGACACCATCAATTTTGGTTTGACCGGTTGATTTTAATTGTCGTTTTGGTCTAGTTTGGCTTATTTGGGAATTCCTAACCGGTGTATATAAGGGAAAACTCGACCTAGGTCATGGAAAGAAGTTATTTGGCCTTTCTAAAGAGAGAAGACAGAAGAGAGAGTGTTCTTGAGGGGTTTTGGAGATTCTAAGCTGTTTTGGTGAGATCTGTTCCTATGGAGTGGAGATCTGGTGCTGAGAACGAAGGAGAAGCTTCTTAAGGTGTTGGATTCGACATCTTTTGGTCAGAATCTTCCTGCAAAGAGGTGAGTGCATGACCATGGCTGATCTAAGCCTGAGAATCCTTTATATTGCTTGTTTTGTGGCTGTTTGTGTTGTTTTCTTGTATGTTTGTGGTTGGTTGTTGGTTTCCATGAGTTTCCAGGTCTTTTGGGTGAGTTTCAGACGATTTGGAGGTTTTGGGAAGCAGTTCTTCGAATTTCGCCTTCGAGCAGAACGAGTCTACGGAGTCGGTGTCGATTGACACCAAGTAGGTGTTGGTCGACACCAAAGGAGTAGTGTCGATCGACACTGAGGTAGTGTCGGTCGACACCAATCTGTTTCATCAGCGGCAGATGCTTGTTTTTCCTGGTTTGTTTGTGCTTGGTTGTTAATTGTTAAACATTGGTTTCTCAGTTGCTTTTGTGTATAGCCCAGTATATGGGAGGATTGTCTCACTAACTATTTATGATAATACTTACACATCTCAATTGTTGTTTGTGGTGTGCAGGTATGTGATGTGGAATCATGGCGATGAGGAGGAGGATGATCTAGGGTCTCGTTTATGTGTTTTTGGTTATGTTATGGGAACCTTGGATAGAATTATACTAGGTTGTGGTTAGAATTCTTAGGAATGTTATCGTATGGATGATATGCTGGTTTGTATTATTGGTATGTTTCCGCTGTGTACATTGGTTGTTGTTGGTTTGATGAGGTATTGTAGTTTGGTTAGTTTAATTAAGTAGTATGAGATGCTTAATTATATATTTTTATTATTATTAAAAAAAAAAACAGGTCGGGTTGTTTCATTTTGGTATCAGAGCCTTTACGGTTCTAGGGCGGTTAAGTGGATTGGTGTTAGAGTGGTTTAAGGGAATTTAATTGGTGGAATTATTTTCCTGTTGCTTGGTGCATGATGGTGTGAATGCTTGTTGTGTGATGGAAATTGATAATGATTACTTAGTCTATTTGAGTGAGTATGGAGTTCTAGTATCATCCTCTTCGAGCATTCAATGAGATTCCATGATAAGTTGTTTTATGTGTTGTTAGCTGTGTAGTGTTTTTAGCTTATGTTCGGGAGGTGCATTTGGCTATTGACAAGTTGTTTGAAGAGGGGTGGATCACGCCGGTATCGGAAAATACCGTTGGTGGTGATTTGTGAAAGTGAATGTGTTGGAAATGTATCTCCGAGAAGTTAAGTTGGAGACTTACTTCGTCCAGGGTGGCTGGAATGCCATTGTTTAGCAAGTTAGTAATTTGCGGCTGGTCATGGGGGGGGGGGTTTGAGGGTGTGGCCGAAGTGCTTACTGGTGTTGCTGGAGGTCCAGCGGGTGTTGCAAGTGTGGCAACAGGTTTTGCTCAGACCAAGATGACTGTATTGCTGATTTACTGACAATGTTGATGGAGAGGATTTTATAAGATGATTAGTTCTTATGGAATTTTGATGCGTAATGGTTGAATGTTTATGTGATTCTTGATATGGAAAGTTTCCATAAATAGAAAATTCCAGAAAAGGAAAGTTTCGAAAAATAGAAAGTTCTATGAAAAGTTAGGACTTGTCTATTTTTGGAAAGGAGATGTGAAATGCCGGAGTGGCGGGAATATTTCAAGGTTGACCAGAAAAGTGGTCACAAATGAGATGATCAGTTCTCAGGGATTTTTGATTGTGATGTCACGATGCTAAGAGAATATGCTTGTTCTAAAAATGGGAAGTTTTATGAATAATTAAAAGCTTGCCTATTTATGGAAAGTGCGGTTGCAAACAAATAGAAAGTTATGTGAATAGTTAGAACTTGTCTATTTTTGGAAAGGGCGTGTGTAAACACCCGAATGGTTGAGATGTTTTATAATTGGCCAGAAGAGTGGTCATGGTGGTGGTGATATTCCGGTGAGGGAATATGGTGGTTTGTAAGACACTGCGATGTTTTATGCGAACCACAGGAGGTAGTTCCAGTCAGCAGATGCTTATAGACGTTAGGACTTGTTTGCTCATGCAGAGATGATTAGTTCTCCTGGGGAGATGATTAGTTCTCCTGAGGGGATGATTAGTTCCGCTGGTGCACCGCGGGCTTAACGGATTTCGACCCTGAGAGCGGTAGAGGAGATGATTAGTTTTCCTAGGGGATGATTAGTTTCTCGGAGGGGATGAGTAGTTCCCCTGGTACCGAGATTTCGAGGGTGACGATCCGAGAGTGAGACGATATTGCTCGAGGATGATGGTCTAAGAGTTCAGGCGGTGCAGTTCAAAGTTTGCGACCTGAGAAGGTATGAGTGAGGGAGCAAACAATGTTTAGAACGTGGTTATGAGCATAGTGACTGGATGTAGACCTCGGGGGTTGGGATTGATCTCGTGTTTTGGGTTGTGCTGACTAGTGGTGTCATGGTTATGTGGACCGTTGGATCACATAGATGTGCATGCTATTGCTACAGTTGCATGGAAAACCTTGGCTGACGGTGTTCAGTCCGGTCAGAGGATGTGCGGGCCGTGGTGACGGTTGTATGGAGGTCCTTGGCGGATGGACGGTGTTGCAGGATTCGAGGACGAATCCTTTTTGGTGGGGGAGAATTGTAACATCCGCGAACCAAATTGGAGATTTTGGGAGTGGGTTGATTTTAATTGTAACACTCCTCATGGTGTCGATCGACACCATCAATTTTGGTTTGACTGGGTTGATTTTAATTATCGTTTTGGTCTGGTTTGGCTTATTTGGGAATCCCTAACCGGTGTATATAAGAGAAAACTCGACCTAGGTCGTAGAAAGAAGTTTTTTTGGCCATTCTAAAAAGAGAAGAGAGAAGAGAGAGTGTTCTTGAAGGGTTTTGGAGATTCTAAGCTGTTTTGGTGAGATCTGCTCCTAGGGAGTGGAGATCTGGTGCTGAGAACGAATGAGACGCTTCTTAAGGTGTTGGATTCGTCATATTTTGGTCAGAATCTTCCTGCAAAGAGGTGAGTGCATGACCATGGCTGATATAAGCCTGAGAATCCTTTGTTTTGCTTGTTTTGTGGCTATTTGTGTTCTTTGCTTGTATGTTTGTGGTTGGTTGTTGGTTTCCATGACTTCCCAGGTCTATTGGGTGAGTTTCAAACGATTTGGAGGATTTGGGAAGCGGTTCTTCGACTTTTGCCTTCGAGCAGAACGAGTCTGCGGGGTCGGTGTTGATTGACACCAAGTAGGTGTCAGTCGACACCAAAGGAGTAGTGTTGATTGATCCTAAGGTAGTGTTGGTCAACACCAATCTGTTTCAGCAGCGGCTGATGCTTGTTTTTCCTGGTTTGTTTGTGCTTGGTTGTTAATTGTTAAACATTGGTTTCTCAGTTTCTTATGTGTATAGCCCAGTAGATGGAAGGATTGTCTCACTAAGTATTTATGATAATACTTACACATCTCAATTGTTGTTTGTGGTGTGCATGTTTGTGATGTGGAATCATGGCGATCAGGAGGAGGATGATCTAGGGTCTCGTTTGTGTGTTGTTGGTTATGTTATTGGAACCTTGGATAGAATTATACTAGGTTTGTGGTTAGAATGGTTAGGAATGTTAATGTATGGATGAATTGTTTGTTTGTATTATTGGTATGTTTATGCTGTCTACATTGGTTGTTGCTGGTTTGATGAGATATTGTAGTTTGGTTAGTTTAATTAAGTAGTATGGGATGCTTAATTATATATTTTTCTTATTATTATAATAAAAAAAATGGGTCGGGTTGTTTCATCGATGATAGCTCTAACAGTAGCTAAGAATGGTCTTCCTAAAATCAAAGGTCTCTCGGTCTTTTCTTCCATCTCTAAGATGTGAAAATCGGTAGGGACTATGCAATCCCCAACTACAATTTGTAGGTCTCGAAATAATCCGTCGGGAACCTTTTGTGATGAGTCTCCAAAGACTAAACTGAGGTTGGATGGTGATATGTCTTGCAATCCTAGCTTTTCAGCTACACTTCTTGACATAACATTAACATTAGCACCAGAATCACAAAGAGAGATAGAGAATTCAATGCCTGTTATGGAGCATGAGCAAACAAAGCGTCCTGGATCTTCAGCTTTAGGTAGTCTCCTTAAGGGGTAGTGGCTTGCAGTTTCTTCATCAAATGGACATGTCATACGAATAACATCCTCATGAGAGTGGTACCATAGGCTTGGCTTCACGGTAGGTGAGGGCTGGTACGGCTGAGATAGCATTTCATTATCCTTTAGGATTCTCTTCGGGTTTTCCCGGAAGTACACCAACTTGGCGTGGAACAGTGTTAGCGGTTTGAGAAACTTGAGTTTCAAGCTTCTTAACATGGATATAAATGTTCAGTATAGATGTTCTCCATCCTTGTGTTGATCTCTCTTGATTTCTTTTGAAAAGCAGTAAGGAGTTCTTGCATCTTCATTTTGACGTTGGCATAGTAGGCGCTTGGGCTGGTCTGGATTGGAAAGGCGGCTTGTTGTTGTTGAATTGAGCTCGCGGCTGAAAGTTGTTGTTGTTTCCACCAAAGTTTTTGCTTTGAATACGGTTAGCTTACTGAGGATAATTCTCATCTTGCGGATTCTCCACATTCAGGTTCCTATAAGAAAGGTTTGAAGTGTTTCTAAAGTTGTTGTTGAAGTTGTTGTTGTACCTTCGGTTTTGGGAGTATCCTTGAGCACCAACATAGTTGACTTCTTCTTCTTGGTCATAAGAATCTTCTTGGAAGGGCTCCATGTTTCCATTGTTAATAGTCTAACAAGCGTTTACTCCACGTTGTTGATTCCTTAGAAGTTGGTTCATCATGTTCGTAAGATCGGCAATCTCCTAAGCGTCAGAATTGGTAGAACGGATGGTTCTATCAAAATCGGTGCAAGTGTTGCTACTACTTCCGGCAAGGTTGTCGATGAGAGCTCGTCCTTCTTGAACGGTCTTCGTAGTAAAATCTCCATTGCGGGCCGTTTCGAGTGAAAGTTTATACTTAGGGTGTAGTCCTCTAAAGAAGGTACTTAAGAGGTTACCTTGAGAAAAACCATGATGGGGGCAGTCACAATCATAGTCCTTGAAACGTTTCCATGCTTCATAAAAAGATTCGACCAGTCCTTGTTGAAAACTTTGCAGCTTGTTGCGAAGAGAGTTGTGTAACATCCGCGAACCAAATTATGAGTTTTGGGAGTGGGTGTCAACACCAAGGGGAGTGCCAATCGACACCATCAATTTTGGTTCGACCGGGTTGATTGAAACACACTTTCTTAGTGGTATGGATTGATGGATGTATGCAATGGTGAGATATGAAATGAATGAATGGCAGGGTGTTTCAATTCCCCTTATGCAATTGTAGTACAAGAGGTGTCTATCCAATCTGAGAGTTGTGAACAATCGGAATGTGTATATGAGCCTAAGTTAAGCCAAATATGCAAAGGATGTTTGTCACTAACAATCCTATTAATGAAATGTAAGGAGCAGAAAGTAAAACTACTAGAACTAGATGCTGAATGCAATTGGAACAGAATGATTATCACTAAAATGAAGCTAGAACAGAAATAGAAACTATGCTAATGAACTAATGCAAGACAATACTGAACAAGGAAATAAGTAAATGCAACAGTAATGCAAATAGAATGAGACTAGAGATAAGACAAGACAACTACAAATCATAAACAAGGAGTTCTGGGGATGAACTCGAGCAAGCACTCGATCGAGTGCAGGGTCGAGCTGGATAAATCCGTGAAACAGAGCAATGCAAGAAAAACAGAGCAACACAAGCACGAATCAAACAACAATCAAACAGCAGGATTAAGACTTAAAAATCAATAAACAAGGAAGACCTTGAGGAGGGATCCATGGGTTGGACTAATGAATGAGGTCATCTAACTTGGTCAACAAATCTCAAGCAAACTTTGAGCTAATCTCTAGACATATAAATCTAAGACAAGTTTAATCCACTCTCATGGCAAGAAACAATCAAACCTATGCATCTCTAGACTTGTTCTCACATAGTAAAGAGTCTACACAAGCAGGCATTAAGCAATACATTTGATACCAAACAAGACCTCTAATCTCTTAGCAAGCCTAATGGTAAGCTCTAGATCTAGCCTTATCTATGCTCCTTAAACATTGGTGTGATGCTAAGATGCTTGAAATCAAACCCTAACCTCTCAGTTCAGGATTAGCATTAAGAACATCTAGCCTAGAAGAGATTCTACCACAATCAAGCTTGACCAAAGCAAACAAACCTCAAACACAGCCAAGCCTAACCCATCCTCAAGATCCTAAGCTACTACTCACAAGAACACATGATGAACATCAAAGTCATAAACCCAGAAAATACTGAAACTTGCATCAAATGAAAGATAAAACAAAGATCTATAACATTCAAGAAGGAATCAAACATGAATTCTTAATATCTTCAAAGTTATGAAACCAACAAAATCCAAGAATCTTATGTTTTCTCTCTTAAAAGAGTACAAGATCTAAGGAAAATAAAAGTGCAAAAAGAATAATTCCCAAAAGGGTAAAAACTAGGTTTCTGACTATTCTAAAAAGCTGGACTCTTTGGTGGCTGCAGGTGCAAGGCTTTATATAGGAGAGGGGGTGGAAGCTCTAAAAATACTAAAAGACAAAATAGTCAACGGCTCGGTCAACTCGACCCTGTGCTCGGTCGAGTGGCTGGTCGAGTTGGCTTTTCTTCTGCTTCTTCCACTCGGTCGAGTCCTCCTCTGCACACGGTCGAGTGTCTGGTCGAATGTGGGGTCGAGTTGGACTCTGGACCTTGATTCTTCAGCCTTAACTCTCTTGCTTTCCCTTCATGATTGCCTCACTTCTCCTCAGCATTGCTTCCATGCTCCTTAAGCTCCAAAATCACCTGATTATGCATGAAAAGATGCAAATGCAATGCAACTAAACTCTAATGCATGATTAGTCCTAAAGCTATGCAATAATGGTAAAAATGGATAGCAAAAGATGCAAATGATGTGAATAAACTAAGGGAAAACATGGTTAAATATATGAACATCAACACCCCCAAACTTAGTCTTTGCTTGCCCTCAAGCAAATAAACAAGACATAAGAAGGTAGGTGAGGTTTGAAAGTGGGATCTCAGCTCCTAAAGCTTGCAAATAGACCATCTAGAATCAATGTCCAAGTTACTAGTACTATGATGCAAGTTGAATGAGCTGTACTTAAAGATTTTAGACAACCATATCACAACCTTTACTGATTTGAGCCTTAGATATCCACATGCATTCAAATCAACCATTTCCTTTAACATTAATTAATCAAGAACATGAATCAATTCTATGCAATGCTTAAACTCATTTGGCTTGGAGATAAAGGTTTAGAGACAATGATGGTCTCTTTTTAGAGTGGGGCTTATCAATATAAAGGTTCTCTCATAAAATGGATTGAGCTTTAGAAGAATGCTAAAGGTAAGAACACTTAGACACATACAAGAACAAAACATTGTCTACCCAAAGGTACCCAAAGTGTTTATCTTATCAATCTAAACCCAAATGATCATAGTGCTACCCTTTAACTTCTTCTTTTCTCTTTCACCCTTTTCTCTTTTGGTTTTCAAGTCTTAGGAGAGGTTTCTTATTTGATCTTTCTAGTGGGATGGGGGATTCTTACTTATTTGCTATGGTTCTCTTTTCTTCTTATTCTTAAGACATACAAGCTTTTTGCTAGACTTTTCTTTTCTTTCTTTTCTTTTCTTTAGCTAGAACCATCTTCAACAATTTTTACTTCCCATCCTTTCACTAGACTTTGCTTAAACACATCCTCCTCTTAAAGACTCTACCCTTTTTCTTTCTCTTTTTCCTCTTTTCTTTTCAAAACAGCTAAGTCCCAAACCCAACAAGTGAACTACCTAGTCCTATCTAGTTTGAAAAATGCAAACTAGAACTACACAAGGTTTTACTCTTGTCAGTTCAAACCTAACACTTTCTACCAAGCTCAATCCCAAAATAGGCCTCACACACACAAGAATAAACATGGCTTGAAAGAAGGGTTGGTTAAGGGGTAGGGGAACTGATTCTTAATGAGGAAATCAGCTACTTGGATCAACAAGAGTGGTAAAAAGGAGAAAGATGATCCAAATATGTATATGGTATCCATGAGTTTAAAGCAATGCACACATTGATAATTGAAATTCAATATTAGGTTGTTATAGATAGGAAATGGCTTCAAATCACAACATGCTTCAATATAGACCAAATACAATGCAGGAATTCAAGGCTTGATTCAATCTTATGCTTCTAACCACTCAACTAGAATCAAAGTACTATTAACTTGGGCATTGATCCTAGTCTAGTGAATAAGCAAGCTAACAAGGAAAAACTCATCATAGATCCCTAATGCAAATATTATACAATCCTAAATGAAACATGCTAAGCAAGATCCTAATATGCAATGCAAACTACATGAACACTCTTTTTTTTATAAAGATTTTTGCAAACAATTTTCAAATTTTTAGGGTTTTTCTATACCTTAGATGCTATGCAAAAACTAATATGCGGATGCTAAAAATTTGAAATAAGAACACAAAACACAATGTCAAATGCTATCTCAAACCCTCCCCCAAACTTAAATCACACAGTCCTCTGTGTGAAAGAGATTTGTAAGAGGATTCAAGACCAAAAACAAAACACAATTTCAAATGCAATGGTATTTACAAGGGAAGGTGATAGTGGTACCTCAAGGATTGGAGAAGAAGTTGTCCACATCCTCTTGCATGCTGTCAAAGGTGTACTTGGGGTCTTGTTGATCACTTGGAGATGGAGACTGGGGCAGCTCGACGACGGCGATCGACCGGCACTCGGTCGAGTGCGTGCTCGATTGGGGGGGTCGAGCTGGACCGCGGATGCCAAAATTTTGAGCCTTCTGCTGGTAGAACTGCTGGTAGAGAGCTGGATCCATGAAGTATTGTGGTGGGATGGGTGGGTAACCTGGATAGCCTGGATAAGCAGCTGGAGGTGGGAAGCCATAAGGTGATCTGGGCTGGAACTCGGTCGAGTACGTCGGGGGTGCTCGGTCGAGTGGGCGCTCGAGTGACCCGGTCGAGTGCCTCGAAAACTGTTGTTCTCGGGTACTTGAGCTCCTCTTCCTCTGATTTGGCTCATACATTGAATCTCTAACTGGTTCCAAAGGGTTTGCAACTCTTGAAAGTGCTCCAGTTGAGCTACTTATCCTCAAAGGGCTTGAATGGCTTGGAGATGAGTTTCCACTCTTCAGCTCAGCAATCTCCTTCTTTAAGACCTTGATAGACCTAGCCATGTTGGTGACCTTCTTCTTCAGCTTATCAAACCTCTTCCCATGCCACTTGCTCCACTTTTGCAAAAGTGTCAACCTCTTACTATTCTCCCTCACTCCTCTACTATCCCATGGGTTGGGTTCATAATCCTCAAAGTAGAATTGCTCCTCCCCATCAGCCATTTGTGCATTCCCAGCTTCTTCAACTCTAGGTTGAACTATCCCATCAAACAAGTACTCTTCAGCTGGCCAAAAGTCAATGTTGGCTCCTTCTTGAATGGTAGTGAGCTCTTTAGGCAAGATCAATTGTTTCTTCCCAAGTGTTGGAAGCTCAAAATTGAAGATGTGATTTCCTTGATGCATCTCCTTGGCTAGGATGGGAGTAGATGTGAGGTAGCTTGAGTCAATCCATCTTGGTGAGACCCTCTCTCCTCTAAGTGGGACCTTGGCAGCTTGTAGAATTGGAGTAATGATGCCTCCAATGGTTAGTGCTCCTCTTTAGCCTTTGTTCTCCAACTTGCCTACCCAACTTCTCAAGTATACCATGTGGTCTATGAGCACCATTGCAAGATCAGTCTCCACAGTGCTCCCAAGGATAATGGTTCCATCTCTTGCCTTGAGGATGATCCCATTTAGAGCCATGTCAATCATCTTAAGCTCTCCCTCATTGATATTCCCAGTTTCCTTCCTTGCAAAGAAGGTGTTGGCAAGAGCTTTGTGGAAGTACCTTAGGACTGGGCTCCTTATCCTTGAACTCTTGGAATTGGAGGATGAGTAGAGTTTGTTGTCGCCAATGGTTTCCCAAACTGAATAGAGCTCCTCTCTTGGTATCATCAAGCTCATATTACTCCCAACTTCAAAACCAAACACATTGGCTATCTTCTTCATTGAAAGCTCATGCTTCTTCCCCTTGATTGTGAAGGAAATGTGACCAGCTCCAACCTCAGGATCTTTCTTTACATATGTATGCAGCTTGACAGTGGCTAGAAACTCACAACTTTCCTCTTTGTAGCCCTCCATGCAAAGTCCCATAAACTTGGTTAAGTTACTCTTCTCAAAAAGAAACTCCACATCTTCATCAATGGCAAGCTTCTCCATGGTTTCCTTGTGAGGATATCTAGTCCCCAAGAACTCCATTCTCATGAAGGCTTCATACAGCTGCCTCTTTGTCAACCCACAAGATTCTGCTTCTCCATCATCCTCTAGCACTTCTTCCTCATCTTCTTCCTCACTTTCACTTTCAATCTCCTCTTGTTCAACCTCAACTGCTGGCCTCTTCCCTTTGGCCTTGTGTCTCCTCATGAACTCATTGAGGGTTGGCTCCCTTTCTTCCTCACTTTCAGTCCTCTCAGGATCTTCCTCAACTGAATCACTCCTTGGATACGGCATCTGGCTCGATCGGTCAGCTCGACCACCACTCGGTCGAGTGTTAGCTCGAGTGGTGCGTCGAGTGGTTCTCCCAAATTTTCCTCTTGATTCAAGGCCATCATCACGACGTTCCATGGAGGTTGCAGCCGCTTGTTGAGATTTCCTGGTCATTCTTGAAGACATTTTTGAACAGAACTGAAGGGAATAAACTCAAAGCTCAAAGTCAATAGGTTAGTGACCCAAAAACTTGTAAGAACTAAGGTTGAGCAAAAGATGAACTTTGAGAGAGATTTTAAAACTTGAATTTAGTTGTTTTGAGCAAATGAGAGAGTGTGAGAGGTATAGGATCATGCAAGTCCTATTTAAAGAAGCTAAGGGGACAAGGGGACAAGGGTGGAGAGTCCATAACATTCAAATTTGAAATGGGAATCTTTGACTTGCTTTTTGCTGCCACTCGACCCCACACTCGACCAGCACGTGGTCGAGCTCCCTTGACCAAAGTTTGAAAATTCAAATTTTTCTTCTTGTTCTTCCCTCCACTCGATCGTGCTAGAGAAATGATAATCAAATGGGCCTTACTTCTTTGCCAACTCGGTCGAGTACCTCTCGTGGGCTGGTCGAGTGGGCTTGCGTTTCTCCTTCTCCAAGTCTAAATCTCTCCTTACCCATCTACACTTTTGTTTAAAGGCCTGTCCAACACAAATATAAAAGAAAACACATCAAAACTACAAGGAAATTAAACCATATTTACAAAGGATACCTTAGGGACTTCCTCCCTAGTGAGCTTGTTTAAAGTCACTAAGCTTGACTTTGGTTTCCTTCTTAGACTTGGTCTAGATACCAAGGAGGTGATGAAATCCTCCCTGGAACCTCTTGATCACTGTGAAGTTGATCCTTGATCACCTCACCCTTAACACACAAACCATACTTCTTCTTGATTTTGAGTCTTGGTCTTGCTTTCCTCAAAGACCTCTTGTTTAGCTTTACTTGGAGATCCTCAACCATGTCAGTCAACTCTTGAACTGACCTCTTAAGCTTTTCCACAGAATCTTCTTGAAGAGAGGGCTCAACTTTTGGAGTAGCCTTGTCACTTAAACCTTCTTGACCACCTTTGTCCTCTATAGTAAATGGCTGATCATCAATGGTAGGAAGGTTGGTTGGGTTATAGATGTTGAACTTCATAGCTACACCCTCAGCAATGTTCAAGGTCACAAGACCTTCCTTGACATCAATGACTGCTCCAACAGTGGCTAAGAATGGCCTCCCAAGAATGATAGGATCTTCAGGCTCCTTGTCTATCTCTAGAACCACAAAATCAGTGTAAACCCTTGCTTTCCCTATCTTCACTGGAATGTTCTCCAACTTGCCAACCACATCTCTATTTGACCCATCAGCTAGGCATATATGAAGGTTGGTGGACTTGAAATCAGTGTGCCCAAGCTTTTGTGCTATGGAGTATGGGATCACACTGATTGATGCTCCCAAGTCACATAGGCATTGGTTGTAGTGGAGATAGCTAAGTGTGCAAGGCAGATAGAATGGCCCTGGATCCTTAAGCTTAATTGGGATGATCACTCCTCCAAGGTCCTCAAGATCCTTCTCATCTTGAGCTTGAGCCTTCTTCTTTGACAAATCAAGCAAAAAATCTCTATAGAGAGGATATGGTTCATACTATTCCAAGGCATGTCCTCCCTCCTCTTCTTGATAAGCAATGATGATCTCTTGTATGGCCATCACTTCCTCTTGTTTCTCAACCACAACTTCTTCCTTCAAAGCTTCCTCATCCTCTTGTTGCTTAGCCAACATCTCTTTTTCTCAATGATTTCCCTTAATTCCTTGATCCTTTGTGCTTTGAAACGTCCTGGGAATGGTAGAGGTGGTTTGTAGGCAGGAGAACGTACTTAGCAGGTTTAACAGCTCTTGATCCTTCAGCTCGATCGACCACTCGATCAGGCACTCGGTCGAGTGCTGGCTCGAGTACCTGGTCGAGTGCAATTGTGGATTCAGATTTCTCTGCACAAACTTCACTCAAAGCTTCAATAACTTACCAATCCTCCTCTTCTTGAACATCATTGTCCTCGGTGACTTCCTCATCAGAGATATGGATGGCTTTTGCAGTGAACTCCCTTGGATTTTGAACAGCTTTTCCAGGGAGTTGATTTAGGAGCAGAAGTAGAGGCAATGTTGCTCTCCATATACTTCACTCTAGAGTTGAGACCTTCAAACTTCATGTTCAGGTCATTATACTAGGATGTGAGCCTTTGATTCAATTCAGCAAACTGTTTGGCTTCCTCAATCTTTCCTTGTGTTTGCCCAATCAACAACTATTGCATCATAGCTCTTAAGTCTTGTTCTTGGTTTTGGTTAAACCCTGGTGGGGGACACAACTGAGGCTGGAACACTTGATGTTGTTGTTTGGGGACATAGTTTTGTTGCTGTTGAGGCTGTTGAGGTGGGTACACTTGGTCATGTGGATTGGCCACATTGGTGCTTCTATAGGAGAGGTTGTTGTTCTTGATCCCTCCTTGGTTGTAGCCTTTGAATCCACCTTGGTTTTGCATATAACAGAGATCAGCATACTCATTCTCCCCTTCTTGAACTTGAACCTGTTCTTCACCAATAAAGTGAATGGACTTTTGTTGGCTAAGGAGGATCTTATCAAGCTTCTCATTGACCATCTTCAAATCCTTCTTGTATTTGTCCTCTTGGTCAGTGGAGGTGGACCTTATGGTTCTGTCATAGTCCTCATTATAGTTGCCATCTGACTGAGCAAGGTTCTCAACTAATTCCCGTCCTTCTTCCACATTCTTGTTGAGGAAGTTGCCATTAGAGGCTGTATCAAGAAGCATCCTGATCTTGGGAAGCACTCCTCTATACAATGTGCTTAGGAGTGACTCATTGCTGAAGCCATGGTGAGGACACTGAGTCTGAAATACTTTAAACCTCTCCCAAGCTTCACAAAAGCTCTCATTGTTTCTTTGAGCAAACCCAGAAATTTCATTCCTCAATTTAGCAGTCCTTGCATTTGAGAAGAATTTTGCCAAGAAAGCCTTCTTGCAAGCATCCCATGTGGTTATTGCTCCAATAGGAAGAGGCATCTCCCAAAGGTGAGCCTTATCTCCAAGTGAAAATGGGAAGAGCCTCAACTTGAATCCATCCTCACTCACTCCATTAATCTTGGTAAGACCACAGATTCTATCAAATTCATCAAGGTGGTCTAGAGGATCCTCCATTGGCAACCCATGGAACTTGTTGGCTTGAATCATGGAGATCAATCCACTCTTGATCTCAAAGTTGTTGTTTGGCACTGTGGGAGGCACAATACCAGCTCTCTGGTTGTGTGTGTATACCAGCTCTCTGGTTGTGTGTGTTGGGTGCATCTCCAGCACCAATGTTCCTTGGTCTTGGAACTCGATCTTGTTGCTCCATTATGATTGGAACTGCTGGCTGTTGTTGAACTACTCTTCTTCTCTGATTTCCCAAACCCTTTGGCAGCCTGTGGATGTTGTCAAGAGGCCTTTGAAGATTGTTTTTCCCCTTGGACCTTGTGTGCATCAAAAGACTGAGATACTGACTCGAACAGGTGCACGGTCGAGCGCAGGCTCGAGTGAGTGGTCGAGTCAACTGGGAACTGGTGTCTAAATAGATACGCTGTCTGACTCGATCAGGTGCTCGATCACTACTCGGTCGAGTGGTGCTCAAGTGGGTGGTCGAGTGGTACCTGAAATTCAACACAGCCAAGCAAAAGAAGATTCGAGTTCAGCAACTTCACAAGTGTATAAACGAACTAAATCTTAGACTAATAATGATCCTGAATGTCACAAAAACACTCTCAAATGGGCAACGGCGCCAAATTGAAACACACTTTCAAATGGGCAACGGCGCCAAATTGAAACACACTTTGTTAGTGGTATGGATTGATGGATGTATGCAATGGTGAGATATGAAATGAATGAATGGCAGGGTGTTTCAATTCCCCTTATGCAACTGTAGTACAAGAGGTGTCAATCCAATCTGAGGGTTGTGAACAATCATGATGTGTATATGAGCCTAAGTTAAGCCAAATATGCAAAGGATGTTTGTCACTAACAATCCTATTAATGAAATGTAAGGAGCAGAAAGTAAAACTACTAGAACTAGATGCTGAATGCAAATGGAACAGAATGATTATCACTAAAATGAAGCTAGAACAGAAATAGAAACTATGCTAATGAACTAATGCAAGACAATACTGAAAAGGGAAATAAGTAAATGCAACAGTAATGCAAATAGAATGAGACTAGAGATAAGACAAGACAACTACAAATCATAAACAAGGAGTTCTGGGGATGAACTCAAGCAAGCACTCGATCGAGTGTAGATCGAGTGCAGGGTCGAGCTGGATAAATCCGTGAAACAGAGCAATGCAAGAAAAACAGAGCAACACAAGAACGAATCAAACAACAATCAAACAGCAGGATTAAGACTTAAAAATCAATAAACAAGGAAGGCCTTGAGGAGGGATTCATGGGCTGGACTAATGAATGAGGTCATCTAACTTGGTCAACAAATCTCAAGCAAACTTTGAGCTAATCTCTAGACATATAAATCTAAGACAAGTTTAATCCACTCTCATGGCAAGAAACAATCAAACCTATGCATCTCTAGACTTGTTCTCACATAGTAAAGAGTCTACACAAGCAGGCATTAAGCAATACATCTCATACCAACAAGACATCTAATCTCTTAGCAAGCCTAATGGTAAGCTCTAGATCTAGCCTTCTCTATGCTCCTTAAATATTGGTGTGATGCTAAGATGCTTGAAATCAAACCCTAACCTCTCAGTTCAGGATTAGCATTAAGAACATCTAGCCTAGAAGAGATTCTACCACAATCAAGCTTGACCAAAGCAACCAAACCTCAAACACAGCCCAGCCTAACCCATCCTCAAGATCCTAAGCTATGATGAACATCAAAGTTATAAACCCAGAAAATACTGAAACTTGCATCAAATGAAAGATAAAACAAAGATCTATAACATTCAAGAAGGAATCAAACACGAATTCTTAATATCTTGAAAGTTATGAAACCAACAAAATCCAAGAATCTTATGTTTTCTCTCTTAAAAGAGTACAAGATCTAAGGAAAATAAAAGTGCAAAAAGAATAATTCCCAAAAGGGTAAACACTAGGTTTCTGACTATTCTAAAAAGCTGGACTCTTTTGTGGCTGCAGGTACAAGACTTTATATAGGAGAGGAGGTGGAAGCCCTAAAAATACTAAAAGACAAAATAGTCAACGGCTTGGTCAACTTGACCCTGTGCTCGGTCGAGTGGCTGGTCGAGTTGGCTTTTCTTCTGCTTCCTCCACTCGGTCAAGTCCTCCTCTGCACACGGTCGAGTGTCTGGTCGAGTGTGGGGTCGAGTTGGACTCTAGACCTTGGTTCTTCAGCCTTAACTCTCTTACTTTCCCTTCATGATTGCCTCACTTCTCCTCAGCATTGCTTTCATGCTCCTTAAGCTCCAAAATCATCTGATTATGCATGAAAAGATGCAAATGCAATGCAACTAAACTCTAATGCATGATTAGTCCTAAAGCTATGCAATAATGGTAAAAATGGATAGCAAACGATGCAAAAGATGTGAATAAACTTAGGGAAAACATGGTAAAATATATGAACATCATTGATTTGAATTGTCGTTTTGGCTCAATTTGGTTCAATTGAAGCTCCTAACGATGTATTTAAAGAGAAAGTCGACGAAAAGGGTTTTGGGGAAGTGTTTTGTCGCTGTTTAGAGAGAGTTAGAGGGAGAAAAGTGTTCTTGAGAGTTTTGAGGCTTTTTGGGAGATTCTTGGCTTGGATTGAGAGATTTGTTGCTGTGGAGTGAAGATCTTGTGCTAGGAACAAAGGAGAAGGCTTCTAAAGGTTCGATTCATCGTTGTTGAGTTAGAATCTTCCTGCAAAAGAGGTGAGTGCATGACCATGGCTGATCTAAGCCTGAGAATCCTTTGTTTTGCTTGATTTGTTGTTGTTTGTGGTGTTTTCTTGTATGTTTGTGGTTGGGATGTGGTTCCCATGTGTTTCCAGGACTTTTGGGTGAGTTTGGGTTGATTTGGAGGAGATGGTAAACGGTTCTGCGACTTTCGGCTTCGAGCAGAACGATCTGTGGAGTCAGTGTCAATCGACACCAGCGGGTTATCGGTCGACACCAAGTTTTTCAGCAGTGGCTGATTCTTTTTTTTCCTGGTTTGTTTGTGTTTGGTTGCTATTTGTTAAAATTTAGTTTCTAAGTATTTGTGATATACTTACGCATCTCAATTGTTGTTTGTGCTGTGCAGGTATGTGACGTGGAATCATGGCGATGAGGAGGAGGATGATCTAGGGTCTCTTTTGTGTGTTGTTGGTTATATTGTTTATGTTAGAACCTTTCATAGAGTTATGCTAGGTTGTTGGATAAGATTAATTAGGTATGTTATTGTATTGTTGATATGTTGGTTTGTATTGTTGGTATGTTTCCGCTCTGTATGTTGGGTTATTGTTGGTTTAATGTTGAATGGTGGTTTGGTTGGTTTAATGTTGAATGGTGGTTTGGTTGGTTTAATTAAGTAGTATGAGATGTTTAATTATATATTGTTATAAAAAAATAATAAAAATAAAAATAAAAACAGGTCGGGTTGTTTCAGTTTGGTATCAGAGCCCTTATGGTTCTAGGGCGGGTTAATAGAACGGTCTAGGGAATTAATTGGTGGAATTATTTTCCTGTTGCTGGATGCATGATGTTGTGTGATGGAATTGATTATGAGTAGTTAGTCAATATGTTGTGGTATGGAGTCCTAGTATCATCCTCATCGAGCCTTCAATGAGATTCCACGGTAAGTTGTTTTCTCTGTTGTTAGTTGTGTGGTGTTTTTAGCTTATGTGCAGGAAGTGCAGTTGGCTATTGACAAGTTGTTGGAAGCGGTGGATCACGCCGGTATCAAGAAATACCGTTGGCGGTAATTTCTGAAAATGGATGTGTTGGAAATGGATTTCCGAGAAGTTAAGTTGGGGACTTACTTCGTCGAGTGTGGCTGGAGTGCCACTGGTTAACTAGTTAGTAATTCGCATGCTGGTCAGGTGGGGGTCTAAGGGTGTGACCGGTGTGCTTACTGATGTTGTTGGAGGTCCAACGGGTATTTGGAGTGTGGCAACAGGTTTTGCTCAGACCGAGATGACCGTATTGCGGATTTACTGAAAATGTTGTTGGAGAGGATTTTATAAGATGATTAGTTCTAATGGAATCTTGATGTGAAATGGGTTAAGGGGATTATGTAATGCTGAAAATAGAAAGTTTCCATAAATAGGAAGTTTCTAAAAATGGAAAGGTTTTCTCAGAGTTAAGAGCTTTGCTGTTTTTGGAAAGTGTATGGGAGCTATCTTGAGGTGTGGGGATGTTTCTGGTGTGACCTGGTGGTGGTCATGGAGGTATTCGAGAAGGAGTATATGGTGGGTAATAGGACATTGCAATGTTTTACGCGGAGCATGGGAGGTAGTTCTTACTGGAAAGTGCTTAGAGACGTCCAGACTTGTTTGCTCTAGGGACGGTGGTTTCTGAACAACTCATAAGGAGATGGTTGTTCTCCTGAGGGGATGGTGGTTCCCTTGGATACCGATAGCTTTAGGGGTGGTGGGCCCTGAGAGCGGCAGAGGAGATGGTGGTTCTCCTAAGGAGATGGTGGTTCTCTTGAGCGTATGGTGGTTCCCCTGGTACCGAGATCTCGAGGGTGACAACCCAAGAGTGCGACGGTATGACTCGAGGAAGGTAGTCTGAGAGTGAGATCGGTATGGCTCAAGGGTTTTGACCTGAGAGTGGATGAGTTGAGAGCAATTAATGTCTAGGACGTGTGGATGAGCATAGAGACCAAATGTGGAGGTCAAGATTGATGGTGGTTAAATCTCGGGTTTAGTTTTGACCAATGGGGTCAGGATTTTGTTTTATCGGTGGGGTTAGGATTGCGTGGACCAGTGGGGTCCAGGTTGTGTAGACTAGTGGGATCCAGATTATGTAGACCAGCAGGGTCGGGATGGTGTTGACCGGTGGGGTCGGAATTGAAAGACCAGTGGGGTCAGGGTGGTTTGGACTAGTGGTGTCCTCGTTGCGGTAGACCAGAGGGTTAGGTGGCACAAACCGTTTCGACGGTGGTTGGATGAGTTTTGCGGTCTGGTAGCGGTGTTTTGCAGATTCGAGGACGAATCTTTTGTTAGAGGGGGGGGGGGGAATTGTAACATCCTCGAACCAAATTGTGAGTTTTGGGAGTGGGTGTCGACACCAAGGGGAGTGTCGATCGACACTAAGGGGAGTGTCGATTGACACCATCAATTTTGGTTTGACCGGGTTCATTTAAATTGTCGTTTTGTCTCGGTTTGGTTCAATTGAAGCTCCTAACCGATGTATTTACAGAGAAAGTCAACAAAAAGGGTTTTGGGGAAGTGTTTTGTCGCCGTTTAGGGAGAGTCAGAGGGAGAAAAGTGTTCTTGAGAGTTTGGAGGCTTTTTGGGAGATTCTTGGCTTGGATTGAGAGATCATTTGCTGTGGAGTGAAGATCTTGTGCTAGGAACAAAGGAAAAGGCTTCTAAGGGTTTGATTTGTCGTTGTTGAATTAGAATATTCCTGCAAAAGAGGTAAGTGCATGGCCATGGCTGATCTAAGCCTGAGAATCCTTTGTTTTGCTTGATTTGTTGTTGTTTGTGGTGCTTTCTTGTATGTTTGTGGATGGGAAGTTGTTCCCATGTGTTTCCAGGACTTTTGGGTGAGTTTGGGACGATTTGTAAGAGATGGGAAACGGTTCAGGGACATTCGGCTTCAAGCAGAACGATCTGCGGTGTCGGTGTCGGTCGACACTAGGGAGGAGTGTCGATCCTCACCAGAGGGGTGTCGGTCGACACCAATTTTTTAGCAATGGTTGATGCATGTTTTTCCTGGTTTGTTTGTGTTTGGTTGTTATTTGTTAAATTTTGGTTTCTCAGTTGCTTGTGTGTATAACCCAGTAGATGGGAGGATTGCCTCACTAAGTATTTGTGATAGTACTTACGCATCTCAATTGTTGTTTGTGGTGTGCAGGTATGTGACGTGAAATCATGGCGATGAGGAGGAGGATGATCTAGGGTCTCGTTTGTGTGTTGTTGGTTATATTGTTTATGTTGGAACCTTGGTTAGAGTTATGCTAGGTTGTTGGATAAGACTAATTAGGGATGTTATTGTATTGTTGATATGTTGGTTTGTATTGTTGGTATGTTTCCGCTGTGTATGTTGGATTATTTTTGGTTATATTGAATGATGGTTTGGTTGGTTTAATTAAGTAGTATGGGATGCTTAATTATATATTGTTATAAAACAATAAAAAAAAAAAAAAAAAAAAAAAAAAAAAAAAACGGGTCGGGTTGTTTCAAGTTGGATCTTGACTTTGTGTAGAAGTAGTTGAGAAAGACTGACTTGCATCCTTCCAAACTAGTAATCGATTCGGGAGGTAGAGACTTTAACTATCTATGAGCCTTGTCGGCTAGAGAGAAGGGAAAAATCTTACACTTCAAGTAATCTTCGGGAATTCCATCGGTTCTTGTTGTAGAGCAGATTTCTTCAAAAAGATCAATGTGGTTCATCAGATGTTCAGTAGTAAGGCCATGAAACTGATTTTGCTTCACCAAGCCAATAATTTGAGTTTTAATCTCGTAATCACGTCTTGGAAGATGAGTGATTCGGATAGCAGCATGGTCTTGAGTATATTGATTGGGAGCATCATAGTCGACTATGGTACGGTTAGGTGCGGCACGTCTTAGATGGTGCATATAAGCAGGTTATCTTCTGCCAGCTTGAGGTAGTGGTGGATTAATGATAAGAGGAGACTGGTGAGGAGGAACATCGAGGTTGTCTCCCACACCTAAAGGATTAGCATCATGAGGAGCTTGATGATGGTCTCAGCCAACCAACAGGTCGAGTTGCGGATCAACGGCTTCAAGGTTGGGGTTACCACCTTGTGCTAGGATCGGTTCTCCTTGCTCGTTGAGGGCAGGAGGTATCAGCAGTTGGTCGAGGTTAAGGGGACCTTGGTCCTGGTTCCTTTCTTCAGCCATGAGTTGTTATCTTCGAAGTTTCCTAATTTCACGTTTTAATCGATCAATGTCTTGAACTGGAGATACAGTTCCGGAGGGTTGACTCCTAGTCATGCACTACAAAATCCAAAAACAGAAAATAAAAGGAAAAATAGAGTTTATCGAAAAACAAGAACATTAAAATTAAAATTGAAAAAATCAAAAGAAAAATTCAAAGTATCTTAGACTAAAGTTCTTATCAAATTCAATGGGCAGCTAGTTACTCCCCGACAACGGCGCCAAAAAGTTTTGATGTGTGTGATTTTTCACTACAAATCTTTTACCTGAAAAAACCACACGACGACTGAAAGTGCACAGTTAATCAATGTAGTATTTTAGGATTGAACCCACAGAGAATAATAGCTAACACAAATTGAATTAAAAGAGAAAGAACTATGGCTAAGACTAAATAAGAGATTCGGGTTTTGGTTTTCCTATAACTATTGCAAATAAAGAAAACGTAAATAAAAACGGTTTAAAACTATAAGACTAAGGATTTGGGAGTCATCTCAGGGTTTTCATGGTTCTAAGCAATATTAAGTGTCATGATGTAACAAGTAACTACTAATTTTGGTCTAAGTTCTTAACTACGAAACACTAATGAACTAACAAGCTATTGTCATAGAATGAAAGTCTAAAGTCTTCATACTCCGTTACTCAACTTACGCAGGCAACGACACATGTCAACCAGCTAGTAAAACAAGTTCGATACATTCACCAAACTCCGCAACTCAACTTACGCAGGTTACGACGTGAGATTTCGGTATAACGCTAGTTTGGAGAAGTAGGATAACGTGGTTAACGCTCTCGTTCTCTAGATCATCACTTGGTGATCTATCCAAGCACATGCATTAAGAAAAATATGTCCCAAAAGAACTCTAATATAGAACCAAAAATAAGAACTAACAGCTTAATTGAAGCGAACCATGAATTCTCCTTGAATCACCCCGTAAAACCCAACAAAGTAAATTACTCGCTCATGATGCAAAGAAACAACATTGATATTATAGAGTATAGCATCAAAAACGAATCAAATAACAAAAGGGGTTCAAAGGATACTTCTCTAGTTGTCACAAAAGTAACTTGATTCCCAAAAAGCGGTGAAAGTATGAAAGAACTCGAAAGAGTAGAAAGAGAGATGGTGGATCTTCAAGCTTCAAAGGAGCGGCGAGCAGGAGAGCTTCTCTTGTCATCTAGGATCGCACGGCAAGGGCAGTTTAAGAGGCAATGAAGAGCATACTCTGAAACTCTAGGTCTTAAAGAGTATTTATAGGGTTTTGTCTTGGATTAGGGTTTGTAAGGGTAAAAACGTATTTTTTTTTTAAATGCAGGAAAATGGGCGGCGAAATGGTCTTCTAGAACTTGGTCAAGGTTTGGACTGGGCCGCCGTGATGGTTACGTCAGGCCTTCAATAAAAGCCCATCAGCTGGATGGTTATCTTTACATCAGTCTATAACACGTTTCGGTAAAATGGGCATATCTTCCGGATAGCTGAACGGATTGACTTGATTACACTTCTAAGAGAAAGATGACTCTCTTAGATTTCCATAGTCCCCAAAAACGTCAAAATGTGAGTTCTGTAAGTTCTTCAAAAGTGGCCCGTACTGTAGAGTTCTGAATCTGTCCTGAAACATGTTTTGCTTGTCTTTTGGTGCATTTTGCTATAAAACTTGTAAAACTTTGTTGAAACCTGAAATATTTGATAATAGATCTTTTCTACTTGAAATCTTATCAAACTCTTCCTAAATGCGAATGAAAACTATAGCTAATATGGATAAAATAATGATGTTATCAACTGTGTATATATATTATTTTGGTTATGGATATAAAGTTTGGAAAAAATAGAAAAGATATGGACAATACATATTTTCATTTGTTTGCTTCTTAGGAGTTCGTTGGGAACAGATCAATGGTTACACAATAAAAACAAAAAGCAAAAGTAAAGGTGCACAATATACAATATCACAAAACAAAATGAAACATTGAAATGACAAAAACGAATAACAAATATGTTGTTAAAATATAACGGCGTAATCATTTCTCAACCTCAGCTTCACCAGAGAGTTCTTCAAGGGACTTGCCCTTTGGCTCTGGGACAAGGAATGTGAAGAGCATACCAATAAAGTTAATAACCCCAAGCATGATCAATGAGTTCTTGACTCCAATACCCGGTGGGTATCCTGCGTCTGTCTTGGTCGCATCCTGTGATTGAGCTGCATACAAGAACCCGAAGGCTCCAACAATAGCTCCAGCCTTACCTGTAGCGGCCGATATTCCATGGCATGTAGACCTTAGTCTGGCTGGGAAGATCTCAGCCGGGACAATGAAAGTGGTTGCATTTGGTCCAAAGTTAGCGAAGAAAAAGGTGAGGGAGTACATAATCACAAATCCTATACGGTTGTCTGGTTTGATCCAGTGGTTGTAAGGGAAGGCAATGGCAAACATAAACACCGTCATGAAGAAGAATCCCATAAGTTGAATTGCAAACCTTCCCATAATATCAATAAATGCGACGGTGAACCAGTACCCTGGTACAGTACTGCAAAGTGCGATGAGAGTCTGTGCCCTAGCGATCTTGAAAACCTCATGAATGGCATTCATGGTGCCTGCCTTTGGAATCCATCCAATGGCCGAAAAAATATCCTTTTGAAATAAATTTTGGCTGTAGAAAGCAATGTCAAGCAAAAACCAAGTTGAGGTACACCCAAGGAGTGGAAGACCATGGCGTCTAAGGAATTCCTTGGAGAACAAGCCATAGTTGAGTTTTGGGTCGTCCGCCCTTTCTTCAACCTCAAGCTCTACTTGTAAGACCTTGGACATGTCTTTGGTGGCTTGTTTAATGTCCTTGGCAACTAAAGCAGTGTAACGAGCAGTTTCAGGCATCTTCATACGCCAATAGAAGGTCATGGCCGCAGGTATAGCGCCAAACATGACAATGATACGCCAAATGTAATCAGCCTGGGGAGGCGTTGAGAGAACCCTGTCTTGGTCATAGGTCGGCGAAGGAAACTGTTTGTCGAAAATGGAAGCAACTGCAAGAGCCACAAAACCACCAGCCAAGATACCGATACCTTGCATAGCAAAGACGGCAGCGATGAAAGCCCCACGAGTCTTCTTGTTAGCATATTCAGACATGATGGTGGCTGAAAGAGGGTAGTCACCTCCAATGCCAAACCCGAGCCAAAACCTAAACATAACCGTTCAAATGTTAATATTTATATTTTATTTGTTTTTGGATGTTTCAACTATCATGTGTATGATCGACTGTTCATGAATAAAACAGTTTTGACCGTGATTATTGTACCTGAAAAAGCAAAGAGTGGTCATGACACCTTTGGCTTGGTTTCCAAAGGAGAGACCGGAAGCAACAGAGCACACGATCATCATGATCAAAGTGATACCGTAGACTTTTTTCCTACCTAGCTTGTCACCAAGCCATCCGAAGAAGAGCTGACCAGCAAGAGTCCCACAGAGGGCCACACCATTGACTGCTGCCGCAACATGAGGGGGAAGGGAGCCAGGCTTTGCTGACTCTGGATTGAAGTAATAGAGACGTCCTAGGAGCTTCGTCACCAAGGACACACAAAAGAGATCATATGCATCCGTAAAGAAACCCATACCGGCGATGACTATTGCCGTGAAATGATAAAGTTGCGTCTTCGCAACATCGAGTGCTTTTAGCACTCCTAGTTGCTGATCAGCCATCTTTGTCGATTTTCTCTCTCCTGTTTTCATGAAGTAAAAGTTAAATTTTGTAATACAATTTTTTATAAGTTAAAAATATAATCCAACTAACAGAGAAGCTTTTGAAGTTATACATATAAATAAATCATTTAAGCAAGTGCAAATTTAAATTTGAATGAAGATCATCTTATAAAGTAATTTTACCCTCACGTTGCGTTAATTGGTGCCGGAAGGACGAGGCAAGAGAGAGAATTATCGATATCAAAAGAGAGAGAGAGAGAGGTGGTGGGGGTGTGACTGTGGTGGCTGAGACGGTCGAAATTTATAGAGGAGATCGGAGAAGCATAGTCTTAAGGGTATATCCACATTTTTATTCAATTTTAATCATATTTCTGCTTTTTTTTGTTGCTCTTCTGGATTTGGATTTGGTATACATTGGAATGGTCTACACACATCATTTTTTAAAAATCTTTTACTTCGTATCCTTTATCCAACTATCCATCACATCTATGAAATTTCTTATCATGGACCCTTTCCATGTTTGGTTCAAGTTGAACCATTCAACTAACTAAATCAAAGAAGTCTCCCTCTTAAATGCTATATATTACCGTAAAGGGGGTAAGTACCTTTAAATAGCACTGATTCAAAATAATCCACACGAAAAGTGTAGTCTTCAAAAAATGTTATAATAATCCCGCTTACCTATAGCCCTGTTCTTTTTCAAGTCGCTCATCTAGCGGCTGCGACCGATTAAAACGACACTGACAACTGCAATCATTAATCAAAACGACAACAGAAACGGAGAGACAATGACGGAATGTGTCTACTCTGGCGAGAAAAAAGTGTTGCTGAGGAGAGAAAGAAGTCGCCTGAATTTCTGGCGATTATCGCGGCAGCTCATTTCAGCGTTAACGACTCTTTTTTACAACGGCAACGGACTTTCATTCGTAACAGTAACAACATTCTTTATTCATTTTTTCTGTCGCAGTCGCTAAATCAGCGACTTGAAAAAGAACAAGCTCTATATATTAAAAAAAGGTTATAAAATGTGTGACTTACTACCAATGAATGGACACGAACGTTTTTATGGGTACGAAAGTAAAATTGCAAATCGAAAAAGATTACAGATGTGAAAAGCACATAACATTGGTAAAGATGCAATTACATTGTAGTTGGTATCCTAGATATAATTAAGTCTCATATTTACTGAAGATCAAGTTGACTTTCATTAGACGAAATTTATCGTTTATGAAAGTCAACTTAAAGAATTTTTAATTAATTTAAAGTGTAAACATTACTTTCACATAAAATGTCAACCATTTTCTTACAATAAAAAAGTTCCTAAAAATTATGTAAATAATTAGGCTAGGTATACACAAAGATATGTTCAAATCATTTTCTAGTACGCTTTATGAGTTGTATATAATATAGGTCATTTACTCTAACCATCTCCGTAAAACAGGTTCCTTCCTCCCTCCCGCTGCTTCTGCCGCCTCTTGCTGGGATGCTCTTCAGTCTAACATCTCCGATTTTCTCCCTGCCTTCGATGTCCGATCAAAGTGTGGTTTCAAGACGCCGTGGATCTCTCAGGGATGCATGAACATCACCACCAGGTCTCACTTCGAATCCCTCATCCCTAATTCCTCCCTTTCCACCACCTTCATCCGCTGTAACACCTCTCTCCAGAGCAATACCCCTTGCGCCTCCTGCACTCAGAGCCTCTCCGCCGTTCAGGCCTATCTCAACGGCCCTTCCCTCGGTAACAATGTCTCCGACTGCTCTGCCTTCCCCTCTATCTACGCCGCTGCTTTCGCCAATTCCTTCGGTCCCACCGACTCTGGCACCGCCAAATGCTTGTTTCAGCTCGATTACGCCTCCTCCTCCTCCGGTGGTCATAATAATAACGCCAAGAAGCTCAAAATTGCAGTTTCCTTGTCTGTCTCTCTCGTCACCTCTGCTTTGGGTATCACCGCTTGGTTATTGTACTCCCGGCGGCTCAAGAAGAAGAAGAAGATAGTTTTCAAGCCTACTCAGTCTAGGCTAGATTCCATGAGCGAGAGCACCACTCTTGTCAAATTCAGCTTCGACGAGATCAAGAAAGCCACCAACAACTTCTCACGCCACAACATCATTGGCAAGGGAGGTTACGGGAACGTCTACAAAGGGGTCTTGCCCGACGCCACCCAGGTTGCTTTTAAGAGGTTCAAGAACTGCTCGGCTACAGGGGACGAGAACTTCGCTCACGAGGTCGAGGTCATCGCCAGCATACGCCACGTTAATCTCCTGGCCCTCAGAGGCTACTGTACAGCAACCACTCCTTACGAAGGCCACCAGAGGATCATTGTGTGTGATCTTGTCACTAACGGTAGTCTTCACGACCATCTCTTTGGAGACTTGAAGGAGACTCAGCTTTCCTGGCCCTTAAGGCAGAGGATCGCACTTGGCATGGCCAGAGGTCTCGCTTATCTTCACTACGGCGCACAGCCTTCCATTATCCACAGGGACATCAAGGCCAGCAACATTCTCTTGGACGAGAGATTCGAAGCCAAGGTTGCCGATTTCGGGCTGGCCAAGTTCAACCCCGAAGGAATGACGCATATGAGCACCCGTGTGGCCGGCACAATGGGATATGTGGCGCCAGAGTACGCACTCTACGGTCAGCTGACAGAGAAAAGCGATGTGTACAGCTTTGGAGTGGTGCTTCTGGAGCTTCTGAGCAGGAGAAAGGCGATCGTGACAGACGAGGAGGGTCAGCCTGTGTCAGTGGCAGACTGGGCATGGTCGCTGGTGAGAGAAGGCAGGACACTGGACGTGGTGGAAGACGGGATGCCAGAGAAGGGACCTCCAGAGGTTCTGGAGAAGTATGTGCTGATAGCGGTGCTGTGCTCTCACCCTCAGCTCCACGCAAGACCGACAATGGATCAAGTGGTGAAAATGCTGGAGAATAATGAGTTCACTGTAATCTCTATACCTCAACGGCCAATCCCTCTGGTGGCTTGTAGGGATGAGATTGACCGCTCTGTTAGTAGCAGCAGCGGCTCAGGGAAGCTCACTAGCCCCACGGGATATCAGGCCTTCTCCTTCGGAGGTGATGATATTGGACCCTCTGGGAACACAAATATGTAACCTCTGTGGATTCGAAGTGAGACCTGGTGGTGATGTTCATGCATCCCTGAGAGATCCACGGCGTCTTGAAACCACACTTTGATCGGACATCGAAGGCAGGGAGAAAATCGGAGATGTTAGACTGAAGAGCATCCCAGCAAGAGGCGGCAGAAGCAGCGGGAGGGAGGAAGGAACCTGTTTTACGGAGATGGTTAGAGTAAATGATTATTTATGATTTATATTAGGTCAAACTAAATCCTAGAGGTAAAGCCTCCCACTAAATTTCTGATGCATGTAGTTTTATGCTCCGCACTAGAGTATATTCTTCCAGGTCAAATATTATTGAAACTAGTTAAACAGTCAATGCTTAGCATATATAGATTGATTAAATAGTAGTTTTCAACAACAGCAAATCAATAATATAGTGCTTTTTATTTAAATTTTACGGGAAGAAACAGTTATATCCCTAACAGTCTAATGTATAAAACAAATTAAAAGTTAGGGTTTAACATTTCGTGTTTTTAAGTTTAGTTATTTTTTCCCGCAAAAGCACTATATTTTATTAATCTAGATCAAATAGATTAGTCTCAAGAGCCAACCACTCTGAAACCTGATGACTTGGAGAAAAACACACCTCGTATCCGAGTGCTTAGCAAGTCGATCGACACAAACATTATTGTTTCTAGAAATATGAGAAATTGTAAACACTGAAAATTTAGTCCGAAGGCTAGTGAAAACATCCAACTCAGTGGAAAATATAGGCTACTCTTCAACATCGTCAGTGACCTGTAAGGTAACTAAACAATTCATCTAAAAATGCACTGAGGAAAGCCCTTTGTCTATTGCGCTCTCCATTTCCCACAAAAGAGCACCGAGTTCAGCATGAGGCGCATAGATGTAATGAGTCGTACATTGGAGACCAATACATCGCTTAGGACCAGAAATAAAGAAGCTCCAACCAGAGAAGCAATCCATACTATCCCAAGATGCATCCACCTAGCAGGTGAAATTCCCACGCAGTTCATGTGTTGCATCATTTAATTGGCCATCTTCCTCCTCCTCCGCTTGTGACGTAGCGGAAGCTAATAGGGATAGAACTAGAGATCTGTTGATTTCTCGGAATACCGGATAAATAGGATTGAGAGTTCTCCTCTCAGGGCTTTCGCAAAAGCTCTTGGATTTTGTGAATACTCTTCAGAGTGGTTTATCAAAACCTCTTTAAATCTTTCGATTAATCAATTCATCAATAACTGAATATAATAGGAGGTCTAAGAAGGCTATATATAATAAAGCATAAAACCCTAAAACATAGAATATTCTGGAATAATTATAATAAATATATTAAATTATTATAATAATAATAGATATTTGGAAATTATCCAAATATCTCGCTGCATCAGATCTCGCCGGCCAAAAAAAGATTCGTCTTCGAATCTTGTATCTTCGGTGCATCAGCTCCCTCCGGCCAAGAAAGATTCGGCCTCGAATCTTCAGCAAGGTCTTCAACATAGGAGATTTTCGCAGATCCATCTTCATCTCCATTTTTTGGTGTTGCCCAATTTTTGTACGGATACGGTCTGACTCGAACTTTGCACGAAACCGGTACAATCCGAAATTTGCACAAACTCGGTCTGACCCGAAATTTGTATCGACCCGGTCTGACCCGAAATTTGCACGAACTCGGTCTGACCCTAAATTTGTACCGACCCGGTCTGTTCCGAAATTTGCACGAACCGTATCTTGCCCGAAGTTTGCACAGATTTCTTCTCCTGCAGAAAACCCTAATTTTGCACGGATCTGTTCTATTTCCGGGTTTTGCATAGACTGAAACTTCAACGACTTCTGCAGAATAACCGAAATTTGCACAAATCGAATCTTCTGCAAAATTATCACGAACCGGAACTTGCACAGATATGGCAGAAATCGTGTTATGCACCGATTTCGCACAGATCTGGGAACGCCCGGATTTTGCACGAACGAAATCCTCCTCATAAACATCGTAGATGGGAAGACCATAAAACTCTTTGCACTGTCCGTACAAGTCTTCTGAAAAAATAAACGGACATAAATCCGTAGGATAGAGACACCCAAACATCATAGTAATCAAAGAACCGATTCGGCTCTGATACCAATTGACGTAGCGGAAGCTAATAGAGATAGAACTAGAGATCCTTTGATTCTTCGGAATACCGGATAACTAAGGTTGAGAGTCCTCCTCTCAGACTTTCGTAAAAGCTCTTGGATTTGTGAATACTCTTCACAGTGGTTTATCAAAACCTATTTAAATCTTTTGATTAATCAATTCATCAATAACTGAATACAATTAGAGGCCTAAGACTATCCTCATTGATGTTTTTTATTAGAAACTTTTACAATAAAAAAATCAAAGTAATGAAAAGGTATGAGAGAGGAGAGAAACGTTTCTTCATCAAGAAACATTTGAAACGTTTCTTGCATTATTAGACTATCCTCATTAGTTCAACTTTTTTAAAAAATTAAATATAATCAAACAATTAAAATATTAATTTATTTTGTTTTTAAGAAACTCTGTAGGTTTTTTACTGATGAGGATAGTTTAAGAAAGCTATACATAAAATCCTAAAACATAGAATATTCTGGAACAATTATAATAAAAATTTTAAATAATAATAATAATAATAATAATAATAGATATTTGGAAATTATCCAAATATCTCGCTGCATCAGCTTGAGACTCCACAACCTCAGCCAAGAACCATGTGGGAGTCAAGTCCCACATCCGATGACCTTAGTGGTCAAGACGAGTTGAATCTCAAGAATAAATGTTTAGAAAAAATATGTGTATTAAGCTTTTGCCTTAAGAATCGAATGTCCTACTATGGTTACAATGATAGGTATTATATTATAAATTAAAATGAACTCTTGATCAATACAATTATTCTTCATAAATGCATACTTCTTGATACTAGTATTTATATCGTGACGTTTGAATCCCTTGGTTTGACTGAATCTACTTTTAAGTCCGGAAATCACTCATTTAGTTTGATTTCCTCGGCAAACACGCTTTTTGGTTCAGAAACCCAAACTCCTTCTAGTCTGACTAACCCCAAACTGATCTTTCTCCCTTCCGGGCTCTTGAGCTTTCTCGACACATGTTGCATAGTGGCCCCTTGACCTTTGGCCTATTCACTTAATGTTGACCAGAACCCGGAGGTGTTCTTGGCCCCAACATCAGCCCCTAGTTTTGTGAACTGGTCAGTTTGGAGGACTTAAGCATTAAAGTGGGCGTGAGAATTTAATTCGAATTCTTTAATTACTTTATGTCCAATTAGTGTATCCTTCAAATACCAAAATCTTCCCTACGTGAGCCTATCCATGTCCGACGGTCAGTTTTCTACGTATGAGAGGCTTTAAAGACTTGTTTACCGTCCCTACAAATTATCATATGATCTTTCCCAGTGTTTTGTCCTCACTCGCACAGTTCCGACAATCACTTTCCGGAAGGTCACCCATCCTGAAAGTACTCTAGCTCAAGCACGCTTAACTCTAGAGTTCTCTCATGAACCTTGACAGAAAAGATAATTGCACTTTGGTGACATAGGTGGCCAAATCAGTTCTTTTAAACCTCTATGCAAGCCGGGGTGTCATAATCACCTTTTTCGAGGTGAGTGTATGACCATGAGCTTATCTAAGCGATTGAGATTGTTTGATATGTTTGTTTGATGTATAGGCTGGATTTTTATGGATCCATAATTGTATTCCTAGGACGGTTGTGTCAATTGATGATTGTTCATTGGTTTGATTTGTTTCATGATTTATGTGTGGTTTGTGATCTTGTTTTGCTTATGTGTATAGCTCGTAGATAGGAAAATCGACTCACTGAGTATTTGTAATAGTACTCACGAACCTTTTTCTTGTGGTGCAGATAGAGTGTGACATGAAATCATGACAATGAGAAAGAGGATGATCTAGGATCTCGGTTGTGTGTGGTTCATTTTTTATTATTGTTTAAATCTGGTTAGAGGCTTGCTGGGTTGGTTTGTTATGTTTCCGTTGTGCATGTTGATAGTTGGTTTATGTTAATTGAAATTGTTTTTAATCGTTTAATTGTTGGTTCTTTGTTTGATGGTTTAATAAAATATTATGGGATATTTAAATATAAAAAATTAAAACAGTCGAATCGTTTCAAGTTCTCAAGTCGGGCCGAAGTCCTCTCAAAAACCTTTTCACCTAAGCCTGCTCACCCTCCATAGCCTGACATTCATACACTAGGATTTGGTTAAACTCCATGCCGTAATCACGAACCAATAAATCCCCTTGAGCCAGCTCTAAAAACTGTGATTCACACTTATCTACTGCCTCTTGCGACAAAAACTTGGCATTAAATGCTTCAACAAAATCACCCCATGCCATCTTGGCCACCACAATCCTCCATTAAAGTTGTGTATCACCATCAAGGTAATGAACCGCCAAATCAACACGGTACTCCTCGGGACACCTAATGGAATAAAAATTCGGTTCCAACATTCCTTAGGGTTGGCACAACCCGAGAAAAATCCTGTGCCTATCCTCTACATATGCTTCGCCCCATCATCCTGAGGTAAAGATGGGATCTCCTCCGCAACAACAACTCTTGGCTGCACCTCTGCCATTGGTGGCACTATTAGAGCCTGCATTGGTCCCACCCATGGTAACCATTCCAACAACAACGTCAACTATTCTGCCAAGCGATCATCTGGGCCATGGGCTAACCATGCTGCAGCACTAGGGATGTCAAATGGGTTGTCCATTTGGACATTCCCAAATGTCTATCAATATTTTTGCCGAGATTTTTCTTGTACGAACGGATGTTTTGACGGGCTGGTGTTTTTAAACGAGCGCAGGTGATAGCATGCACTGTGTATCAGCGTAAATTCCAATGATCATGTTCACTACAAACAATT
The DNA here is from genome assembly GCF_030686135.1 of Camelina sativa. NCBI lineage: Eukaryota > Viridiplantae > Streptophyta > Magnoliopsida > Brassicales > Brassicaceae > Camelina > Camelina sativa. The sequence continues at coordinate 28,768,902 of NC_141899.1, read as the reverse complement.
TGAGTTAGCCTCATTTAAGAGTGAAGTCTATACCTAATATATATAAAAGATGAATTTAAAAAAATTGAATGTGAAGATCATTACCAGTATTCTAGATTCATGAAGATGATTTGTATATCTGCAGCAAAAAAAATTGAAGATATTTGTTTTGTTGGATAAGTGAAAAGTGTTGAAGAGATCAAACGAGGTTAACTGGTTATGTAAGTTCCTCCATAAATTGCGAAAGGAGACGGGTTTTTATGCTGGATTATATGCAGATCATCATGTTATTGTAGGTGGATTGTGGACATTGTGGCTTGAAACCCAATTTGGTTTTTCTTTTTTGCATACAAATCAGAGAAGAAATAAAATTTTCAGTTTTAAACAAAATATTTTTGGGTGATTCTTATTGATTAGATAACTTGTGATTTATATAACATACATAATAAATTAGAATTTTGTTTTATATTATTTAATGAAAATTCAAGTAAATACTTTGGAAACTGATGGATATATTTTTTTTGTATTGTAGAGATGTATATATATATACTACTAGACTAGGACCCGCCTATAGTAGGTTTGTATTTTTTTTTGCCCCTTGTACAAGAAATTAAAAAAAGAATTGAAAATAAAATGAGATGATATGTGAAAATCTGAGAATTAATTATTTTGATTTTTCAATTCATTATTATTTAATTTTAAGTTCAATATTCTTATATATTTCTAAATACTATTTCAGATTTCTTATTCATATGTGAGTGACATTATATAATGTAATTTTAAAAACTACAATATCTATTAGCTCAAAAGTTCAGTAATATATTATTTCTAGATTACAACCTTTTATATATACATCTTATTTCATACATGTTTTTGTTTACAAATTTAATTAGTAGGTTTTTACTCTAAATTGTATGTAAATACTATGTTAAGTTTAATCAACCCAATCAGAAATTTAAGCATACAAAGTAAAGACTTATAATCTAAAAATATGCTTTTAAAGAAAATATAAGAAATTTTCATAAAACACACTAAAAAATGTTTTTCTTTCACAGTTTGACAAAGTCATTGAGACTTCTCATAGAATAGCCACAAGATAATTTTTGAACAAAAATATCATTGTAACTAAATTCTCTTAGTTTGGTTTCTTTCTCAAATATTATATATATTTTACTTGATTTTTTAGTATTATGCAAATAAATAAAAATAGAGAAATGGAGAAAAAAAAAAGTGAAAGTCGAGAAATTTTGTAATTAGAAAGCACTTGTTTTCAATCTTTGTGGAAAGGAGTAAAAACCATAAATTATTTTTGGACAACTAGATTTCTACTCAGAAAATTATAGTTCATCCATCTTCATACAAACTATTTTTGATGTAATCGACTTAAACCCCTCAACACTTTAAAAACTCAAATTTTTGGTTTTTTAAATTTATAAGCTAGATTTACAAGATTTAGGTGTAAAGGCATTAAAATGTAAATGAAAAACAAGGTCTATGAAAAATGTGAACAGTGGCTGCAATATTAGAGTTGCAGAGGATACACTGCAAAAATACAATTATGTCCTCTGTTAAAAACATACTTATGGACGTATATAATAAATAAATAAATATTATGGACGTACACCAACCCAGAACATAAACTAAATAAAATAACATTATTGTGTACAAACGTACACTAATAAATTATTATCATGTACGTACATGACAATTGAGAAATTTGGTATGTGAATCTATTTGGTTCATTGTTGTTGTGTACGTATATTATAATATCTTTGATGTAATGTACATTTATTTGTTTCATATGTGTTGTGTACGTATATTGGAAAACAGAAATTTGGTTTTATTTGCATTAATGTTGTTCTGTACGTACACTGTAAGTAAAATTGATGCTATGTACATCTATTTATTTCATTGTTGGTGTGTACGTATATTAGATTTTATTCGATATATGTGATGTAATGAAAGTGAAACGACCAGACCCGTTTTTTTAATAATAAATAATAAATAATAATAGTAATAATAATAATCTAAACTAGTGATTCTATACTTACTAGCCACTTAACAACAAATACACAAAAGCGGATAACATACCAATACAATTAAACCAATAAATCTAATTACCAATATTAATTCATAATAAAGGAACCCACAACCTAAACCACATTCTAATGACTCAACTCTAGCAACCTAGCAACCCAGACAACCTAAACCACGATCACAAGGCCTTTACCTGCACCACAAACACAAATTGAGATGCATGAGTATTTGATAAACACTCAGTGAGACAATCCTCCCATCTACTAGGCTATACACACAAGCAACTCAGATACCAATGTCCAAAACAATCAACAAACAAAACATGCAAACCAGGAAGCAAGTATCGTCTCACTGGAAGGGAGGTGTCGACCGACACCAGCCAAATATTGACCGACACTGGCTATTGGTGTTGACCGACACTACCCCACAGTGTCGATTGATGCTGCTCCATGGTGTCGGCCGACACCCTCCAGGTGTCGATCGACAGTGACTCTGCAAACGCGATCCGCTCGAAGCCGAGAGTCGAATCTTGCTTCTCATCAACACCAATCCATCCAAAACTCAATCCCAAAGCCATATGCATCCGTAGAAACCCTACAGCAACCATAACAAGCAAGAAAAACACCACAAACTTCACCAAACAAGCGAGACAAAGGAAATCTCAGGCTTAGATCAGCCATGGTCATGCACTCACCTCTTTGCAGGAAGATTCTGACCAACAGCAACGAATCCAACCCTCCTAGCAAGCTTTTAACACCCTCCTAGCCTCAGATCTCCCAAGAACAGCCAAGAAATCTCACAATCTCTCCCGAAACCTCAAGAACACTCCTTTCTCTCTTTCTTTTTTCTCTCAAGCGTCGACAAACACAACTTCCCAAAACCCCTTTTCGTCGACTTCCGCTTTAGTATCACGGTTCCATGGTTTTCCCTAAACCAAACCGATCCAAATCGATAATTAAGCCAATCTGGTCGAACCAGAATTTATTGGTGTCGATCGACACCCATCCCCAAAACTTACATTTTGGTTTGCGGATGTTACATGTACATACTTCAGAAACTTAAGGTATGAATTAAAAAATACTATGTTACATAATATAATTAAAATTATTATTATTATTATTATTATTATTATTATTATTATTATTATTATTATTATTATTATTATTATTATTATTATTATTATTATTATTATTCATTTTTTGTTTACTGTAGCAATGAGACTTCATTGAACTCAGTTATGGGGAAGAAATGTAACTAGATCAGTTTTGGTTTACTTGTTTGAAGGGTAAAGTTGTCTAAAAACTGAATGATGGCTAATATATAAAAATTGATTTTGACTATGACCTAAACTGATTAAAAAACTTACTATATGACTAAAGTATGAAATTTACCCTTTAAAGATTCACTAAATAATAATACAAATATAAAGAAAATTAGTAACGATAAGTCAATATAAAGTTTGAGAAATATTGCTGTGGCAAAATTAATAATATAAATAATTGAGAAATTGTTAGAAATTGAAACGACCCGACATGTTTCTTTTTTAAATAATAAATAATAAATATAATAATAAATCAACTACAACTAGTGGTCACATACCCACTAGCCACCTAACTACAATCACAATCAACAGCAAAATAACAATACCAATATCCAATAAATAACCAATATTCAAAACATAACCAATATCCAAATAACATGATTCATAGAACCAGCAACCTAGCAATGTTTCTAATGACCCAACTCTAGCAACCTAGCAATGCCAGATAACAACCAATCAAGTCCCTAGAACATCCTCCTCTTCATTGCCTTGATTCCACGATTACACTTTGCCTTTACCTGCACCACAAACACAAATTGCAATGCATGAGTATTTTATAAACACTCAGTAAGGCAATCCTCCCATCTACTGGGCTATACACAAAAACAATAGAGACATCTCTAACCACCAATCAACAATCAATAATCAACAATAACAAACAAGGACACTGCATCGACCGACACCAAGCATGCATCGACCGACACCATTTGGTGGTTGCGTCGACCGACGCAAGATATGCATCGGTTGATGCAAGTTAACCTTGCATCGACCGATGCTCCCATTGCATCGATAGACGCATGTTCGACATAACACGAAACCCTAGGTTTTACGCGCCGTCCTTGCAGTTGCATCGACCGACGCACAAAGTGCATCGACCGATGAAATGTCGAGCATCATTTTCCCCCAAAGCTTCTCGCCGGATCTTTGTTCCTACAACCACAAAACTCGATCCCAAGCCACAAGAAAGCTTCCTAATGTCCCAAATAGCCATCTAACAAGCCTAGCACCACATAACAAGCAAATTAGAGAGATCTCCAGCTTAGATAAGCCACGGTCATGCACTTACCTTTGCCAAGAAGATTTTGAACCTTAAACAAGCAAAACAACGCTCCTAGGAAGCTCCTACAACCATCCCAGCTACAGATCTCTACAGGAACAGCCTCAAATCACCCAAAATCCTCAAGAACCTTTTCTCTCTTTTGTTTTCTCTCAAAAACGACCAAACTAGCCCAAAGAGACAAAACTCGAGTTTAAGGGTTTTTCTTAAACCCAAAACGCAGCGTTTAACTTAAAAATCGATCGAGAAAACCAAACCTGCATCGACCAATGCACTTATTGCAACGACTGATGCACCCCTAAACCGGGAATTCAGTTCGCGGATGTTACAATTCTCCCCCACCAACATAGATTCGTCCTCGAATCTCGAACAACCATCAGCCAAGGACTCCCGTGCAACCGTCTCCACGGCCCGCACTCCTCTGACCGATCTATGAAAGGTCACCTCTAGGCGATAGATTGTAACAACCCATCCCGTGGACCCCACTAGCCTCACTGCTAGCCCGCTAGCCTCACTGCTAGCCGCCCAAACGGACCCTAAGCTAGCCCTGCAGGGCATCGATCCTAACCCATCACTGTGGAAATCTACATCCACCAGTAGGTTATTGGTGCGCCAGGCGTTACTCGAACCCTGGTCCTCACCCTTTAACAACCTTCCCACAGGACAAGCTGTCACCAATTTACCTCCCCCAACCAGGGTTCGAGGAACGCCTGGCGCACCAATAACCTACTGGTGGATGTGGATTTCCACAGTGATGGGTTAGGATCGATGCCCTGCAGGGCCAGCTTGGGGTCCGTTTGGGTGGCTAGCAGTGAGGCTAGTGGGGTCCACGGGATGGGTTGTTACATAGACTCACGCTCCACGCATTATTTGCTCTCGACTTTTGGACTTTCCTTTTCTCACAGGCCTAAACCTTGAGTTTTTATTGGCTCCTCATCAGACCAAAGCCTGCATGCCATAACATTGGCTCCTCATCGAGCCTAAGCCCGCATGCCATAATATAAAAGGAAGTCCAATATTCGTCTCTCGGGTTGCCACCCTACAGCGCGCCCCCGTATCGTCATTCGAAGTCGATATACCAACCATACTCCCAAGCCATAAAGTCTCAGAATATAGCAGTACTATGAGAACCTAAGTCCCCCAAGAGTCGCGAGCAAACTATTCTGAATACGTTTGAGTCCTATCCCTATCTAGGTTCCCTTCCCGTGGCTCGCGTAAGACAACACAATGTCCTACCAACCACATATCCCCTCACTGGAATACCCCATGACCACACAAGGATCATATACATGCTGCAAGGACCGCCAAAAAGGCCACACAAATATCCTAAACAGGACCGCCACCAAGGCCAAACAAATGTCCAAAACAGGACCGCCACCAAGGCCAAACAAATGTCCTAAACAGGACCGTCACCAAGGCCACTCATCTCAAAGGACCGTCACAGAGACCATCTGTCCCGAAAGACCGTCACAAAGACCATCTGTCCCGAAGGACCATCACAAAGACCATCTGTCCCGAAGGACCGTCACAAAGACCATCTGTCCCGAAAGACCATAACGAAGACAATTTGTCCCGAAGGACCGCCTAAACAGGCACTCTGGCTAAACAGCCCGCCACAAAGGCTACACTATTGGCTAAACAGCCCGCTACAAAGGCCACACAACTGGCTAAACAGCCCGCCACAAAGGCCACACAATGTCTCAAAAGATCACCCAAACACAAGCACAATGACTCCAAAGTCCGCCACTAAGGCCCACACAAGCCCCTCCAAGGCTCTCCGCCACTAAAAATGGAAAAATTCTAACTCACATAAAACTTTCCATTTTTAGAACTTTCCACTTTTGGAAACTTCTATTTCAGGAAACATTTCTCAAAAACTCCGCCTCACGGAAACTTTGTACCCCGAGCACCACCTCATCTTGTTACTGAGTCGCACAACCAACCACCCCAAGCGACCAAGTAAACAAGAGAGATGGGCTGGAATACTCCATTCCCGCTCCAGCCACGGATTACAACTGGGACCAGGCTAAACAAGCTCAAGTCGCGGCTTGCTTCTCATACCACTTCTTAAACATTGCCTTCATCCTCGCCTCTGGCTCCCAAGTCTTCTCCTCAACACCATCACAACCCCAAAGGACTATCATCACAGGTATCTTCTTCTTCCGGAGATTTTTGATGCTCCTCTCGAGAACCCTCACTGGTCTCGCCTCCAATGTCATGTTAGACTGAAGATCTTCAGGAATCTTAGCCAACAACTGATCATCCTCACAGAGACACTTCCGCAACATAGAAATATGGAAAACCTTGTGGAACGCACGCATAACCTCAGGCAACTCCAGCCTATATGCTACCGGTCCCACCCGCTCAATCACTCTTAACAGACCCATGAACCTCGGACTCAACTTAATCTCTATCAATGACCTGTTTGGACCCCGCAACATGGCCATCCTGTTGTAAACTCTGTCTACTACCTGAAACTCAAGATCTCTTTTCCTCCTATCAGCATAACTTCCCTGCCTATCCTGAGCCTCCTTCATGTTCAACTTGAGAACCTGAATCTTCTCTGAGGTCTCCTGAACAAAATCTGCCCCGAACATGCTCCTCTCCCCCACATGAATCCAGCATAACAGTGTACGGCATGGTCTCCCATAAAAAGCCTCATATGGAGCCATCTTAATACGCGCCTGATAACTGTTGTTGTAAGCAAACTCTACCAGGTTCAAGTGATCTGCACTATGGCCACCCCAATCCAAGACACACATCCTCAGCAAATTCTCCACCGTCTGGATCATCCTCTCTGACTGTCCATCAATCTGGGGATGATAAGCTATACTCATATGCACCTTAGTGCCCATCTCTGCCTGAAAAGCCTTCCAGAACACCGAAGTGAACTTAGAATCCATATCAGACACAATACTCGCTGGCACCCATGCAACTTGAGATCTCCTTCACATATTTCTTAGCCAAGACCGCTGCTCCATCAGTCTTCTTAATGGCCAGAAAATGTGTTGACTTAGTCAACCAGTCGACAATGACCCAGATAGCATCAGAAGTCCGAGACACTGGCAATCCTACCACAAAATCCATCGTGATCATATCCCACTTCTACTCAGGAATGGGTAGACTCTTCAGTAACCCGCCTGGAACCTGATGCTCAGCCTTCACTAGCTGACACACATCGCACTTTGCGACCCAACTAGCTACATCTTTCTTCATCCCGACCCAATGATAGTACCTCTTGAGATCACAACACATTTTAGTCGCTCCTGGATGAATAGAAAACATGCTCGCATGAGCCTCCCTCAAGATCTCCTATCTCAAATCATCATCCTTGGGCACACAAATCCGACCGTCCACCAAGATAGTACCATTAGCTGAGACCTGATACTCTGAATCAACATCCTTAGAAGCATTCATTCAGCCCTAAATCCTTTTCTTGAGCCAACCGCACCCTGCCCAGAAGATCCGCTCTATCAGCCGCCTCCAAACCCAACGGTTCTCGAGCCAACCGTATCCTACTCACGTAGTGATCTCTCCTACTAGAGACTTCATCTCCTGCTCCTGTAGTAACCTGTCAAACCAAGGAAACTCCTGATCTCTGTGGCATTCTGCGGTTTAGGCCAATCCCTGAAAGACTGAATCTTCTCTGGATCTACAGAAAATCCCTCTGCAGAAAACCCATCTCACGCTGCCAAAAACTGCACTTGCTCAACTTAGCACGCAACTTCTGCTCCCGCAGCTTCTCCAGAACTACCCTCAAATGCACTGCATGCTCCTCAGAACTCTTAGAATATACCAAGATGTCGTCGATAAAAATGATGATGGACACGTCAAGAAACTCCTGAAACATGATTTTCATCAATCTCATAAACGCTGCCGGCGCGTTAGTCAACCCAAAAGGCATCACCACGAACCCATAATATCCATACCTTGTCCTGAATGCAGTCTTCCTCACATCTACCTCAGCTATCGGAATCTAATGATAACCCGACGCCAGATCTATCTTGGAGAACCAAGTAGCACCCCTCAGCTGATCCAACAACTCAACTATCCTGGGAAGAGGGTACTTGTTCTTCATAGTTACCCGGTTCAAACCTCGTTAGTCAATACATAAGCGGAAACTCCCATCCTTCTTCTTAATAGATAATAGCTGCGCTCCCCATGGTGATACACTATGACGGACGAAGGATAGATGAATCCCTTGCTCCATAAATCCTCTAGGTACTTCCTCAGCTCTACTAACAAAACTCAAGTATGCCGACATCAACTCGCTGCCACCTGAATTTCAACCCCGCTTGCTCGTCCAAGAACCTCTAGTAACTTGCCTCTTAGGAAAACTTCCACAAGATAGCTTATTCCAGAAATAGCTTTTCCACTTGGCAATTCTCCACAGCAAATCATCAATACAAGCGTAATAAAACAAACAAGTACCATACGTTCGCATACTCCGATTCACCACGTCAAACACCTTGCAAGCCGCCAACTTAACCTACTTAGACCACCGTCTTCGAGTTATACCATCTCACTCTTGGACCACAATCCTCGAGATATTGGTATCAGGGGAACTACTCATCCCCTCAGGGGAACATCTCGTCCTAGGCATTGCTTGCTCCCAACTCCTCCACCATTAGGTTGCAACCTTCGAGCCATACCGATCGCACTCTTAGACCACCGTCTTCGAGTTTTTATACCATCTCACTCTTGGAGCAGAATCCTCGAGATCTTGGTATCAGGGGAACTACTCATCCCCTCAGGGGAACATCTTCCCCTCTGCCAGTCTTGGAGCCCACCATCCCCTCAGGAGCAACAATCCTTAACGACTATAAACATTTCTCGACAAAAACGTACCTCCTGTGGTCCGAGTATAACATTGCAATGTTACACCTGCCCACTCAACTTCTAATATCCCACTTGATTAACCACCAAGCTGCAAAATATCTGCTCCAACTGCATATATCCACATATCCGCCTCTCTAGGCTCGATACCTCTTGATAATAATCTCATACCGGTCATCTACAACCGCTCCATCCTCTTAACATAGGATGAAAACTCCTCCACATCTGCAGCCCTCGGCTGCACCCCGCCACATGCGGTACAACTGGAGCCTGCACTGGTACCAATCTTGGTAACCGCTCCAACAGCACGCCAACAGATCCGCCAAGCGATCATCTCGACCCTGGGCTCTACCTGCTGCAACCCCACACCTGGGTTCCTAGCACCTCCGGCACGCTCACCGGCTAAACCCCTCTGGTCCCTCCTGATACACTTGCGACCCTTTGACGTAGCTCCTCGTGGAACTTTGGACCACACACTCGCTGGCCTCGGGTCCCACCCGACCATGACCACGACCACGTCCCTGTCCATGACCAACAACTCAAACACCTTTAACCACTGCACTTCCAAGAATAGAGGCTAACAAGCAATCTTAACATAACACAAAAACACAAACTCATCATGGAATCACATTGTAGGCTCGAAGAGGATGTTCTAGGACTCAATGCCACACACAATTGACATACTCACATAATCAATCAAAACATGCAAATCCCAAACATCTACAGCATAAAGCCTAGTGAACCCAAACCTAGAACCGTAAGGGCTCTGATACCAAACTGAAACGACCCGACCCGTTTTTTTTTTAATATAAATAATAAATATAATAATAAATAAACTACAACTAGTGATCCCATACCCACTAGCCACCTAACCACAATCACAATCAACAGCGGAATAACAATACCAATATCCAATAAATAACCAATAAATATAGATAACCAATATTCAAAACATAACCAATTTCCAAATAACAGGAATCATAGAACCAGCAACCTAGCAATGTTCCTAATGACCCAACTCTAGCAACCTAGCAATACCAGACAACAACCAATCGAGTCCCTAGAACATCCTCCTCTTCATTGCCTTGATTCCACGATCACACTTTGCCTTTACCTGCACCACAAACACAAATTGCAATGCACGAGTATTTTATAAACACTCAGTAAGGCAATCCTCCCATCTACTGGGCTATACACACAAGCAATAGAGACATCTCTAACCATCAATCAACAATCAACAATCAACATTAACAAACCAGGACACTGCATCGACCGACACCAAGCATGCATCGACCGACATCATTTGGGGGTTGCATCGACCGACGCTCCCATTGCATCGACCGATGGAAGGTTAACTTTCATCGACCGATGGAAGGTTAACTTTCATCGACCGATGGAAGGTTAACTTTCATCGACCGATGCTCCCATTGCATTGACCGACGCATGCTCGACATAACACGAAAACCCTAGGTTTTATGCGCCGTCCTTGCACTTGCATCGACGTTGGTCGATGCAATGCCAAGCATCGTTGTCCCCCGAAGCTTCTTGCCGGATCTTCGTTCCTACAACCACAAAACTCGATCCCAAGCCACAAGAAAGCTTCCTTACGTCCCAAATAGCCATCTAACAAGCCTAGCACCACATAACAAGCAAATTAGAGAGATCTCCAGCTTAAATAAGCCATGGTCATGCACTTACCTTTGCCAAGAAGATTCTGAACCTTAAACAAGCAAAACAACACTCCTAGGAAGCTCCTATAACGATCCCAGCTACAGATCTCTACAGGAACAGCCTCAAATCACCCAAAATTCTCAAGAACCTTTTCTCTCTTTTGTTTTCTCTCAAAAACGGCAAAACTCGCCCAAATAGGCAAAACTCGAGTTCAAGGGTTTTTCCTAAACCCAAAACGCACCGTTTAACTTAAAACTCGACCGAGAAAACCGAAGCTGCATCGACCGATGCACCCCTAAACCGGGAATTCAGTTCGCGGATGTTACCAAAATACCTTTTTTGATATACCCTTTTTCAAAAATACCCTCTTTTGGCTATTTTTATTTTTGCTCTCTTTTAGTTTTTTATTGACCATTTTACCCTTACATAAAAAATATTTTAATCAATAAAATGAAAAACAAAATTTCTTGCCAAAAAAAGCAACGGCATATTTTCCCGCCAAAAAATTTTCGAAAAACAATTCCCGCCAAAAAAAAATAGTCACAAAAAATTTCTACAAAAAAATATTTCCGCCAAAAAAAATTAACAAGGTTTTTATAAAGCTTTAAACTATTTAAAAACCTTATAAAAACTTTGTAAATGACTTATAAAAGCTTATAAAAAGACTTTTTAAAAACCTTTTATAAAGTGTTTACAAGGTTTTCAAAAAGTTTTTAAAACGTTTACAAGGTTTTTGTACGATTTTTATAACGTGTAAATTTCAAAATTTTTGGCGGGACAATCCAGTTTCGTAATTTTTGAGAGAAAATTTTTTTCATTTTTTGGCAAGAAAATTTTTTGATTTTGGCTCAAAATTTTTTAATTTTGGCAGGAAATTTTTTTCGATTTGGTGACTACACATTCTTGCTGTCACTCAAAGAAAAGGTAAATTAGGTCATTTTGTACATAAAGTAGTTTTGAAAATAGTTAATATGGAAGGGTATTTTAAAAAAGGGGCATGGAAAAAGGGGTATTTTTGAGAATGCCTCTAAATAATTTCACATATGACTTTGTGTATTGTAACGCCCGTGAACCGTAATCTCGGTTTTGGGGTGGGCATCGGTCGACGCAAGGTTGCGTCGATCGACAAAAGGTACTCTTCTGTGGGATAACTTAAGTGAAACACTCGTTTTGGTTGCGTTTTTGGGTTTGGAAACCCTAGGGCTCGGGTATTGAAGTGGAAATTCAACCCCCTTCTAAGGTTCAACCACTTTTTGTCCCCTATAGCTTTAAGAGTTCTAGAACTATAGGAGACACAAAGTTTTTTGCCTGTTTTTGAGAGATCTGATCCTTTAAGTGGATATATGAGATTGAGGACGTGAGAGGAGCTTGCTAGGAGGCTAATTTTGTGGGTTTTATAATCAGATTCTTCTTTCTCAAAAGTGAGTATGTGACCATAGTTGATCTCAGCGATTAGATGTGTGATTTGTTTTATTTTGGGTGTTGATTGCGTGTGTGCTTGTTTGTGAGTTTTTTTTGTGGTGTTTGTGGCCTTTGGAGAGCGCTTTTGGCATCACAAAACCAAGAGGAGTCGGAGGAGATCATGTTCATCGATGCTTTGCGGACTGCATCGATTGATGGAGGGTGTACATCTGTCGACACAGCTAGGGATATGATAGTGGGGAGTGGCGTTGCATCCGTCGATGTAAGGAGTGCATCGGTCGACGCAAGGGCGTTGCATTGGTTGATGCAAAGAGTGCGTCGGTTGATGCAAGACCGCATTAACGATGCATGTGTTCAGAGTTGTCTAGTTTACTTGCTTTTGTGTCTTTTGGCTTGTGTGTATAGGTCAGTAGTTGGGAGGATCGCCTCACTGAATGTTTATGATAATACTCACACATCTCAATTGTTGTTTGTGGTGAAGGTAAAGGCAAAGTGTGATCGTGGAATCAAGGAAATGAGAAGAGAATGTATATAGGCTCGTTGATGTGTTGTTTGGTTTTTTGTTATGTTGCTAGAGTTGACTCTTTAGAATGTTACCTAGCATTGTTGATTCTTTTGTTTATGTTATTCTTTGGAATCGTTGGGCTTGTCTTGGAATATTGATATTGGTTATTTAAATATTTTTTGGATAATTTGATGGTTTAATGGTGGATATTTCTGCTGTTTGATTTGAATGTTATTAGGTTGTTAGCGAGTATGAGATCATTAGTTAATTATTATAATCAAAAGAGAAAAAAATAGGTCGGTCGTTTTATGTTTATAAGAACCATCAATAAAATTTAGCTACAGTTTTACAATTTTGTTAAAACAATTATTAACCTAATAGAATTGGTTTTATGATTGTTTTAGATACAACACTGAGAATAACACAAATAAAAGAGAAAACCATAATATTGCATTTTGATAAAATATACGAGAAAATTTACGTATTCTAATAGATATATTATATGTAATTAATGTAAAAAATTTAACCTTCATCTCAGTTTATATCTCTATATACTTATTCAAGCAATGTTATTAAAGTTTAACCTTACTATCTTGTGGCATATTACAAAAAATATCATTACATTTTAATATATATAATAACTAACAAAAAGAAAAACTTATATTAGTTTATAAAATAATAAAACAAAATTTCTAAAATTATTGAACATATTCTATTTATTATTTCAGAAATCTTAGGAAACAATAACAAACTATTTAAAACAAATATAAAACTTAATTTTATTTATAAAACAAAGAATAAATGTTTGCATATCGAAATCGTTTAATAATGACATATATATTTTAAAACTAAGATACAACATTGCTTATATATTAAAAATATCTCTATATACTTATTTAAGCAATGTTGTTAAAATTTTAATCAGCTTTCATCTGGCATATTACGAAAAATGTCATTGCATTTTAATTAATCTAATAATTAACAAAAGAAAAGTTTATATTTGTTTACAAAATAATAAAACAATATTTTCAAAATTATGTAATAAAATTATTTAGCAGATTCTATTTATTGTTTCAAAAATCTTAGGAAACAATAGCAAACTATTTACTTAAATAAAACTTATTTTTAATACACAATATTCACTATATAAACAATACTAAGTGTATAATGTTGACAATATACATATACTAAGTGTATAATCTAGTTGTAATTTTTACATATAAAGTTAATATATACTAACATGTTATACCAATAACTGCAATGGTGTTAATATTAACACCAACTAGGTAACAATCCGCACTATGTGCGGGATATATCGATTTAAAGAAAATTATTATAAGTAAAATTATTATTCTAAAACCAATATTTGTTTGTGTCAAACATAATATATAACTAAATTTTTTTTATTATTTTATTCAAAGCTGTGTTTTTCGTGTAAAAAATATGTTTCACTGTTAAATCTTTAAATATGGAAGATAAAATATTGATAAAATATTACTATTTATTGCAACATATCTTTTGTGTGGTTTAAAATCAAATTCATATATTTTATGTTTTATTTTGTAATCATAACAATTTTGCATGTTTCTTATGTAACCATAACAACATATACTAAATTACTCGGTAGTTTAATTAATTAATTTTATTATATGTTAGTAACAATCGGATTCTAAACTAAATTTTCTGAAGATAATCTAATTTATTGATTTAATATTTGTGATTAGGCTATTTAAATATTTTGAGTTAGTCGGTTTGTTAATATTTTCTATAAATAACGGATTATTACAAAAAAAACCATTATGAAAAAATTAATAAAATTTCAAAATCAACTTATTCGTGTAAGAGTACATTTCACCCGTAAATTATGTGAACTTGGTAAAGAAAATATTTATAAAATGTTACAATTTATGGAAATATATTTTTTGTGTGTTTTAAAAATGAAATTTTTATATTTATGGTTAATCGAGTAACTATAACAATTTTTCATAATCTAGTAATCACTCATTTTAAATATATTATGATTTTTTTGGGTACTAAGTTTATTTATAATGATAAGGGTTATTGTCTCATTCCTTTTTAATAGCACATTGATTCAAGTACAATTAAAACGTATATTCCTATTTGGTTATCAATATATCCATTTTTTAATGAATAATCACATTAAATGTTGATATTAATTAGTTTACATACTTAGATATTTATAAATAATCACACATCATGATATCCCCTAATTTGTTGTCATTTTTATATTTATTTATGAATATATATAAATCTATATTTATTGGGAATTAAGTTTCCTTTAATGAGTTGGAGATAATTCAGGGGTAATATATTTCTTTTTATAATCAATTATAATAACTATTGAAAGCTTGTTATTTAAATTATTATGGTAATAATACTAACATAAAAAAATAAGATTTTTTTATATGATTTTGTTAATAAGTTATATGTTTAATAAGTTATATGTTCTTTATTTTTATTAACTTTGTATGTTTTTATAGCATTTTTAGAATATTTTACTTATATTGATTTTAAGAAATCAATATTTTATATTGATTTTTTAAAAATAATATAACTTTGACTTGTATATTTGCAAATAGATTTTAGTAAAATTTTGACTTAAAATATTAAGTAATTATTTTATTATTTTAATATGTGATAATTAAATTTGTGTGAGAATTGATGACATATCTAATTATTATTCACTTAACTGTTTTTTTTTTAAATATAGTGGCATATTAATGTAATTAAGTAGAAAATTTAAGGGTTTTTTGCTAAATGTGTCTCGAGCTCTCTGGCGGTGACACATCAGCTTTTTCAAGAGATTCAAGAGAGTGTTTCTCTATTAATATATAGGGGATCACTATTGTAAATTTTGTATATTAAGATCTCTAAACATAATCACATCGATTTGTAATACCAGATCACATGTCAATACATGTTTTGCTGGATCTTTTAATAGACTTTACCGAACTTATAATTAACGAATTTGATATTGCATCCAAACCAAAATAGCAGTACCAACTACGATCAAAATCAGAGTATAAAATTAAGTAAATTAAATATATGACTTTATAAAATGTATTGAATAAATAAAGTTTCTACTATTATTTTGTAACAAACAAATTCAACTGTACGTAAGTATTTCCCTACGTTGTACAGCGTGGGTCAATATCTAATATTCTATATAAATATTCACATATCTGAGAAATTCATATATTATAGAACGAGATATTAAAAAAAATTAAGCTATCGACAATTCATTTCCGATACAAAATCTGAAGTTTTGATACATATCAAGAAACAAAAGAATTTACCTCATAATCTCATGTAGCTCAAAAACATATAAGAAAACAAAATACAAAAAATAACATAAATTCTATTATATAAAGATTTGACTGAAAAGCAAATAATAAAAAATTACACTTTCATATTATAAAAACTATTTATTTCATATGTATATTTACCAAATCATTTTTCCAACATGATGACCACTTCTCTATATTTTATCAATTTATCAATGTAAAATATGTAGAATGATAAAAATATTACGTTTAAAATTCAATATCTATAATTCTAGACTTATCTTAACCAAAAGAAAAAAGAAAAGAAATCATTGAGCAATTTATAAAAATTAATCAATTTAAAAGGCCCCTATTTAAAATACTGTTGTACTATGAATTATATTTAACTTTAGCTATACTTCTTGTAAGCTAATAAGATATATTTTCAGTATTCCTTCTAATATAGATATGTATATTGATATTATGTAGATATGTGATTTACTCTTTTTCCGTTTTTTTAAGAAAAGAAAATGATATACGTATTTTAAGTTACAAAACTGAAAATATTAAAATATATGTTAGAATCTAATAAATTAATTGAACATGTTGATATCCCAATAATAACAGTTTTGACATGTCTAGAGATTTGGTGAGAAGGTTCAAAATTTATAAAAAGATTTAAAAAATTCTGATTTTGTTGTCAAGAAAAGACCTTTAACTC
This sequence comes from Camelina sativa, assembly GCF_030686135.1. NCBI lineage: Eukaryota > Viridiplantae > Streptophyta > Magnoliopsida > Brassicales > Brassicaceae > Camelina > Camelina sativa. The sequence continues at coordinate 28,752,069 of NC_141899.1, read as the reverse complement.
TTTTTTAATTAATATATATTAAAAAATCAAAATAGAATTAAGTTAATAATTTAATAAATTATAAACCATTTTAATGCATTTTTAATATACAAAAATAATTATTTAATTTTACTTATGTATAGATTTTTCTTTTATGATATGTTTATAACTTTTCTATTTTCTATTTTAATAAATTTTATTAAATTTAGAATCGACATGTGCTAACATTTTATCGATACAATTGAGTCGTGTATTTTTAGTGCTTTTCTAACATACAAACAAATTTTGTTTAGTGTATTGATTTCCTTTTTATGATAGGTTTAGAAATTTATATTTTTATTTTAAAATATTTTAGTAAATTTCAAACTGACATGTGTTAACATCTTATCGATATAACTGACACGTGTCACAGTCCTATTAATGTCTAACTTTCATACTCCAATTTTATATAATAAGATTTTGGTTATGAATATAAAGTTATGGAAAAATATAATAGATATTAAAAATAAATCTTGTCCATTTGTATTTCATTTGCTTCTTAGAAGTTCTTTGAGAACTGATCAATGGTTACCCACTAAAAACAAAAAGTAAAATAAAGTAGAGGTGCACAATATATCATATCACAAAAAAAAAAAAAAAAATGAAACATTAAAATGACGAAAACAGATGTATTGAATATATATGACGTTGTAATCATTTCTCAACCTCAGCTTCACCGGAGAGTTCTTCAAGGGACTTGCCCTTTGGCTCAGGGACAAGGAATGTAAAGAGCATACCTATAAAGTTAATAACCCCAAGCATGATTAATGAGTTCTTGACTCCAATACCAGGTGGGTATCCTGCGTCTGTCTTGGTCGCATCCTGTGATTGAGCCGCATACAGGAACCCAAAGGCTCCAACAATGGCTCCAGCCTTACCTGTCGCGGCTGATATTCCATGGCATGTGGACCTTAGTCTGGCTGGGAAGATCTCAGCCGGGACAATGAAAGTGGTTGCATTTGGTCCAAAGTTGGCGAAGAAAAAGGTGAGGGAGTACATAATCACGAATCCGATACGGTTGTCTGGCTTGATCCAGTGGTTGTAAGGGAAGGCAATGGCAAACATAAACACCGTCATGAAGAAGAATCCCATAAGTTGAATTGCAAACCTTCCCATGATATCAATAAATGCGACAGTGAACCAGTACCCTGGGACAGTACTGCAAAGCGCGATGAGAGTCTGTGCCCTAGCGATCTTGAAAACTTCATGAATGGCATTCATGGTGCCTGCCTTTGGAATCCATCCGATGGCCGAAAAAATATCCTTTTGAAATAAATTTTGGCTGTAGAAAGCAATGTCAAGCAAAAACCAAGTTGAGGTACACCCAAGGAGTGGAAGACCATGGCGTCTAAGGAATTCCTTGGAGAACAAGCCATAGTTGAGTTTTGGGTCGTCCACCCTTTCTTCAACCTCAAGCTCTACTTGTAAGACCTTGGACATGTCTTTTGTGGCTTGTTTAATGTCCTTGGCAACTAAAGCAGTGTAACGAGCAGTTTCAGGCATCTTCATACGCCAATAGAAGGTCATGGCCGCAGGTATAGCGCCAAACATGACAATGATACGCCAAATGTAATCAGCCTGGGGAGGCGTTGAGAGAACTCTGTCTTGGTCATAGGTCGGCGAAGGAAACTGTTTGTCGAAAATGGAAGAGACTGCAAGAGCCACAAAACCACCAGCCAAGATACCGATACCTTGCATAGCAAAGACGGCAGCGATGAAAGCTCCACGAGTCTTCTTGTTAGCATATTCAGACATGATGGTGGCTGAAAGAGGGTAGTCACCTCCAATGCCAAACCCGAGCCAAAACCTATACATAACCGTTCAAATGTTAATATTTTGTTTTTGGAGGTTTAAACTATCATGTATGTATGATCGAATGTTCATGAATAAAACAGTTTTGACCGTGATTATTGTACCTGAAAAAGCAAAGAGTGGTCATGACACCCTTGGCTTGGTTTCCAAAGGAGAGACCGGAAGCAACAGAGCACACGATCATCATGATCAAAGTGATACCGTACACTTTTTTCCTTCCTAGCTTGTCACCAAGCCATCCGAAGAAGAGCTGACCAGCAAGAGTCCCACAGAGGGCCACACCATTGACTGCTGCCGCAACATGAGGGGGAAGGGAGCCAGGCTTTGCTGACTCTGGATTGAAGTAATAGAGACGTCCTAGGAGCTTCGTCACCAAGGACACACAAAATAGATCATAGGCATCCGTAAAAAAACCCATACCGGCGATGACAATCGCCGTGAAATGATAAAGTTGCGTCTTCGCAACATCTAGTGCTTTTAGCACTCCTAGTTGCTGATCGGCCATCTCAGTCTCTTTTTCCTCTCTTGCTGTTTTCATGAAGTAAAAGTTTAGATATATTTTCTGATGGTACTGTAAAGATGCAACTAATCTTTTCTTTTTTGGGTCACGTAGCTAGTCTGTTTTACTTTAATATATACAAATAAAATGAATAGAAATGTTTTTTTTTGGTGGTTTAATCTAAGCTACATGAAACTATATAAGCAAATTTATTCTAGTAATCAAGTGCAAAGAATACTTTTGACTATACATAAAAATATGTATATGTATGTGTGTGTAAAGTTGTAACTAATCTCACCGTCAAGATGTGTTAGTGGTGGCGAAAGACGATGCACGAGAGAGAGAGAGACACACACACACACAAATAATGAGAGAGAAAGGTGGTGGTGGTTGTGATTGTGGGGGCTGAGACGGCCAATATATATAGAGCAGATCGGAGAAACATAGTCTCCGGCATCTTAAGGGTATATCCACATAATTATTCAATTCAAACATATTTTTCATTAGTTTTCTATTATATTTTTTGCTGCTCTTCTGGATATGGTATAATGGTCTACACATCATTTCTATTCCTTTTAGTAATGTTTTACTAGTATGGCATCCATGACATCTATCAGAATTCTTATCATGGACCCATTCTATGTTTGGTCCAAGTCCAACTAATTAAATTAGTTCTCGCTCTTATATGATATGAAGGAGATAAGTACCCGTAAATATCATAAATTAAATATATCCACAAGAAATGCGTAGTCTTCAAAAATGTTATCAATGTGTAATTTACTACGATGTGATTCCTCAATATGCTACCAGTGAGAATTTATTCATGGTGATCTTGGATATATCACTACATTCGAGTTGAAAATTCACACAAAAGAAAAATCCCAAATCGAAATAGATGAAGATGTGGAAAGCTACGAAACTATATTGGAGTAATCGACATGGCAGTAATGAGAAGTATATGCACATAGCATCAGGATAACAATACTATCTAGTTTGCAACAAGATAACAATTCCTCAAATAGTTTTAAAATTTTTAATATAATTCTTTTAATTATATTGTAGTACTCGTATAATCGTATTATATTTCTAAATTTCCCTAAAGATCAAGTTGACTTTCATTTAACAAACTTCTTTAATCGTCCATGAAAAGTCAACTTTAAAAATAAAAAAACGTTTCTAGTTAGATTAATCTAAACATTACTTTCAAATTAAATGTCAACCATTTATATATAATTACCCTTGATATATATACAAAGATATGTTCAAATCATTTTCTGCTACGCTTTGCTGAATTGGATATATGTGTAAGTCAAACTAAATCCAAGAGACAATGCTCCCACTAAAATTTATGATCCATGTAGTTATACTTATATATTATGAAGTAGTCGTTTTATTCACTGCATTTGAGTATATACTTCCACATCAGTATTATTAAAACTAGTTTAACAGTTAACGCATAGCATATAATGATTCTTTAAAGAGTAGTTTTCAACAACAAATGAATAATATATATATATTTTTTTTTTACAACAAATAGATCAGCTCATATGAGCTAATGTGAAAAAAAACGTTTATAAACAAAACATGATGCGGCGATGTACGCGCTTGACGTGCCAAAGAGTCCGCACTTATATTAGCATTTCTACAAATAAAAGATAAAGAGAAGGAAGAAAACTCCTCCCTGTCCATCTTGATGTTGTCGAGATAGGTCTTGAACGCCGGCCAGTCTTGAGGCGAAGACACCATCTTCACCAAGTCTGAGCAATCTGTATAAAAAGCCACCTTTCGATAGTCATGACCAATCATGCACCTCAAAGCCCAAGGTCTCTGCCTACTGTTTTTTCCGGATACAGCTGTTTTATTCGATGGATCATGGAAAGCGGGTGACAACTTTGCGGGTGCAGATTGGATGTGTTCAGCCACTCGGGAGGTTTCGACGATGAAGGGAACTGCCAATTTCCGACAGAGTCTTTCCCCTTTGCATGCAGAAGTAGAAGCCTTTGTTTGGGTTTTGAGGGAACAAATGAATAATATAATAATTATAAAATATTGGAAAATTTTAGACAAATTATCAGACAGATTAAAATTAGAGTTTAATATTGGAAGTTTTTGGAAAGAAAGATTTACCCTAACACATGTTATTTTCATGCTCACATCTAATTTATCAGACAAATTAAAATTAGAGTTTAACATTTTGTGTTTACAAGTTTAGTTTTGTAACAAATCTTGTGATAAATTAGACGTTTACATTACAAAATAGTTTATCAACTTAACGAAGAAAAAAAATATTAATTAATTGCAATAAATGCTACAATTGTTATTTTCTTGAATACATCTATACTATTAAAGCATGAGTATTCATGGACTAACTTTTGGACCATGACTTTGTTTTGGTAGTTTTCAAATAAAATAGTTTTTTTTTTTTGTCAAACCCTTGTGCCTTCATTCATTCAATATAGGTAGCCATTACAAGAACAGAGAAGAGGCAAGAGGTAAAGTTTGAAACATTATAAGAAGGGCATTCCTCAATGCCAAGAGGTGATAAAAAGAGTGATAAAAGGAGTTCATCGATTGTATGATCCAAGAGAGCTATGAGCCGTAGGTTTGGGAACCTAGTGGTACATGTGAGGTCAAGGTACATCGAGAGACCATCCGCGAGAACTTCAAGGGATAGTTGAATGGTCACGGTCATCTGACATTGTGACGTTAACAAGCGTATCAATGCATCAATGTCAACCGGGGTTGATGTGATCGCAGGACGCGACCTCAGCCAAGAAGACCAAGACACGCCGGACGCGACCGAGACGCCTGACCAAGACACATCGGACGCGACCAGGACAACCTCTTCAGACGCGGCCAAGGCTCCAACGATCCTTCCCATAGCCACCACACGTTCCAAGAGCTCAGAAAAGGCGGCCAAACAGCGGCTCAACCTATTTATCCGAACCTACGTCCAACACCAGCCACCCCACGAAGACTCCGAAGGCTCAGTCCGCTTAGTCTTCACTCTTACCCAAGAGTGAAGACGGTCAAGTCGTTAAGCGAGGAAGTGTACTCTTTTTCCTCACTCCGGGTTTGTCCCAATGGGTTTACCGGAGGAGGTTTTAACGAGGCAAGGAGCTAAACGCAAAACGCCTAAAGGCCAAGTTGCTTCACGCGCAAGGCCAAGGCGGTTATCTCTCTTTCCCTCTTATTTTTGGTTTAATTTTGAACTTGAGAATATTCTCTTTTGATCCTATGTTTGTGAACGTTGGAGAGTGTTTGTGGCTAAGCGTGTTAGTCAAAAGGTGGCGATGTGTTCTCTTTGTAAAGGGGACACGTCAAAAGGACGATGTGCGGATCAAGATGAATCCGCGTGTCCTTAAGCTCCTATCTAGACCTAGCTATTTAAACTCTCCTTAAGCCCTTGTTCCTCCTTAGACTTGTATGAAAATAAAACTTTTCCTCAAGAGAGATTCTTGAAACTTGTCTCACTCTTCTCTTTCTTCAATCCGGGATTGAACCTTGAGAAAACCCTAACAAGCCGCGAACCGGGTTCGCCCTTGTTAGCGACCGTATCAAGAGGAGAGCCAAACCTCTTGTGTCGTCAATCGATCCATCCCTATTTCCCCTCACCTCGTTTCCATCTGTCCTCTTCTTAAACTCGAGTCCTCTTTCATCTTTCTCGAGTCCCCTCGAATCACCTCAAATCATCCCCGCTATCGTTTCCCCTCGAAGACGTCCACCCGCTCATTCCGCATCCATACTGTCCGATTGAACCGTTCGTGGCTTCCCGACGTATCTCCCGAACGGCTCGTTCGAATTCCTTCAAACTCTGTTTCCCTCGTTTGATTCTCTCCTAGATCCGAAGCCCAGAACCTCGGCCGAGAAAAGCTTCACCGACTGAAAGTTGACCGAGAGCTCAAGCTGCGTCCGTACCGCGATCGTACCGTGACCGTGTCCTCGGATCACATCAGCTTGGTATCAGAGCTTCAAAGCTCCTACGAGGTTGTTTCTTTCCAGAACTCTCTGTTCCTTTAAAGTTTCAATCTTTGAGTTTAAAGCTTGCATCTTTTAGCTCCATAGGACTCGCTTGTTCTTTTTGGTTTAATTT